>NC_083882.1:34359250-34982000 GCF_032452875.1 Bos javanicus
AGTAAGGTGATAGGAAATGAGTTTAGGCAAATTAATCTGGCAGAATAGGAGACACAGAGTGGAGAAAATGGGCAAAATGACTGCAGTAGATGTAGTGAGAGGGAAGGAGGGGCTGAAGTAAGAAGGGGGAAGAGGGAGCGAGGGGGGAGACGTCTGATCCTGGAGAAAATGTGAAGGTAAAAGGCATTGGATTTGGCAAATGACCAGATGTGAGGTTGGGCTTCCCTGGTGGCTCAGACAGTAAAGAATCTGCCTCCAATGGAGGAGACCAGGGTCCGATCCCTGGGTTGGGAAGATCCCCTGGAGAAGGGAACGGCTATTCACTCCAGTATTCTTGCCTGAAGAACCCCATGGACAGAGGAGCCTGGTGAGCTAAAGTGAGCAACTAACACACACAGATATGGGGCAAGGGAGGAAAAGTCATTCTAGTCATGGTCAATGGGGAAATTATATATATATATATTTTTTTTTTTTTTTTAACTGAGCCACATCTTAGTCGTGGCATGTAGGATCTAGTTCCTTGACCAAGGATCAAACCCTGGTCCTTGCATTGGGATCATGAAGTCTTAGCCACTGGACCACCAGAGGAAATGGTGGGGAAATTTTTTATGTCGTTAGAAGTTATAGAAAAGATAACAGGAGTGATTTAAGGGAGATTCCTGGCCAGGGAATTTTCAACATGCCTCAGAGCAATTAAGCCCTTGTGTCACAACTATTGAGCCTGGGCTCTAGAGCCCAAGAGCTGCAACGGCTGAAGCCTGTGCGCCTAGAGCCTGTGCTTTGCAACAGAGAAGCCACCACAGTGAGAAGGCCTGGCACTGCAACCAGAGAGTAGCCCCTGCTTGTCACAACTAGAGAAAAGCCTGGGCAAAGCAATGAAGACCCAGTGCAGCCATTAATAAATTATATATATATATAATGGATTTGTGATGAATGCAGTTCCAGTGACTTCAAGGCTTTCTCCAATAAAAATAAGCAACTATTCCCAAAGGCTGGGAGTGACAAGGTGGAACAGAAGTTGAAAGTGTTGAGGCATTCTAGAGTGGTAGTAAGTATGTTTGTGAAATGGCTAATTATATGCCAAGTCAAACAGATGGATAGAAAAGGACGATAAGGAATCATAGAAGGGGACTTCCCCGGTGGTCCAGTCATTAAGAATCCAACTTGCAATGCAGCAGACTCAGATTCGAGCCCTGGTCTGGGAACTAAGATCCCATTTGCCACAGGGCAACTAAGCCTGTGCACCACAGCTACTAAGACCTAACACAGCCAAATAAATAAACATTAAAAGAGAATTATAGAGTGACTTGTGATGACAGTAAGAATAAGAAGCAATTTTAGGGATTGCAAGCAGCTGAGAGAAAAGGAAGAGCAGGAGATAATTGTCAGAGAAGATATACTGGGGGTTGGACTCTTTGGAATGGAGCTACACTGAGGGATAAACAAGTCTGTATGGTGGGCATCCTGTTAAGCGACCAGGGTACATTGTAGATAGAGGACATTGGAGTTAAGGTGATCAGGATAATGGGTTTTTTTAATTTACAAATTTGAATTATTTTTCCAACAAGCAAACATTACTGCAAAGCAGAAAAAAAAATCAAAACAAATAGTCATGGCATTCAAAGAAATGAAACAGAGGAAGAGATTTCAAGTTCATATGCAGGTCAGTAAATCAACAATTCTTGACTAAATTCACTAAATGGTCAGCTGGACTGGATTGAAAACTGGTGGATGTTTGCAGATCTCTGGAATTTAAAAGAAAGAAAACGTGTGAGGCCAAAATATAAGAAGAGTTATCAGCATGGATTACTGACATTCGTGAAGGCAACGGTGGTATAAAAAAGAGAACAGCCTTTCTCAGATGGAGAGGAAGATGGATGATTTCTAGGGAAGTCAGCAGAGAACTTTGAAGAAGCTACAAGAATAGTGACCTGTATGAGCCCCATAAAGGAGCAGCTGAGTTGAGTCATTTGTATAAAACTGTGGTCTCATTATGGCAACTGGGAGCCTGGATAGTGAATGCTTCTCTTCCAGGGGAATAGAAGTAAGTGGAGCACACAGCCTCCTTCCAAAGGATTCTGTGAAGATTAGTACTGATGAGAGCTGAGGGAGAAAGTAAGAAAAGATTCAGTGAAGAAATGAAAGACATAACAGTCAAAATTGGGGGGAAGTTTGTTCCTAAAAGTACAAATAAAAACATAGTCTATGAATTCTAATAACAACATAGTCCTCCTGCATACACTGGAACTTATGGTACCCAAATACAACCCCAAAATAAGCATCTGTGCCTTGCCAGCAATCCCTGAGGGCCTTAAAGGCCATGAGGGTGGAGTCAGATCTCAGAGGGAGGAGAAGATGCCTTTTGTTTTTATGAGGGAGGGAAGAGACACACCCTTGGTCCTGTTTTTGTGTATAGGAGAGATGGCTGAAGTGATCAATGCAAAGCAATAAAAATAAACAATAGAATGGGAAAGACTAGAGACCTCTTCAAGAAAATCAGAGATACCAAGGGAACATTTCAGACAAAGATGAGCTCAATGAAGGACAGAAATGGTTTGGACCTAACAGAAGCAGAGGATACTAAGAAGAGGTGGCAAGAATACACAGAACTATACAAAAACGATCTTCATGACCCAGATAACCATGATGGTGTGATCACTCACCTAGAGCCAGACATCCTGGAATGCAGTCAGGTGGGCCTTAGGAAGCATCACTATGAACAAAGCTAGTAGAGGTGATGAATTCCAGCCGAGCTATTTCAAATCCTAAAAGATGCGGTTAAAGTACTGCACTCAATATGCCAGCAAATTTGGAAAATTCAGCAGTGGCCACGGGACTGGAAAAGGTCAGTTTTCATTCCAATCCCAAAGAAAGACAATGCCAAAGAATGTTCAAACTATCACACAATTGCACTCATCTCACACGCTAGTGAAGTAATGCTCAAAATTCTCCAAGCCAGGCTTCAACAGTACATGAATCATGAACTTCCAGATGTTCAAGCTGGATTTAGAAAAGGCAGAGGAACCAAAGGTCAAATTGCCAACATCTGTTGGATCATCAAAAAAGCAAGAGAGTTCCAGAAAAACATCTACTTCTGCTTTATTGACTATGCCAAAGCCTTTGACTGTGTGGATCACAACAAACTGTGGAAAATTCTTCAAGAAATGGGAATACCAGACCACCTTACCTGCCTCCTGTACGCAGGTCAAGAAGCAGCAGTTAGAAATGGACATGGAACAACAGAGTGGTTCCAAATCGGGAAAGGAGTCTGTCAAGAATATTGTCATCCTGGTTATTTAACTTATATGCATAGTACATCATGTGAAATACCAGGCTGAATAAAGCACAAGCTGAAATCAAGATTGCCAGGAGAAATATCAATCACCTCAGATATGCAGATGACACCACTCTTATGGCAGAAAGTGAAGAGGAACTGAGGAGACTCTTGGTAAAAGTAAAAGAGGAGAGTGAAAAAGCTGGCTTAAAGCTCAACATCAGAAAACTAAGATCATGGCATCCAGTCCGATCACTTCATGGCAAATAGGTGGGGAAACAGTGACAGACTTTATTTTGGGGGGCTCCAAAATCACTGCAGATGGTGACTGCAGCCATGAAATTAAAAGATGCTTGCTCCTTAGAAGAAAAGCTACGACCAACCTAGAAAATATATTAAAAAGCAGAGACATTACTTTGTCAACAAAGACACATCTAGTCAAAGCTATAGTTTTTCCAGTAGTCATGTATGCATGTGAAAGTGGACTATATAGAAAGTCAGTTCAGTTCAGTCACTCAGTCGTGTCCGACTCTTTGTGACCCCATGAATCGCAGCACGCCAGGCCTCCCTGTCCATCACCAACTCCCGGAGTTCACTCAGACTCACGTCCATCGAGTCAGTGATGCCATCCAGCCATCTCATCCTCTGTCGTCCCCTTCTCCTCCTGCCCCCAATCCCTCCCAGCATCAGAGTCTTTTCCAATGAGTCAACTCTTCGCATGAGGTGGCCAAAGTACTGGAGTTTCAGCTTTAGCATCATTCCTTCCGAAGAACACCCGGGACTGATCTCCTTCAGAATGGACTGGTTGGATCTCCTTGCAGTCCAAGGGACTCTCAAGAGTCTTCTCCAACACCACAATTCAAAAGCATCAATTCTTTGGCACTCAGCTTTCTTCACAGTCCAACTCTCACATCCATACATGACCACTGGAAAAACCATAGCCTTGACTAGACGGACCTTTGTTCGCAAAGTAATGTCTCTGCTTTTCAATATGCTATCTAGGTTGGTCATAACTTTCCTTCCAAGGGGTAAGCATCTTTTAATTTCATGGCTGCAATCACCATATGCAGTGATTTTGGAGCCCAGAAAAATAAAGTCTGACACTTTTTCCACTGTTTCCCCATCTATTTCCCATGAAGTGATGGGACCAGATGCCATGATCTTCATTTTCTGAATGTTGAGCTTTAACTTTTTCACTCTCCTCTTTCACTTTCATCAAGAGGCTTTTTAGTTCCTCTTCACTTTTTGCCATAAGGGTGGTGTCATCTGCATATCTGAGGTTATTGATACTTCTCCTGGCAATCTTGATCCCAGCTTGTGCTTCTTCCAGCCCAGCGTTTCTCATGATGTACTCTGCGTATAAGTTAAATAAGCAGGGTGACAATATACAGCCTTGACGTACTCCTTTTCCTATTTGGGACCAGTCTGTTGTTCCATGTCCAGTTCTAACTGTTGCTTCCTGACCTGCATACAAATTTCTCAAGTGGCCGGTCAGGTGGTCTGGTATTCCCATCTCTTCAGAATTTTCCACAGTTGATTGTGATCCACACAGTCAAAGGCTTTGCCATAGCCAAGAAAGCAGATCTTTCTGGAACTCTCTTGCTTTTTTGATGATCCAGAGGATGTTGGCAATTTGATCTCTGGTTCCTCTGCCTTTTCTAAAACCAGCTTGAACATCAGGAAGTTCATGGTTCACGTATTGCTGAAGCCTGGCTTGGAGAATTTTGAGCATTATTTTACTAGCGTGTGAGATGAGTGCAATTGTGCGGTAGTTTGAGCATTCTTTGGCATTGCCTTTCTTTGGGATTGGAATGAAAACTGACCTTTTCCAGTCCTGTGGCCACCGCTGAGTTTTCCAAATTTGCTGGCATATTGAGTGCAGCACTTTCACAGCATCATCTTTCAGGATTTGAAATAGCTCAACTGGGATTCCATCACCTCCACTAGCTTTGTTCATAGTGATGCTTTCTAAGGCCCACTTAACTTCACATTCCAGGATGTCTGGCTCTAGGTGAGTGATCACACCATCATGATTATCTGGGTCGTGAAGATCTTTTTTGTACAGTTCTTCTGTGTATTCTTGCCACCTCTTCTTAATATCTTTTGCTTCTGTTAGGTCCATACCATTTCTGCCCTTTATCGAGCCCATCTTTGCATGAAATATTCCCTTGGTATCTCTAATTTTCTTGAAGAGATCTCTAGTCTTTCCCATTCTGTTGTTTTCTTCTATTTCTTTGCATTGATCCCTGAGGAAGGCTTTCTTATCTCTTCTTGCTATTCTTTGGAACTCTGCATTCAGATGCTTATACTTTTGCTTTTCTCCTTTGCTTTTCACTTCTCTTCTTTTCACAGCTATTTGTAAGGCCTCCCCAGACAGCCATTTTGCTTTTTTGCATTTCTTTTCCACGGGGATGGTCTTGATCCCTGTCTCCTGTACAATGTCACGAACCTCTGTCCATAGTTCATCAGGCACTCTATCTATCAGATCTAGTCCCTTAAATCTATTTCTCACACCCACTGTATAATCATAAGGGGTTTGATTTAGGTCATACCTGAATGGTCTAGTGGTTTTCCCTACTTTCTTCAATTTAAGTCTGAGTTTGGCAATAAGGAGTTCATGATCTGAGCCACAGTCAGCTCCCGATCTTGTTTTTGCTGACTGTATACAGCTTCTCCATCTTTGGCTGCGAAGAACATAATCAATCTGATTTCAGTGTTGACCATCTGGTGATGTCCATGTGTAGAATCTTCTCTTATGTTGTTGGAAGAGGGTGTTTGCTATGACCAGTGTGTTCTCTTGGCAAAACTCTATTAGCCTTTGCCCTGCTTCATTCCGTATTCCAAGGCCAAATTTGCCTGTTACTCCAGGTGTTTCTTGACTTCCTACTTTTGCATTCCAGTCCCCTATAATGAAAAGGACATCTTTTTTGGGTGTTAGTTCTAAAAGGTCTTGTAGGTCTTCATAGCACCGTTCAACTTCAGCTTCTTCAGCATTACTGCTTGGGGCATATAGACTTGGATTACTGTGATATGAATGATTTGCCTTGGAAATGAACAGAGATCATTCTGTCGTTTTTGAGATTGCATCCAAGTACTGCATTTTGGACTCTTTTGTTGACCATGATGGCTATTCCATTTCTTCTAAGAGATTCCTGCCGCAGTAGTAGATATAATGGTCATCTGAGTTAAATTCACCCATTCCAGTCCATTTTAGTTCTCTGATTCCTAGAATGTTGACGTCCAAGGAGTGGTGGCTGTGTGGGCGCAGGAGGGCTGAGAGGAGCCACTCCACATTCAAGGTCAGGAGGGGCAGCAGGGAGGAGATACCCCTCGTCCAAGGTAAGGAGCAGCGGCTGCGCTTTGCTGGAGCAGCCGTGAAGAGATACCCCACGTCCAAGCTGAGAGAAACCCAACTAAGATGGTAAGTGTTGCGAGAGGGCATCAGAGGGCAGACACACTGAAACCATAGTCACAGAAAACTAGTCAATCTAATCACATGGACCACAGCCTTGTCTAACTCAATGAAACTAAGCCATGCCTGTGGGGCCACCCAAGATGGGCGGGTCATGGTGGAGAGGTCTGACAGAATGTGGTCCACTGGAGAAGGGAATGGCAAACCACTCTGTATTTTTGCCTTGAGAACCCCATGAACAGTATGAAAAGGCAAAATGATAGGATACTCAAAGAGGAACTCCCCAGGTCGGTAGGTACCCAATATGCTACTGGAGATCAGTGGAGAAATAACTCCAGAAAGAATGAAGGGATGGAGCCAAAGCAAAAACCATACCCGGTTGTGGATGTGACTGATGATAGAAGCAAGGTCCGATGCTGTAAAGAGCAATATTGCATAGGAACCTGGAATATTATGTCCATGAATCAAGGCAAATTGGAAGTGGTCAAACAGGAGATGGCAAGAGTGAACGTCGACTATATAGAAAGCTGAGTGCCAAAGAATTGATGCTTTTGAACTGCGGTATTGGAGAAGAGTCTTGAGAGTCCCTTGGAGTGTAAGGAGATCAAACCAGTCAATCCTAAAGGAAATCAATCCTGAATATTAATTGGAAAGACTGATACTGAAGCTGAAACTTCAATAGTTTGGTCACCTAATTTGAAGAACTGGCTCATTGGAAAAGACCCTGATTCTGGGAAAGAATGAAGGCAGGAAGAAAAGGGGAAGACAGAGGATGAGATGGTTGGATGGCATCACTGACTCAATGGACATGAGTTTGAGCAAGTTCCGGGAGCTCGTGATGGACACGGAGGCCTGGCATGCTGCAGTCCATGGGGTCGCAAAGAGTCGAACACAACTGAGTGACGGAACTGACTGAACTGAAGTGGAAACTAGGAGTAAGGAAACTATTTCTTCTTTAAATCTCATCACTGGGACTTCCCTAGTGAGCCACTAGTGATCCCGTGGCTAAGACTCCAAGCTGCCAATGCAGGGGGCCTGGGTTCAATCCCTGGTCAGGAAGCTAGATCCCACATACCACAACTAAGAGTTCAAATGCCACAACTAAAGATTCCATGTGCTACAACTAAGACCCTGTGCAGCCAAATAAAAAAAATTAAATAAGATCAGTCTCATCACCAACCATCTACTGTTTGGGTCTTAATCTTCAGGACCAGATGGAAAGGTGAGAGGAGGATTTCAACTCTTTCTGATATCCTTTTTTAAAATTTAAATTTATTTATTTTTAATTGGAGGATAATTATAACATTATGTTGGTTTCTGCCCTGTATCACCATTGAATCAGCCATAGGTATATACATGTCACTTTTCTCTTGAACTTCCCTCCCACCTCCCACTCCATTTTCATTTCCTTTTATATCTCATTTTCATTTTCCTTTGTTTTTCTTTCTTTCCCCCCTTTTCTTTCCTTCCTTCCCTTTTCTTTCTTTCTCTCTGCTGGCTGCAAGGAGGCAGAGCCACAGCTGCGACTCTTTGCCAGCTGACAGGATCTGTTGATGTTGCTTCATTCGTGGAATTGAGAAGCGCCGACTCCCACTCCTCAGCTTCCAGGCTCAGCTGACCCGACAGCCCCCAGTGGAATGAAGGGCAGCACGTCCATGGCTTTCCTAGAAGTTCCTGTCCCAGCAACACAGAGTTCATTCCAACCCAGTGAGGTAAGATGAGCGTTTGTGACAGCTGCCGAATGGGGAGCTTTATTTAGACTCTCATCCAAAGTTACCCCTGCTCTCAATCTGACTCTGCTCCCAGCTAGACGAGGCTGGCGCTAAAGACTCCACTTGGGCTAGAGCTGCCTGTACAGGTAGAGTTCACAACAGCACCAAAGCCTCCACTAATTAGGGGACAGCCTGACAATACCTCGCCTGACACTTGACCCAGGCACCCGCTGGCCATCAGTCTTTGCCCAGCTTCTCCATTCTGCCCCTCGGGGTGGTGTCATTGCTCCTCTTTGAACTAATAGAAAGAGACATATCCAGGAAGCCAAGGTTCAAAAGTAGACCTCTACTCAGAGACAGAGAAGAGTGATTCAGAAATGTTTGTTGTTTTCAGATAGACCAGAACAGGAAGAAAGGGAATACAAATTCCAAGAGTCTGAGATCAGATATAATATAAAAGCATTTGAATCTAAGATCATTTTTTAAAAAAGTAACTTAACCCTTCCTGAGTGAAAACAACCATATCCTAGAATGGCTTCTTTAAATAAACTTATTTTTCTGCCTTTTTTTTTTTTTTAACACTGAGTTGCTTATAGGTATCTTTAGAGATACCTATAAACCAGGAATATTTGGAAGACAAAATACTCAGTGGCAGATCTTAAATCTTTTTAAAGTTCTTGAGAAAAATAAATTCTTGGTAGTGAGCTGAAAGAGTAGAAAGCCCTAATTTATCAATTTCTGTAAATACTCCTACTAGGACTAATTTCTTTTTCAAAATTAGTATATTTATTTGGCTGCTTCGGGTCTTAGTTGTGGCACCCTGGATCTTCTGCTGGCGCCAGGGCTCAGGAGTTGTAGCACGCAGACTGTCTCGTTTGGGGGCTTGGGTTTAGTTGCCCTGCAGCATGTGGCATCTTAGTTCTCTGACCAGGGATCGAAACCATGTGCCCTGCATTGGAAGGTGGATTCTCTACCACTGGACCACTAGCGAAGTCCTCAGGACTAACTTCAAGCTACTGATGTGACATCCCTGAGCATGGAATTGGGAAGAAATAGACACATGGGTCTTGTGAACCAGTTCAAACCAACAGCAGGATAGCAGTGCTCTTAATTCTAATCTGGGCTTCCCAGCCAACCTCTGGCCAGGGGCTAATGAAGATCAGGCTCAGAGAGGGAAAAGGTACTTCCTTTTGTGTGCTTAGACACTCATCTGTTTGGGAAACACTTCACATCGCAGGGCACAGGAAATCTTTGGAGTAGAGGAGATGATTGCCTTCCCACTCCCATAGTTCTTATTCCAGTCTCAGAGCGGCTGGTCTGCGTTAGTCCCTGATTTGCAGTCACAACATTATAAAGGGAGACACTGCTTCCCCTGAAAGAGTTTCTATGGCAACCTCACCCAGCAGGCAAAGAACAGCACTCTAAGCTTCAGCTGGAAGGTTAGGAGATAAAAATAAATTCTGATTAATCTAGGACCTGTGTATGACTAAGGTTCAGGAATTACCTGAAAACATAAAACCACTGGTCGGAGTGAAATCTGCATGTTTTCCTTTCCTTTCTTAAGAAAACTAAAACCCACAAACAAATGAACTGATGCTTTTTCTTTATCATTATGGCTCCTTGAAAAGCAGAGCCCTTTCTCTGAGGCAGGATTTCGCTGATAGCTTTTCTCTCTGAATTTCTTATTCCCTGTACGTCAGGTGGCAAAGGAAGCTATAAACTGAGAGCTGATACGACCCAATAGGAAACTAGTGACCACAATTCCTATTTCAGAGTTGATCACCACAGCCCAGACACCTAAAATGAAACTCCGTATATCATGAGTCAGTGAAATCTCTAGATTTCTTAAATCTCTTACCTTCAGAAACACCTTCCCTGACAACCTTACAAATGAACAGTGAGGCTCAAATGAGGTCATAGATGTGAAACGATTTTGAGAAAAATGAGAAGGTTCTGTGCAAATGTAGGTTGTGATGATGGCTATTATTATTATGCCTTGGGTTTGGGTGAGGGGGCCGCTGAGGGAGCAGGAAGAGCTCATGCTACGGGGGCAGGAGGGGGCTAAGTCCTCATCAGCCAGGGATCAAATGACTGAGCCAGACAATCAGTGCTCATAAGGCTGAATGTTCATCCCTGCAACACCCGAACCACAGACTCTGTGTTCTCATTTCAAAATGATTTCCTTCTAGTGTCTCTCCACCCACCCTCACAGAGGTGTTCCCTCCTCCCATTCTGACTCCTCAAACCCAGATTTGAGCCAGCCTGTCTGACCCTGTTATTCTCTCCATGTTTGGATGTACGTGAACACACAGCCCCCTTCTACTAAAACTGTAGCCCACATCCTTGCTCAAGGCATATTATTTTTCTCCCGTTAGTTCCTGAAATTTGGCCTACTTACCTCTGTTCTCTTTGGGCTTCCCAGGTGGCTCAGTGGTAAAGAATCTGCCTACCAATGCAAGAGATGCGGGTTCAATCTCTGGGTCAGGAAGATCCCCTGGAGAAGGAAATGGCCACCCATTCCTGTATTCTTGCCTGGGAAATCTCTTGGACAGAGGAGCCTGGCTGGCTACAGTCCTGTGGGGATCAACAAGAGTCGGACACAACTTAGTGACTGAACAACAACCTCTGTTCTCTTTAGCAGCTGCTTCCTTTTGGGGCTTTCTTTCCATACCTGCCTCTATCTTCAGCATTAGGAAGAGACTCTCCGAAGTCAGTTTAGCCTGCTTCAGAAGACTAAGAGGCCTTTGAAAATTTGAGGAGATAAGTCATTTTTTTAAATGTATTTTTATTTTTTAGTTTCCCTATTTTTTAAAACAAAAGGTTTTATTTTGAAGCAATTATAGATTCACAAGGAGTTGTAAAAATAGTACAAATAGGGAATTTCCTGGTTGCCCAATGGTTAGGATTCTGGGCTTTCACTGCCGAGGGCACAGGTTCAATCCCTGGTCAGGGAACTAAGATCCCAAAAGCTGAGTAGTGCAGCTAAAAAGAAAAATAAATAGTATAAATAATCTTGTGCCAGTCTTCAGCCAGCTTCCCACGGTGACATCTTTTATAGCTGTAGTATGATATCGAAACCGGAAAGTTCACATCAGTACATAGTGTTAACTAGACTACAGATCTCATTCACTGTTTACTGTTTAAAAAAATCTACATTCATTTCTGTGGTTGTGTGTGTATATAGTTCTGTGCAATTTTATCCCATGTAAAGATTTGTAGAACCATCCCTACAGTTAAGATCCAGAACTCTTCCATCACCACGAAAGGACACCCTTATGCTGCATCTTCATATGAATGCCCACCCCCGCACCACTTCAGTCCTATCCCTGTCTCCTAGCAACTGTTAATCTGTTCTCCATTTCTATTTCTTTTTTTGGTCATTTTTAGAATGTTCTATTAAGGTAACGTTTTGATGTTGACTTTTTTCAGTAAGTATCAGTTCAGTTCAGTTCAGTTGCTGAGTCGTGTCCGACTCTTTGTGACCCCATGAATCGCAGCACGCCAGGCCTCCCTGTCCATCAACAACTCCCGGAGTCCACCCAAACCCACGTCCATCGAGTCGGTGATACCATCCAACCATCTCATCCTCTGTTGTCCCCTTCTCCTGCCCTCAATCTTTCCCAGCATCAGGGTCTTTTCAAATGAATCAGCTCTTCGCATCAGGTGGCCAAAGTATTGGAGTTTCAGCTTCAACACCAGTCCTACCAATGAACACCCATAAGGTCTATGAATTCTGTTCAGGCTGTTTTATGTATCAAATTTCTTTTTATTAATAAGTACTTTCCAACGATATGGATACATGAGAGTTTGTTCTATCATTTATTCAAAGAAAACTTTCCGGTTGTTACCAGTATTTTGTTCTCATAAATAAAGTTGTTATTAACATTTGTGCATAGATTTTTGTGTGAACCTAAAAAGCAAGAGAGTTCCAGAAAAACATCTGCTTCTGCTTTATTGACTGTGCCAAAGCCTTTGACTGTGTGGATCACAGTAAACTGTGGAAAATTCTGAAAGAGATGGGAATACCAGACCACCTGACCTGCCTCTTGAGAAATCTGTATGCAGGTCAGGAAGCAACAGTTAGAATTGGACATGGAACAACAGACTGGTTCCAAATAGGAAAAGGAGTACGTCAAGGCTGTATATTGTCACCCTGCTTATTTAACTTATATGCAGAGTACATCATGAGAAACGCTGGGCTGGAAGAAGCACAAGCTGGAATCAAGATTGCCAGGAGAAATATCAATCACCTCAGATATGCAGATGATACCACCCTTATGGCAGAAAGTGAAGAGGAACTAAAAAGCCTCTTGATGAAAGTGAAAGAGGAGAGTGAAAAAGTTGGCTTAAAGCTCAACATTCAGAAAACGAAGATCATGGTATCTGATCCCATCACTTCATGGGAAATAGATGGGGAAATAGTGGAAAGAGTGTGAGACTTCATTTTTTGGGACTCCAAAATCACTGCAGATGGTGATTGCAGCCATGAAATTAAAAGACGCTTACTCCTTGGAAGGAAAGTTATGTCCAACCTAGATAGCATATTCAAAAACAGAGACATTACTTTGCCAACAAAGGTCCGTCTAGTCAAGGCTATGGTTTTTCCTGTGGTCATGTATGGATGTGAGAGTTGGACTGTGAAGAAGGCTGAGCGCTGAAGAATTGATGCTTTTTTTTTTTTTTTAAAAAACACTTTGTTCTTGCAGTTGCCTCCACAGGCTGCCATTCTGGACAGGACGAACGACATTTGATCCTGAAGAGCTTAGAATTGGCATGCAGGCGCACTCTCTGTCCCCACTCCCTACTTGTAGGTTGTGTGACATGGAAAGCCCATGGACGGTGACAGCAGAATTCCCTGTTTCCACATTCAGCTGACCAGGACTCTCGTCAGCGCTGCCATTGCCGGTCACCGAATTGATGCTTTTGATCCGTGGTGTTGGAGAAGACTCTTGAGAGTCCCTTGGACTGGAAGAGATCCAACCAGTCCATTCTGAAGGAAATCAGCCCTGGGATTTCTTTGGAAGGAATGATGCTAAAGCTGAAGCTCCAGTACTTTGGCCACCTCATGTGAAGAGTTGACTCATTGGAAAAGACTCTGATGCTGGGAGGGATTGGGGACAGGAGGAGAAGGGGAGGACAGAGGATGAGATGGCTGGATGGCATCACCGACTCGATGGATGTGAGTTTGACTGAACTCCGGGAGTTGGTGATGGACAGGGAGGCCTGGCATGCTGCGATTCATGGAGTCGCAAAGAGTCGGACACGAGTGAGCGACTGAACTGAACTGAAGTGAAGTTTTTATTTCTCTGGGATAAATGCCCAAGAGTCATATGACCCAGAAATTGCTGGATCATATGGTAGTTGCATGTTCACTCTTATAAGAAACTGCCAAATGTTTTCCCAGAGTGGCTGTAACAATTTCACTCCCACCAGCAATCTATGAGTGATCGATTTTTCTACATCCCAGCCAGCTTTGATGTTGCCACTATTTTTTTTTTTTAATTTTGACTGTCCTTAAAAATGTTTTTTAACCTAGAGGGATGGGATGGGGTGGGGAGTGGGAGGGAGGCTCAAGAGGGAGCGAGCAGACGTATGCACACCTACAGCTGATTCACATTTTTGTATGACAGAAACTAAACAATAAAGCAATTATCCTTCAGTTAAAAACAAATGTTCTTTAAATTGTGTTGTGATATCTTATGATTTTGTTCGTTGCTGTGATGTTGAACATCTTTTCATGTGCTTATTTGCCACCTATATCTTCTTCTTGGTAAAATATCTGCTCATATCTTCCGTGAATTTTATAATTGTTCTTTTTAAAAATTGTTTGTTTTTTAGAGTTTCTTCTATGATCTAGATATAAAGCCTTTGTCAGATATGTGATTTATAAATATTTCCTCCTGATTTGTAGTTTTTACTTTCATCCTCTTAAATATTTTTCACCAGGCAAAAGTTTTTAATTCTAATGAAGTCCACTTTATCATTTTTTTCCTTTTATGTATTGTGCTTTCGGTATCATATCTAATTAAGTCTTCATCTAGCTCAAAGATTGTCTCCTGTGGTTTCTTGTAAAAGTATTCTAGTTTCACATTACATTTAATTTATTTTTAAAATTTCATGTATTTAGTTTTATTTTTTTAATATTGTAGTTTTATATTTATTCATTTATTTGGCCATGCTGCACAACATGTGGGATCTTAGTACTCTGACCAGGGATGAAAACCACGCCTGCTACAGTAGAAGTATGGAGGTGGAGTCTTAACCACTGGACAGCCAGGGGAGTCCTCCACATTACATTTAAATCTGTGATACATTTTGATATATTTAATTGTTTACATAATATTAAAATTAATTTATAATTATATAAAATTTATGTTATATCTTATATATAATATTTAAATTAATTTGTAATTATTTTGTATATAATGTAAAATTGATTTATATAATTAACTTATAATTATATAAAATTAAATATGTACATTTAATTTTTGTATATAATATGAGGTTTATGTCAAGGTTCATTTTTTTGCCTGCGTATGTCTAACTGTTCCATCACCATTTGTCTAAAAGACTATCCCTCCTCCACTGAAGTACTTTTGCATTTTGTCAAATATTAGTTGGGCATGTTTGTGTCGGTCTGTTTC
Source organism: Bos javanicus (assembly GCF_032452875.1). NCBI lineage: Eukaryota > Metazoa > Chordata > Mammalia > Artiodactyla > Bovidae > Bos > Bos javanicus. The sequence goes on from NC_083882.1 coordinate 34,374,293, forward strand.
TGAATTCTTCATTCTGTTCCACTGATCTATATAATTATTCATTCACCAGTACCACACCATCTTGATTACACTATCTACAAAATAAATTTATTACAGGCACAGTGATTCTTCCTACTTTATTTTTTTCCAAAATTATTTAAGCTGTTCTACTCCTTTGCTTTTTTCATACAAATTGTATATGAAGCTTGTCCATGTCTACAAAATTTCTTGCTTGAATTTTGACAGAAATTGCTTTCTTGCTTGATTGATTTTGAAGAATAGCTTTATCGCTTTGCCAGGCTAAGGGGACCACAGAGGGCTAATGCCCTGAAAACTGTGTGTCCCCAGGAAGTGCTTTAAGTGAAAGTGAAAGTGGCTCAGTCGTGTCCGACTCTTTGCGACCCCATGGGCTATACAGTCCATGGAATTCTCCAGGCCAGAATACTGGAGTGGGTAGCCTTTCCCTTCTCCAGGGCATCTTCCCAAACCAGGGGCTGAACCCAGGTCTCCTGCATTGCAGGTGGATTCTTTACCAGCTGAGCCAAAAGGGAAGCCCAAGAATACTGGAGTGGGTAGCCTATCCCTTCTCCAGTTGATTTTCCTGACCTAGGAATTGAACCAGGCTCTCCTGCATTGGCAGGCAGATTCTTTACCACTGAACCACTTGGGAAGCCCCTTCTCCAATTGGTATACCTCTTATTTCCTTTTGTTGCCTTATTGCTTTGACCAGGACCTCCACTACTGTGTTGAATAGGAGAAGGAGAGTGGACACCATTCCTGCGTTTCTAATCTTAGGAGGAAAGCATTCAGTCTTTCATTGTTAAATATGATGCTAACTTCTGATTTTTATAGATGAGATTTGCTAAGTTGAGGAAGTTTCCTTTGTCCCTAATCTGCTGAGAGTTTTATCATGAACGGATGTTGAATTTTGTCAAATGTCTTTTCTATATTAATTGATTTTTAAATATTGTTCAGCCTAGCTGAATTATTCCAGTCCTTACCCCATTGGTCATGGTATATAATTCTTTTAATATATTGCTGGATTTGGTGCTCTTTCAGGTTTTTAAAAAATAAATCTTATTTTTAGCAGAGTTTTACATTTTCGTATTCATTTATTTGGTTAATCAGATCTTAGTTGCAGCATGCGGGATCTTCGTTATGTCACGTGGTGTGTGGACTCTAGCTGTGGCCTGCAGGCTCTGGGTGGGCAGGCTCAGTAAGTGGGTGTGCAGGCTTAGTTGCTCCGCGGCACATGGGATCTTAGCTCCCCAATGAGGGATCGAACTTGCAGCCCTTGCATCACAAGACAGATTCTTAACCACTGGACCACCGGGGAAGTCACTGCTAGGAGTTTTAAAAAGTATGTTTGCATCTAAGTTCATGAGAAATATAAGCCTGAAGTTTTATGGTTTTTAGAAAAACTGTATTTGTCTGGTTTGGGTATTAGAATAACATTAGCCTCATAAAATGAGCTGGGTAATGCTTTCCCCTCTAGTTTCTGAAAAAGATTTTGTAGAACTTATGCTAATTTTTTTTTCAAATGTTTGGTAGAATTCTCCAGTGAAACTATCTGGGCCTGAAGAGTTCCTTCTTGGAAGTTTTCAATGTTTTTAATAAATACAGATGATGTCACTTCTCTAATAATGTTCAGATGATCTGTTTTATATTAGGTGAGGTCTTTAATGTTTTTTAAGTCTGAAATCTGGATTTCCTAGAAAGCAGAACTGGAGACACAAGTTTATGGGCTATTATTTGGTTAGGATGAAATATCAGAAAGTGGGAGAGAGGGAAAGGGGAGTTGAGAAGGGAGGAGGATGAAGCAACACAAGAGCATGTTACTGACTCGATCATCAGCTGACATAGAGCAGGACTAGATGTTTGATTTCACTGGATCTCCCAAGCTATACATAACTCTATTTCAGGCAAGTTTCTGTGGGGGCTTCCCTGATAACTCAGTTGGTAAAAAATTCGCCTGCAATGCAGGAGACCTGAGTTTGATCCCTGGGTTGGGAAGATCCCCTGGAAAAGGGAAAGGCTACCCACTCCAGTATTCTGGCCTAGAATTCCATGGGCTGTATAGTCCATGGAGGCACAAAGAGTCAGACACAACTGAGCAACTTTCACTTTCTCTGGGGAAGGAAGAGAGAATTTATCCACTGGAGCTCATCTTCCACTGGTTAAGAGTTTATCACGGGGTTACTTTCTCCTGTGCGCTGAGGAGCTCATGTGTAAGTGCCCAACTGGTCCAGTGGTTTCTCACCTCCATGTCAACAGCGAATCTCCTGGACAAGAGTGGTACCAGCTCAGGCCTAAAGCAAAGCACTGTCTCACTGTGCTGCACAAAGCTGGTCTGTTTAGTAGAGGTGGTTGTTACAGTGAGTAGACCTAGAACAGGTGATCCAAGGCCTCCAAGATGGTGAAGCTGAGAGCCTATTCAAAGGTGCAGAAGAGGTGCACGGGGTCAGTGAAAAGCAAGAGCAAAGAGTTTAAGAATAAACCAATCATTGGTTAAGTTTCAAGAAATCTCAAAAATAGTCTCCTAAGTTTTGTACTTAATCTTCGCTTGAAATATAAGTAGAGTTAAGCCTGACTTTCTCATACAATCATTCTCCCTCTGGTACAATTTACCTTCATCTTTTGTATCCAGGAATGGAGTTTATCAATCTTCCACTTTCCTCAGCAAAAACCCCTTCCCGCCTGAGTGAGTCCATGTTTTCTTTCCGTAGAAAAGGTCCCATGGATGTCACGGAAGCTCTGTCATGAAAGTGCCACACGTGGAGGAAGTAGAGAGGCTTCCAGACCCAGATGGATCATCTAGAGTCTTAAGTTCCTCAAGACAAATGCCTTCATTCCTGTCTTACATATAAAAAGGGAGCTTAAGCCATTCCCTGAGACAAAATATTTCCACAGTCCTCAGCCCAGAAGCCATCGTTTTTTCCCCTCTGGGCTGTCCCACTGGATCTCAGTTCCCCAACCAGGGATTGAACTGATGCTGCCAGCAGCGAAAGTGCAGAGTCCCAACCACTGGACTGCCAGGGAATTCTCAGAAACAAGAGAAAGATTTTCTCACCTCAAAATATCTTAAGAGTCAATGGATTATGCCTCTGTTTTCAGGCAGGACAAATCTCTACAATCCTAAACCAAAAAGAGTTTATTAAATTTTTAATTAAATTGTATTATTTTACCAAAGTAATAAATATACATAATTTTAAAGCCAAATAGTACCACAAAGCTTATAATAATAAGAGTCTTCCCTGCTTTCCCCCCCTCTCCATTCTTAAGTTCCAGTCTCTCAGGGCAACCACTCAAATCTCCTTTAGCAGTTTCTTCTGAAGTTCTCCTCTATATAACAAAACAATATGGCTGTGCTGCTATAACTTTAGGTCTGAATTGTTGACATACATATATTTAAACATATGCGGCTTCCCAGGTGGCGCAGAGGTAAACAATCTGCCTGTCAATGCAAGAGATGCAAGAGACATGGGTTCCATCCCTGGGTCAGGAAGATCCCCTGGAGAAGGAAATGGCAACGCACTCCAGTATTCTTGCCTAGGAAATCCCATGGACAGAGGAACCTGGTGGGCAACAGTCCATGAGTGCAAAGAATCAAACACTACTGATTACAATAACACACATATAAACACACACACACGTATACATATATAAATTTCCTATTACAGTCGATGAGGGTTCAACACATTCCACTAAAGGAGATTTGAGTGGTTGCCCTGAGATTTCCCCTTCTCTGTCCTCTTTCTCTGGTTCCAGGAATAATATTCCAGACGTATAGTAATTGCTGGAGAACATGCAGAACAATCATTGATTGCCTGGCCATACCAGTGCATATCAGGTATATATCATGTTGTTTGTTTGTCTAAATTAGGAAGCAGCCTAAGACAGTAGAAGAATGCTCAAATTCTGGATGCAGACTGCCTGGGTTCAAAATCTACTTCTGCTATTGGTCGCTGTGCAACCTCAGGTAAATTGCTTCACTACTCTGCGCCTTTATTAGGGATCATAATAGTGACTACTTTGTAAAATTTTTGTGGAGGTTAAATGAGTAAATGCAGATAAAGCACTTAGATCAAAGCTCTACTAAGCCATATACCTGTTTGCTATTAGCATTATTTTATGATTATATTGTCACTAATATATTGACCCTCATGCTGAGTCAAGAGAATGTGATGAATTTGTTTACTTTTTTATGACCCTACACTGAATCTTTCCATTCTTCAAAAGAACTATTGGACTTCCCTGGTGATTCAGTGGTTAAGACTCTGTGCTTCCACTGTAGGGGACATGGGTTCTATCCTTGGTCAGGGAAATTCTGCATGCCTCACAGTGCAGCAAAAAAAAAAAAAAAACCAAAACCCATCTATTCCCCTCAAATACTGTTTCTGTATGGCTTTCCAGGTGATTCAGCAGTAAAGAATCCATCTGCTGATGCAGAGGACTCAGGTTTGAGGAAGATCCCCTGGAGGAGGTAATGGCAACCCACTTGTATTCTTGCCTGGACAACTCCCAAGGACAGAGGAGCCTGGTGGGCCACAGTCTATAGGGTCACAAAAGAGTTAGACGTGACTGAGCACACACATATACACTGTTTCTATATAGTCAAATAATCAAGTATTATTCCAGTTCCATCTTTCTTTTTTTCTCCTCCTGGTGGATTCCTACTGGAATCCTTTCTATCCTGGTTTAATCCTAACTGGGCCCCTTTTCAATTTGGGCTAGCAGTCCTCTAAGCTTGCAATACAACTGCAGGCCTAGAACTTCCCTTTGCAAATCTACCATGTTGTATATCTTAACCCCTAATAAAATATCTTCTTTCTTGGTTTAATCCAGGATTTCTCAGCCTCTGCACTATTGACACATGGGGCCAGATAATCTTTGTTGTAGAAGACTATCTTGCCATTATAAGATATCTAGCAACTTTCACTTTTCACTTTCATGCATTGGAGAAGGAAATGGCAACCCACTCCAGCGTTCTTGCCTGGAGAATCCCAGGGACGGGGGTAACCCTAGTGGGCTGCCATCTATGGGGTCGCACAGAGTCGGACATGACTGAAGCGACTTAGCAGCAGCAGCAGCAGCAGCAACATCCATGGCCTCTACCCACAAGATGGGTGTAGCTGTGTCCCCTTCCACTTGCAACAACCCAGATTGTCTCCAGATATCACTCAATGTCCCTGGAGGGCAAAAATTGTCTCCGGTTAAGAACTTCATGCAACTGACTCACATCTGATAATAACTTTCTGAGAAGGGTTGCATAGGATATAAATTTTTGAGGCCTTGCATGAAATCCTCTTCAACCCAACCTTATGCTTGATTGCTAATTTTACTAAGTGTAAAAGTGTAGGTTGAAATCACGCACCCACGTCCTCCTCCTTGGCTTTTCAAGCTATCACTCGACTATTTTTTAGCTTTCAGGGTTGTTGTTAAGTGTGATGCTATTCAGAATCATTTTGAAATTTTGGCAATTATTTTATATTTGCTGCATAACACAGCATCTGTAACTTAATGATTTAAAGCAGCAAATATTTTATTACTTTTCACAATTGCATGGATTGACTGGGGCTCATCTGTTTCACTTGGGGCCTCACATGTGGTCTCCCTCTCAGTCAGAGGGCAGATTGGGTTGGAATAGCCAGTCTGGTTTCATCCATACATCTGCCTTGGCCAGATGGAAGGAAGACGACTCAGCTAGGACATGGCGGGGAGCGGGGCTGAGCTCTTGTTCTCCATGTAGTCTCAGGACCTTCCTCTCTGCCAATGACCTATCCACATGGTTTCCCCAGAGGAGTACTGAGAATTTTTATGTGGCAGCTCTGGTCTTCCAAAAGCAGAAGCTGGCAGGAATGCTGTAGGCTTAGGCCAAAAGCTGGCCCAGCATCATGTCTGATCCACCCTATCGGTCAGAGTGAGTCACAGGGACACAGCAGACCTCCATGTGGGAAAGGGCATGAATACCAAGAAGCATGGTTCCCTGGGGTCTGTCTTTGGAGGCTAACTTACTGGTTAGGATTCAGTGCTCTCACCACTGAGGCCAAGGTTCGATTCTTGGTCAGGAAAATACATTTGAGCTTCCCAGGTGGTGCTAGTGGTAGAGAATTTGCCTGCCAATGCAGGAGACGCAAGAGACATGGGTTCAATCCCCAGGTGGGGAACACCCATTGAAGTAGGAAATGGCAACCAGCCCCAGTATTCTTCTCTGGAAAATCCCATGAACAGATGACCCTGGCGGGCTACAGTCCATGGGGTCACAGGACTGAGCGAGTGAGCACATCCTAGACCTTCTACGATCGAGGGAGGGAGTCACCTGACTTCTCACACAGGCGGAGGGGACCCAAGGGACTAACTGCCTATTATACAGACCTTCAGCCAAATCCTCTAATTTGTACTCCCACCCCTCTTCCTATCTTAATATCTAGTGCCAGCAATTTCTGAGCCTTTTCAAGTATTCTTCAGCACAAATCAGCTTGACTCTCATCCACTCTACCCTGTGCAAACACTTAGGTTTTGGCTTTTCTAGCTCGATGAACTCAGCTTCCGTTCCTCTGTTTGCATTCTGTTTTCCAAAACTTGGCTGGTACCGCTTATCTATTGGTTTCTCCTCTCTGTGTCCTTACAGGTTTCAAACATTTATTTTTATTTTACGGGAACCCAGGAGACAGTGTAGATGAACTCATGTTTAATCCACTATACATTACTCAAAGACTTTTTTCTTTTCTAAAGCTCAGAAGATGATACTTGTAAATTTCCTAAGCAAGATCAAATAACCTCATCAATGATAAATTCTGACATCTAAGCTGATGGAATGCAAGACCCAGTGGTTCTCAACCTGGTTGTATATAAGAATCATCTTTGTGTGTGTGTGCATGTGTGCGTGTGTGTGTGTGTGTGTGTTAGTCACTCAGTCATGTCTGACTCTTTGCCCCGGTGGACCGTATGTAACCCGCCAGGCTCCTCTGTCCTTGGTATTTCCCAGGCAACAATACTAGAGTGGGTTGCCATTTCTTCCTCCAGGGGGCCTTCCCGACCCGGAGATTGAACCCAGGTCTCATGTATTGGCAGGTGGAATCTTTACCACTGAGCAACCAGGGAAGCCCTTCCTAGACCCTACGCTAGATCAGAATGTTCAGAATCTCTGAAATGGGCACAAACAGTAAATAATAGATTTTTCCAATGTGGAGCCAGGGCTGAGAATCAGTAATGTGGCAGCTGGGGATGCGGTGGTGCTGGGGCAACAGTGTTGATTCCAAAGTCTGATGGCACAAAATATATCCCCCAACCCCTTTCTCTCTCACGCACACACACTTTCTCATCGGCTTCTTATGCATGGTGGTCCATGCTTAGCTTTGGGAGTGAAGCCTTTGGGAATGCTGGAACCTGCCCTGACTTTCACTTTTCTGTTCTATTCCAACCATTACTGACCTCACAAACACGAGGGTATTTATGCAAACATGCATCCAGAACCCTGATTTCAGTTACCTGTAGGATAAGAAGTCTCAGTTCCACCTGTCCTCCTCTATTTACTTCACTCTGTGCTAAAGGAAGCCTCAGAATGTTGCAATTAGTAGCTAAACAAGCAGGCTGTGGAGGGAAAGAAAAAATTTAAACTAGATATTGCTCCCAGTTTCTGGACTTTAGAAATTTGATCTTCCCCAGTCTTTGCAAAGATGTTTTAATTTGATAATGCATTTAAGATCCTTTGGAAAGTGTAATGTGCCTGGAACTGTTTTTTAAAAATCTATAGTGTGTAATTTTGCAAGGACTCACAACAAGGTCACAAATTAAGAATCGAGTCAACGAGTCTGGTAAAATCTTTGTAATTAAGTCTAAGAAAGAAAATTTGATAAAACAATCATTTAACTAGACACAGAGACCAGATGATGGGATGTCCACAGTCATATGATTAAATTTCATTGCCTTAATTACTTAATTAATAGTTTATCTTTTAATTATAATATTTATTCTGATTTAATATGATTAATTTTTAAGATTTTAGCATTCTTTGCTCAGTCTAAAGATCACATCAGCTGTTTTTACAGTTCCCTTTTTTTTTTTTTGGCCTCATAGTATAACATGCAGGGTCCTAATTTCTCAACCAGAGACTGAACCCTTTCCCTGCCAATGGAAGCCCCGCGTCTTAACCACTAGACCACCAGGAAAGTCCCCTATAGTTCTCATTACTTACATGCTGGTTTTCTCAAATTTTAAGATTCCCTGAACCAAATATAGTCTTAGTGTTGGACAGCTCTTCCCCAATGGCTCAGTTGGTAAAAAATCCACCTGCAATGCAGGAGACACAGGAGATGGCAGTTTGATTCCTGGGTCGGGAAGATCCCCTGGAGGAGGAAATGGCAACCCACTCCAGTATTCTTGCCTGAAACATCCCATGGAGAGAGGAGCCTGGAGGACTTCAGTCCATGGGATCGCAAAGAGTCAAACACGGCCGAGTGACTAAGCACACACACTGTGCTGTGAGGTGGTGTTTGGATAGAGGGCATGAATGTCTTCTCTCCACCTGCACACGTGTTAGACACCATCCTCCTACTGAGACATCAGGTTCCTTCCGCATTGTACATTCGGTCCTGTGTGATGCATGTGCTTTCCCTGCGTGAAAAACTGGTTGTGTTGTTCTGAGTTGTGTAAGTGTGTGTGTGAGTGCATGTTCAGCAAGTATGCATTTGCTCATCTGGAAAATAGTGATTCAGCACCCACTCTGTGCTCCCAATGCCTCCAAGTGATGGGAATAAAGCAGTGAAAAAAATAGTAAAATTTCCTTTCATCACTGAGCTTATATTCTAATGAGGTCTTGGGGTTGGTGTGTGTTTGTAACGATATGTTGGCAGGATAGCCCTTTGCCTGTCTACTTTGGGATTCTTGACATAACAAGCAGACTACTAGGGTATGAACTGGAATGAAAACTGAAGACTTTCTTAGAGAAACAGCAAAAATACTTTTGATTTGGCTTGTCAGACACCCAGACATATGGTCTTAAAGAGAAATGTTCCCTTAAGTTTCATCCATGATGTCAACTTTCTAAAAGAAATAACAATCAGGGACTTCCCTGGTAGTCCAGTGGTTAAGACTGTGTACTTCCACTGCACCAGAATTGACCCCTGATCAGGGAACTAAGATCTTGGGGGAAAAAAAGAAAGGAAGAAAGAAATAACAACATTCAAAAATCAAACCCGAATTTTGAAGACTATTACCTACTGGTAGGGCTTAGCCTATCACTTCTTGCTGCTCCCTTATGAGGTCAAGATCAGTGAGAGTTAAATACATTGTAGATGTGCTGTCCCCTTGTCCCTAACATCTAGGACCCCACCCCAATTCTGATCCTGTCCCTTTTTACAGACCTACAGTGGACAGCAGTCTGGGCTGACCAGGTCCTCTGTGGTTTGATGACCATTCCCTTCTGGGAACAGGCTATGAATGAAGGAACACAGATTGTCTCTTGAAATACTTTTCTAGCCTCTTTTGAAGATGTCCAAAGGGGAAGTGGGTTCCAGTTGGGCTGTTCTTTAATAGGAAAATCAATTTAAAAAAAGGACCTTTTTTGAATTCCCTGATAATCCAGTGGTTAGGACTTTGCCCTTACACTGCAGTTGTCATGGGTTCAATCCCTGGTTGGGGAACTAAGATCCTGCATGACACTCAGCATAGCCAAAAAAAATTTTAATATAATGCAACAGTTTTTGTGTTTTTTTTTTAAACAAAAGAAAAACCTTGACTTTCCAGTCTGAGTGGGTAGCAGGAAGTGTATGTTCTGTCTCCGTCTTACTCAGAACCCAGGGACCTGGCAGCCAAGCTTCCTGAAGACAGACGGGCAGGCTAGTGTGAATATGTGCTCCTTCCTGATGCCTAGTATTCTTTTTATAAATGAATTCTTCTCATGAGAAAATATCAGTGCAAATGAGCATTAAGTATTTCACAGCCCACAAATGGATTTTACTGGCTTGCTTTTGCTGAATAGCAGCTGGAGAGTGAATCAGACAGAACCAGTCTTCGTGACTGTTCTCTTAAAAACAGAAATCATTAATGAGTCCATATTGCTACTGAAAACTCCTAGCTCAATGCTTTTAGATCCAGGTCACCTGTTCTGTTTTCTGCTGCCAAGGCACTGTATTGTCAGTCTCAAAACTTCAGTTAAAACTTCTACCAACCTCCCAAACGGGGAATTGAATTGGCAGGCCATTCCTTTGCTACATTGCATAAGGTTCCTTATAGAGGCCAGAATTAAAATACTTGCCAGTAACTAATGCATTTGGAATTGGAACCATGGCAGAGCGATTTCTAGCAGCAATACTAGCGAACTAGTCTTGTACTTGTTGACAATCAAGTACACATTGTATCTTATGCAGGTTGTACTGTAACTCTGAGAGATAGATATTATTACCCCCTTTTTACAGATAAAGGAACTGAAACTTAGTTTAAGTGACTCTTTCATTGCTAGCATCTGCTTGAGTTTGGACTTAAAAGTTTTTTGTGTGTATGTGGTTTGGAAAACCCCACAAAACATAAATTTACCATCTTAACCATTTCTAAGAGCACAGTTCAGTAAGTGTTAAGTGTATTCGCACTGCTATGCAGCACATCTCCAGAATATTTTCATCTTGCAAAACTGAAATTCTTTACCCATTAAACAAGAATATCCCTGTTGCTCCTTCCCCAGCCCATGGTAACCCAATATTCGACTTTCCTTTTCTATGGATTTTACTCCTGTAGATTGCTCGTGTAAGTGGAATCATACAGTATCTGATTTCTGTGACTGGCTCATTTCCCTGAACATGATGTTTTCAAGGTTCATCCATGTTGTGTTGTTTTTTTTTCAGTCACTAAGTTGTGATCAACTCTTGCAACTCCATGGACTATATAGCTTGCCAGGCTCTTCTGTCCATGGGATTTTCCAGGCAAGAATACTGAAGTGGGTCACTATTTCCATGTGATAGCATGTGTTAAAGACTTTCTTCCCTTTTAAGGCATAATGATATTCCATTTTATGTATATAAGTAAATAGTTTGTTTATCTCTTCATCCATTAATGAACACTTGCGTTGCTTCTACTTCTTGGCTATGATGAATAATACTGCGATGAACATGAGTGTATAGAAATATCTCTCCAATACCCTGCTTCCAATTCTTCTGGGTATATACCCAGAAGTGGAATTTCTGAATCATGTAATTTTTTGAGGAGCCACCACACTGCTTTCTATAGTGGTTGCACCATTGAATAATTTCACCAACTCTGCATGAGTGTGTCAATTGTCACACACCCTTGCCAACACTATTTTCTCTGTTTTTGATAGTAGCCATCCTAATAGGCGTGAGGTGATTGAAGTCTTTTCTTGCAACTGCAAATTCAGTGTGGTGACACCACAACAAAGCAACTATACCACATCACACCAACCACAACTGCCTAGGAAAACAGAGGAGAAGCCATCACAGAAATATGTGGCCCTGCACCTCATGGCCCTTCTGTTCCTGGTGAGGATGGTTCATACAGTAACAGACAGTATCTAGAGTACAACTCTGCTTTGTACTGAATTTTGTAGTACAGAACTGTACTGTAACTTCCCCTCTGCTCACAATTCCCATCTTAAAGCCCTAATCCCCCACATGATGGTTTTAGAGGTGAGGTCAGTGGGAGGTAATAGGTTTAGATGAGGTAATGAGGTTGGGGCCCTCAGGATGAGATTAAGGTCCTTATAAGAAAAGACCCCACAGACTTCCCTTGTGGTCCAGAGGTTAAGAATCTGCCTTCTAATGCAAGGGATGAGTGCTTGATCCCTGGTCGGGGAACTAAGTTCCTACATGACCCAGGCCAACTAAACCTGCATGCCACAAACTAAGACCCCATGCAGCCAAAAATAAATATTTTTAAAAGAAGAGACCCCAGAACTCTTCTCACACAGATAAGAGGTCATTGTGCCCTCACAGTGAGGAGGTGACCATCACCAACCCAGGCAGAAAGCTCTCACCAGAAATCAACAATGCTGGAATTTTCATCTTGGACTTCTAGGCTCTAGAACTGTGAGAATATAAATGTCTTGTTTAAGCTGCTCAGCCTATGGTATTTTCTGGTAGCCCAAGCTGACTAAGTCTTGCCCATTGCTTTCCTCCTCAGCTTTACCCAGTGTCCACTTCTGCCAGTGATGGTGAATTCAGCCTGCTCTGTAGTCACAAAGCTGCCAGGTTCCAAAACTTTATTGAACAACAGAGGTTCCGGAAAAATGCTATCATCAGTGATAAATTATCTTAGATGGATAAAAGCCAGATGTTGGGTGGGGGGGACGTCCCAAGGTACACAATTTCTTTTTTATTTTTTTGTCATTATTGAATTGTTATGACAGTGTTTCTGTTTTATATTTTGGCTTTTTAGCTGTGAGGCATGTGGTATCTTAGCTTCCTGACCAGGGGTTGAACCCTCACCCCCTGCATTGGAAGGCCAATGTCTTAACCACTGGACACCAGGGAAGACCTGATATGAGTCTTTAGAACAGGGCTTGGAAGTAAAGTTTCCTGAGAATTTGAGAGGTAAATGTGGATGGCTCCCATGTCGTTCTGCTTGGAAATAGAGGGCTTGAACATTTCATGCATCTCCACCCAGTGAATCTCTGATCTCTCCTCTCCATTCTTCCCCAGAATAGATTCTATAACAGCTTCCAAGACGTGAAGGAGATTTTAGACTGGCTTCATCATAAGAATAAAGTCTTTGAATTTAGCCTTGGCCCATATCCTTGGCAGAAAATAATTCCTGTATTTGCCATGCAGGCAGAGAAAAAAGGGTGATGGGCAGCTAGCTGTTCTCAAAGCATCCTTGGAAGCTTTCCCCATTAAGATGCGTGAAAGAGGAAGGAAATATCTTGTTTCTCTGGCTTGTATTGATTTCCTGGTCATGCCTGATATCTGCCTGTGGACAGACTTAATGGCTGCAGATAAATGAAGCTCGTTCAGCTAGCAGAAGGGAGAATGGAAAAAAAAAAAAAAAAAAGCCAGCAAATGCTTGGTTTGTGTGGCTCGAATTGACTTAGCAGCAGCAAACAAAAGTAATGGCTTCCCAGGTGGCGCAGTGGTAAAGAATCTGCCGGCAACGCAGGAGACACAGGTTCAGTCCCTGGATGGGGAAGATCCCTTTGAGGAGGAAATGGCAACCCACTCCAGTGTTCTTGCCTGGAAAATCTCATGGACAGAGGAGCCTGGTGGGCTACAGTCCATAAAGTCTCAAAGAGTCAGACACGACTGAGCGACTAAGCACGCATGAGCACAAACAAAAGTAAATGTGGCTTTTTAGGCCGCAATTTACGTGACCCAGTCAGACTAGGTCCTGGAAGGAATTTAAATCATGGTGCTGGACTCCACATCAGAAATGAGAGGTTCAGGATCCTGTATGGTGAGGCACAGAAGTGGGATTCAGCTTCTGTAGTGATGTGGAGCTGGAGGTGAGGGGACATGCCATAGAGCTGCTTTGCCACCTGGCTCTCTTAGATGAGCTCCCCCTATACCCCATGGGGCTCCCCTTAATACTAGGATGCTGGGCTTGGTGCAGAGGGCCAACAGAAACTGTTTGAACTGTATTCTGACCACGATTCTTCACTGTCTTCCTAATGCTAAGTCTTTACTGCGTAATGAATGTCCGTGCCACTCAATCATTGCATAGTATGCATAGTATGCACTAGCTTGCATTGTTTTTTCTGTATTCTGTCTGCCAATGAGATTGCAAGCCCTTTGCATGCAGAGACCAGGTCTCAAACTCTTGCCATCTCTAGGATTCTCCCCATAGCATCACATGCATGAGCAGGGCTAGGCGTGATCTGTTTAAAACAGCAGGAAAGGACAGAGGGGATGGGCATGGATCTGACACTAGCCCTTCCTAGGATGGGGGAGACTTAGCTGAAGCTGAAGGAGCAGGTACTGTCTGGTAAGCAGATCATGGTATAGAATTAACAGGACGGCACATATGATGGGGAGCAATTCTGTACAGCAGTTTCCATCAGGAAGACTCAACAGGAGCAATGGGGGAGTGCTCCTTGGACAGACAGAACACAGTGGTAGAGAATCTGGGAGTGAGCCACACTCAGGGTCTCAGCAGACAGGAGGCAGAAGCAGGGCATTTTCTCATCAGATGGCAGAAGCCTAGCCACCACCTGGGCGTCAAGGACAGGGTCTCAATCATTGAGGATCAAAGGATGGATCTAAAGGAACAAGGAGAGGGTGTGGAGAAAAGGGAACCCTCCAACACTGTTGGCAGGAATGGAAATTGATGCAGCCACAATGGAGGGTAGTTATGGAAGTTTCTTAAAAGACTAAAAGTAGAGTGATCATATGACCCCGTAATCCCACTCTTAGGCATATACTCAGAGAAAACTGTAATTCAAAAAGATACATGTACCTCAATGTTCACAGCAGCACTATTTACAATAGTCAAGACATGGAAGCCACCTGCATGCCCACTGATAGATGAATGAATAAAGAAGACATGGTATATACCTACAGTGGAATTTTACTCAATCATAAAAAAAGAATGAAATCATGGGGCAGCATGGATGGACCCAGAGATGACCATACTAAGTGCAGTAAGCAGATAAATATCATATGGTACCACTTACATGTGGAATCTAAAGTAAGGATACAAATGAACTTATCTATAAAACAGGAACAGACTCACAAACATAGAAAACAAATTTATGGTAACCAAAGGAAGGAGAAAAGTCAGCGAGAGGGATAAATTAGGAGTTTGGGATTAACAGATCCATGCTACTATATATTAAATAGACAAACAACAAGATACTTACTTAGTAACTTGTAATACCTTACAATGGAAAACATCTGAAAAATAATATATATGTATATATAAATGTAACTAAATCACTTTATTATACACTGAAACATTGTAAATCAACTATACTTCAGCCAAAAGAGAAAAGAACAAGGTAAAGTCTTGGATGCAACCTACCAGTATAGGGTATTTATGGGTGTGTGAACTCAGAATTTAACACCCTAGGCTTGTGCCCCATTACAAGCTGTGTTACCTTGGAACATTTACTAAAATTCTAGATGCTTTCTCATTTGATGTATGGGAATGACAGCAGGGTGTATACCTCACTGAGTCATAGACATTAAATGATATAATCCACATGAACGTGCCATATAAGGACAGTACCTGGCATATAGAAGCATTAAATAAATGTTGGCCGCTAGTGTTGGTTTCATTACAATCAATGTTACTATTATAAGATTGAGTCACATAAAAGTGCTGATATTTGAATGTTTTTATCTATAAAAGGACAATTTCTTTTTCTTTCTGCCATACCACTTGGCTTGTGCAATCTTCATTCCAGGTCCTCAGCAGTGAGGGCATGGAGTCCTAACTCCTGAACTACCAGGGAAGTGCAAGGACAATTTCTCATAATAAACCTCATACTAGTCAGTTTACACAGACAGATAACCAGGAATAAGAGTGACAGTATTATTTGTCATTTATTCTATGATGCTATTTGATACTTTAAGCAAGTCACATGGATTAGATCCATTAGACAGAGGAGAGGAGAAAGGCTCAGAGAGTTAACCTGGTCTGGTTCCTGCCCAGCTGGGATCTGCTGTCTAAATCAGACATTGATCCCTAGTCAAGAGAACCAATAGTGATGAGGATTATATTAGATAATGCATTAAAGTATACTTAGTTATGGACAGAAAGAAGGAGAAATACATCTTGTGGGACAGTTGGAGTACCATGGTAGATTCCTGTTAAAAATGGGAGAGGTCCATCTTCATCATCATCTTCATCATCATAACGATAGACAATATTTACTGAGGGTTTATTTTTTCCAGATGTGTGTATAAGTACTTTGCATTTATCAATTCACAATCTCATACAATAACTGAGAAAGAGAATATGATGGCTCCCATTTTACAGATGAGAAAACTGAGGCACAGAGGGGTCACACTGCCAATGAGGGGCAACCGAGGATTTGAGTCCCACTTCAGAATGATTCCTTCATTTGAAGTGCTCAGCAGAAGAGATGATTTTAAACACACACACACACAAACACATTTGAAGAAGGAGCAGAGAGATGAAAGGGATATACAGGCAATTCCAGGCATGTGGCCTTTGACCTAAGAGATCTCTTGTGGTAAGCTAGTTTTCAATTTATGGATACTTTATATGGCATCACTAACGAGCCTAAATAAGGACTCCAGAGGACAGGAAAGGAGTCAGAAGCCCTGCAAAGGTCTCAACTGGAAACCCAAGCACAGGGCTCCTCAGACCCACTTTGCAGTCACCTCCAGGAAGCATGCTTTGCTGCGACAGGTCCATGGGCCACTGGGCTGAGCTGTTCTTTGGGGAGAGGGTGGAGAGCTGGGCGCTTCCCGGTCCCAAGCGTAATGGATACAGGAAGGAAAATTAGAGAACAGGGATGAGGGACGTGATTGAGGTGGGGAACAGGACCCTTTTTAAAGTCTTTATTGAATTTGTCACAATATTGCTTGTTTTATGTTTTGGTTTTTGGCTGCAAAGCATGTGGAATCCTAGCTCCTCCACCAGGGATGGAACCTACACTCCCTGCATCGAAATGTGAAGGCGTAACTGCTGGACCACCAGGGAAGTTCCCACATCATTTTATCTTTCTGGGCCCATTTCTTCTTTTGTGAAATGTAAGGCTTTTTGTTTGTTTGTTTAGCGTCTCCGAAGCCTTTTGTGACTCTATCATCCTGTGATTCCGTAGCTTTGATAGAGCGGGCTGGTTACACTCCGGTGCCAATCATATCATGGGCTGTCCTGTGTCCCAGCCATGACTGTGGTCCTCTTTACTCCCCATGCCTTCATAAAGGCTGCCTAAGTTTAATCATGCTGAGTACTAGTCACTGCGATCCTATGCTGGGTTAGAGCATGGGCTCACTAAGTCATGTCAGTTGTGTCCGACTCTTTTGTGACCCACCAGGCTCCTCTGTCCATGGAATTCTTCAGGTAAGAATACTGGAGTGGGTTGCCATTTCCTTCTCCAGGGGATCTTCCAGACCCTGGAATTCCAGCCTTAAAACAGCCCTGAGAGACAGATGTTACCTTGACTTTACGGACAGGGAATTCTGAGGCTCAGTAAGTGACTCTGCCGAGACTACATAGCTAGCAATGTACTTTGGAAATCAATCCTGAATATTTATTAGAAGGACTGATGCTGAAGCTGAAGCTCCAATACTTTGGCCACCTGATGCGAAGAGCCGAATGATTAGAAAAGACTCTAATGCTGGGAAAGATTGAAGGCAGGAGGAGAAGGGGATGACAGAGGACGAGAGGGTTGGATGGCATCATCAACTCGATGGACATGAGTTTGAGCAAGCTCCCGGAGTTGGTGATGGACAGGGAAGCCTGGTGTGCTGCAGTCCATGGGGTCTCAGAGAGTCGGACATAACTGAGTGACTGAACAATAACAACCATGTACTTTTGGGAATTCAAATTGAGGCTTGCCTTGAAAATTTTGGTGTGTTTTTTTTTTTTTTTCCCCTGAAATCCAGTGATCTTTATTTCTGTGAGGCCCCACCAGGGTTGTCATGCGAGCACAACTGGGGCACTGCAGCTCAAGGTAGGAGATTTCTTCTCTCCCAGCTCAGAGCTTAGGGCCTCCACCCACCCCTCAGGGAGAGGGGATTTGGCTACCCCTCACCAGCCTGGGGGAGCTCAGTTGTTTATTAACAGCTTCTGTGTTTTCTGTGGGTTTCTCCTGGCCCCCAGGCCAGCACCGATTTTCTTTGGGAATGGTGGTGATGGCAAAGCAGTGTCTGAAGTGGAAGGAAGGCATAGGTTTGGCCCTGTAAACCACAGAGACCCCTGGAAGCCGCTCAGACAGCACTGACCCTGAGGCTGAGCTCTTTCTCAACTGCTGCCTGGAGTGGGCATTAAATAAAGCTTTGTATGCAAAGAAGTCACAAAGAATCACAACAGGTTACTTTTTTTTTTTTTTTAAACAACATAGCATTTGCATGTCACAGCAGTTGCTGTAACAGAAGAACAATCCATTATTAGCTCTGCTCTTCCAGTAGCTTTTTCTACTTGGAGGCCCCCTGCCCACTTCCCCAGGAGGCTGGCTGGAAAGCTCAGTTAGGGGGTGGAGGCACTTGCCCCATTGGGCAGAGCTGACATTCAGCCAAGGGGGTGGGAGAGTTCAAGCTGGTACCCTCTGAAATCTTGAAATCACTCACTCATTCATTCATTCATTTAAAAATGGCTCCTTGCTCCTATTCTCTCAGGGTCTGAATTAGGTACTAGAAAAGCTGGTGATGTACAAAGAGAGGCACAGTCCGTGCTTTCAGAAAACCAATATTATAGCAGGGAGATAGAAAGAAGTCAAGTAGACAAATAAATACATGTAACAATTAATACATATTATAAGGACATATATGTCTTGTAATTATAGTACATATTATAACAAAGAAATACATATTAATATTATACATGTAATTTGTTAGAGAAAATAAATTATAAGATGAGGCAAGAGGTGACAGAAATGCGATTAAGTAGGGTGTCAGGAGAGGTCTCCCTGAGGAAATGACAACTGGACAGACTTGGATGTAGTCGAGGAACGGCTGAGGAAACTCTCCCCCATGCCGGGAAGAGTGGTCCAGGAGAGGAACAGGAAGAACACGGCCTGCAGGTGGGGATGGGAACAGCAAGTTCGAAGAACAACAGGAAGCCAAGCTCGGAACAATTAAGGAATGAAGTTGGAGACACATTATGGACTATGGGAAGGGTTTGGGATTTTGTTTTAAATATGATGGGAGACTACTGGAACATGTGGAGAAGAGAAAGGAAATACGTGATGAGGTTTGTGTTGAAAATAGTCTCTGTGGTTATTTAGATTGCAAGAGGTCTGGGGAAAAGCTGGGAGACCGATTGTAACAGTTCAGGCAAGAAGTAACGGAGGCTTGGATGAGATGATGGTGGTCAAGGTGGACAGAAGTCACAGGAGTCAGAATTTTAAAAAACGATAGAAACTGTAACATTTGCTGGTAGATTGGCTGTAGGATATGAGAAAAGAGAGGTCAAGGATGACCCTGAGTTTCTTAGACTGAGTGAATGGGTAGTATATTCTACTAGGATTGGGAACATTTGGGGGAACAGCTGGTTTGGGGAGGGGAGCAGAATAGAGGTCAGGTTGGGGTGTGTTAGGACTGAGATCCCTGTTAGACATTCAACTAGCTATTCTATTCTAACGTTGGCTGTTTAGAGGGGAGACTACAATGGAGATTTAAGCTTGGGAATTATCAGTGCATCAGAGGTTTTAAAGCTGGAGGGCTGGATTATATCATTCAGGATATAGATAGATACAAGAATAGATACAGACAGAGAGAGGTCCAAGGACTGAGCCTCAGGCACTCTGATGCTCAGGAGGTGTATGAAGCTGACTATATGGAAGAGAAGACTGAAAAGAAGTAGCCAGTAGAGCAGGAGGAGATGAAGGAGTATCGTTTCCAGGAGGAAGGGCTCCGCTGTGTCAAGTGCTACTGCAATAGCATAAAGAACTGAGACATCATTGCTGGATCTGGCAGCCTACCTAAGGGTATTTTCAGAGGATGGTGAGGGAAAAAGCCAGATTGAACAGAGTTTAAGAGAGGAATTCTTTTTGATGGTGGTGATATTTTTAGTGAGTTGTTAGAGAGGGTTTTTTATTTTTAAATCTATCTTTCTCTAGTTCTAGGGCTTGAAAAGTAGTAGGCTGAGTAATGCCCACCCAAGGAGATCAAACCCGAAGCTCTGAAACTTGTGTTACTTTATTTGGAAAAAGAGTGAATACTATTTTATATGGTAACGTGACTAAATTGGGCTTCTCCAGTAGCTCAGCGGGTTAAGACTCTGCCTGCGATTCAGGAGACACAGGAGATGGAGGTTTGATCTCTGGGTCAGGAAGATCCCCTGGAGAAGGAATGACAACCCGCTCTAGTATTCTTGCCTGGGAAATTCCATGGGAGAGGAGCTTGGTGGGCGACAGTCCATGGAGTCGCAGGGTCAGACACGACTAAACACATGTGACTAAATTAAGTAGCTCATAATAAGGAGATTATCAGGATGATCCGAGTGGGTCTTTGTAAGATGGAAGTTTTAAACTTACAGTGTGGAATTATGGTCTCCATAACTAAGAGGTGATGGATTTCTGTTGTTTTAAGCCATCAAGTTTGTGATAAGTCCCATTTGTCGGTTTACGTAAGGTGGTTTCCCAGTGCTGCTTGCTTTCTGCTCAAAGTCGACTTTGATCAGCGATTCTCAGTCATCTGCCCGATTTGTCTGCATGTGGATCTGACCTGACTGGAAATGGCAAGCACGCCAGTCTCCCTCTCTACCTCCCCACCGCCAGCTGACAGTGACCACTCTAATCTCTCTGAATGTGCTGACTTTTCAGTGTATTGTGGGGAGGCAGCTGAGGCAGTAGGTGGAGAACAGGGCTAGGAGTCAGAACCCCATATAGCACAGCAGTTAAGAGAACAGGTTCTGCGGTCACCCTGTCAGGATTCAGATACTGGCTCCACCACTCACTTCTGGGGGTCTGTGGACAGTTATTTAATCTCTCTGGTTAAGGTCAGCTATTTACCAATTTGCCTTAACTCTATTCTTTGCTAGCATTAAATGAATGTTCACTGTCACTCAGCTTTATTTCCTTCAGAAAAAAAAATAAAGAATTGGACTAGACTAGATGAATGCCTTGGAGAAGGCAATGGCAACCTACTCCAGTACTCTTGCCTGGAAAATCCCACGGATGGAGGAGCCGGTAGGCTGCAGTCCATGGGGTCGATAAGAGTCAAACACGACTGAGCGACTTCACTTTCACTTTTCACTTTTATGCACTGGAGAAGGAAATGGCAACCCACTCCAGTGTTCTTGCCTGGAGAATCCCAGGGACTGAGGAGCCTGGTGGGCTGCCGTCTATGGGGTCTCACAGAGTCGGGCACGACTGAAGCGACTTAGCAGCAGCAGCAGCAGCAGCAGATGAATGCCTAGGTGGCGCTAGTGGTAAAGAACTTGCTTGCCAATGCAGGAGATATAAGAGACTCGGGTTCCATCCCTGGGTCAGGAAGATCCCCTGGAGTAGGTAATAGTAACCCACTCCAGTATTCTTGCCTGGAAACGTCCAGATAGTGGATCCCAGCGGGCTCCAGTCCATGGGGCCTCAAAGAGTCAGAACAACTGAGCGACTAAGCAGATGACGTGAGATGATTGCTACGCCTTTCAAACCCAGGATTCCATAGTTCCAGTAGGAAGCAAGGAAATTTTGCTTCACTTGTTTGGTTCAAACTGTTTCCTCCTTTTCCTTGAAGCTTTTGCTAATCTACATCCCCAAAGACAGACTTCATCCCTCCTCCTGGGCCTTGTACAGTGGTGAACCCATTAAGTAATGGACTAGACCTTGGACTATATAACCAGATCTGTCTAGGTTCTTTCTCTGCCACATGCTTATTACACACACTTGGACAAGTTACTGAGTTCTCTAAGTCTCAGCTTCCTGATCTGTAAACTGGGATTAGTAATTGCACAACCCTCTTCCCAGGTGGCGCTAGTGGTAAAGAACCCACCTGCCAATGCAGGAAACATAAGAGACCTGGGTTCTACATCTGGGTCAGGAAGATCCTCTGGAGGAGGGCATGGCAACCTACTCCAGCATTCTTGCCTGGAGAATCCCACAGACAAAGAAGCCTGACGGACTACAGTCCATAGGGTTGTAGAGAGTCAAGACATGACTGAAGTGACTTAGCATGCTCATATTGTGATGACTTTAATCATCATCAAAACCACAATGAGATCACCTCATACCTATCAGAATGTATATTATTAAAAAGACAAGAAATAACAAGTGCTGGCAAGGATGTGGAGAAAAGGGAACACAATACAACTTTATTTAACCATAAAAAAACCTACCATTTGCAACAACATGGATGAAACTTGAGGACATTACGCTAAGTGAAATAAGTCCAACAAAGACGCATGCCACGTGATACCAGTTATGGCGTGGATGTGGCATGCGTGCTCAGTCATGTCCAACTCTTTGCAATCCCATGGACTGTAGCCTGCCAGGTTCCTCGGCCCATGGAATTCTTCAGGCAAGAATACTGGAGCAGGTTGTCATTTCCTCCTACAGGGAATCTTCTTGACCCAGGGATCAAACATGAGTCTCTTGCATCTTCTGCATTCTCAGGCAGATCCTTTACCACTGAGCCACCTGGGAAGCCTGTGGTCAAAGAGAAAAAAACTTCCAATTACAAGAGGACTAAGTTCTGGGGGGTCTAATACACAGCATGGTGACTGTAGTTAATAAGACTGTATTGTATACTTGAAAGTTGCTAACAGAATAGATCCTAAAAGTTCTCAACACACACACACACTAGATAACTCTGTTAGATGATGGGTGTGCTAACTAATTTATTGTGGTAATCCTTTGGTAATATATACATATATTGAATCTTTACCTTGTATACCTTAAATTTATGCAATGTTATATGTCAATTATGTCTCAATAGGACTGGGGAAAAGAATTACTGTGATGACTGAGATAATACACATATTGACAAAATGCCTTGCATCTAATAAACATTCAGTGATGTTAATTATTGATTTCTTTTTGTTTATTGATGAATAACTTATATTTGATGAAGTACACAAATCTTTTATAGCTTAGTAAAATTTTACATCTATATATACCTGAGTATACAGCCTTGATCAAGATGCAGAATATTTCTAGTACAACAGATGGCTCATTTTCATCCCCTTCCTCTCAATATTACTCTGCTCCCCCAAATAACCAATATTCTGACTTTCACCCTAATGGATTAGTTTTCCTGTTCTTGAACATCACATAAATGTAATCATATAGTATATGCTCTTTGAGGTTTAGCTTCTTTCAGTCAACATTATATTTAGTGAGATTCATCCTTGTTGCTATAGGTAGCAGTTATTTTATTCTTCTTTGCTGTGTAATATTCCAATTATTGCATATGTTGTACACATATTATGCTATATTTATATTTTGTACTCTTGCTGGATGGGGCTTCCCAGGTGGCACTAGTGGTAAAAAAAAAAAAAAAAGTTGCCTGCCAATACAGAAACATAAGAGATGCAAATTCGATCCCTGCATTGGGAAGATCCTCTGGAGGAGGGCGTGGCAACCCACTCCAATATTCTTGCCTTAGAATCTCATGGACAGAGGAGGCTGGTGGGCTACAGTCCATAGGGTCACAAAGAGTCGTACATGACTGACTCAACTTAGCACCATGCATTAATGGATATTGAGTTCTGTTTTTTGCTACATAAATAACCTGCTATGAATATGTCTGTGCAACTCTTTGGTGCATGTAAGCACTCACTTCTGTTGGTTTATACCCAGAGGTGGAAGTGCTAGGTCACGGGATGTTTGTCAGTTTAGCTTTAGTGGATGGACCAAGCAGTTCTCTAAGTGGTTGTTGAGTTCACATTCCCCACAGCAGTGTGTAAGGTTTCCGGATGCTCCACAGACTCTTCATCTTGGTTTTCTAAGTCCTTTTCATTTTGGTCATTCTTACTGGGATATAATAGTATCTCACCGACCTTTTAAAAGTTATTTATTTTTGACTGCTCTGGTCTTTGTTGCTGCAAGCAGGCTTTTGTCTAGCTGTGGTGAGTGCGAGCTCCTCTCTAGTTGTGGTTCTCGGGCTTCTCCTGTCTGAAGCATGGGCTCTAGCGAGTGTGGGCTTCAATGGTTGGGGCATGTGGCTTAGTTGCCCTGCGGTATGTGGGATCTTCCCGGACCAGGGATCAAACTCATGTCTCCTGCACTGGCAGGCAGATTCTTAACCACTGGACCACCAGGGAAGTCCTCATTGACCTTTTAAAGCGCACTTTTGTGATGACTAGTAAGTACTTTTTCATACTTTTTGTATTTGCATCCTTGTTCATCCTTGTTCAGGTCTTATATCCCTCAAAATGTTAGCTATTATTTTTTATCATCATTATTGTGCTTTTTCATTATCTGCATATCTAACTACTCTCCCAATATATTATAAACTTTTTGATATCAAGGTCTATGTGTTATTCACTATGAATTCTTTGTGCCTAGCAAAATCCTCCCACTGGACATTTGCTGATTAAATTAATAAATGGCCATGACTCAATCTACCATGGGCTTCCCTTGCAGCTCAGCTGTTAAAGAATCCACCTGCATGCCAGAGACCTGGGTTCGATCCCTGGGTTGGAAAGATCCCGTGGAGAAGGGAACGGCTACCCACTCCAGTATTCTGGCCGGTAGAATTCCATGGACTGTATAGTCCATGGAGTCGCAAAGAGTCAGACACTTTTCACTTTCACTTTCAATCTATCATGATAAAATATCGCCATCTGGTGTCACTAGAGTTAATTACAAGTTGAGGATGCAAAGTCTGTGGGCTAGATGGATTCATTAGGCTTCCTATTTGAGCTTTCCGGAGAAGGCAATGGCACCCCACTCCAGTACTCTTGCCTGGAAAATCCATGGACAGAGGAGCCTGGTAGGCTGCAGTCCATGGGGTCGCTAAGAGTCGGACACGGCTGAACGACTTCACTTTCACTTTTCTCTTTCACGCGTTGGAGAAGGAAATGGCAACCCGCTCCAGTATTCTTGCCTGGAGAATCCCAGGGATGGCGGAGCCTGGTGGGCTGCCGTCTATGGGGTCGCACAGAGTCGGACACGACTGAAGTGACTTAACATTAACATTTGAGCTTTCCCTTGTGTGTGTTTGGTCAGTCATGTCCGACTCTTTGTGACCTCCTGGACTATATATCACGCCAGACTCTTCTGTCTATAGAATTTTCCAGGCAAGAACACTGGAGTGCGTTGCTGTTTCCTACTCCAGGGAATCTTCCCCACCTAGGGACTGAACCCGAGCCTCTTACATCTCCTGTATTGGCAGGTGGATTCTTTACCACTGCACCACCTGGAGCTTTCTCTTACATAGAATTTTTTTGGATGACCTTTTACATTGCCTCTGCATATTTGATTTAAAATTTTTTTCCTGGAACTTCCCTGGCAGTCCAGTGGTGTATACTCCACTCTCCCACTGCAAGGGGTATGGGTTTGATCCTTGGTCAGGGAACTAAGATTCCACATGCCATGTGGCTCAGCCAATGAATAAATAAAAAAATAATATAATAAAATAATTAATTAATATTTTCTGCATTTAATTTCTTCAAGGCTATTCAGATCTTGAAGGCCTTTTTCACTTTTTCAGTGATTACATTTTTAAAAGCTGAGTTGCATATCCATAAACAAGTCAATCAGAGAAGGCAATGGCACCCCACTCCAGTACTCTTGCCTGGAAAATTCCATGGGCAGAGGAGCCTGGTAGGCCGAAGTCCATGGGGTCGCTAAGAGTCAGACATGACTGAGCGACTTCCCTTTCACTTCTCACTTTCATGCATTGGAGAAGGAAATGGCAACCCACTCCAGTGTTCTTGCCTGGAGAATCCCAGGGACGGGGGAGCCTGGTAGGCTGCCGTCTATGGGGTCACACAGAGTCAGACATGACTGAAGTGACTTAGCAGCAGCAAACAAGTCAATCAGTTCTTACCATATTCTAGCCCTGTGACAGGTGCTAGCATATACCCAAAGTATATTCAAGAGACGAGGAGTTCATAGGCATAAAATGGAGATATTAAAAATCAGAGTGAAGTATTGTTAATAAATGTTTAAAAAACAGGTATTCATTCATTATTAACAGATATTTACTGAGCACTTACTATGTGCTCGGCACTGTTATAAGTACTGAGAACTCAAGGTGTGCGCTCCAAAACCTGACTGCTCTAAGAAAACCTATAGTGAAAATATATATTTCAAGGATTTGGGTTTAGATATGTTTTCCCTTGAATGTAAATGCCTGCAGAGAGTGGGCCACGTGAGGCCTCCAGCCTTTATTAGGGTTCCACATAGAACATCTTTTAACCTAAAATGGTCCTAGATAAAAACACTTTTCCAAAAAGCCTACTGAGGTGGAGGGCAGGTGTTCTCAATTCTGGTACTCCTCAATCACCCCCTGCCAAGAAGAGTGGTTGCAATGAACTGTCAGGCTTATAAACGTGGTGGTGTCCCTGGGCCCTCAGACACGGCCACACTGTTGGACAGCTTAGGCCTGGGGGTGACCTCCTTCTGAGAAAGGCCAGTGGGGGTGTCTTAGACTAGCTCCATTCTAAGCACATGGGATGCATATTCTCTCACACCTTTCTTATAGTACTTCTTTTTTAAAAATAATTTTCTTATTTATTTTTGGCTGTGCTGGGTCTTCGTTGCTGCTTGGCTTTTCTCTAGTTGCAGCAAGAGTGGGCTACCTGTGGTGTGCGGGCTTCTCGCTGCAGTACTTTCTCTTGCTGTGGAGCATGGGCTCTAGGGTGCACGGGCTTTAGCAGTTGTGGCTTCTGGGCTCTAGAGCACAGATTCAGTAGTTGTGGCGCTGGACTCAGTTGCTCCGTGGCACATGGGATCCTCCCAAACAGGGATTGAACCCATGTCTGTTGCATTGGCAGGTGAATTCTTTACCACTGAGCCACCAGGGAAGCACTCTCCTGGTACTTCTTGTGAGCAGATATTTTCCATAATTTCTTCACTTTGGACTGTCTAGAGGTGAGATTCAGATGTGGGCTTTGGGATGAAGGTACAACATGAGGTTCAGCCACATTAACTTGAGTTTTGTGATGGTGTTTGGAGCCAAGTCCTCAATTAACTGTCTTACTTTCTTCTCTGCTTCTGTCTCTCTTCAGCAACTTGGGGTATGCAGTAACTGGTCAAAGGAAATATTCTTGGTCCTCTTCCCCAAATAAGATCTTCATGAAACTGGTGTGTCCGAGACTATGTTTCCATCTTTTTATCCTCGATTATACTAGTTCCTGTATAGTTGTTGTTTAGTTTCTAAGTCATGTCTGACTCTTTGGGACCCCATGGGCTGTAGCCGACCAGGCTCCTCTATCCATGGGATTTCCCAGGCAAGAATACTGGAGTGGGTTGCCATTTCCTTCTCAGAGGGATCTTACTGAGCCAGGGATAGAACTCAGGTCTCCTGCATTAGCAGGCAGGTTCTTTACCTCTGAGCCACCAGGGAAGCCCTCCCATATAGCGGGTATGACTAAATCAGTCAGCTTTCACACATTCTCCTACACTTTTTCAGATACGACAGTACTAGTCAGTAACCACTTATTGACTTCCTACTATGTATCAGGAATTATGCTGTTGAGCAAATGAAACCAAGAGAAAAGTTACTTAGCAGATGATGATACACAGTTCAATGATGAAAGAGCCGTGTAAGAAGTTTATGAAGGGAATAGAAGTGCAAACTTCTGGGAGGGTGTGAACCACGAGTTTTCAAAATAGAAAGGAACCAGCAGGTGAGTGGGCCATGGACAGAATTGGGAATGGACAGAGGAGCTGAATGAGAGTAGGGCTTGCATCCTAGGGCATTCGTATTCCACCCTGAACATGCTGGGGAGCTGCTGAGCAAATTTTATGCTGATTTAATATTTTGAATGTTTTCCAGCAATCATGTAGAAGACGAGTTATGGAGGGGAAACAGTGGAAGCAATTAAGTCTGTTAGAATGCCATAGTAATGCACATGATGAGGCTTGCCTGCACCACTGCAGTGGGGATGGGGGCAAGAGGACAGGAGAGGAAGGCACAGATGTGGGTCACTAAGGATAACTGAGGATCAGCATTACTGATGGGACACAGAGAGGAGGCAAGATGAAAGAATCTGAGACGAATCACAGGTTTCTGAGTTAGGTGGATGGTGGCTGGTCAAGTTCAGGCAGAAGAATAGATTTGGAGGGCTTCCCTGGTGGTCTAGTGGTTAAGAATCTGCCTTGCAATGCAGGGGACACTGGTTCAATTCCTGGTCCAGGAAGATCCCACTGCTGCAGCACCACTAAGCCTGTTGAAGCCCGCAGCACCCTAGAGCCTGTGTTCTGCAACAAGACAATCTGCTGCAATGAGAAGCCCATGCACAGCAATGAAAAGTAGCCTCCGCTCGCCGCAGATTTGGGGATGCTGGCTTTAGTGAGGACACAATGCCCTACATTAGCTTATCATTTCTGAGAGCTCATGGGTTTCTGGTGTAATAAGAAAAAAGGCCCATGGCATCACGTTGAGTGGATCATGGTAGGCACCACGATCACAGTCACTGTGACAGTGCTCAGGCCAGAGTGCCAGAGGAGAAGAGACTGCCTCCCAGCCTGACTTCTTATGAGGGTTCCAGGTGCAAAGAAGTAGTGGCTCAAAAGCAGCCCAGATTTTGCACATCCACCTCTTGAAATTTGGGGGGGGGGCAGAATTGAAATTTTGAAGGCAGTGGGGAGATTTAAAAAGTCTGGGATCCCAGACATTTCCCTATTTCTTTCCACTTAACCTCTAGCTTTGCACATCTGGAGTCCCTGTGAAGGGAACGAACCTCCAGAAGGAAGAGTCGGCCTCTAGTGGTAATTCCTTAAACTGCAGAGTAACTTGCTCTCGGAGATTTAGATTGATTTGCAAGGCCCTGGGCAGCTCAGACTTTGGACTTTAGTCCAAACTGACGGTGTCACACATAGCACTCACTACCCTCAGGTTCCTTCTTCTGTTTAGACAGTCTTTTAGACTCTCCCTGTATATTTGTGTGACTTGGTCCACGGGATCTTTTATTAAGTCTTTCTTCAAGTGTTACCTTCTCTGTGGATCCTTCCTCCATGGCTTTCTCCCCTATCCCTGGAACTCTCCCTCTACCTTCCCTGATTAATGTTTCTTCTTGGCATTTGTCATCTGTTAGTACGCTCCATAAATTAGTACTTTATTTTGTTTACTATTAGTCTTTCTTCACCATAACATAAATTCCATGAAGGTAGGGATGTTTGGCTTTTTCTTTAACTGCCATTCCCTCATCTAGAATGGCATCTGCTACATGATAAATATGTACTTTTAAAATACTTTCTGGGGACTCCCCTGGCAGTCCAGTGGTTAAGAAACCACGATGCCACTACAGGGTGCGCAGTTTCGATCTCTGGTTGGGGAACTAAGATCCTGAGAGCTACATAACATGGACAAAATTAAAAAATAAATAAATAAAACTTTGTATGAAAGAAAGGGTAAGGAAACTCATCATGAAGCTCAGAACTACATGTTCTGAACGTTTAGATTATATTTTCTCTAAACATGTCCAGCTTCAACAGTTTATGGTTCACTGACTGTGTGGCCTTCTAATGAGTGGGCCCCCCTGGTAAACTCTAGGCAGCTTTTCATTGAGAAAATTCATCACAAGAATTTTGTTGGTCAGTTTAGTTACAGAACTTTCTATAAGTAGCAATTATGTACAATTACTTCCCTGTTCATGTAATAGTCTTCTCCATCATGAGAATAACTGAGTGAGCTGGTTTTTGTTTTGTTTTTGTTAAATTTAGATAGAATGGAAGAAGACTGCAGATAGCTGTTCTTTTCAATAGTTTTTTCCTGACCCCAGGCAATGGCTACTCTTCCACTATGTCCTCAGAAGATCAAAGCCTGGTTGAAAAGTCTAAACCCTCAGTGCATTCTTAAAATCAATCAGTCAATCAATAGAGGGACTTCCCTGGTGGTCCAGTGGCTAAGATTACACTCTCCTAATGCAGGTTCAATCCCTGGTCAGGGAACTAGATTCTGCATGCCACAATGAAAATTGAAGATCCCACATACTGCCATTAAGACCAGGTGCAGCCAAAAAAAAAAAAAAGACTTTCAGGATATTGAAATAAAAAATTAATAGATATCTAAGGGAAAGTGAGGGTTGCATCAGTTTAATGCAATCCATTCTGACAAAATGAGTTGAGTTTAGGTTTGAAGCTATAGGGGCCTCAAATGATTGGAGAAGGTTTAAGAAAAACTATCAAGCTCTGTCCAATCATCTTAAAGCTTGCAGCTCATGTAAGCTCAACAATCTGAGCTACATTGTCATTCAACTCACTCTGACAATATACTGATAGATCCTCAAATCTCAGAAGTTCTTCTAGCTGTTGTTAACCAACTCACTCTCTCAGTTCCCAAACTCAAACTTTCCTGCCCTTTCTGGGCCTATTTCTCTGCTTTCCCATCCCTCCTGCCAGTTTATAGCAGAACTTGCCACAGGAGAAGATGGAAACCATTTGGCAATGGATTCCCTTCACTTTACTTTCCCATGTCTATAAGCTGATCAGATTTTGTACTCACCTGAACATGTTTTACTTTTTGTCACAGAATACTTTTCCCATCCACTGTCCTTTCGATCCCATGCTCTTAAAGATTTGCTTCTCCAACTATCCCTCTTTTTTTTTTTTAAAAAAAATTTGTTTAAACCAGTTTATGGTATTTTAATATTTATCTATTTGGCTGTGCGAGTCTTAGTTGCAACATGTGGGATCTAGTTCAACATGTGTGAACCCAGGCCCCCTGCTTTGGGAGCAGTCTTAGCCACTGGACCACCAGAGAGGTCCTTATCCCTCTTTTTGTAGTTTTAATGTCTCAGTCTCCCTTTGCTCCTTCTCCTCAGTGTCTACAACTTGATAATATGTATAAATACACCTTCAAACACAGAGTCTAGAAATTAGCAGGTGGTTAATAAATGTTACTTTAACTTCTCTAATGCTTCAAGTCTCCCTTATCCTGAGAAATGCTGACATCCTTTCTTGACACTCAATGTCCCCAAACTGCCACACTTTTTCTTTCCTTTTCAAGCTTCTTATAGCATCCTGTATTTCCTTTCTTCACTCCTACCTGCTTATCCAATTTTCACCACACATTTCATAATCAATCAAATGCATTTAGTCTTCATCAACTTGACTTCTTGATGGCATTTGTCAACACTGAGCACTTTCTAACATTTTCTCCTCTTTGGGGTGTTTTTTTTTTTTTTCCTGAGCCCACTCTTTAACTCTTCTTCTTCACTTTTCTTTGTTGGATAATCTGCCTCCAATTCTTCCTTAAATGTTGAAAAGCCCAGATTTCTGTCGTTAGCAAATTTTTCTTTTTCCATGCAGTGGAGAAGAGGCTGAATATTCCTCGGTTATTCCTAAATTAATGGCCAAATGCTATTATCATTTTAATTTCTTAACTTTGTTAGCAAATCATTTCCAACAATCTAGTAATTTTCTAAGTTGTCAATTAATTTAGACTAGGTAGCTGAGATGGTAAAGAATTTGCCTGCAATGCAGGAGAACCAGGTTTGATCCCTGGGTTGGGAAGATCTCCTGGAGAAAGGAATGGCAACCCATTCCAGCATTCTTGCCTGGAGAATCCCACGGATAGAGGAGCCTGGCGGGCTACAGTTCATGGGGTCGCAAAGAGTCAGACACAGCTGAACAACTAAGCCAGAGCACGAGGGACTTCCTTGGCAGTCCAGTGGTTAGGACTCTGTGCTCCTGCTGCAAGGGACATGGGTTTGATCCCTGGTCAGGGACCTAAGATCCTGCATGTCCCATGGCATAGCCATAAATAAATAAATAAGGCTACATAAGGCTACTTTATATTTTTCTTCAAATAATCTTCAAAATCTTGCCTCTTCTTCCTCACAAACTTTTATTTAGTAAGGTGTTCAAGAATGCCAGGATTCAACTGTTTCCAGAATCTTGAAGGACCCCTCAGGAATGGCAGGGCGCCCTGGCCTCCA
Source organism: Bos javanicus (assembly GCF_032452875.1). Taxonomy (NCBI): domain Eukaryota; kingdom Metazoa; phylum Chordata; class Mammalia; order Artiodactyla; family Bovidae; genus Bos; species Bos javanicus. Next base: position 34,405,895 of record NC_083882.1, read on the forward strand.
GCATCCCATTTTCAGCTGTACTGCCTGCTGCTCCTTCCAGGCTCTGGTACTGGCCCTGCTGCTATCAACTGTGGACCATGGTTCAGCTCATGTTCAGATTTAGGAGACAGTGTGTCCTTCTAGGAACCCTCAGAAAATAGTCATTTAAGGTGACCAGAGATGTAGTGTCAGCGTATGAAACTTTGCAGTGGGATCAGTGATAAATACACTCTTTGATTTTCCAATACCCTGGAACATATCTCAATCTTTCCTTTATGTGCAATTCTCTAGACAAGATTTTCACCTACTGCAGTAATGCAGACAAGGCAGCAAATTAAAAATCAACTTGCTTTTACCTCCAGAATTTTATCAACTTCCATAAATGTTATATAATCTAGGAGACATCACTTTTTTGGTGTTATGGCAATTCATCCAGACAAAGTGCAGGTAGATGTTAGACCAATGGCTCAGAAAAGCCTGCATAGCAGGACAGTCTCCTTTGCAAAGTCCAGACTCAGATCTTACCAGGATTCCACCTATAGCTGTGCTAACCATGCCAAGGCTTCTCTATCCTCATAGATAACTATCCTGTCCTCCCAGATCTCTCTGTGTGAATGATCTTCAGAAGTCTTGGGAACATGAAGTCCTGAAGACTGGTATGGGTGGAAAGCCCTAGAAACCAGGGATCTTGCCTGTCAGTGCTCCTTTTTAAGAAATTTCATATGTGCATGCTTCTAGGAGGACAACGGTCAACCAGAGTTAAAGCCAGTCAGCTGGAACACCATCACTGACCAGAACGAGAATCCCCTTTGCTGAGCTCTTGAGCTTGAGGCTCTGTCATCTCACTACCCATGCTCTCCGGGTGAACACTGGCACACAAGAGCTCAAGAAACAGAGCAGAAGAAACCAGGCACAGAAGACAGTCTCCCTTTTCATGCTTTAATCCCATACCCTGTGCTCCATGGACGGAGGGAATGGTCTCCCCAGTCCTGGCCATGCTCAGTCAGAGCAGATGAGGTTCATAACTATTCAGCCTCAGCTCCACAGAACCTCTACCAGACAACAGAGACCCTTGGGCCATGATATCCTACGCTTTAGTTCTTACATGAAAATGAAATCATGTAAGAAAAAGCCAACAATGCAGACATGAAAGCCATTTACTCCTGGTAAATTCTTCAGGGTCCCAGGTCTCCCTAATGTCAGAGGGTGAGGGAGGGAGGATGAGGGTGGGGAGTCAGAATAGTCTGGATGGCCTTGGTCAGCAGCAACAGCTCTTTCTTAATTTTCCCATAATTTGAGCTTAGATCTTCTCCAGTTTCCTTCATGTAAATAAAGTGAGCCTGTCCACCATGATTCTACAATCATTAAGGGTGCCTCTGTCAGCTGATACCATTTCAAAAATCCCCTCACAAACCCATGTGATGAGGATAGGGTGGGTGGGCTTGTATATACATGGAAATGTAAATGATTTCACCATGATTTTAATCAGGCTTTACTGAATCCCTCAGCACCCAAATGCTACATCCCACTTGTGGCAGAATAAGTGCCAGGGACAAAACCAGAAAACTGGGAGGCCCAGGCACAAGCCTTCTCACAGGAGAAACCCACGAGGAAAGAGGCTGCTGCCTGGGCCCCCCTTTCAGGCAGTGTCTGGCACCTGGTGTCATTTTAACCTTGGAGAGGAGAGCAGCCTGACGAGGTCTACATGAAGCCACCTTCATGTTTCTGCCCATCAAATGCTACTCACACCTCTCCCCAGAATGAAAGGAAAGTGCATGGTGAGGAAGTGAACCAGTGAGAGGTTTTTACAGGCAATCTATGGGGTCAGGCGCGGTTCTCCTGCCCTGACTTCAGGGCTGTGTGCTTTAATGTTAGAGCCCAGGGAGGACGGCATCGTAAAGGCTGGTCCCTCACCAACCCTGAGGATTGGTCCTGGGCCACTTCAAAGCTGAGACTGTTGTCTTCAGGATGGGGGCAAGTATAATAAGCCCAACCTCTTGTGTCTTCACTCCCCCTGCTTCACACCTGCCCGGTGGAGGCGGGAGCTTTTTAGCCAAGGAGAGGCCTCATTTCAGGCAAACTTTGGGAAGAACATCTCCTCACAGTGTGGAGGAAGGCTGAGAGGTCCTGCCAGGAGCTAATTTAGCTGCGGGAAGGTATCATCAGACTTAGGCAGGTCAGGCAGATGCCCTAGACAAGGTCGCCTCTAGCCGACAAGAGGGCCTCTCCCAGTCTGTCCCCAGGAGAGGGCTGAAGGCAGGTGTCCCTGCGTGCGGCCCTGGCTAGGAGGCCTTTTGTGAATGGGTCCTCTGGTGCCTGATTAAGTGGTAGCCTCTGCTGAAGCTCTTCCCGCATGTGGGGCACGTGAACGGCTTTTCGCCTGTGTGTGTCCGCTGGTGCCTGATGAGGTGGTCCCTCCGGCTGAAGCTCTTCCCACACTCGCTGCAGCGGCAGGGCCTCACCGAGGCGTGTCCCCGCAGGTGCTTGGCGAAGGCGGCGCTGTGGCTGAAGCAGCGCCCGCACTCGCTGCACAGGTACAGCTCCTCGGCCGCGTGTGTCTTCCGGTGGGCCAGGTACCTCCTGTGGTCGCTGAAGTCCTCGCCGCATTCCCCGCACAGGTAGGGCTTGCCTCCGAGGTGGATTCTTTGGTGGGTGGTGAGCACGGATTTCTGGCTGAAGCTTTTGCCACAGATGGTACAGAAGAAGGGCTTCTCGCCCGTGTGCGTCCTCTGGTGCCTGACGAGGTCGGAAGTCCAGCGGAAGTGCTTCCCGCAGTCCTCACACCTATAGGGCTTCTCCACGGGTGGGGTTCTCTCCGCCTGGACCAGAGGGGCGGCCTCACCCAGACTCCTCCGGTTTAGCGGGTATTTGTGAGGAGCGTTGGTCCTGTGTACCTTTTGGTGCCTGGCGAGATGGGAGCTCCGTGTGTAGCTCTTCCCACACTCCATGCATTTATAGGGCTTCTCTCCCGTGTGAGTTCTCAGGTGTCGAATGAGGTGCGAGTTACAAGTGAAACTCTTTCCACACACAGGACAGTTATGATGTCTCCCTAACAGCAGGTGGACGGGCATGGTTTCCTGAAGGTTCGTTGAACTACTGACTTGAGACATCTTTGTGCCTAATCTTCTTTCATTAAGTCTACCGGGATCATCCTCAAAGACTATTTCCCAGTCTGGAGTTTGGTGAATTTCTGTATCTCCTGACACAGACCTGTGTGGATCCTCCAAACTCAGATCTTCTTGCCCAGGACACTCTTCTTCGTCGTCACTCCCGTCTCCTGTAGAAACAGAGAGGAGAAAGGAGGCGATTACAGATGTAGAAGGTGTGCCTTCTGCACAGTGGAGAGAGTTTTACATTGTTCTGAGAGGGCAAGACCGTATAGAGAGAATATCATGTTTCTCAACTGCAGAGGCTGGAAAAAAAGAAGTAACTGGTCAACTGAGTGCCTGTTGTATGCTGAGAACTTTCTTACATGTTATCTCATGCTGGCAACAGCCTTCATGTGGACAAACATTATTATCCTCCTTTCACAAATGTGGAGGGACTTCCCTGGTGGTCTAGTGGTTAAGAACCCACCTTTAAATGCAGGGGATGTGGGTTCAGTCCTTGGTTAGGAAACTAAGATCCCACATGAAGTGAGGCGACTAAACCTGTGCATCACAACTAGAGAAGTCTGTGTGCAGAACAAATGTGGAGACTAGGGATCAAGAGTTTGTGTAAAGGCTTAAAAAATGGTATAGCTGCAATTCCAAAAGTTTCCTTTTTTTCCTGTCACCATTTTGTATTACAGAGCCCTGAAACCAATGACAGGTGTGAAGAGGGGAGAAAAGAGAGAATGTTTGGCTTCAGAGGGAGACAGTGGTGTTGGCTGAGCCGTTACAAGAACCAGAGAGGGGCTCTCCAGAGGGCGAGGGAAACACTGACCAGAGGAACTGCCAGCCAGGGGGTGAGGGTGGGGCAGATCCCCTATCACTCCTCACCTGTATAGGTAAAACTCAGAATTTCTGGCTCTTCAGGCTCCTGAGGCTCTGGGACGTCTGGGACCAGAGGCTCTTCTTCTCTGACATGGGAGATCTCGTCTAGTCTGGGGATTGGAAAGGCTGCTCAAGAGAGGGAAACAGGACATCACGATTGGCTCAACAGTCCCCTGTGTCAAGAGCAGATCTTTTCTGTTCGGTAGACTGAAGAAAAATCCCATAGGCAGGCCATTCAAACCTTCCGTCTCTTTGGCTTGAGCCCGATGGGAACTGTATCTCTTGCCTTTCACTGGTAACTCAGTAATCACAAAACTGGCAGTGTTACCCTCTTTTCCTATATTCAAGTAAGTAGAATACTCCAAACTTTTATTGCTTGCTTCAAAACTGATATGCTTACCTATGCACACTAAACTAAAACTCACACTAAAACTATAATATTACAGCTCTATTTTCTTGTTCGAGTTTCCAACTACTTTCTAGGCATTTTCTCTTCCCTTTAATTTTGAAAGCTATCATCTTCTTCAGCTGTCCTTTCATGTCACCGGTAGGGTCAGTGTAAGAGAAGTGTAGTATGTGCAACGAAAGTCTAAGACACCCTCAGTTTCCAACAAGAGGAAGATCTTTGTGCTCAGGACACTCTAGAAACACTTGAAATTCCTTACACAGGGAGACCACGATTCCACAGTCGTCTTCCAAGACGTATTCCCCATAGAACTCTTTCTGGGTTGGATCCAGATCGCTCCACTGGTCCTGGGAGAAGCATACGGCCACATCCTTGAAAGCGACCAAGCCCTGAAACAACACAAGGATTCCATTACAATGTGATGCTTCATGGAGCCTCATATCTAATTCCTGGAAGGAAGGTCTTTGATACAGGCACAGTCCATCCAAGAGACAGAGAAACTCAGATGGGACACCTGGTTCCTTTCAGGACACCTGTGTTTCATTTTCTGTTGCTGCTTCCCAAGTTTCTGCTCTTGCAACTGACCCTCTTCCTGTTCCCTCCAATCCAACCACTTTCCCTCAGCCCCAGACTACACTGTTCTTCCCAAGGATATTATTTACAATATGAGAAAGGTCTTGGAAGTCATCATTCTAATGGAATCTGTATCTCTGCAAAAATTCATCTTTTCTAGGAAGTTCTTCCTAACTGCCCTTACCCAATCATGTACCACTTATACAGTCTACCTAGCATCAACAGGACTTCCCTCTTCAGCTCTACAATCTAAAAACAAGGATGAGCTCTATTCCTTTATTCTCCAGCCACTCAGCTTAGTTTCAGGGCTCCTGACCTGGTGAGCTCTTCTTGAATGCCATGGCCTGACTGAAAGAGAAGAGAACAGCAACCAAAATCAGAAACTGATTTTGCAGGCCAGTCACCCTTACAAATGACTATCAAGTTTATTTCTTAAAATCAAAAACAAATCCTCCTTTGACAACTTCAAAGTTGTACCAGAGTTTTCCCAAAACAACCCCATTTTGTTAGTCCCTCAGGTCAGTGGCAAATCAAGCAGCTCTGGAGCCTGCAGATCCAACTGAGATGTTCTCCGTGAGATGCAGCTCCTCCCCTTCCAGACATGCGCGGAACTCAGAGCTTAACCTGGCAATGGACAGTGGAAGCCTGTGTCCTGTCTGATCTGTTCAGCGTACGGTTAATGCTCAATGGTTCCTCGAGTTCCCTGCGATGCAGACAGAAATGAGGGCGCACCTGTGATAGAGCAGTGAGAAGGGCGACCATCTCAGAGTTTCCAGAGTTCCTCTCTTCAGGAAGGGCTGGGTTCTGGAGCACTGGAACCTCTAAGAAGACAGGAAGGGGAGATCAGTCACGTGCAAGGCAGCCCTATAACCAGCAAAGAGCTGAGCATTCCCCATGGTCTCTGGTGGGAAGGGTGGGGTCGAGACACTGGCCTAAGGGCAGTCTGAGTCACCCCAAAGCTGCTACCTATAACGTTATGGGAATGCCAGGGGAATAACCAAGAGTTCTGCTGGCCACAGTGGCCCTGCTCTCGCAAGACTATGGCTAGTACTGCCTCCTTTCAACACCCTGCATCCTGTGGCTTCCTCCACTCATGCTCTACCAGCCTCCCCATCTGAGAGCAACACCCCCACCCCTCACTCAGCCATGACCCCGGCTTCCTGTGGGCTTCCCACCGCTCTCCTGCAGGGGCTGGAGCTCCGACTCCTGGCACAGGGTCTGCTCTTCTGACGCCCCCAGATCTGGGCTCTGTGTGGTATCCTCACGGAGCTCCTCGGGGGTCAAGGTCTGTGCAGGGTCCTGCAGCTCACTAGGTGACCCGGGCTCTGCTCCTGGAGGCACTGTCTCCTCGGACAGGACTTCCTGGCCGTGAACATGGACAGTCACCTGGGAACAATTCCAACTTCCAGTCACCGCTGAGTCAGGATAAAGTCCTGGGTGTCACAGAGCTCACATCAGAAGAAGCTGCCATCAGAAAACTCCCAGGGGGGCCCAGGTAAAGGGGGGAAGTCCAGTCCCCCTGGTGTGTGCGAGGGGAAGCTCAGGTTACTGTCGCCAGAACAACGGGCGGGGGCGGGGAGGGGGGCGCGGGACATTCAGATACCGCCCTGTTTTCTTTTTTCCCTCAACCCTGCCCATCACTGGGGCTCTGAGGTGCCATCCTTCCCATCACCCTCTGCTGTCTTAGGAGGGGCTTCTCTGACTGAGGGGCTGAGAACCTCTGAGGAAGTCAAAGAATTCTCTACCCCCACCCCCACCCCCACCAGGAAAATGAGGTTCAATACCGAAAGGGAAAAGGAAAGCGGTATCACCCTTGGTGATGAAGCCGCAAAGATGGCCTCCCCAGGCAGGTGTTTCAAGAACCAGGAAGTCACACACACACACACACACAAACACACACTCCACTGTCCCATGGGGCATATGGATCTAGGTGCAACCCAAGGGCAGAGTCAGTTAAGTTTACGAGGTGATTTCTGTGAGCCCTAGCCATCCTTCCAGCCGGTAGACCCCCTCCGCATCACACAGATCAGGACTCCCCCTCCTCACCCACCGCCTTGGTCTCCTGGGCTGTTTCTGCAAACCCTCCACCAGGGTCACGGCCTCCTCGCCGCTCTCGGGCCGCTGGCCCCGCACCCAGCTCTGCAGCTCTCCGGGCAGGACAGTGAGGAACTGCTCGAGCACCAGCAGCTCCAGGATCTGCTCCTTCGTCCTGCGCTCTGGCCTCAGCCACTGACGACACAGTTCTCGGAGTCGGATGAGGGCTTCCCGCGGGCTGGCTGCTTCCTGGTAGCGGAAGCGCCGGAAGTTCTGGTGTGACGTCTCAAGCACAGGGTCATCCCTCTGTGAGACAGACTCCGGCCGACAGGGGAAGTCATCTTCCAGTTTCACCATGAGAATTCCCTCTTCTTCCCAAAGATCCTGGTCCTCCGGCTCCAAGGCAGTAGCCATTGTCTGGCTCTGAGGTGGCCTCAAACCATCGAGAGCTCACAACGTTCCCCCTCTATCAGCCTAGGCGCCTCCAGGAGTTTCCTCCCAAGGAACCTGGGGTAGAGAAGTGAAGACAGACAACAGGCTAAGCATGAAGGTAAGCACAGGAGTCACAGTTCTGAGCTCAGTCTTAATCCTGTACACATAACAGTCCCGAACTCAAGTTCCCTTTCCCCTAATCTCTGTAACATCCTCTGTACCTAGACCTAGTTGGAATAGGGTAATCCATGCCTGAAGGTATGTTCTCCCATTCCTTTTCCTAGGCAAGGATCACACCTCATACAAAAACAGAAAAAATACTGCATTTCTATTTCATAAAATCTGTTAACCTTAAAGGAAAACAGTAGGAGAAAGGACATTTAAAACTGCCTGCTAATAATGTGGTATTGATTACCACCTGTTTTACAAACACACACACATGCTGACATATACATGGGGATATATGTTCCAAGAAGCGACACATCAATAGGCCTGAAGTAGAGAAGACTTAATGGAGGTTCAGTGAACTGAATCACACTCTGTTAGCAATTTCTTCTGTAAAGTGGGGACTCTCAGAGATTTGAGGGGAGGACTGTATGAGGGAACAGTGAGGAAAGCCACAGAAACAGTGGCTGGCACACAGGCACCCCCTGAAGCGACCTTCCTCTTAAGATGTCTTTAATTGGAAGAACTACAGACCCTCAAACCTGAATGCTGAAAACTAAATTCATGATTCTTACTCCCAAATCCACCCCTCTTCCTGGTATCCTCTGTTGGTTGAGATCATCACTTTGTTAAGTAAACACTCAACTTTATAATCTTTGGATTCAATGTTGATTCTTCCCTGTTGCTTATAGCTCATTAAACCAGTTCTGCCTCTTAAGCCTCTAAGTCTGTTTCCTCCTGCTTGGGCCCTCACCTCTTGCCTGGACTATTGCCACGACTTCCTTATTGGGAGTTCTGTAGCTCTCAGCTATGAGCAGAGTGCAACAAATTCACCAGTTGAGCTTTTGCAGAACACAGAATCACACATCATTCTTCTGGACACTCTGATTCAAGTCAGTCAAGACAACTGTATCTCTAAGAAATGCTACATATGGTTCTGATGTGCACCCTAGTTGAGAAACACCTAAGGCATCTATGATTAAGATTGAGAGTCCTGGAGTCAGCCAGCCAGACTGTCAGGGTTTGAATCCTCACTCTACTGTTTATGAGGTGTGGGGCCCATGGTCAACTTGTATCCTCCTTCTGCCTGTTTTCCCATTTCCAGAATGGAGGTAAGGATGGAATCCATCTAACAGGGTTACTATGAGGAGTATCTGTGAAGTGCTTAGAAGAGCGATGGTGCCCCAATGTTAACTATTATCTTTCTGAATTATAGTTACAACGGCATCACCCAACATTTTAAAATAGTTAACTTTGTAAGTAAGATCAGTTCCAAAATCCTTAGCATGGCACATGAAGCCCTTCACAACCAGCCTCTGTTTACGGTTCAGGGCTCGTATCCTCCCCTTTTCTCTGTGGCACCTGCTATAATGAATGCATTGCTCACCTCCCTACAGTAGGCTGTCTTTACAAACCTCCAAGTCCCTAAGAGTCTGTTCCTTATGTATGGAAAACTCCCACCCCTGATGCTGCACGTGTTCTCTTATTTCTTCTTCATTTCCGGGATTTACAGTTCAGGTCTTAATCAGTTTTCTGGATTACTGCAGCTGCCTCTACACATGAGCTACCTGTCTCCAGGTTCATTACCTTTAAGTTACCATTCATCGTTATCACCAGTGAGTGCTCTTCACAAATCTGGTCCTGTCCCTTCCTTATTTAAGATACTCAATCACTCCTCTCTTGTTTTGTAACTGAAATATGAACTTCTAAGGATTATGTATTAGGTTGACCTTCATCTTGTTACTCCTTTGCCTTCCTCTCCTTTCAAACACACACACACACAGAGTGCATGTGAAGCACACAAAAGCTCTATGCTCTTTGTCCTTTCCACATGCAGTTCCTTCAGAATCTTGGCCCTTCATTAGGTTAAACTTGTCTTTCAAGACATAGATAAGGCTTCATGTTTTCTGAGATGCTTTCTTTGAACCCATTCCCTGGCCCTTAAGCATGGTTAGGAATCACTGCTTCCCTAGCTATCTGAGCACATCTGTATCTCAAATCTGCCATATCACCCAGCCATCGTGTATCTTTCCTGTGAAACTTCTTGAAGTAGGGAGCTATGCTGTAGTCAATCTCCAATACCCATAAGAAATGGCACAATAAATACATCTAGATGAGTAAGGCTCCACTTTGAAGTCTCCTTCCTACATTAACAGGATTAAAGTCTTTCCTACTGTAAGTTTCTATTCTCTTTTATTCACCAAATCTCGTTAAATCTATGTTCTAAATCAAATTCATCCATCTCATCTCCTTTGCCATTCCCTTAGTCAAAGCTTGATGACCCAGTAATCCCTATAACCACAGAGGCATGTGTGTGGGATGAAGTACCAGGTTCAAATTTCACCAGTGTCCTCCTGGTGGCTGCCCCCACCACCACTCTCCATGTGCAACCTGAGGGGTTCTTCATGTCCCCATCTTTTTCTGCTTCACTACAACTGCCCCTGGAGAAGGAAATGGCAACCCACTCCAGTGTTCTTGCCTGGAGGATCCCATGGACAGAGGGAGCCTGGTGGGATACAGTCCATGGTGTCGCAGAGTCAGACACGACTGAGCAACTAAGCATACATGCACAACTGCCCCAGGTTCACCTCAATGTCAGTAATCCACTCTTTTTAAACTTTTTGACCACACCACATGGCATGTGAAGTCTTAGTTCCATGATCAGGGATTGAACCCATATCCCTTGCATTGGAAGGGTAGAGTCCTAACCACTGGACCACCAGGGAAGTCCTAGCAGTTCATTCTTAACAGCTATAACATGCTGTCTAATGTCCAATGCTGCCCATTAATGACCAAATTATTCATTCTTAAAATCTGTATCTCAAAGCAGTTTTCATTCAGGCTCACTTCATTTTTCCATTACCTGAAAACATGTACTATGTAATTTCATGGTCTGTTCTAGAAAGTTCCATAATTAACAGATCTCCCTGGGCTAATTTTCCTACATATTAAATCTGCTCTACCTCATGGTGGTTTTTCTTTATGAGCAGTTTGTAATTTTTTTAATGCTTTTGCCCATTTCCTTTGGGAGACCTGAGAGCCCTAGGTTATAAAAGTGAGCCCTTTGAATGAAATTTCATTTGCTTCTACCCAAGTACTAGTGGTTTCAGTGATCTTAATTTCTCAGAGTATTTCCTGAATCATGCTGACAGTGTGTTATTTAGGCCTAAGCTTCTGACCCAAGGCTATAAAGGTCTACACTTCCCTCGCCCTTCCGTGTGATCAGTAGACACACTTTCACAGTAGCTTTCCAGGCTCCAGGCTGGCAGATGGTTCAACTCCATATTCCTCCCCTGTCCCTACCAGTCCCCCACTCTCATATCACATTGTTGGGAGTACAGGTATTAGAACCCCAAATACTAGAAGCCTTTATTTTGGTGTGAAATTTCCTTGGGCTGTGGTGGAGTCAAGAGTGACTCCCTCCTCCAGCTTTTATTTCTGGAACCTACACATTTGCCTTTAGCTTTGGGGAAGGGAGGTGGATGAGTGCCAGCATCCCCAAATGGACAGGAGCCATGTCCACGTCAGCTCCACCTGCAATACTTCAGTAAGGTCTGTCTTTTTTTTTGATGTGGACTGTTACTTCTGTTTTATGTTTTGTGGGATCTTAGCTACCCGACCATAGTTTGAACCTGCACTCCCTGCACTGGAAGGTGAAGTCTTAATCACTGGACCACCAGGGAAGTCCCTGACTAAACTTCCTAACATATAAAATCAGCCAACAGCTCCACACTGTCCACAGGAAAAAATCTGAACTCCTTGTAATTTGACTCTCGAGGCCCTGCAAGACCTGGCCCCTGCCCCTGACGGGGCATGACTGCTACTCCATTGTACGTTGCTGCCTGCATGTACAGCTCTCTCCCTTTTCTGTGCTCTCACTGGGTTTTTGTTCCTGATGCTGTTGACACTCCTTGAAATACCCTTTCTACCCCCTTTACTTGGTCAATTGTACTCATCCTTCAGACCTGCTTTTCCTGGACACCTTCCCTGGTTCTCCCAGACTGTTTGCACAGGAACCTAGACCCTGTATCACAGCACACACATATATCTACTTTATGCGTGGTAAGAATCGTTCACACTCCTGTTTAATTCACCAGACCACGAAGCTCTGAGGACAGGGCTGGAGAGCACCCAGCTCAAGGCTGTCAACAGGTTCCCAGGCAGACACCATGGTAAGTCTTTCTCCAGAAGGACAGATCCAGTGTCTTATCAATTTTTATTCATTCATTTGTTCAGCAAACTATGTGCTAGACAGATGGATAAATAAGGAAAAAACACTTGTTATTTGGATTGTGAATAAAACAGAATACTGTCAGTGGTTCCTGAAGTGAGGAAACCACAACTCATCACAAGGAATCTTCAGGTTGCCCTGGGAGAATCCACATATAAGTCACAAGAACTGTGTGTTTGGAAAAGAAAAACAAAGTTATTTTCCTCTGAAGATTTGAATCAATTTTAATAATCACAAAACCAGACATAAAGTAATTTAATGCAACTACAACAATGACTGATGCTTTCAAACTGTGGTGAGGATCCCTTGGATAGCAAAGAGATCAAACTCGTCAATCCTTAAGGAAATCAACTCGAATATTCATTGGAAGGGCTGATGTTGTCGCTTCAATCCTTTGGTCACCTGATGCGAAGAGCCAACTCACTGGAAAAGACCCTGATGCTGGGAAAGAATGAAGGTAAAAGGAGAAGAGAGTGGCAGAGGATGAGATGGTTAGATAGAATCACCAACTCAACGGACATGAGTTTGAGCAAACTCTGGGAGACAGTGAAGGACAGGGAAGCCTGGCATGCTGCAGTCCACAGGGTCACAGAGTTGGACATGACTCACCAACTGAACAATGATGATTTATCAGGACAATGCCCCCCCACATCTGCAAGGCAGGGGAAGAAGATGGTATTGATACACAGGGTCTCCAGATTAATGAAGGGATTTCTATTATTAATATCTTAAAAGTCCAAGAACTTCCCCAGCAAAGCCGGCCAGGAACTCTCATGTTTTCATGTAGCACAGTCCACAAGATTCCCTATTACAGAGTCTATGTGTTACAACAGAGGGTGATGCTCTTACAGGGCTTTGCTTTCCCCAAAAAGAGAACATAGTAGCACCACATTAAATCTGATTTATTTGCTTGTTTTGTATTTATTTTGGCAAGCTAAGATGAGATGGAGGCAAAAGGTCAGCAACAGCAGGGACTTCCCTGGTGGTCCAGCAGCTAAGAGTCTGCTCTCCCAACGCAGAGGGCCTGGGTTCTATCCCTGGTGGGGGAACTAGGTCCCACATGCAGCAGCTAAAGATACTGCGTGTCACAACTAAGACCTGGCACAGCCAAATAAGTGAATAAATATTTTTAAAAAATCAGCCAACAGCAGAATAAGGGAAGCAGAGCTGTCCTTGTTGGGACAGATGGGAAGGGAGGAGGTGGGCAGTGCTGTGGGAAGAGTACCAGATTCAGTATCCAGAGATGTATGTCTGGGCCCACATCCCTACGAACCTGGGGTTTCCTGAGACAATGGACACGAGTGCTTGTAAAGGATGAAACTCTCTGCAGACAGCCACGCCCCTAATACACAGGATTCACTGAGGTCTGTGAGAGCTTACAAACTAGTGTGCTGTGCAAATGTTACATGTCAGTACTAGAGACAGAAAATGGACATTGTATTTTATTCTGCCCTTTATGGGATGGGCTACCCTGCGAGTCTGCCTAGGAATTCGTTGCCTTTGCTATTCTAATGCCTCCCCTCAGTGTCTGTCCTTGGAATGGCTCTACAGTGATAGCTAAAAACCCCAAACCAGGATGCTACAGAGAGACCTTGAGGCCAGGCCAAAAAAAGTGGAAGACCTGGTTTCAGAAGGCTTGAACATGATGTCTGCAGAGACGCTTCATGCGCCTTTGCCTGGGCAGGCCGCATGACCTAGTCTCTTCAGTGTTTCTAAGATGTATGGGGCAAGACTGGGGAGGAGAGGTGGAGAGGCAAGACCTTTCTTCCGTCTTTGGCCCAGCTGTCTCTGTCCCTGAGCGAGTCCCATGCTAGTGAGCTTCCCAGGTGGCTCAGCCGGGATAGAATCCACCTGCTAATGCAGGAGACTCAAGAGACAAGGGTTCAATCCCTGAGTCAGGAAGATCCCCTGGAGGAGGAAATGGCAACTCTAGTATTCTTGCCTGGAGAATGCCATAGACAGAGGAGCCAGGCTACAGTCCATGGGGTGGCAAAGAGTCAGACACGACTGAGCACACATGCATGCACACACACACACACACACACACACACACACGCCCTAACTCAATCCTACTGACAAGAACACAACACTACAGGCGGTGAAAAGATACCTGGGTCTCTAGCTTAAAATGTTACTACCATGTGGGTGGTCTGTAGTCCTACAGCATCTAATCTAAAGAATGATAGGATCTACTAGATCTATTTACTGGCAAATAATCTTCAGAAGAAAACAGTGATCAGAGGTTCAAATGATGACATTCAGCTGATACTTAAATCCCTCCCAGTCTGCCTTCTCTGTATGACACAGGTCCAGAGCCTGGAGATGTGAATGTCTGCTCACTGGGGCTAACCAGACCTTGCCACTGCTCCTCCTGTTGTTCTAGAAATCAGCCAATGAAGATTGTTCACTGCCCTTTACTACTCCTGCACTGTTCTTTAAAACTAAAGATTACCCACTAAGATCCTCCTCCTGGAAAGATTCTTCCACTTTACTGTTAGTTATTCTTATGCTAATGCCCAACCACAGTCTACATATAATGGTTAGGGGCTCCGGAGCCTTAGTCTGGACCCCTCTCCTCATTTATTAGCCAGGGGATACTCCTTAAACCTCAGTCCAAATTTCAGAATGTTGGCTAACACTTCGCACCTCACATGGTTGTTGGAAGGATAAATCAAGTCACACACTGAGTTGCTCAGCACAGAACTTGGTATATGGCAGATGCTCCATATATTCTGTTCTCTTTCCTTCAAATTACCTTAAATCCTTTTGGGAAGAAAGCAAGATTTAAATGATAAGCAAAAGTCCTTTATTTCATCATAAGTCCAAGAAAAAAATGTAAATGCACAGATTTAAAATCTTGGTCTGTTTACTATTACATCTAAAGTACAGTGTCTAGGGAGTTTTCTGGGCTTCCGTGGTGTCTCAGACAGTAAAGAATCTGCCTGTGATGCAGGAGACCCAGGTTTGAATCCTGGCTCTGGAAGATCCCTGGAGAAGGAAAATGGCTCTCCAGTGGAAAATACCCACTCCAGTATTCTTACCTAGAGAATCCTATGGACAGAGGAGCCTGGTGGGCTACAGTCCCTGAGGTTGCAGAGTTGGACATGACTGAGTAACTAATACAAGGGAGGTCCCTGGCAGTCCAGTGGTTAGTCCATTTGGTGCTCTCACTGCCATGGCGCAGGTTCAATCCCTGGTCAGGGGACCAAGATCCTGCAAGCCACTCAGTGCAGCCAGAAAAAGAAAAAATAAAGTGTTAAACCAAGACGAGAGTCCTTGTTTTGAAAGCACTTACAAGCGAAGATTAAACAAGGTCCTTGGGACACAGGATGCAAACTTAAAGATAGGTTCTCCTGCCTAAGACCACGTTAGCAACGCTTCTACTTAAATCACAGTTCTGTCCCCTCCCTTGAACAGGAAGAGGCAACCTGAGGCAAATCCAGCCGTACAGGCATACCCCATTTTACTGCATTTCATCTTTATTATGCTTCAGAGATGATCTGCTTTTTTGTTTGTTTCAGTTTACAAATTAAAGGTTTGTGGCAACCCTGCATGGAGCAAGCCATTTTTCCACCAGCATTAGCTCACTTGATGTAATTACATTTTGATAATCCTTGTAATATTTCAAACTTAATTATTTTTATATTTGTTATGGTGATCTGTGATTAGTGATCCTTGATGTTACTACTGCAATTGTTTTGGAGTGCCACAAACTGCACTCATATAAGATAGCAAACAATCAATAAATGTGTACTTTCTGACTGCTCCACTGACCAGCTGTTCCCCCATCTCTCTTGTCCTACTCCCTTAGACACAATAATATTGAAATTAACAAAATTAATAACCCTACAGTGGGCCCTAAGTGTTCAAGTGACAGGAAGAGTCACATGTCTCTTGCTTTAAATAAAAAATGAGAAATGATTAAACTTGATGAGAAGGGCACATTCAAAGATAAGACAGGACAAAAACTATGCCTCCTGCACCAGTTAGCCAAACTGGAAAGCAAAGATAAACTTCTTGAACAAAATTAAAAGTGCTACTCCAGGGAATTCATAAATATAAGAAAGTGGTGAAAGTTTTAGTGGTTTAGATAGACTATCAAACCAGCCCATCATTCAAAGGATCGTTGAATCCTTCCAGCCAAAGCTTCAACCAGAGTATGGCCCTAGTCCTCTTCAATTCTGTGAAGGCCAAGAGAGGTAAGGCAGCTGCAAAAGAGAAGTCTGAAGCTAGGAGAGATTAGATCATGAGGTTTAAGGAAAGAAGCCATCTCCATAAAGTGGAAGGAGAAGCTGCAAGTACTGATGAAGAAGCTGCAACAAATTATCCAGCTGTAGCTAAGAAAATTCATGAAGGTGGCTGCACTAAACAGCATATTTTCAATGTAAACAAAACAGCCTTTTACTAGAAGTTGCCATCTGGGACTTTCATAGCTACAGTGTGTATATTCAGTCATGTCTGAGTCTTTGCAACCCCATGGATTGTAGCTCATGAGGCTCCCCCGTCCATGGGATTGTCCAGGCAAGAATACCGGAGTGGGCTGCAGTTTCCTACTCCAGGGGATCTTTCCAACTCAGGGACTGAACCCACATCTCTTCCGTTTCCTGCATTGGCAGGCGGATTCTCTACCACTGCACCACTGGGAAGCCCTCATAGCTAGACAGAAGTCAATAATTGGCTTCAAAGAGCAGGCTG
This sequence comes from Bos javanicus, assembly GCF_032452875.1. Lineage (NCBI taxonomy): Eukaryota > Metazoa > Chordata > Mammalia > Artiodactyla > Bovidae > Bos > Bos javanicus. The sequence continues at coordinate 34,422,384 of NC_083882.1, forward strand.
ACTCTCTTGTTAAGGGTTAATACAGCTGGTGACTTTCAGTTTAAGCCACTGCTCATTTGCTATTCTGAAAATCCTAGGGCCCTTAAGAGTTATGTTAAATCAGCTCTGCCTGTGCCCTATAAATGGAACAACAAGGCCTGGGTGACACCACATCTGTCACAACATGGTTTGTTGAATATCTTAAACTCACTGATGAAACCTATTTCTAAGGGAAAAAAGCCTTCTTTCAAAATATTACTTCTCATTGAAAATGTACTGGGTCACCCAAGAGCTTTGATGATGTACAAGATTAATGTTGTTTTCATGCCTGCTCACACAACAACCATCCCATAGCCCATGGATGAAAGACTAATTTTGACCTTCAAGTCTTATTATTTAATAGCAAGAGAACTAGAATCAGAAATGGAGCCTGAAGATGTGACTGAATGCTATAATCTCATGATAAAACCTTCATGAATAAGAAACCTCTTCTTATGGAAGCAAGTGTTTTCCTGGGATGGAACCCACTCCTGGCAAGGTGCTGTGAAAACTGTTGCAATGACAACTAAGGATTTAGAATCAGCAGGGTTTGAGAGAAATGACTTCAATTTTGAAAGAAGTTCTACTGTGGGTAAAATGCTATCAAACAGCACTGCCTGCCACAGAGAAACTGTTTATGAAAGGAAGTCAACTGAAGCAGTAAACTTTGCTGTTGTCTTATTTTAAGAAACTGCCACAGACACCTCAACCTTCAGCCAACAGCAGCCCGATCAGTCACCAGCCATCATATCAAGGCAAGACCCTCCATCAGCTAAAAGATTATCATTTGCTGAAGAGTCAGATGATGGTTAGCATCTTTTTTTTTTTTTAAGCAATAAAGCCTTTTAAAATTAAGGTATATACATTTTTTTAGACATAATACTACTGCATACAATTGATTACAATACAGTGGAAACAGAATTTCTTGGGAAACCAAAAAAATTCATGTGTTTTTACTGTGGGATCTCCTTTATTGCAGCCATCTGGAGCTGAACCTGTATACCCAAGCTGAACCTGTATACCCATCTGCAAACCTAACCCAGAAGGCAAAAGAAATGAAAGGGAAAAACTTCAGACTTCTTGCCTTCTAACACATCATGATCAGTGTGCTTCAAACCATGTTTAAAAACTATTTAAGACAGTCTTGCCATTTAATTTTTTCTTCCTTCATTAGACTCAACATATAAAGACATAAATATCTCCTGCCCCCAAATTTTGTAGCCTTTTGTGGTTAGGATCAAGGTCTAAAAATGTAATTGAGAGTAAATATAAACATGATAACTGTAAATAAAGCTATAATAATTGCAATAATTCACTTTAGTTTTAATTAAAGTGTTTCCTCGGAGAAGGCAATGGCACCCCACTCCAGTACTCTTGCCTGGAAAATCCCATGGGCGGAGGAGCCTGGTAGGCTGCAGTCCATGGGGTTGCAGAGTCAGACACAACTGAGTGACTTCACTTTCATTTTTCACTTTCATGCATTGCAGAAGGAAATAGCAACCCACTCCAGTGTTCTTGCCTGGAGAATCCCGGGGACAGGCGAGCCTGGTTGGCTGCTGTCTATGGGGTCGCACAGAGTCGGACACGACTGAAGTGACTTAGCAGCCAGTGTTCTTGCCTGGAGAATCCCAGGGATGGGGGAGCCTGGTGGGCTGCCGTCTATGGGGTCGCACAGAGTCGGACACGACTGCAGTGACTTAGCAACAGCAACAAAGTGTTTCCTTTAGGTAGTCAAAGCTATGGTTTTTCCAGTGGTCATGTATGGATGTGAGAGTTGGACTATAAAGAAAGCTGAGTGCCAAAGAACTGATGCTTTTGAACTCTGGTGTTGAAGACTCTTTGAGAGTCCCTTGGACTGCAAGGAGATCCAACCAGTCCATCCTAAAGGAAATCAGTCCTGAATATTCATTGAAAGGACTGATGCTGAAGCTGAAACTCCAATACTTTGGCCACCTGATGCAAAGAACTGACTCACTGGAAAAGACCCTGATGCTGGTAAAGATTGAAGGCGGGAGGAGAGGGGATGACAGAGGATGAGATGGTTGGATGGCATCACCGACTCGATGGACATGAGTTTAAGCAAGCTCTGGAGTTGATGATGGACAGGGAAGCCTGGGGTGCTGCAGTCCATGGAGTCGCAAAGAGTCAGACACAACTGAGCAACTGAACTGAACTGATAGGTATGTCCACAGGCCTAGGAGGCACTCCTGTCCCACTGCTGACAGTTCTGCCTTCAGAGGTAGACAACCTGTGTTCTTCCTCCTGGAGATATATCATCTGGGACAAGTCACATCAACTCATCCTGAAAATGGGGATTTTCTACCTAAAGGTAGAGGAGCTGGATCATTTAGAGAAAGCTATCCAGCTTTTTGATGGTAACAGAGGAGGAGCTTTGAAGGGTACAAGGATATGTGGCCTCAGTACTTGAGCCATAATTTATTAGCTTAGCTTGAAGATAGTGAGAGGAATTTACTCAAGAGTTGAGAGGGGCCAGAGACCAAATACAGGTCGTGAGTCCACAATTAAACATCCTGCCACCATGAGCCTAGTGGTTAACCTCCAACATGAAGCTGGGCTTTTTAATCTTGCAGGTTTTTACTCAGAGGTGGTTAAAAGCCTAAATAAAGCAGGCCAATCTATATGCCTCAGTTTAAAACTGAACATCAAAAACTAATCTGAAGTAGGAAAAAGGTGACCACCCAACCTGACACCCACCCTGATGAGGGCAGCAGCTATTATCCGGCCAAGAGTTAAACTAGCCAAATGCATTTAATTCACTACAATGAATATGGTCAATGTCCATCACATAGAGGAACCATTATTTAATGAGAAAAAAAAAGGATAATATATTTTGTAAACGTAGTCTGACCTGAGGTGTAAATATGGATAATTCAGAATAGTTAATTCAAAAGTCATTCACTATGTTTTTAGTTTTTAATTAATATTCTGTCAAGATACTCCCTGCTCTGTATCTAGGTGACTTCCTCCTGGCTTTGCTCAAGGCTCCCCTCCATATGATGAGATGATGAAGGATGGGACCCACGCCTGCTGGACCAGAAGCATCGGAGTAGTACCAGGTTTCCACTCAGGCTACATCACGGCCCTAAAGTAGAAGTAATCACAGGATGCCATTCTTGTGCTGTTTAGTGTCTGTCTCCCACTGTGAGCCCCATCCCTGAAGGCAAGGGCCTCCTTATATGTTTTGATATTTCCAGTTCTTAACGTTTTGGCAAACTTGATTAAAAAAGATACTCAATAAAAACTGTGATGAATTTAATTAAGTGGCTCACTTCTCTTCCTCCAACTTGAATATTCAGTTGTAGTTCAGAATCAGTGGGTACCAGGGCTTCTGGGGACAGTTACAGGAATTTGACATCAGCATTTATTTCAATCCCCTGCGGAGAATCAGGTGGCATAGTCATATACTAGTTTGTTACAAAGAATTAGTGGAGAGACGCTTCTTCAAGAGAGGAGAAAAGCAGGGGATGAAGTTCATTCAGCCCAGAAATATCTACTGAACATCAATTGTGTTTCCCACACAATTCAAGATGCTGGGCAAAGAAAGAGGAAAAAAAGCACAGGCCCTGATCCGAAAGAATTTAATGTAGTTAAAAAACAGCAGGGACTTCAGTATACTAGTAACTCACAGCAAAACTTGAGAATATGGGTATAAGCTATGTGATCAAAATTAAAGCTCCTATTAAGAGAAATTAAGAAAATCAAGGGGAAAACTCAATATTTCACCATCAATTCAGCTTAAGATAATGTTGCACTTGGCTACAAAGGACATTTTCTTAATTTTACAAATGAAAGAACTCAGACCTAAGTGGTTATATTACCCACATAAGATCGTGTTACTAGTTTCAAGCACAGAGGTGCTCACACACAGCTATTTTGATGCTCAAACCACTGGGACGTGTGAAGAAGTTTGGCCAAAGGCAGTGGTTCTCATTCTGAGAAAGCCAGGTCAGCAGCACCAGCACCAGAGGACTTGTTAGAAATGCAAATGATCAAGCCCCAGCTCTGACTTACAGTAACTCTGGGGGTGGCTCCAGGAACCTGTGGGGCTTCCAGGGGATGACGATGCTTGCTAAGTCCGAGGACCAGTACCAAAAGCAAAGGAAGGAAATCTAGGATACGAGCAGAAGGCGTCCAACTTTTGCAGTGCTGCCCAAATGTAAGGCAGAAAAGTGTCTAGGACCATTATATGTTTTACGCTTCTGCCAAATAATTGGAAAAATAATGTTGTAAACCTGTAACTTACCTCATCTGTATAGTTTATAATGCTCAAGAGTCCCTCATTTAGTAGAAAACCCTTGATATACCCTTGAAATGACTGTCTACTGAAATAGTATATATAGAGTGCAAAAGTGGTACAGCAGGAGAAGAAAGGGGGAAAGACCAGGAATCCCAGGTGTTTGGTCCTAGGAAGAAAAGTTCCTGTCCTCCCTCCACCCCTGCCAACCTTCTTAAACGGGACAGTAAAAGCAGAAAGTTACCCAAGACAAACGCCTGCAAACCCTAACAGCTCCCCTGTCATATATCTCCCACTAACAAGCCTCCCATGGCTGCCCCACACTTTCTAAGTGGCTTTCTGGCTCAAGGCCCATAGAGCAGATTGGAAGAGAAGTTGGAGGGATGAGCGACTCCACTAGCTTTCCTTGTGGCTTCTGAGTGAGGCTGCCCTGGGTGTCACCAGCAGAATGTGGCCAGACAGAAAGCAACAGTAGTAAGTCTAGCCTCTAAGTAGACCCTGGATGTGCTAAGATGTGGGAGCACCCCAGGACCAAGGCAGACAGGGTTATCAAAGTGACCAGGAGAAAAGAACATCCGTGTCCAGAAAAATTAAAACCTGGCTAACTTTCCGAGAAAACGAAGCAAATCCATGGCAGACAAACTAACAAACTTTTAGTGAAACCAGACAAAAAGCCGGGCCCGGATACTCCCACTGAGGGTAGCGCTAGGTGGTGTCGAGAAGTGCCAAAACTGGCTGCTAGGGGCTGGAGGAGGGAAGTTGCAAATGAAGACAGCAGTCACTGGCTTGAGAGGAGGTTCGGGTCGGTCACAGTGAGCTGAAAAGGCACAGACCAGATGGTCTCCAAAGCCTCCGATGATCACGGGTAATAAAATCACGGGTGAGTGTATCTGCGTGTGCTGCAGCGGAGTTAGCGGTTGGCAAAGTGATGGGGCTCGCCAGAACAGGGAGCCTTCGGGAGGATTGCTCTAACCAGGTGAGAGACGGGGTGAGAAAAAGCCGCCGGAACTGAAGGGGCCTCGACCACTCCTCCCTCGGTTTCAGGGGCAAGGGGGCCGTTGGCGCGGAAGCAACGGGAGGTACGAACTAACTGCGTTTCTGCAGGCCTCAGGAGGGGCCGGAGGGCGGTGGCTGCAAAGAAAGAAGCATGGATCGCCATCCACATCCCTGGAGGTTCTTGCTTCAGCCGCCAAGACACACCGGGACCACCACGCCTCGGCCCCCTCCACGCACTGCCGCCACCCCTTCCCCAGGACAGTACGATTCCCCCGGGGTTCCAGGGGGGCGGGGTCTCCGACCCCTCCCTCTCCTCGCCGCTTAGCCCCGCTCAGCCCGCTCCGGCCCGGCCCGGCCCGGCCCAGCCCCCAGCACTCACGGCTCCAACAGCTCGGGCGGCTCCTCCCCTGCCCCGGCTTCTCCCCCACCCACTCCCGGCAGAGGCAGTGCCGCCGGATCCGAGCCGCGCGGGGCCCGGCGGGTCGGAACACGTGGGGCCTTTGCGCCCGGAACCGGAAACTGCCCTTCGCCCCGCCTCCTTGCCGCCCAGGGGCCTTTCTAGGCGCTGGGAGGATTGCTTGTTTCTCTGTGCCCCCTCGTTCTAGGAGGCCTCTTGTTCACCCGGACGCGAACCCGATTCAAGGGTGTCTGCCCAGCTCTCCTGCCCCGCTCTGCAGGGGGACGGGCTATGGGGTTGTAGGGGAGTGCATTTACACTCGTGCCCTTGCAGTAGGGGCCTCTTTTCTTTTTTATGTTTCGGCTGTTGTGTTCGTTTTAATTCTGATACCTGTATCTTTACCTGTTTTTCTTGTTTCCCCCCGCTCCCCCCCCCCCCCCTTTCTTTGCATTATCAGGGAAGCATGGTAGAAAAGAGCAGTTTGGGGGTTGAATACTGCCTCTTGTAGCTGCCATCAGTTGTAGGGATTCGGACAAATCCACCTCTGAACCTCAGTGTCCATCTTCTTTAATGGGCCAGATAATACTGTTACTGTAAGGGCTAAATGGTATCTTGTATGTGAACTGATTGGAGCTTAGTAGAAGCTTGCTGGTCTGCTGCTTGGTGGCTTCAGTCGTGTCCAGCTCTTTACTATCCTCGTGAACTGTAGCCCTCAAGTCTCCTCTGTCAGTGGAATTTTCCAGGCAAGAATACTGGTGTGGGTTTCAGTTTCCTACTCCTTTTGTGTGTACGCACATGTATGTGTCGGAGAAGGCAGTGGCACCCCACTCCAGTACTCTTGCCTGGAAAATCCCATGGACGGAGGAGCCTGGTGGGCTGCAGTCCATGGGGTCTCGAAGAGTCAGACACGACTGAGCGACTTCACTTTCACTTTTCACTTTTCACTTTCATGCATTGGAGAAGGAAATGGCAACCCACTCCCGTTTTCTTGCCTGGAGAATCCCAGGGACAGAGGAGCCTGGTAGGAGGCCATCTATGGGGTCGCACAGAGTCGGACACAACTGAAGAGACTTAGCAGCAGCAGCGGCAGCAGCACATGTATGTGTGTGTTCGTGTTGGAGTCATCAGTTTGCCATTTTCTCCTAGTGGTGGGGCCAGTGTGAGGAAAGCAGGAGAGACTCCCATCTTGAAGCCTGTCATCCATCTTAAAGCAAGATGTAAACTGGGCCCGAACCCTGCCCAAGAGTGAGGAAACCGTTGCCAATGAAAATCATATCTCCTGGAGACTTACCTTCCTACAGATGGCAAAGGCATATTATAGTTGAGGCCAGGCTGCCCATCTTAGATTAACCATGAAGACATCCCTCCTTGATGCAAAATCATTGTTTCCCTCCCTGCCCCCCCCCCCCCACAGTTTAACCTTAATTTTTTGTTCTCCTAGCACCTACTGTAAAACTCAGTCATATACAACAAAGAGGTTGCTAACATGTAACCAGTCATGTGGGGGCTGGGGGGCGTGGTATAAAACTGGGCCTCTCAGAAACATCAGGGTCCTTGTTGGGAACTGATTCCCCTTGGACCTGCTGGCGTAATAAACTGTACTCCACTGTCCTCAGTGTCCTCTGAGGTGTGTTTTGTGACTCCGGATTCCACAACATTAGCAAGGGGTCTTGGACATCTGTTTATTGTACATACATTTCACCCTTATTCCTGCTGTCTTTCTGCATGACATTCCACAGTCTGAATAGCCATTCGGCTAGTGATAATATATGTTGTTTATAATTGTTATCATGGACAGTGTTGTGTCAGTCTGATCGTGAGTTGGAAAAGAATTTCCGGACACAGAGTATTTCAGAAAGGGGGTAAGTTTATTAAGAACAGGGAGCAAAGATAATGAGGTCCCAACATATGCAGCGAGCGGACCTCGTGACCGACCAGAGAGAGCCAATGCTTTTCGTGGGTTAGTAGCCAATATTTATAGTTTCAACACGAAGAAAATCCTGCTGGGAAGGTGGCATTAGGTGATTGGTTAGGGTGGGTATTTTTGCCTAATATAAAATACCAGGGGCCAGGAAGCTGCCTGGTAGGGATCAGGGGTCTTTCGGCAACGGTTGCTATGGGGCTCATTCAATTCCAAAGATAACCTTGGTGCTGGGCCCTCCATCTGTGGCCTCAGTCTGGGACTCCCAGACAATACTGGAATAAACATACTCTACATGCATTTATGCAACAATGTCACTAGCGTTCTCACAAATGCTGAGAAATGTATATGCTTAATAGCTGTGTATGAGAATCTTTCCTTCCATATCCATGTGATTACTTTATGTTGCCAAATTTGTATATTTTGATCCATCTGTTGGATAAAAGTGACATCTCCTTGTTTTACTTTTCTGTAATTAATATTGTTAAAAAGCAAGAAGCCCCAAATAGGGTCATTTGCACCCCAGGATAGCAAACCAAGACTTAATCAAAGTTTCAACCGTTCCCAAAAATGTGACCTTTAAAACAGTCAATCTGAAATTACTTCATCAACACTAGTGAGGTCATCTGCATGATAAAGATCCTGCAGTACCTTCCCTTCAAATAAGGCACCCTGGTCCGAAAGAACCCTTTTTCTTTTGTTTGCTCATACAGCTCAAACAATCTATATATATCTTCCTATATACTTAAAATCATCTCTGGGTTACCTGTAACATGTAATCGGATGTAAGTACTTAGGAAATAGCTGTATGTACAATGTAAACGCTATGAAAATAGATACTTGGGTGCAGCAAATTCAAGTTTTGCTTTTTGGAAGTTTCTGGATTTTTTTTTTTTTTTTTGGCCATGTAGCATGTGGGATCTTAGTTTCTTGACCAGGGCTTGAAACCACACCCCCAGCTTTGGAAGCACGGAGTCTTGGACACTGGACCACCAGGGAAGTCCCATCTGGAATTTTTTTCTGAATATTTTTAATCTGTGTTGGTTAAATTCTTAGATGCAAAAAACAGATATAGAGGGCCAACTGCATGCTCCTCTGTCTATTAAAAAAACAACAAAGGAAACTTTGGGCCAACCCAGTACTTGCCCCAGGCCCCAGTTAGTGATTGCTTTTTTTCAAAGGTTCAAAGGGGCAGTGAGGGGCTTGTTCCTCTGCTGGTTTACCTGGTAACTAATGAATCCACTTGATGTCATTTCCCCCCAACCCCCTCCCTGCCTTGGGAATGAAGACTGCCACCATGTCCTGCTCACTGGGCCTATACTTGGTGGGGGTGTTGCTCCAGCGACTGGCTTCAGATGTGTAAGATCCCCCATCCATTAAACTGTTAATGTCTCTGTTGTTGACTCCAGGCTTTTTCTTTGTTCTTAAAGCTGGGCAAGTGCAGGCCTTATAGACCTGTGGGGTGCAGCCCAACACTGAGTTAGATCTAGGATAAGGAGAAGTTTTGCACAAATAATGTAGCTAAAGGCAAAGGAGAAAAGGAAAGATATACCCATTTGAATGCAGAGTTCCAAAGAATAGCAAGGAGAGATAAAACCTTCCTCAGTGATCAATGCAAAGAAATAGAGGAAAACAATAGAATGGGAAAGACTAGAGATCACTTCAAGAAAATTCGAGATACCAAGGGAACATTTCATACAAAGATTGACACAATAAAGGACAGAAATGATATGGACCTAACAGAAGCAGAAGATATTAAGAAAAGGTGGCAAGAATACACAGAAGAACTATACAAAAAAGATCTTAATGACCCAGATAACCACGACGGTGTGATCACTCACCTAGAACCAGACATCCTGGAACAAGATGGCAAGTGGGCCTTAGGAAGCATCACTACCAACAAAGCTAGTGGAGGTGATGGAATTCCAGTGAGCTCTTTTAAATACTAAAAGATGATGCTGTGAAAGTGTTGCACTCAATATGCCAGCAAATTTGGAAAACTCAGCAGTGGCTACAGGACTGGAAAACGTCAGTTTTCATTCCAATCCCAAAGAAAGGCAATGCCAAAGAATGTTCTAACTACCACACAATTGTACTTATCTCACACGCTAGTAAAGTAATGCTCAAAATTCTCCAAGCCAGTCTTCAACAGTACATGAACCATGAATTTCCAGATGTTCAAGCTGGATTTAGAAAAGGCAGAGGAACCAGAGATCAAATTGCCAACATCCGTTGGATCATCAAAAAAGCAAGAGAGTTCCAGAAAAATATCTACTTCTGCTTTATTGACTCTGCCAAAGCCTTTGACTGTGTGGATCACAACAAACTGTGGAAAATTCTTAAAGAAATGGAAATATCAGACCACTTTACCTGTCTTCTGTCTCAAGAAGCAACAGTTAGAACTGGACATGGAACAACCAACTGGTTCCAAATTGGGAAAATAGTACATCAAGGCTGTATATTGTCACCCCGCTTATTTAACTTATATACAGAGTATATCATGTGAAATGCTGGGCTGGATGAAGAAAAAGCTGGAATCAAGATTGCCAGGAGAAATATCAATAACCTCAAATACACAGATGACACCACCCTTATGGCAGAAAGTGAAGATGAACTAAAGAGCCTCTTGATGAAACAGGAGAGTGAAAAAGCTGGCTTAAAACTCAACATTCAAAAAACTAACATTATGGCATGTGGTCCCATCACTTCATGGCAAATAGATGGGGAAACAATGGAAACAGTGATAGAGTTTATTTTGGGGGGCTCCAAAATCACTGCAGATGGTGACTGCAGCCATGAAATTAAAAGATGCTTGCTCTTTGAAAGAAAAACTATGACCAACCTAGACAACATATTAAAATGCAGAAACATTGCTTTGCCTACGAGGTCTATCTAGTCAAAGCTATAGTTTTTCCAGTGGTCAAGTATGAATGTGAGAATTGGACTATAAAGAGAGCTGAGCGCCAAAAAATTGATGCTTTTGAACTGTAGCATTGGAGAAGACTCTTGAGAGTCCCTTGGACTGCAAGGAGATCCAACCAGTCCATCCTAAAGGAAATCAGTCCTGAATATTCATTGAAAGAACTGATACTGAAGCTGAAACTCCAATACTTTGGCTACTTGATGCAAAGAACTGACTCATTGGAAAAGACCCTGATGCTGGGAAAGATTGAGGGCAGGAGGAGAAGAGGATGACAGAGGATGAGATGGTTGAATGGCATCACCGACTCAATGGACATGAGTTTGAGTAAGCTCCGGGAGTTGGTGATGTACAGGGAAGCCTGGATTGCTGCAGTCTGTGGGGTCACAAAGAGTTGGACACAACTGAGTGACTGAACTGAACTGAACTGAATGTAGGATCATGAAGCCATCGGGCTTCCCTGGTGGCTTAGGGAAGAATCTGCCTGCAATGCAGGAGATGTAGTTTCAATCCCTGAATTGGCAAAAAACCCTGGAGAAAGTAATGGCTGCCCACTCCAGTATTCTTGCCTGGGAAATCCCATGGAAAGAGGAGCCTGATGAGCTACAGTCAACAGTCAACAGGATCTCAAAGAGTCAGACACCACTGAACGAATAACAACAACAACATGAAAGCTATCATCTAATTGGTTAAAGGGAGGATTGCAAAGTCTTCTTTGGGAATGGTCATTGCTGTGATTTACATCATAATTATGGATACAGTTCTTTAAAAAACCCAAGATGATATAGCAAGCACTTTCATATGCATAAATCTGGGCGTTGGAAAATATTTTTTTTCAACATCGTATTAAAGATTGTGAGATGTTGAATAGTGAAGGATCCTGCTCAACCTCTAGCTCTGCATCTCCCCCAATTTGAATACTGAGCCCTGCTTTGAATAACTAATATACTGTGGAACACATCATGGAAACACTTGTTCATACTTAAGTGTGTACACTTTCAATAGTGCTCAGACGCTTCAGTTGTGTTTGACTCTTTGCAACCCCATAAACTATAACCTGCCAGGCTTCTCTGTCCATGGGAATCTATAGGCAAGAATACTGGAATGGGTTGCCATGCCCTTCTCCAGGGGATCTTCCCGACTCAGGGATCGAACCCACGTCTCTTATGTCTCCTGCATCGGCAGACGGGTTCTTTACTGCTAGCACCACCTGGGAAGCCCATGTACATTTTCAGGAACAAATTAACTCAAGAGCTCATTGACAAGGATTTGGCTCGGATAGATCCAAGGAGTTCAACCTCGTCATTAGAGTTACAGACAGTAGAAAAATAATTAATATTCAGGGATCTGAGTAGGAGGTTGTTTATGATATTGTTTGGGTGGGTCCTTGAGTAATTTCTTTCTCTCTTGGAGAAAGCAGGGATATGTACATTTGGGGATGACATTTAGTTCTTGAGCCCCAAGACACAGTAGGGTGAATGTGAAGCCTCAGGCTCTGGCATGTTGAGTCTGTGGCCAGGGCTCCTTTTCCTCAAGACAGTGCTCCAGCTCCTGCAGGTACTTGCAGATAGAAAGCACTCTCCTTGGTGGTTGTGGGGGCTGCCATATTGGTGAAAGAATCTCAAGTCTGAGGCAGGGCCGCTTAGTCTTCTTGCAGTTCATTTCTTTAGTTTTTTCTTTTGTCTGCTCCCTGTAGCATGCAGGATTTTAGTTCCCCCACCAAGGATTGAACCTACACTTCCTGCAGTGGAAGTTCAGAGTCTTAACCCCTGGACCACCAGGAAAGTCCCTCATTTCATTCTTGATGCTCAGATGTTGAAGTGTCACCATTGGAAAGGCTTTTCCAACTGACATTTCCAACTCCTAGAATTGATTCTCTGGCAGAATACAAAAAAACTTTTTTTTTCAGCAGAAGCAGTACCAGCACAGTTTGGTACACAATACAAATATATCAATAAAGCATGGAAAATGCAAGAATCACATTGGTGTTTATTTTGAGTTTCGTGAATTGAAGCCTGAATGTACTCTCACATTTGTTTTTCTTTCCTTTATAGGATCTGTCAAGGTAGCTTCCCTGGTGGCTCAGAAGGTAAAGAGTCTGTCTGCAATCCAGGAGACTGGGGTTCAATCCCTGGGTTGGGAAGATCCCCTGGAGAAGGAAATGGCAATTCACTCCAGTATTTTCCATGCAAATCTCATTCATTATTTTCTCATTCCTTACTGAGGAGCCTAGTGGGCTACAGTCAACTGGGTCTCAAAGAGTCGGACACAACTGAGCGACTAACACACGAGGTGTTTTACATTACCTTACCCTCTTGTCTGGGCTTCTCTGGTGACTCAGTGGTAAAGAATCTTCCTGCCAATGCAGGAGACACAGGTTAGATCCCTGGGTCAGAAAGATCCCCTGGTGGAGGAAAAGGCAACTCACTCCTGCATTCTTGTCTGGAAAATCCCATGGACAGAGAAGCCTGATGGGTTATAGTCCACGGGATCACAGGAGTTCGACACAACTTGGTGAATCAACAGCAACAACAAATATGGACATCTTGTTCATATGTGCGTTTGGTAATGTAGGAGACTTTACTGAAGGCTTGAGAAGAAGACAGATGATCATTTTGGAAATGTGACCTCAAGTTGAATGTTACCATCTCCATTTTTTTTTTTTCACCTCGCCAAGGGGCATGCAGGATCCTAGTACCCTGACCAGGCGTTGAACCCCCACGCCCACTGCAGTGGAAGTTTGGAGTCTCAATGACTGGACTCAGTCATTGGCAGGAAAGTCCCAAGCCATCTCCCTTCTTAAAATATGCTGGAGGCACCCCAACTTAGGAGAATTTTCACTAGTTTCTTCCCACAGAATTTTCTGCTGTATTCCATCTTTTTGGCTCTTCCCCCCTTCTTTCCTTTTTCTTCCTTTCCATCTAATTAATTAATTAATTTTTATTTTGACTGTGCCGAGTTTTCCTTGTGACATGCGGGCTCTTCATTGTGGCTCGTGGGGGTTCAATAGCTGTGGCATGCTGGGCTTCATTGCCCTGTAGCCTATGGGATCTTATTTCTCCAACCAGGGATCAAACTTGTGTCCTCTGCATCAAAAGGTGGATCCTTAACTGCTAGACGACCAGGGAAGTCCTTCCGCATCTCTTTTCCTTCTTTACTGTTTTCCTCTCTAGAGAAGCACTACATACTATGCTTATTTTCTCATTCAGGGCAATTTAAACCATTTATTGGTGATAGGGCTCCTGATAATATTCATGCCCTTTGCCTTCAAATGACTCATTTCCTCTGCCCAGCCCCAAGACAGATCCTCTCTAAGAAAAGCAGGTAATAACATCTTTATCTCAGTACACTTTGTTTTGCATTTGCAATTTTCAGTTCAATACTAAAAGAAGTATGCAATAATCCTTTTCCAAAAATCACAATTTTAATGAACTTGAAATGACAGTCTTTTTTGCTATTGCAAAAGGGACATATATAATGCAGTAAGTTCCCTACATATGAACCTTCAAGTTGTGAACTTTCAAAGATGTGACTGTGTTCGCGTGTCTAATCATGTAAGTTCGTCCATATGTCTGGAGTACATTGTCAAGTGTATGCATCTCTTTACATGTGGTTATGCTTTACTGTAAAGTACTGTATAGAGTCCTGGAGAAGGAAATGGTAAGCCACTCCAGTATTCTTGCCTGGAGGAGTCCATGGACAGAGGAGCCTGGCCGGTGACAGTCCGTGGGATCGCAAAGAGTCAGACATGACTGAGTGATTAAGACACACACACACGCAGACACATTGCATACAGGACAATAGTGCAGTATCTTTATTTCAAGCCTAGGATATCTGGAAGCAAGTGTAAAAGCAGCGGTGGTGTAAATAGTGCTACTGTACTTTTCAAGGTACTATATACTATAAGATTAAAAATGTTTATTTTTTCCATGTTTGTTTTTTATGTGTTACTTGTGTGAAAAGTTTTATATACCTATTACTGTACAGTACTGTAAAGCCGATTGTGTTAGTTGGGTAACTTTGTTGGACTTCACGAGCAAACTGGGCTTACTTACAAATGCATTCTTGAAACAGAACTTGTTTGTATATAGGGGACTTACTGTACTTAATATTACAAACTGTGACTCATCTGTGTCATCATTCTCTAGAAAACTTTTTCTGCCAGATGTCTTGCCTCAGAACAGGGTTAAACCAATGTTTGTCACTTGCCTTAGAGGATCTTACAGGCTAACTCTAACGTAAGATCTTAATGTAACCGGGAGGCTGAGCTTTGCAGCAAGAAAGACTCAGCAGTTACATTGGCTCTGAGACTTCTACTCATCTCCTAAACACATGGCTTACCTGGATTGAAGCATAGAAACGGGCATACTTCAACTGGAAATTTTCACCTTGATGCCCTCAGGATTTGGTACTACGTGGGAATAAACACCTTTAGGTTTATCTAAAAATTTGTATTATATCAAGATAGAAGTTGCCATACTGAGGCATTATCAAGCAAAAACCTGGTTCATTTCAAACAGTTTTGAAAGACCCCTAAATTGATCAAGAGACTTTAGGTGGGGAGACTTTCCTGGTGGTCCACTGGTTAAGATTCTACACTCCTGATGCAGGGGTCCTGGGTTCAATCCCTGGTCAAGGAACTGAGATCACACGTGCCATAACTAAGAGTTCACATGCCACAACTAAAGATCCTTTGTGCCACAATTAAGGCCTGGCACAGCTGAATAAATAAATAAATATTTTTAAAAATTGGAGGGACAATGGATACATGTATATGTATGGCCAAGTCCCCTTGCTGTCCACCTGAAACTATCACAACAGTTAATGAGCTATGTGAAACTGTCAGTCACTCAGTTGTTGTTGAGGTCCTTTAATGGACCGGAACCTGGTGGTCCGCAGTCGTCGATAAGAAAGTAAAGGAGAGAAAGAGGCTGCTATTCCTTGGTTTACGCAGAAAGCCAATAAAGCCCCTGCACGGGGCTTGCTCTGTTCACGGAGGCCTCAGGCGCCCTCTCGATGGGGTGAAGGCACAAAGCGCCTTCTCTAGAGGGTCTTAGAAGCCTGGGCAGGAAAGTGAACTCAGAGAGCCTCTGCACTCTGCACTGAAAAAGAGAGAGAGAGAGGAAGAAAGACAGACACGGGGATCAGAGCTCTGATGGAGCAAAGGTGTTATAATCAACATGGTGTGGGTATATATACTGTCTTACAAAGTAGTTATTCTCAGCAAAGATAAAGATTAAAATTCCAGACTTACAAAACATAGGCAATCCATATTAAAGAGAGAGATTTGTAAACAATCACTTTTACCGTATGGTTCACAAGAAGGAAGAGGGTACTTATCACCATATAGAAACACTAATGAAGGAAATGCCTGGATTCCTCAGTCCCCTGAGAGGCTTGCCTCTCCTCTTAATTCCTGAATATTCAGGAATTAAAAAGGAGCAGAGAATTCCTGACAGATCCAAAACAGCACACAGGAAGCCTCCTGTTAAATGCTTGCTGACAAGTTGTGTCCAACTCTTTGCAACCCCATGGACTATAGCCCTCAAGACTCCTGTCCATGGGATTCTCCAGGCAAGAATACTGGAGCAGGAACTGTTCCCTTCTCCAGGGGATCTTCCCAACCCAGAGACCAAATCTGGGTCTCTGGCATTGCCAGCAGATTCTTTACTGTTTGAACCACCAGGGAAGCCTTAATGAGCTAGAGTCCCACATAAAATAAAAAGGTAAAAGAAAACAGATAATTCTGATTCTATTTAAGGTCCTTCATGACATGCCCTTCCTTTACATGTACATACACACCAAGCACTCCTTCCTTACTCATAATTTGGCTTGTTCCTTTGCCAGATAAACCAAATTTTAATGGACTTAGAAAAGCACTTCTGAGTAGTGGAAAAGTACTTTTTCACCTTTATCAGATCAGATCAGATCAGTCGCTCAGTCGTGTCCGACTCTTTGCGACCCCATGAATCGCAGCACGCCAGGCCTCCCTGTCCATCACCAACTCCCAGAGTTCACCCAGACTCACGTCCATCGAGTCAGTGATGCCATCCAGCCATCTCATCCTCTGTCGTCCCCTTCTCCTCCTGCCCCCAATCCCTCCCAGCATCAGAGTCTTTCCCAATGAGTCAACTCTTTGCATGAGGTGGCCAAAGTACTGGAGTTTCAGCTTTAGCATCATTCCTTCCAAAGAAATCCCAGGGCTGATCTCCTTCAGAATGGACTGGTTGGATCTCCTTGCAGTCCATGGGACTCTCAAGAGTCTTCTCCAACACCACACTTCAAAAGCATCAATTCTTTGGCACTCAGCCTTCTTCACAGTCCAACTCTCACATCCATACATGACCACAGGAAAAACCATAGCCTTGACTAGACAAACCTTTGTTGGCCAAGTAATGTCTCTGCTTTTCAATATGCTATCTAGATTGGTCATAACTTTCCTTCCAAGGAGTAAGCGTCTTTTAATTTCATGGCTGCAGTCACCATTATAATTATCTGTCCATCATCCACACAGTTTTTTTTAATGAACACTATATAGAGTGGTATGGGGCTTCCCAGGTGGCAGAGTGCTATTGGCCAATGCAGTAAATGTGGGTTCCATCCCTCAGCTAGAAAGATCCCCTGGAGGAGGAAATGGTAACCTACTCCAGTATTCTTGCCTAGAATATCCCATAGATAGGGGAGCCTGGTAGGCTGCAGTCCATGGGGTTGCAGAGTCTGAAACCATGGAGCACACTTATCTACAAACACCCAGCTGTAGGCTCGTAAGAAGTAAATCACACTCTCATATTCTGAAAGAAAATTCTTAACTTATAAATATGTTTAAAAAAACTGATTTTATATACACGTGTATGTATTTTTATATGTAAAAATCATTGCTGTTGTATATTAGCAATGAGATACAACTTAAATAACAGAGCAGATGTTTTTCTAAAGAACCTTGTTCCAATCTAATTCAGATTCATTTAAGTAAACTAAAAAATATTCAAAATTAAATGAATAAAATTGCTTAGCAAGTGGGGAAATGTACTAAACTTTAATTCAAAGTTCCAAGACCAACTGAATCAGGGCCTAATACATAGAAAAATATAATCAATGTATTTTGGATAAAGATTTGTAGACACAAACTTATCACAGTGAAAAGGCTAGGAAATGCTAGGGATAACCAACTGGAAACCCTTGGAAAACATTCCTATCAAAATTGTCTGTTGTAGCTAAGTATCTTTCTATACCAGGGCTTCCCTAGGGGCTCAGATGGTAAAGAATCTGCCTGAAATGCAGGAGACCTGGGTTCAACCCCCTTGGGTTGGGAAGATCCCCTGGAGAAGGGAATGGTTACCCACTCCAGTATTCTTGCCTGGAGAACCCCATGGACAGAGGAGCCTGGTGGGCTACAGTCCATGGGGTCACAAAGAGTCAGACATGACTGAGTGACCAACACAACACAACAATCTTTCTATGCCATGGAAAACATTCCTGTTTGTATATGCAAAATTTCATAGATTTGGAGCACTTTCCTTCTGTTCCACTAAAGTTCAACAGAAAATAGTAAAATTATTTCTTATCTTATTCATGCTATTCTTTCATATGGTTCTTCTTTAAAATGGGTAAGATAAACTGCTCTGAAATGAATCAGCCAATTTCCAAAGTATGCAGGAAATTTAACATAAAGAGGTAGGTCACAGCTGATTGATAGTTTGCTTAATTCTATCTCTATATGAGAAAGCATGAATTCTCTGAGGGTTCAGGGTAGAAAAATACTTCCTTCACTCCCATCTCTTTTCTAAAGAGTTATTTTTTGTCTGTAATGTCACAAATGCCAGTTCTCTTCCATGAAACTATGAGAGTCAGAGATGTATTTGAATTTCTATTAATGGCTAGTATAGCTGGCCATGAGCCTAGTCCCTCTACACAGAGTAGCTAGAGGTTTATTGTCATTCCCCATACAGAAAACAGTGGCATTCTCTCCTGGCCAAAACAAAATTTCTAAGGGCTAAACATTTCAGAATTTAAGGAATTAGACCTATTTATTTCACAGGCACTTATTGAGAGCTTACTATGTTCCAAGTCCTGCTAGGGGATTAGGGAACCTCTTATTTAAAAAAAAAAAATTCTTTTTAAAATTTTTTGGCCACACTGAGAGGCATGTGGGGTCTTATTTCCCTAACCAAGGGTAGAACCCATGCCCTCTGCATTGGAAGCACCGAGTCTTAATCACTGGATCACCAGGGAAGTCCCCAGGGAGCTTATCATTTCGATAGGGAGAGAGCCCACATTCAATTACAACATAACCCAGTGAGTGAGTGAAAATGTAGAGTTGTGCACAGATTGTTTTGGGAACAATCAGAAGAGAAGATTTGCCCAGCCTGGGTAGGGATTAACGAAGTTTTTCCAGAAAGGAAGGTGCCTAAGCCGAATCCTAGAGGAGTGCAATAGGAAGAGAGTTGGGTGTGGAGGGGAAATGCATTCCAGACAAGAACTCAATCAATGCTTGCAAAACAGAGCTGGAGCAGAGAATCCAGACTGAATTGAAGCTGGAGTCAGGCTTGTCCAGGCACTTCTGATAAGCTAACACAGGTGGGACAAGCCTCCTGTAAGTCCGTTTAAAAGATGGATTCATGAAGGTTTTTGCGGGGAGGACCTTGAATCAGGGAGTTTGCTAACACGGGACAAATGTGTGTGTGTGTAAAACATGATATCAGCCTTCCTCTCCAGCACACATGCACATTTACACTCTATAGAGAAAGGGGCTGCCAGTGGTGAATGAGCTCTTTCAAGATGCTCCAGTGACAAGGTCAGGACCTTGAGGGTAGCATCCAAATTCCTTAGTGTGCCGTTCAAGGCCACTGATGATCTTGTCTTACTAACCTCATCTTCCAGCCTGAACTTCTGCCATTTTTTTTTTTTTCTTTTGCTCTATGCTTATTGAATTATCCAGGTTCAGAGTTTGGCAAACCCTGGCCCTGTTTTTGTAAATAAAATTTTATAGGGCCATACTCATTCTTTTTCATATTGCCTTTGGCTGCTTCTGTGCTCCAGTGGCAGAGCTGAGTAATCACAACTGAGAACAGATGGCCCCCAAGCCTAGAATATTCACTGTCAGGCTCTTTACAGAAACAGTTTGTTAACCCTTGCTCTAATTCCCTGAATGTGCCAGCCTCTCTATCTTTTAAAAATATTTATTTGGCTGCACTGGGTCTTAGTTGCTGCAGCATTCAGGATCTTCAGTTGCAGGATGCAAACTCTCAGTTGTGGCATGTGGGATTGAGTTCCCTGACCAAGGATGGAACCCGGGTTCTCTGCATTAGGAGTGCAGAGTCTTAGCCACTGGACCACCAGGGAAGGCCCAGCTTCTCTCTTGTCTCCAAATCACTGTTCATGCCATTCTTTTGCTTAGAATGCCCTTCCCCAATCTCTTCGTTATTTGACTAAGTCCTGTCTGATTTAGGATCTCAGCTGAGGAACCACCTTCTGGGAAAACTTCTCTGACTTTTCATCTCTGGTCTAGTAAAGATGTTATTCTAATCTTCTTGTGCTTGCATAACACCCTGGGGCTTATCTATATCTGAACACTTAGAAAATTGTATTAACTGCTTCCTTTGCTTCCTCTGTAAACTCTAAGGCCCTTGAGGGCAGCAATATAGTATCTGTAGGACCTAAGCATAGAACTTGGGATGAAATAAGCCCTCAAAAGATGTTTTCTTAATGCTTATTTAAGTGGAAAGTTTGTTGATACCATGTCCCCTGGTATCAACAAACTGATATTTGCATATGTTTCCAAAATGCTACCATCTCTATGCTGGTAGATGTGGAGATGTGTTTTAACAGGGACTGTTTGCTGAATAATTTGTCAAGTCTGCTGCTGCTTCTAACTTTTCTTTTGTAAGTTTTTCTGCATGTAAAGCTTTCTGCTCCATCTTTCCTGATCAAGGCTATGGATTTCCTAGTATGTTTTGGATATTATCCTAGCTCTCCAGACTTCCCAGAGTACAAATATTTTTCTTAACCCATTTAATGCTCAATGGCTTGAGATGGAATTGAGTCATTTTTCTCCCAAGCTATGTTATTGCAATCAAGCATCTTTCAAATTTCTTAATCTTTTCGTAGTCTCAAAAGAAGACTAAAAGTAGAAAAATATTAATATATTTCTTTTCTGGATTTGAGCTAAGGGCAATATGTCCCAAGCTTTGGGGGGGTTTTGTTGTTTGTTTTGTTTTGTTTGCTTATTCATTTTTTTGAACTTTTTATCTTGTATAACTGATTCACAATGTTGTGATAGTTTAAGGTGAATAGCAAAGGGACTCAGCCATACATATATGTGTATCCATTCTTCCCCAAATCCCCGTCGCACCCAGGCTGCCACATAACCTTGAGCAGAGTTCCTTGTGCTGTACAAGAGATCCTTGTTTGTTTATTCATTTTGTTTTTTAATTGTTGATAAAGACCAACTTCAATTTTTTTAAAGACTTCGATCATACTATCAAGCTGAGGATGTTCAGTTGTTTACAATCTTAAAGCAGGGGCACTCAGGATATAGACTATAAACTGCACAAGGGGAAGTGCATCAAAAAATCACTATTTGGGGAATTCTCCTAAGCTGAGATGAGAACAGAAACTAGTTTGAAATTCATCCTAGGAATAGATGATTTTGGGTAAGATGTAGTGAATTTAGACCTTCATTTTACTTAGGAAGGTCCAAGTCTAACTCTTCATTCTGATTTTCTGCATGAGACTGAAATTCAGTTATTGGAATTTATAGCAAGGCTTCAAGGCATCAAGGCTACTGTATGCATTCATTCTAGAGAAGAGCAGACTTTTACTTCCAAAGAGTACTCTTTTCCTCTCTTTAGCAACACAATACTCACAGCACTAAGGATTCCCAGGGAAACACTTTGGTCCTGAGATGTGTCCTTGTCCACAAGTAGACTGAACGAAAAGGAGAGACTGCTTTAAAGGCAGTCTAATTGGAACAGAAAAGTTTCCTTCTTCTTCTGCACAAGGAAAATGAATCATTCTGGGATTTAAGGCAAGTGCTGTTATGCATCACTGAATTCTATTCATAAAGCTTTTAAGAAATGGCGAGACTTCTGTAGCATTTAGGGAATTGTATTGAAAATTATTAGTAGTAGATCAGTTCACACTGATCTAGATCAAGAGTTCCTGCTGAAAATAATGATTTGTTACTGTGGCATTTTTATTGATTCCTCTGGGACATCAGTCTCCATGGATGTGCTTCACAGACTTCCAGGAGAAAAAGGAAAGTGAAGTCACTCAGTCGTGTCCAACTCTTTGCGACCCCATAGACTGTAGCCTATTAGGCTCCTCCTTCCATGGGATTCTCCAGGCAAGAGTACTAGAGTGGGCTGCCATTTCCTTCTCCAGGGGATCTTCCTGACCCAGGGATTGAACCCAGGTATCCCTCATTCCAGGCAGACGCTTTAACCTCTGAGCCACCAGGGCTCACTAAAAGTTTATTTGTAAGTCAAGCTGAGGAATTTGCAGTTTTCTAAATCCTAACTGGTACCAGTCATCCTTATACTCCTGAAGTAATTAATCAAAGTCTAGGAAGCAATGATGTTATGTGTTTTAGATCTTGAATTTCTCTA
This sequence comes from Bos javanicus, assembly GCF_032452875.1. Taxonomy (NCBI): domain Eukaryota; kingdom Metazoa; phylum Chordata; class Mammalia; order Artiodactyla; family Bovidae; genus Bos; species Bos javanicus. The sequence goes on from NC_083882.1 coordinate 34,444,497, forward strand.
TTTCTCCAAGAAGAGAGATCAATGGTCTCTTAGCAACTAAATGAGATCCTCTGATGAACTGAACTAATCAAGGGTATATGATTAATAATATGAAAAAATGGCCAGGTATTAAGAAATGCAAGAGTAAGAGAACTATATTTGATTTTCTTATGAACCATCTTATGGGGATAAGTGAAAAGACAAGACCTTAAATTGTTGAGGGTCATATGGAGAGTTGATGGAAATAGCATGTATATTGCTGATTGTTGGGGGAGACTGTAAAAAGAGGAAAATAGGGTTGGAATTATAACCTAAAAAAAAAAAAAACTTTAGCGAGGTATAATTTACATAGAATAGAGTGCAGTCATTTTAAATATGCCATTTAACGAATTTTGGCAGATGTAGATGCCTATTTGGGTTTCCAGGTGGCTCAGTGGTAAATAATCCTCTGTGATGCAGGAGAGGCGGGTTCAATCCCTGGGTCAGGAAGATCCCTTGGAGGAGGAAATGGCAACCCACTCCAGTATTCTTTCCTGGACAACCCCGTGGACAGAGGAGCCAGGTGGGCTGCAGTCCATGGGGTCACAATTTTGGTTTCTCTGATGGCTCAGATAGTAAAGAATCTGCCTGCAATTCAGGAGACCCAGGTTCAATCCCTGGGTTGGGAAGATCCCCTGGAGAAGGGAAAGGCAACTCACTCCAGTAATCTTGCCTGGGAAATCCCATGGACAGAGGAAACTGGAGGGCTGCAGTTCTTGGGGTCACAAAGGGTGGGACACGACTGAGTGATTAACACTAGCATGTGCCTATTTAACTACCGCTTCTATTAAGTTTTAGAAACTTCAAAGCACTCCAAAAAGTATCACTGTGCCCATTTGTGGTTGGTCTAATTCAACGCTCTGTCATACCACAATCACTTACCTGATTTCTATATCTATAGATTTCTTGGCTGTTGTATGGTTTTATATTAATGAAATCATGTAGTATATATACTCTTTGGTGTTTGGATGCTTTCACTTAGCAAATTACCTTTGAGATTCATCTATATTTTTGAATATAAAAAGGTCATTCCTTCTAATTGCTGAATAGTATTCCACTGCATGACTATATCTCACCTTTTGTGTGTGTGTTTGTGTGTATGTGTGTGTGTGTGCGTGTATAGTGAGGAGGTGGGGTATGGATTTTAGTTGTTTGACCAGGGGTTGAACCTGGGCCCTCAGTTGTGCAAAATCCTAACCACTGGACCACCAGGGAATTTCATATATCACACCTTTTAAATTCACTTACCAGTTGATGAACTTTTGAGTTGTTTCAGTTTTGATTATTATAAATAAAGTTGTGGTGAACAGTCATGTTTATTTAATCTAATATGCAGAGTACATCATGTGAAATGCTGGACTGGATGAAGCACAAGCTGGAATCAAGATTGCCAAGAGAAATATCAATAATCTCAGATATGGAAATGACACTACCCTTATGGAAGAAAGCAAAGAGGAGCTAAAGAGCCTCTTGATGAAAGTGATAGAGGAGAGTGAAAAAGTTGGGTTAAAACTTAACATTCAAAAAATGAAGATCATAGCATCCGGTCCCATCATTTCATGGCAAGTAGATGGGGAAACAATGACAGACTTTATTTTCTTGGGCCCCAAAATCACTACAGATGGTGACTGCAGCCATGAAATTAAAAGACACTTGCTCCTTGGAAGAAAAGTTATAATCAACTTAGATAGCATATTAAAAAGCAGAGACATTACTTTGCCAACAAAGGTCCATCTAGTCAAAGCTATGGTTTTTCTAGTAGTCATGTATGTATTTCCAGTGAGAGTTGAACCATAAAGAAAGCTGAGCACCGAAAAATTGATGCTTTTGAACTGTGTTGTTGGAGAAGATTCTTGAGAGTCTCTAGGACTGCAGGGAGATCAAACCACTCAATCCTAAAGAAAATCAGTCCTGAATATTCATTGGCAGGACTGATGCTGAAGCTGAAGCTCCAATACTTTGGCCACCTGATGCGAAGAACTGACTCATTGGAAAAGACCCTGATGCTGGGAAAGATTGAAGGCAGGAGGAGAAGGGGACGACAGAGGATGGGATGGTTGGATGGCATCATTGACTCGATGGACATGAATTTGAGCAAGCTCTTGGAGTTGGTGATAGACAGGGAAGCCTGGCCTGCTGCAGTCCATGGGGTCATAAAGAGTCCTACAGGTCTGAGTGACTGAACAGAACTGAACACACATGCAGGAATGTTTTGGTGAGTATATGTTTTTATTTACTTGAGGTTAATGATTAAGACAGAATTTCAAATTATGAGGTAAGTATATGTTTAATTTTTAAAGAAAAAGCCTACTGTTCTGCAATGAGGTTACACCATTTTACAGTTCCATCAACAAACGTTTGAGAGTCCCAGTGGCTCCATATTTCACTAATATTTATTATTGTTTTTTTAAAGACATATTGGAGTATGGTTTTTCTTTTTATTAATTTAATTTGCATTTCTGTGATGACTAGTGATGTTGAACACATTTTCATATGCCTATTGACTGTTCATATACAATTTCTTATGGAGAATTAGTTTAAATCTTTTTCCTATTTAAAAATTAGATGAATTTTCCTCTTATTGTTCTCATATGAGCCTTAAATTCTAGATACAAGTCCATTGTCAGATGAAAAATTGAGACTATTTTTTCCAGTCTCTAGCTTACTGTTGATTTTCTTTCTTTTTTTTTCATGTGCTGTGAGGCATATGGGATCTTAGTTACCTTAGTTCAATCCAACTCCAGGAATTCAACCTTTGGCCTCTGCAGATGAAGTGCAGAGTCTTAACCACTGGACCACCAGAGAAGTCCACTGTTGATTTTCTTTATATTTTGATATACAGAAGTTTTTAATTTTTGAGATCTAATTTATCATTTTTTTTCTTATTATGGCTCATATTATTTTTCTTTGGATTTTTCAAAAAAAACTTTGCCTACCCCAAGATTGCAAAGATTTTCTTCTATGTTTTCATTTAGATGTTGAAGTCTGTGGTCTATTTTGAGCTAATTTTAAACATTACTTGTGCTGAAGGTCTAATGGCAAATTTTTTCTCGAGCTTTGGTTTGTTTGAAATCTATTACATGTCCTTCATTTTGAAAAATATTTTTGCTGTGTAAAGAATTAAATAGTTCATTATGCCTCCCAAGTCATTTAAAGATATTGTTGATTGTCTTTTTATTTGCATGGTTATAGTGAGATATCAGCAATATTATGCATATGTATAATTTAATCTGTTTGCTTTAAATATTTTTATTATTGACTTTTGGCAATATAATTATGATATATATAGGTGAATTTTCTTTTGTTTGTTTTGCTTGGTATTTGCTGAGCTTTGTGAACCAGTGAATTTATATTTTTCATTCAATTTTGAAATTTTCTTGTCACTGTCTTTTTTTTTTTGTCCTCCAATTACATGTACATTAGATTGTTGGATATTGTCCCAAAGGCCACTGAGGGTCTATTCACTTTGTTTCTATCAATGACTTTTATCTGTCCTCTGACATATAGCTTGGATAGTTTCTACACTTAATCTTCAAATTTTATTTTTATTCTAAAGCGTTGTATTAGCAATTATACCAATCCAGTAAAATTTTGCTCCAGCTCTCTGTGCTCTTCAGTTACATTTGCCTCTTTTTTTGTATTTTTCATTTCCTTCTTCATTATGTTCAAGTTTAAAAAAATCGTAGAACATATTGTTGTTGTTGCTCAGTTGCTAAGTCTTGTCCAACTCTTTGCGACCCCATGGGCTGCAGCACCCCAGGCTTCCCGGTACTTCGCTCTCTCTTGGAGTTTGCTCAAACTCCTGTCCTTTGAGCCGGTGATGGCATCCAACCATCTCATCCTCTGTTGCCCCCTTCTCTTCCTGCTCTCAATCTTTCCCAGCATCAGCGTCTTTTCCAATGAGTCAACTCTTTGCATCAGGTGGTCAAACTGTTAGAGCTTCAGCTTTAGCATCAGTTCTTTCAATGAATATTCAGGGTTGATTTTCTTTAGGATTGACTGGTTTGATCTCTTTTCTGTCCAAGGGACCCTCAAGAGTCTTCCTCAGCACCACAGTTCAAAAGCATCAATTCTTCGGCATTTAGCCTTCTTTATGGTCCAACTCTCACATCCATACGTGACTACTGAAAAAAACATAGCTTTGACTTTATGGACCTTTGTTAGCAAAGTGATGTCTCTGCTTTTTAATATGCTGTCTAGGTTTGCCATGGGGGGCTTCCCTGATAGCTTGGTTGGTAAAGAATCCGCCTGCAATGCAGGAGACCCTGGTTTGATTCCTTGGTTGGGAAGATCTGCTGGAGAAGGGATCGGCTACCCACTCCAGTATTCTGGCCTAGAGAATTCGATGGACTGTATAGTTCATGGGGTCACAAAGAGTCGGACATGACTGAGCAGCTTTCAGTAGGTTTGTCATAAGTTTTCTTCCAAGGAGCAAGCGTCTTTCATTTTGTGGCTGTGGTCACTGTCTGCAGTGATTCTGGAGACCAAGAAAGAAAATCTGTCGCTGTTTCCACATTTTCCCCATCTATTTGCCATGAAGTGATGGGATTGAATGCCATCATCTTAGATTTTTGAATGTTGAGTTTTAAGCCAGCTTTTTCATTCTCCTCTTTCACCCTCATCAAGAGGTTCTTTAGTTCCTCTTCACTTTCTGCCATTAGACTGGTATCATCTGTGTATCTGAGACTGTTGGTATTTCTCCTGACAATCTTGATTCCAGCTTGTGAGTCATCCAGCCTGGCTTTTCGCATGGTGTACTTTGCATGTAAGTTAAATAAACAAGGTGAGAGTATACAGCCTTGAGTATTTCTCTTATAGTTTTTCTTTGCCTGGGCTTGTGGAGCTTCAGCCTAGGCACACACATACAGCTTATTATTTTCAGCTATAAACTACAAAACACTCCTTTGCAGATTTCTGAAGATTTTTCTTTACATAGATACTTCCTTTTTTGTACTCTCTTCCTTAACTGCTTCAGCCTCCTTCAACCCTGAACTTTGTCTCTTTACTTCAGTGATACTGCTATATCCTGCCTGGGTTTGCCCTCTGTACACTGGTTGCTAATAAACACCTCCAGGTGGAGAACCCTGGCTTTCTTATGGCTCCACTAATCAATTTCCCTTGTCTTATAGATCAAATATCCTTGATTTCTTATTGTCCAGTGTCTGAAAATTGTTGTTTCATATATTTTATCTAACTTTCCTTAAGTGTTTTTGATGGGATCATTAGTAGAGTTACTTTGTATGGTTATTTATTGAATTCTTCCAAAAATTAAAAAAAAATTTTTTTTATTTGGCTACACTGGGTCTTAGTTGTGGCATGGCATGTGGGATCTAGTTCCCTGACCAGGGATGGAACCCAGGCCCCCTACTTTGGGAATACAGAATCTTAGCCACTGGACCACCAGGGAAATCCTGAATTCTTCCAAAATTTATTGAATGGAAACTGGAAAGTGCAGTGATCTCCAAGAGATAATTTATTCAGAATTGGAGAGATTTGAGAGAGTTCAAAAGCAAGTAAGACAGCACTAGGAGGGGAGAAGATTGTGACTTTAGAGAAGGATGTTATGTAGCAGGAGTTAAAAAAAGAATCACATAACCTATTTATGTGTGCAGTTACTTTATTGCTGTTATTATTGATATTCTTTACTTGTCATTTCTCAGAGTATCCTTGATCAAATATTCTGCTTTCTTTTTTTTTTTTTCTCTCTCTTATGGGAGTTTTATTATAATATCACTTACATTTGGATATCCATCCATTTGGACTTAATTTTCTCTGTGGTATAAGGCTGGAATTCAAATTCATTATTTTGCATGTGGATTTCTTATTTTCCTAGCACCATTTGCTAAAACAACGTTCTTTCCCTTCAGTTGTCTTGGCACTTTTGTCAAAAATTAATGTAGTACAAATAGGTGGATTTGCTTCTAGACTCTTGATTCTATACCATTGATCTATGTATTTATGCTTAGGCCAGTTCCATGCCATCTTGGTCATTACAACTTTGTTATAACGTTTGAAATTGGAATACGTGAGTCCTCCAAGTTAGGTTTTCTTTTGTGAAGTTAAGGTAGTCTCTGTCACTGATCATCCTCTCAATGTCTAAAAAGTATACAGTTAGAATATTAATAGGGATTACACTGAATGTCTGGATCAATTTGGGGAATATTTCAATCGTGACAATATTGTCTTCCAATCTATGAACACAGAATATCGTTCCATTTATTTATGTGGATGTGTGCTTGATTGCCTCAGTCATATCCAACTTAGCTTTCTTTGGCAACTGCACCTCACTTCCCTCTGCCTAATTAACTCCTTTTCCTCTTCTTTAAGAAAGCACAATTCTCTACCTTAATAAAACATTGATCTCTTGGCTATCTTGGATTTATTTTATTGTATACTTTCTTAAATAATATGTATTTTAGTTTCCTGAGATTTGGTTTCCACTTCATAATTTTAGTGAATTTATATATTATACCTAAGACTGTTCTTTTTAATAATTTTTATTTGATTTATTTTTGGCTGTGCTGAATCTTCATTGCTGTGCAGGCTTTTCTCTAGTTTTGGCGAGAGGGCGCCACTCTTCATTGTGGTGTGTGGGCTTCTCGTTGCAGTTGCTTCTCTTGTTGCAGAGCATGGGCTCTGGAGCACGAGGGCTTCAGTAGTTGTGGCTCCCGGCTCTAGAGATCAGGCCCAATAGTTGCGGCACATGGGCTTAGCTGCTCTACAGCACGTCGGATCTTCCCACATGAGGGCTTGAACCCATGTCTCCCGCACTGGCGGGTGAATTCTTCACCATTGAGCCACCAGCGAAACCCCCTTAAGGCATTCTTAAATTTTCTTATTACCTTTCAAACCCAAAAGGATTTTCTTAGTGCTCATTAAAAAAAAAAAAATCAATCTGTATTAATCAATACCACTGACTACTTCCTTTTTGGAGCTCCTCCCTCCTGTACACATTCTCATTTTCTTGGTTTCTTTCTTCCTCCTTCACCTTATCTTCTTAAGGGGAGAACCTCAGTTTTTCTTAACCTATTCTTTCTTTCGAGCAGTAAGTCCCCATAATGACCAAAACATATTCAGTTAGATAACTTAAGTGAGAATTCTTTTGATCCTTGTGTGGAATAAAGTAATGACACCCTATTGATCTCATATACATGTTTTGATTAGGCCATCCTTTTGGTTTGTAGTATTCAGCAAACTTCTCATCTATCTTTCAAATTTTGGACATTTAAATTAGATTTCTAGATCATATATCTTGATGTAATTTAGGTCTGTGAGCTGCAGTGGGAAGCAACTTAAAGTCCATTCACAATTGAATATTTATAAATATATCTGGGAGCTAAGGTGGTCCTCAATGAATTATAGAAAAGCAGTCTGTAAATTCTCAGAGAGAACTTACCATGTATAAGAAATCTGGTAAGGTAGGAGTACTTTATCAGTGGGAAAGTTTGAGAGGATACAGTGAGGTTCCAGGTACAGGATGGAATGGTGCTTGTCCCCTGTCCCCACCCAGTCATTCTTCCTTTGCCCTCATCATGTTCTCTCCTTGAGTGCTTGTGTGCTTGGGAAATAGAGGACCAGGGTTAAATGGAAAACTTTGTTATGAGAGAACCAAATAGCCCTAGGAGTTGTTTCTCGGAATTGTTAGGGAACAAAAATATTCCTTGTACCCTTTCTATGTTCTTTCAGTTCGGTTCAGTCCAGTTCAGTTGCTCAGTCGTGTCCGACTCTTTGCGACCCCATGGACTGCAGCACACTAGGCCTCCCTGTCCATCACCAACTCCCAGAGTTTACCTAAACTCATGTCCATTGAGTCGGTGATGCCATCCAACCATCTCATCCTCTGTCATCGCCTTTTCCTCCTGCCTTCCATTTTTCCCAGCATCAAGGTCTTTTCAAATGAGTCAGCTCTTTTCATCAGGTGCCAAAGTATTGGACTTTCAGCTTCAACATCAGTCCTTCTAATGAACACTCAGCACTGATCTCCTTCAGAATGGACTGGTTGGATCTCCTTGCAGTCCAAGGGACTCTCAAGAGTCTTCTCCAACACCACAGTTCAAAAGCGTCAATTCTTCGGCACTCAGCTTTCTTTATTGTCCAACTCGCACATCCATACATGACTACTGGAAAAACCATAGCTTTCTAGGTTCTTTGAATGGTCTAGTAATCAAATTGATAGAAGAGAGAAAAATAACCAGAAGTTTAATAACATGTATACCTTCTGTATATATGGGAGAGATCCAGGACACTGAGTAGTGAAAGTCGCTCAGTCTTGTCCAACTCTTTACGACCCCATGGACTATACAGTCCATGGAATTCTCCAGGCTAAAATACTGGAGTGGGTAGTTGTTCCCTTCTCCAGGGGATCTTCCCAACCCAGGGATCAAAGCCAGGTCTCCCACACTGCAGGCGGACTCTTGACCAGCTGAGCCACCAGGGAAGCCCAAGAATTCTGGAGTGGGTAGCCTATCCCTTCTCCAGCGGATCTTCCTGACCCAGGAATAGAACTGGGGTCTCCTGCATTGCAGGTGGATTCTTTACCAGCTAAGCTACTAGGGAAGCCTGTTAATTCACCAAAATGGCCAGAGCTACCACCGTAAACACCCTCTTCAGCTAAACACAAAAGATGTTGAGGGGAACCAGTTAAGGGAGGTTACCAGTGGCTCAGTGGTAAAGAATCTGCCAGCAGATCAAGAGACTGCTTGCAATGCAGGAGACTCGGGTTCGATCCCTGGGTAAGGAAGATCCCCTGGAGAATGAAATGGCAACCCACTACAGTATTCTTCCCTGGGAAATCCCAAGGACAAAGGAGCCTGGATGGCTACAGTCCATGGGGTTGTACAGAGTCAGAAAAGACTATACTCAGTCAGAAAAGACTCGGTGAGTGAGCGTGCACAAATGTAAGCCTTCCTGCCAGCTTTTGGACCCAGAACTGTCTTTCTCAAGGATGTGCCAGCCATCTTTTTGAAATGTAAACAGCAAGCAATATAGGGCTCTATCTATCTCACAGTTCCTGTGGGAGGGTAGAAGCCTAGCTTACTTGGGTGCTTAGCTCAAGTTGCAAAACTCTGTCCTGTCATAGAGATATGAGATGTTTGTTTTTCCTCTGGATAAAGCCAAGTAGCAAACACAGATGGTCACACCAGTTACTGGATGAATCTAGGAAGAACTGTGTCTTACAAAGGGTGCTGGCAAATCCTCCTACTTTGAGACTAGTTACTGTTTATCTTGAAAATATATATGTAATGGATAGTGTTTGCCTAGTTATATGAAAGGTTGAGGTTTCTTTCTGTCTTTGCAAATTCTTAGCGGGTTGCCTGTGATATGCATCACATTCTGGTTTAATGCTTATTTTCTTTAATTGGAGTATACTTGCTTTAATACAATGTTGTGTTAGTTTCTGCTGTATGACAATATGAATCAGCTATATGTATAAATATATCCCCTCCCTCCCGAACCTCCCTGCTACTGCTAAGTCACTTCAATCACTTCGTGTCCGATTCTGTGTGACCCCATAGATGGCCTCCTACCAGGCTCTTCTGTCCCTGGGATTTTCCAGGCAAGAACCTCCCTACCACCCCCTTTAATGCTTATTTAATACTAAAAGTATTTTCTTTCTCTGTTGCCTTTGTGAGAGATTTTGTTTTTAATTGTACTTCCCCAACAATGGATAATGAAGGAGAAGTAAGATTTAAAATGTTCAGGCCAGAAGTAAGAGCAAGATTGAGTCTGTGAAAAAACTTCTTCCCGTCATTGGTCATGTGAAAATGCAAGCAGATAGTTAACATTGATGCCCATTCAAGGCAGAAATTCTCCTCTGTCACATGTATTCTCCACAATGCAGCATATACTACTACAAAGGCACTGTAGAAGTTTATCTTAAGTTTGACAGAATCATATACATTTATCCATTACAAATACGTTGTGAAGCTAAAAGTGACTTCTCTAAAACATGAATAAATTAAAACACATTTCAGTTAACCATATTAGAGAAAATCTAAATTAGTTTTCCATTTTCTTTATAGAAAATGATATTGCAAAATCATTGAATGATTAAAGAGTGAAGAAGTGAAGTCGCTCAGTCATGTCCGACTCTTTGCAACCCGGTGGACGGTAGCCTACTAGGCTCCTCCATCCATGTGATTTTCCAGGCAAGAGTACTGGAGTGGGTTGCTATTTTCTTCTCCAGGAGAATCTTCCTGACCCAGGAATCGAACCTGGGTCTCCTGCACTGTAGGCAGGTGCTTTACCATCTGAGCCACCAGAGAAGCCACCAAAATTTTCCATTTTCTTTATAGAAAATGATATTGCAAAATCATTGAATGATTAAAGAGTATGCAGCTAAAAATACAGCAACATCAGCTAAAGAGAGAAGCATCAGCTCATAAAATATTGTATTTTTCTGAATTATGTGATATTTATAGTATTTTTGGTTTTTAAAATAGTAATTGGTTGTGAGTTTTACCCCCTCATTTAAAACGCATATTGGGAATTCCCTGGTGGTCCAGTAGTTAGGACTCCGTGCTTTCACTGCAGGGGGCAAGGGTTCGATCCCTGGTTGGGGAACTAAGATCTCGCAAGCAGCTTGGCAGGGCCAAAATAAAATAAAATATGTATTAATTTTTCTACCTAGTCTGTATTTGTAAGGTAGTATTCTTTTTCTTAAAGATAGACTCCCTCTATGTGCATTAGCTACCACAAGTTTAGTCCAATGGTTAAAAGATTAAACCATTGTCTTCCAGGAAGATGACTCATGTTAGAATTTCCTCTGAATGGGCAACCATCATTAAAAAAAAAGTTTGGTTTTTCCTAGCTCTCAAAATATGAAATGCCATCTTTTGTTTCAGAACTCAGGTGCCTCAGAACTGCTGGTAAAATTTCTGGGTTTTGAAAATAACTACTAAATACAAAAATAAGAAGCAGTGTATAAAATCAGAAAGGAGTTCAAAATGTTCTCAGTGTCCTTTTAAAAGTCAGACTAAGCCTTCACTACATTTACAGATTCAGAGTGTTATTCTGATATGTCATTTTTTGCTCTGCAATGATTTCAGTGAGATTAAAAATTCTAGTACAAAATTTGTAGATGACCCAACTCTGATGGTATACATTTCTCAAAGTAAGAAAATAAAGATAAGGAAATTTTTTCATTATAAACATTGGTTAAAATAAAATAAGAAGTAATGATAATCAAAGTCAAGCAGTCTAAATGTCCATTGACAGATAAAGCGGTAAAGAAGTGCTACATATAAACAATGGGATAATACTCAGCCATAGACAAGAATGAAAGTATACCATTGGCAGCAACATGGACGGACCTAGAGATTAGAGGACTGAGCAAAGTAAGCCAGAAAAAGAAAGACAAATATCCTGTGATATTATTTATATGTAGAATCTAAAAAAATGATACAAATGAACTTATTTATAAAAGCAGAAGCAGACTCACAGATATAATAAACAAATTTATGGTTTGCAATAGAATTGGAGGTAGGAATAAATTAGGAGTTTGGGATTAAAATATACACACTACCATGTATAAAATAGATAATCAACAAAGACCTATAGCTCAAGGAACTATACTCAGTATCTTGTAATGGTCTGTAATTGAAAAAAATCTGAAAAAGAATAGATATATATGAGTGTGTATAGTTGAATCACTTTGATGTGTGCCTGAAACTAACACAACACAACATTACAAGTCAACTATATTTCAATAAAAATTTAAAAAGTGATAATCAAAGCACATTTGCACAGTGCTTACTGCATTCCAGGTACTATTCTAAGTGCTCTTTACAATCATTAAGTCTTTGTAATCTTTACAACAACCCCATGAGTTAATGTTACTATTATTATTGCATTTGTAAATGAAGACATTTTTGAAGAACGCTTCTTGGCTACATACTTTTGATGCTATATTGCTATTAGATAAATAAGTAAATTGGGCTTCAGTCCTGTGGCTCAGTGGTAAAGAATCCACCTGACAATGCAGGAAACTCAGGGGACATAGGTTTGATCCCTGGGTCAGGAAGATACCCTGGAGAAGGAAATGGCAACCTTTTGCAGTATTCCTGCCTGGGAAATCCCATGGACAGAGGAGTGTGGTGGGCTACAGTCCATGGGGTAGCAAAGAGTCAGACACGACTGAACACATCACGGTCACAGACAGTCCTAATTTCCCAGAAAACCAAAGTCCAAGTAGGTAAATTTCTTTCCTTTTATTCACCTCAGAGGCAATGTTTAATCACTGTAATACCGTGAACTGAATTATTGCCTGCCATACCAGTAAACAAAGGATGTTGCTGCCATCATATTATGGCTGCTCCAGATGGTAAGCCCTGAGGGAACTCAGGATAGAAAAAGGATTCTGCCACCTAGCAGTCAAATCCTGCAGCCACATCCCCACCCTCCGAAGTGACTGTGCACCCTGAGGAGACTCGGGATGAGAAAGCACAGGATGTTGGCCCCAGATAGCTTATTCAGATGAGCTTCTCACTAATGTGCCACTGTGGCAAACAGGTTATTCTAAGTTTAAGGCAATCCAGAGCCAGCAGACGCAAAAAAAATGTTTCAGTTCAGTTCAGTTCAGTTGCTCAGTTATGTCCGACTCTTTGTGACCCCATGAATCGCAGCATGCCAGGCCTCCCTGTTCACTCAGACTCCCGGAGTTCACTCAGACTCACGTCCATGGAGTCAGTGATGCCATCCAGCCATCTCATCCTCTGTCGTCCCCTTCTCCTCCTGCCCCCAATCCCTCTCAGCATCAGAGTCTTTTCCAATGAGTCAACTCTTTGCATGAGGTGGCCAAAGTACTGGAGTTTCAGCTTTAGCATCAGTCCTTCCAAAGAACACCCAGGACTGATCTCCTTCAGAATGGACTGGTTGGATCTCCTTGCAGTCCATGGGACTCTCAAGAGTCTTCTCCAACACCACACTTCCAAATCATCAATTCTTCGGTGCTCAGCCTTCTTCACAGTCCAACTCTCACATCCATACATGACCACAGGAAAAACCATAGCCTTAACTAGACGGACCTTTGTTGGCAAAGTAATGTCTCTGCTTTTGAATATGCTATCTAGGTTGGTCATAACTTTCCTTCCAAGGAGTAAGCGTCTTTTAATTTCATGGCTGAAGTCACCATCTGCAGTGATTTTGGAGCCCAGAAAAATAAAGTCTGACACTGTTTCCACTGTTTCCCCATCTATTTCCCATGAAGTGATGGAACCAGATGCCATGATCTTCATTTTCTGAATGTTGAGCTTTAAGCCAAATTTTTCACTCTCCTCTTTCACTTTCATCAAGAGGGTTTTTAGTTCCTCTTCACTTTCTGCCATAAGGGTGGTGTCATCTGCATATCTGAGGTTATTGATATTTCTCCCGGCAATCTTGATTCCAGCTTGTGCTTCTTCCAGTCCAGCATTTCTCATGATGTACTCTGCGTATAAGTTAAATAAGCAGGGTGACAATATACAGCCTTGACGTACTCCTTTTCCTATTTGGAACCAGTCTGTTGTTCCATGTCCAGTTCTAACTGTTGCTTCCTGACCTGCATACAGATTTCTCAAGAGGCAGGTCAGGTGGTTTGGTATTCCCCCTTCCCTTAATTACCTAAATTAATTGAGATAGGGGCCTGGCCCAGAAAGAAGTAATTTTTTTTCTCTGAATGACCTATCTGTATGTCAGAAAAACATCTAATTATAAGCAACTGCTCTTATCATCCTGTGAATTACTCTCTTCCTCTTTGGAGTCCCAGGTCCCTATCCTAGTCCTTAGCCCAGGATAGGTTATAAGACTCAATTGCTCAACTTGTCGTTGGGTCTCATTGTCCTTGTGAGGTCCTTTACATAAGTAATTAAATTCTTTTTTCCTATTAATCTGTCTTATGTCAATTTAATTATTAGGCCAGTTGAAGAATCTAAAAGGGAAGAGGAAATATTCACCCTCCCCAACACTTGGTAATTCTGGTAAATTTTTTCCTGCTTTATTTCTTATTTGGTGAGCCAGTTCTTCAAAGGTGTAGATTCTTGTGTGATTTGCAAGAAAATCCATTTTTCTTTTCCAAAAACTCTTGTTTGAGTATTTCTTTGACAGAGGAAAAACTGTTTTCATATTCCTAAGCGTCTTCTTTTTTCCATCCTTCCTTTCTGTATTGAGAACCTATTAGATGCTAGACACTTGAGCATTTGAACAGACACAAAATATAAGAAGACTGAAAAAAAATCACAAAGCACAAACATACAAGAAAGTCAAATACAATTTGGCATGGGACAAAAAGACAGTAAGTAAGAATGCTAGTTGGAAATAAACCTGAAATTTTGCAAGTCTAGCCTCTTTAATTATACATATAAGGAAACTGACTGCAGTGAGATAAAGCAAGTTCAGTCAATGTTGTAAGTGCTATAGTGGATGAACCTGGATAGGAACATGGTTTCTTGAGGCTTTTCAGAACTCTCTCTAAAATATGTCCCTCATACGTTTATTTATAGCACCTCCCTAAAGGGCTCTACATGCAAGACACAAAGTCATTGTTGGCTGTCTAATTCACTCAGATACTTATTGGGATTATAGAAGTTAAGTGCTCTTATATGTCTTCAACTTTTTTTTATGTCTTCTTTTTTATGTGTCAAGTTTTTTATGTTAAATTTTTTATATGTCTTCAACTAATTTTTATGATGACCATGCATTAATTTAGGGTTCCCTGGTGTCTCAGATAGTAAGGAAGCTGCCTGCAATGCAGAAGACCCGGGTTTGATTCCTGGGTAGGGGAGATCCCCTGGAGAAGGGCATGACAACCCAGTATTCTTGCCTGGAGAATTCCATGGACAGAGAAGCCTGTTGGGCTACAGTCCATGAGTTCACAAAGAGTTGGACATGACTGAGTGGCTAACACACACACATGCATTAATTTATACTTAGCAAAAAGTTGTTAAAAGGAAAAAAACAGTAAGTCTTACTATGAAAATTGGCAAAGCATTAATGGAAATGAATCATGAAATTTCAGGGAAGGAAAGAGTGGCTGATTTGGGGAAACTGGAGAGGAATGAAAACTGGGGAGAGGAGATGTTTTGAGTGGATTTTTGTTCTGGCAGGAGAGGAATCACAAAGTGAGAACTTGGCAAGAAGAATTTTCAACTCTAGAAACTGCTGGGAATAGCTCCCCAGCAGCTGCAGACAGGCCTGCCTTAACCAAGCTTGTCCTAACTTATCCTGCAGCTATAGACATTTACAGTTCTTGAAACTCATTTTTTTTTTTCAAATCTTCATCTTCAGGTCTTGCTTTAAGAGATCATACAAGATGTGATTGGGTTGGATTTCCTAGGAAACAAAGTTGAACAGGCAAATAGCTTTAGAAGAGCATTTTAAAACTTATGACATAAACATTTCTCCTAAAATACATGGTAGGCAATTAGTGGAGAAGGCAATGGCACCCCACTCCAGTACTCTTGTCTGGAAAATCCCATGGATGAGGAGCCTGGTAGGCTGCAGTCCATGGGGTTGTGAAGAGTTGGACACGACTGAGCGACTTCATTTTCACTTTTCACTTTCATGCATTGGAGAAGGAAATGACAACCCACTCCTGTGTTCTTGCCTGGAGAATCCCAGGGATGGGGGAGCCTGGTGGGCTACCCGTCGGACATGACTGAAGTGACTTAGCAGCAGCAGGCAATTAGTAGGAGAGAAGAAGAGAGTACTAGGGCTGTTATGAAGAAGGTGATGGAATCAAGAAGATTATGGAAGGTAAAATGTGAGACTGCAGGCAGAAAAAAAACATTTTAATGGCTACACAGTCATAGTTGTTCAGTCGTTCAGTCATGTCCAACTCTATGTGACCCCATGGTCTACAGCTTTCCAGGCTTCCCTGTCCTTCACCATCTACTTGAGTTTGCTCAAACTCATGTTCATTGAGTCAGTGATGCAGTCCAACCATCTCATCCTTTGTAGCCCTCTTCTCCTCCTGTCCTCAATCTTTCCTGGCATCAGAGTGTTTTTCAATGAGTCAGCTCTTTGCATCAAGTAGTCAAAGACCATGGTTTTAAACTTAAAATCAGGTGCAGCCCCTGTAAGCAAGATACCTTCAACATACTTAGATAACTGGGATCCCATTTCCTAGAGGTTTTTCCTCTAGAGAATGATTTTCAAATGACATAAGCAGTTTATATATGCAGTGGCTCAATTTAAAGAGCTTACAAGCCAATCCCAGCCAGTTCAAAGAAGACGGCTTGGTTCTAGAGGAGCCAGGGTAAAGTCTTTTTAAAGCTAGTCACTAGAGGACAGCCCTTCCAAAGGAAGAGACCAAAGGCTGAAAAACTGGCACAGTTTTATTTGAAGCAACCCTTCCGGAAGGAATTGAACTAGATTACTTTTTCATACCCTAAACAAACAAACAAAAAAACTCAATGGATTAAAGAGATAAATGTAAGACCGGAACCCATAAAACTCCTAGAAGAAAACATAGGCAATACACTCTTTGACATTTTTCATATTAATATTGTTCGGATCTATCTTCTTAGGCAAGGGAAACAAAAGCAAAAATAAACAAATGATACTGCATCAAACTAAAAATCTTTATACTGCGAAGGGAACTATTAACAAAAATGAAATGTCTGCTTACTGAATGGGAGAGGATGTTTGCAAACAATATAGCCAATACAAGGGTTAATATCTAAAATACACAAAGAACTCCTACAACTTAATAGAAAAAAATAATCTGATTAAAAAATGGGCAGAGTACCTGAGCTGACATTTTTCAAAAAAGACATATCGATGGCCAACAGACATGTGAAAAAGTGAACAACATCCCTAATCCTTAATGTAAATAAAAACCACGATGAGATATCACTTAACTTCTGTCAGAGTGACTATATCAAAAACAACAAATATCAAGTGTTGGTGAGGGTGTGGAGGAAAGAGAACCCTCATGCATTGTTGGTGAGAATGTAAATTGCTACAGCTGCTATACAAAACAGTAGGGATGTTCCTCAAAAAATTAAAACTAGAACCACTATATGAACCAGCAAAAAACAGAACCAGCAATTCTACTTACGGGTGTTTTTTCAAAGGAAGCAAAAACACTAATTTGAAACAATACATGCACTCCTATAGAGCTTCCCAGGTGGTGCTAGTGTTAAAGAACCTACCGGCCAATGCAGGAGATGTAAGAAATGTGGCTTTGATCCCTGGCTTGGGAAGATTCCCAGGAGGAGGGCATGGCAACCCACTCCAGTATTCTTGCCGGGAAAATCCCATAGACAGAGGAGCCTGGTGGGCTACCGTCCATAGGGTTGCAAAGAGACAGATACAACTGAAGCAACTTAGCAGCGGCATGCACTCCTATGGTCATTGCAGCTTATTTACAATAGCCAAGATATAGAAGTAACTTAGGTGCCCATGAACAGATGAATGGATAAAAAAGATGTGGTATATATATGTACAATATGGAGTAGGAAATGGCAACCCACTCCAGTATTCTAGCCCAGAAAATCCCATGGACAGAGGAACCTGGAGGGCTGCAGACCATGGGGTCACAAAGAGTTGGACATGACTGAGCACACACACACACACACACACACACACATGCATATATTTATATATATACATAATATTACTCAGTCATAAAAAATGATAAAACCTTGCCATCTGTGACATATGGATGATCCTAGAGGGTTTTATGCTAAGTGAAACGTCAAACATAGTAAGACAGCTAGCATACGATTTCAGTTACAGGTGGAACCTCAAAAGAATACAAATTAGCAAACACAGCAAAACAGAAAAAGACTCATGGATAGAGGTATGGTTGTCAGAGAAAGAAGGTTGTGGAGGAAGAGTGAAATAGGTGAGAGAGATTAAGAGACACAAGTTCGAGGGAGGAGCTAAGATGGCGGAGGAATAGGATGGGGAGAACACTTTCTCCAAGAACATATATACGTCAGTAAATTCCACAAAACAACTTCTGAAAGCCGGCAGAGGACATCAGGCACCCAGGAAGTCTTCGAAAGGAGAGAGAAGAAATGCAGCTCCACTCACCAGAACACTGACACAAGCTTCCCTAACCAAGAAACCTTGACAAGCCACCTGTACAAACCTACACACAGCAAGGAAATGCCACAATAAAGAGAACTCCACAAACTGCCAGAATACAGAAAGGACACCCCAAACTCAGCAATTTAAACAAGATGAAGAGACAGAGGAATACCCAGCAGATAAAGGAACAGGATAAAAGCCCACCAAACCAAACAAAAGAGGAAGAGATAGGGAATCTACCTGATAAAGAATTCCGATTAATGATAGTGAAATTGATCAAAATCTTGAAATCAAAATGGAATCACAGATAAATAGCTTGGAGACAAAGATTGAGAAGATGCAAGAAAGGTTTAACAAGGACCTAGAAGAAATAAAAGAGAGTCAATATAAAATGAATAATGCAATAAATGAAATTAAAAACACTCTGGAGGCAACAAATAGTAGAATAACAGAGGCAGAAGATAGGATTAGTGAATTAGAAGATAGAATGGTAGAAATAAATGAATCAGAGAGGATAAAAGAAAAACGAATTAAAAGAAATGAGGACAATCTCAGAGACCTCCAGGACAATATTAAACGCTACAACATTCGAATCATAGGGGTCCCAGAAGAAGAAGACAAAAAGAAAGACCATGAGAAAATACTTGAGGAGATAATAGTTGAAAACTTCCCTAAAATGGGGAAGGAAATAATCACCCAAGTCCAAGAAACCCAGAGAGTCCCAAACAGGATAAACCCAAGGCGAAAACCCCAAGACACATATTAATCAAATTAACAAAGATCAAACACAAAGAACAAATATTAAAAGCAGCAAGGGAAAAACAACAAATAACACACAAGGGAATTCCCATTAGGATAACAGCTGATCTTTCAATAGAAACTCTTCAAGCCAGGAGGGAATGGCAAGACATACTTAAAATGATGAAAGAAAATAACCTACAGCCCAGATTATTGTACCCAGCAAGGATCTCATTCAAGTATGAAGGAGAAATCAAAAGCTTCTCAGACAAGCAAAAGCTGAGAGAATTCTGCACACCAAACCAGCTCTCAAAAATACTAAAGATATTCTCTAGACAGGAAACACAAAAACGGTGTATAAATTCAAATCCAAAACAATAAAGTAAATGGCAACAGGATCATACTTATCAGTAATTACCTTAAATGTAAATGGGTTGAATGCCCCAACCAAAAGACAAAGACTGGCTGAATGGATACAAAAACAAGACCCTACATATGTTGTCTACAAGAGACCCACCTCAAAACAGGGGACACATACAGACTGAAAGTAAAGGGCTGGAAAAAGATTTTCCATGCAAATAGGGACCAAAAGAAAGCAGGAGTAGCAATACTTATATCAGATAAAATAGACTTTAAAACAAAGGCTGTGAAAAGAGACAAAAATGGTCACTACATAATGATCAAAGGATCAATCCAAGAAGAAGATATAACAATTATAAATATATATGCACCCAACACGGGAGCGCCGCAATATGTAAGACAAATGCTAACAAGTATGAAAGGAGAAATTAACAATAACACAATAATAGTGGGAGACTTTAATACCCCACTCACACCTATGGATAGATCAACTAAACAGAAAATTAACAAGGAAACACAAACGTTAAATGATACAATAGACCAGTTAGACCTAATTGATATCTATAGGACATTTCATCCCCAAACAATGAATTTCACCTTTTTCTCAACTGCACATGGAACCTTCTCCAGGATAGATCACATCCTGGGCCATAAATCTAGCCTTGGTAAATTCAAAAAAATAGAAATCATTCCAAGCATCTTTTCTGACCACAATGCAGTAAGATTAGATCTCAATTACAGGAGAAAAACTATTAAAAATTCCAACATATGGAGGATGAACAACACCCTGCTGAATAACCAACAAATCACAGAAGAAATCAAAAAAGAAATCAAAATTTGCATAGAAACTAATGAAAATGAAAACACAACAACTCAAAACCTGTGGGACACTTTAAAAGCAGTCCTAAGGGGAAAGTTCATAGCAATACAGGCATACCTAAAGAAACAAGAAAAAAGTGAAATAAATAACCTAAACCCTACACCTAAAGCAACTAGAAAAGGAAGAAATGAAGAACCCCAGGGTTAGTAGAAGGAAAGAAATCTTAAAAATTAGAGCAGAAATAAATGCAAAAGAAACAAAAGAGACAATAGCAAAAATCAACAAAGCCAAAAGCTGGTTCTTTGAAAGGATAAATAAAATTGACAAACCATTAGCCAGACTCATCAAGAAACAAAGGGAGAAAAATCAAATCAATAAAATTAGAAATGAAAATGGAGAGATCACAACAGACAACACAGAAATACAAAGGATCATAAGAGACTACTATCAACAATTATATGCCAATAAAATGGACAACGTGGAAGAAATGGACAAATTCTTAGAAAACTACAACTTTCCAAAACTGGACCAGGAAGAAACAGAAAATCTTAACAGACCCATCACAAGCACGGAAATTGAAACTGTAATCAAAAATCTTCCAGCAAACAAAAGCCCAGGTCCAGACAGCTTCACAGCTGAATTCTACCAAAAATTTAGAGAAGAGCTAACACCTATCCTGCTAAAACTCTTCCAGAAAATTGCAGAGGAAGGTAAACTTCCAAACTCATTCTATGAGGCCACCATCACCCTAAACCAAAACCTGACAAAGATGCCACAAAAAAAGAAAACTACAGGCCAATATCACTGATGAACATAGATGCAAAAATCCTTAACAAAATTCTAGCAATCAGAATCCAACAACACATTAAAAAGATCATACACCATGACCAAGTGGGCTTTATCCCAGGGATGCAAGGGTTCTTCAATATCTGCAAATCAATCAATGTTATACACCACATTAACAAATTGAAAAACAAAAACCATATGATTATCTCAATAGATTCAGAGAAAGCCTTTGACAAAATTCAACATCCATTTATGATAAGAACTCTCCAGAAAGCAGGAATAGAAGGAACATACCTCAACATAATAAAAGCTATATATGACAAACCCACAGCAAACATTATCCTCAATGGTGAAAAATTGAAAGCATTTCCTCTAAAGTCAGGAACAAGACAAGGGTGCCCACTTTCACCATTACTATTCAACATAGTTTTGGAAGTTTTGGCCACAGCAATCAGAGCAGACAAAGAAATAAAAGGAATCCAAATTGGAAAAGAAGAAGTTAAACTCTCACTGTTTGCAGATGACATGATCCTTTACATAGAAAACCCTAAAGACTCCACCAGAAAATTACTAGAACTAATCAATGATTATAGTAGAGTTGCAGGATATAAAATCAACACACAGAAATCCCTTGCATTCCTATACACTAATAATGAGAAAACTGAAAGAGAAATTAAGGAAACAATTCCATTCACCATTGCAACAGACAGAATAAAATACTTAGGAATATATCTACCTAAAGAAACTAAAGACCTATATATAGAAAACTATAAAACACTGGTGAAAGAAATCAAAGAGGACACTAATAGATGGAGAAATATACCATGTTCATGGATTGGAAGAATCAATATAGTGAAAATGAGTATACTACCCAAAGCAATTTATAGATTCAATGCAATCCCTATCAAGCTACCAACGGTATTCTTCACAGAGCTAGAACAAATAATTTCACAATTTGTATGGAAATACAAAAAACCTCGAATAGCCAAAGCGATCTTGAGAAAGAAGAATGGAACTGGAGGAATCAACCTACCTGACTTCAGGCTCTATTACAAAGCCACAGTTATCAAGACAGTATGGTACTGGCACAAAGACAGAAATATAGATCAATGGAACAAAATAGAAAGCCCAGAGATAAATCCACGCACATATGGACACCTTATCTTTGACAAAGGAGGCAAGAATATACAATGGATTAAAGACAATCTCTTTAACAAGTGGTGCTGGGAAAACTGGTCAACCACTTGTAAAAGAATGAAACTAGAACACTTTCTAACACCATACACAAAAATAAACTCAAAATGGATTAAAGATCTAAACGTAAGACCAGAAACTATAAAACTCCTAGAGGAGAACATAGGCAAAACACTCTCTGACATACATCACAGCAGGATCCTCTATGACCCACCTCCCAGAATATTGGAAATAAAAGCAAAAATAAACAAATGGGACTTAATTAAACTTAAAAGCTTCTGCACAACAAAGGAAACTATTAGCAAGGTGAAAAAGCAGCCTTCAGAATGGGAGAAAATAATAGCAAATGAAGCAACAGACAAACAACTAATCTCAAAAATATACAAGCAACTCCTACAGCTCAACTCCAGAAAAATAAGTGACCCAATCAAAAAATGGGCCAAAGAACTAAATAGACATTTCTCCAAAGAAGACATACAGATGGCTAACAAACACATGAAAAGATGCTCAACATCACTCATTATCAGAGAAATGCAAATCAAAACCACTATGAGGTACCATTTCACGCCAGTCAGAATGGCTGCGATCCAAATGTCTACAAGCAATAAATGCTGGACAGGGTGTGGAGAAAAGGAAACTCTCTTACACTGTTGGTGGGAATGCAAACTAGTACAGCCACTATGGAGAACAGTGTGGAGATTCCTTAAAAAACTGGAAATAGAACTGCCTTATGATCCAGCAATCCCACTGCTGGGCATACACACTGAGGAAACCAGAAGGGAAAGAGACACGTGTACCCCAATGTTCATCGCAGCACTGTTTATAATAGCCAGGACATGGAAGCAACCTAGATGCCCATCAGCAGATGAATGGATAAAGAAAGCTGTGGTACATATACACAATGGAGTATTACTCAGCCATTAAAAAGAATACATTTGAATCAGTTCTAATGAGATGGATGAAACTGGAACCTATTATACAGAGTGAAGTAAGCCAGAAAGAAAAACACCAATACAGTATACTAACACATATATATGGAATTTAGAAAGATGGTAACAATAACCCTGTGTACGAGACAGCAAAAGAGACACCGATGTATAGATCAGTCTTATGGACTCTGTGGGAGAGGTAGAGGGTGGGGAGATTTGGGAGAATAGCATTGAAACATGTATAATATCATGTATGAAACGAGTCGCCAGTCCAGGTTCGATGCACGGTACTGGATGCTTGGGGCTGGTGCACTGGGACGACCCAGAGGGAGGGTAGGGGAGGGAGGAGGGAGGAGGGTTCAGGATGGGGAACGCGGGTATACCTGTGGCAGATTCATTTCGATATTTGGCAAAACTAATACAATATTGTAAGTTTAAAAATAAAATAAAAATTAAAAAGAAAAGAGACACAAGTTCCCAGTTACAAAATAAATGAGTCATGGAGATAAAATGGGCTTCTTATTTGGCACTAGTGATAAGAACCCACCTGCTGGTGCAGGAGATATGAGAGACACGGGTTCGATCCCTGGGTTGGGAAGATCCCCTGGAGGAGAGCATGGCAACCCACTCCAGTATTCTTGCCTTGAGAATTCCATGGACAGAAGAGCCTGGGAGGCTACAGCCCATTGGATCACAAAGAGTCAGACACAACTGAAGTGACTTAGCATGCATAGCGTGCACGGAGGTAAAATATATAGTATGGAGAGTATAGTCAATAATATTTTATATCTTTGTATGGTGACAGATGGTGACTAGACTTATTATGGTGATCATAATATATGACTATATATCTTTTCAAGCAATCATAGTATATTTACACAGAAGATAGTCGTAAACAATATCTTACAAATCAGGATCATACCTGAACACAAGTTCTCATACTGCAATGAAGTAAAATTAGAAGGAAATACTAGATAATAAAAAACAGATAACTGTAAATGTCCCCTGATTTTGGAAATTTTAAAATCACACTTTTAATAAAATCTGAGTGAAAAAAGAATTCATAAAGTATACCATTAGAAAATGCTTAGGAAATTCCCTGGTGGGGTCTGGTGGTTAGGACTTGGCACTTTCACTGTCAGGGCTAGAGTTCAGTCCCTGGTTGGGAAACCAAGATCCCGCAAGCTGTGTGTGCAGGGTGGCAAACGAAAAAAAGAGAGAGAGCGAAAGAGAAGAAAATGCTTGGAACTGAATGATAATGAAAATATTATGTATCTCTGGAAGAGGAGGAAAAAAAAACATCTCCTCTACTCTTCTAGTTACTTCTGGCTGATCTAAGAATTAAATTTGACATGAAACAGATTAATAGGAGAAAAACAAAGGTTGGAGCCTGGGATAGGACACCACAAACTTTTAATTAAAGTTACTTATAGTAGTTAAAAGTTACTTAAGAAATAGCTAGTGCAAGGGAGTCTCCCTTGAAAGGTACCCTCCTTGAGCACAGAGGTAGAGACATCATTATCACCAGAAACAGGCAATTCAGGGTTGAGAAGCTTATATAAACAAACCTTGTAATTTCTTTACTAATTTACTACCTGGTCTTAGACGTAAGTTTCTTTGTCCTGTCAATTTCTCTCAAATTTATTTTTTGTCTAATAATTATAAAACTGCCTGCTTTAGTCACTTTTGAGGTCAGCTGTGTCCAACATTTTTGTGATGCCATGGACTGTAGCCTGCCAGGCTCCTCTGTCCATGGGATTTCCCAGGCAAGAATACTGGAGTGTGCCATTTCCTTCTCCAGGATCTTCCCAGCCCAGGGACTGAACCTGCATCTCCTGAGTCTCCTGCATTGCAGGTGGATTCTTTCCCACTGAGCCACCTGGAAACCCAGAGCCTGTATTCACAACAAGAGAAGCCACTGCAGTGAGAAGCCCATGTGCCACAATTAGAGATAGCTCTGGGTTGCCCCAACTAGAGAAAGCCTGAACCCAGGAATGAAGACACAATGCAGCCAAAAAATTTAAAAAAATAAATAAAAAGATGGTAAATAAGTGTGCTGGACCATGAAGTGACGATGGGACCCAGAGCAAACTCTGATTTCTAGGTCCCGCCAGGTTTCCCCACCACACTGAGTCCATATTTGCAAGTATCTTTGGTGATCACTCTGTCCGAGAACAGGCCCTTTATCTAAAGTCTTTTAGGTAGTTTAGGGGGAGGTAACATGGAGGACTTTCTGAATCTTCTATTTCTTAAAAACAATAGGCCTAAATTAATC
The DNA here is from genome assembly GCF_032452875.1 of Bos javanicus. Taxonomy (NCBI): domain Eukaryota; kingdom Metazoa; phylum Chordata; class Mammalia; order Artiodactyla; family Bovidae; genus Bos; species Bos javanicus. The sequence goes on from NC_083882.1 coordinate 34,469,629, forward strand.
TTCATGCCAAAGAGTCACATTTTGGGGTAGCAAATTTTGTTCCCCATACATATGAAAATATATGCAACATAGCTAAAGAAGTAGAATTAAAGGATTTTTTTTTAAGCTTTAAATGTTTAGAATTGCTTCTTAGAAAAGCATATTGAAAACCAATGTGGCAAGCATCCAGTTTAATAAGTTATGGGGGGGCGGGAAAACAAAGAGTTCCTGGAGGCATGTTATCTTGTAAAGAGACTATCACCCAAATTCAGCAGAAGCAGTAGGACTGACTTATCTGATTGGCACTTTGGGGAGAAAAGACTGAACATGTTTGACCAGCCTTTCTGGAGTTTTCTTTTTCAGAATCTGCCGCCTCCTGAGAGGGTGCATAGGATCTCAGGCTAAATTATCACCATGTGTAAGCTTAGTTGAGCAAGTTCTACATCTGATGAGGTGTTCATCTCGTTGGCAGAACTGCTCATAACCAGAGTGTGTGACCTCTAATTCCTGGATGACATATATAGCAAAGTCAAAGCCATGTTCTCTTATTGACTCTATCAGCAGTAAAGGAGACAGCTCCATTTTCATCTGTCTCTTGTTTCTTACGCCATAGTTAGTTTAATTTATTTCTTCATTTGACAAGTACTGCTGAAACTATAATCCAGACTGGGACTTGAACCACAGTCTTTTAACTGAGATCACACTTAGTCTCAGGACTTGATGAAGCTCAGGTTCCTGATATCTAATAGCAGGAAGAATTCAGTGAGTGACAAAGTGGTAGGTAAGAAGTGGATTTATTTAGAGAGAACACACTCCACAGACAGAGTGTGAGCCGTCTCAGAAGGTGAGAGCGGCCCCAGGGTATGGGGTTGTCAGTTTTTATCGGGGTGGGTAATTTCATAGGCTAATGGGTGGGAGGAGTATTCCAGGTATTTGGGGGAAGGGGTGGAGATTTCTAGGAATTGGGCCCACTTTTTGACCTTTGTGGTTGCCCTTGGAACTGTCATGGCACCTGTAGGTGAGTCATTTAACGTGCTGATGAACATATCCTGAGGCTCAAGGTCTAGTGGAAGTCAACTGGCCCATCATCTTGGATCTGTTTGGTTCTAGTCAGTTTAGGCTGTGTCCTCGGGCCATGCTATTCTTTCAAAGGGTGTGTCCTACCCTCTTCCCTCCAGTTTGACTGTGATCCAGAATTATGGGCAGGGAATTTTTTATTTATTTTAGGGCGGGGAATATATTTAGGCAAGGGACACACCTTTCCTTGGCATTTGCTTTGCTCTGCAGGTGGAGGTAGCCATTCAGCAGCCCACTTTCCCTGTCAGAGGAGAATTTCTGAGTTCAATAGTCATGTAAACTGCAATCTCTAAGGAAAATGGGTGTAGGATGGTGTGATATAGGCAATTTGTATGCTGACTTTTATTTTTCAGGTAATGAAATTTCACCTGGCTTGATTTCTAGCTTTTTCTCTCATGTTGCAATCAAGTCATATATCTAGGGTATGTGTGTGTGCTCAGTCAGTCATGTCTGATTCTTTGCGACCCCATGGACTGTATGTAGCCTGCCAGGCTCCTCTGTTCATGGGATTTCCCAGGCAAGAATACTGGCGTGGGTTGACATTTTCTTCTCCAGGGAATCTTCCTGCCCTGGGGATCGAACCCTTGTCTCTTGCTTCTCTTACATCGGCAGGTGGACTCTTTACCACTAGCAACACCTGGGAAGCCTCATATATTTAGGGTCCTTATATTAATTAATATTCTCTTCATTTGAAGGACCTGAGAAGATTCAAGATGACTCATGGATTCTTTTAATAAAGATCCAAAGGATAATGGACTCATTATCCTTTTAATGCAAAATGTTGAGGGGGCTGGACAGAAGATACCCACATGTAAATGGTTATGTAAGCCTCTCTCTTCACTGTATTCTATATCTTTTTCTTCTTTCCAAGTTTTTTAATGTTTTGTCTTTCTTTATTTGTGAGTAGCACATAACAGATCCCTCAAATGTCTCAGAAGTTCTTATGGTACTCCCAGATTGTGCTTTAACGGTGAATAATTCTTTTTCCATTAACTTGTCTTCTTTATCTCTATTTAAGACATTCCTTATCTGGCAAGGTGAGGTCATGCTATATATGGGGGTAAGCATTTAACATCCATTTTTTTACCAGAGAAGTTTTATTTGTTTTGCCTAGAGAATATTTCTGGAGAAGGCAATGGCACCCCACTACAGTACTCTTGCCTGGAAAACCCCATGGATGGAGGAGCCTGGTAGGCTGCAGTCCATGGGGTGGCTAAGTCGGACACGACTGAGCAACTTCACTTTCACTTTTCACTTTTCACTTTCATGCATTGGAGAAGGAAATGGCAACCCATTCCAGTGTTCTTGCCTGGAGAATCCCAGGGAAGGGGAGCCTGGTGGGCTTCGGTCCATAGGGTCGCACAGAGTCGGACACGACTGAAGTGACTTAGCAGTAGCAGCAGAGAATATTTCTATGGTGTCCATTTGGGATCATGGTTAGATAGTTACAATTACAGTAGGAGTTCTTTTCCTTCTCTGCATTTTTTTTTTTGGCTTCATGGTGCAGTTTGCAGAATCTTATTTTCCCAACCAGGAACTGAACTTGGGCCTTGGCAGTGAAAGTGCTGAGTCCTAACCACTAGACTGCCAGGAAATTCTTTTCTTCTCTTCATTTGTGATGTAGGCTGTATGAAATTTGGTATGATAGGTGTATGCTAGATATTTCAAAGACATGTTTTAAAAGAAGCAGCCTTGCCATCAGGATATTATAAGCTCCCAGACTCTTCTGGGCACTTTTTAATTCTTATTGGCAGGTATATTAGTCTGCTCAGGCTGCCATAACAGAAGACCACAAAATAGGTGGCTTAAATAACAGAAGTTTATTTTCTCATAGTTCTGGAGGCTTGAAGTCAAAGGTCAAAGTGCTGGCAGAGTTGGTCTCTGGTGATGCCTTCTTTCCTGGCTTGTGGATGGCCACTTTTTCCCGATCCCCCACTCTTTTTTTTTTTTTTTGGCCATGCTGCATGGTGTGTGGGATCTTAGTTCCCTGACCAGGGATCGAAACCAAGCACTCCTGCACTGGGAGTGTAGAGTCTTAACCACTGGACCACCAGGAAAGGCTCTCTTGGCCATTCTTATAAGACCTTTCCTCTCTGTTCATGCTTTGGAAATGTCTTCCTTTTCTGCCGACATGGCCATATTGGATTTGATCTCTTCCTGATGACCTCATTTAACCTTAATTACTTCCTTCAAGGCTTTATCTTCAAACAGTCACATTGAGGACCTCATCTTATAAATTTTTTGGGGGGGACACAAGTCAGTCCATAAAAGCAGGTGACATGTTTCACAAGCTGTCTGGGGCCCACGAGAAGGAAGGAGCACCAGATAAAACTCTTAAAGGAAATCAGTGAAAGTTTTAGTTTTCCTTATCTCTTGGCTCCACTCTTTTTTCTTTTTTATCGGCTGTGCTGTACAGCCTGCAGGATCTTAGTTCCCCAATCAGGGATGGAACCCCAGCCTCAGCAGTGAGAATGCGGAGTCCTAACCACTAGCCCCACCAGGGAATTCCTCCCCTTCTTTTCCTAGATTGGTGGTTTTTAAATGGTGGGAGGGACTAGGAATAAGTGGAGAAGAATTTAGAAAAGATGTTGCCGTAGAGATCGGCTTATTCTGTGTAAACTTTGGAGACTTCTGGTTTCTGTTAAGAGGGTGAAGCAACATGTGTTGTTGGCTTCCTCAAGGAACAACAATCTGGGAGGAACCAGGAAGCCAGAGGGAAGCATGGTTTCCAGAATCTAACAATTACCAGGGGACAACAAACTTCATGCACCAAAAACTCCAGGGAGACAAAAGGTTGTCTTTTTTTTCTTGTAAGAGTGGAATAGTTGCAACTTAGTTTCCAGGCAGGAAGAGGAGGCTTCATGAGGCTAGATTAGTGAGCACTGGGGTTGAGCTCCCTGCATCATACAGCAAATCACCACTGGTTGTCTATTTTACCTACAATAATGTATATATTTCAATGCTACTCTCTTAATTCGTCCCACCCTCTCCTACTCTCACTGTGTCCACAAGTCTGTTTTGTGTCTGCATCCCTCTTCATCCTACGCTTTAAAAGGGCCAATCAGATAACTAACTCACTGTCTCCTTTTTGGTTGATTCCACCAGGAAAACTGAACCAACAAATTCTAGTGCCTTAGTAGCTAAAGTGTGATACGTGAATAACGTCAGATGTGATGGAAACTTACTGGAAATACAAAACACTGGACCCCATTCAAAACCAGTGAATTAGAACCTGCATTTTAAATGGGTTCTTTAGACAATTTGTATGCATGTTTTATTTTGACATCGGGGCCTAGGGCAGGTCATCCTAAAATATGACTCAATGGCATACTCATTTTTTTGAAATTAAGTTGCTTAAGAAGTGGCCCATACAAGAGGAACAATTTGACTCTCTCTCTGGAGAAGGCAATGGCACCCCACTCCAGTACTCTTGCCTGGAAAACCCCATGGATGGAGGAGCCTGGTAGGTCGCAGTCCGTGGGGTCGCTAAGAGTCGGACACGACTGAGCGACTTCACTTTCACTTTTCACTTTCATGCATTGGAGAAGGAAATGGCAACCCACTCCAGTGTTCTTACTTGGAGAATCCCAGGGATGGGGGAGCCTGGTGGGCTGCCGTCTATGGGATCGCACAGAGTCGGACACGACTGAAGGGACTTAGCAGCAGCAGCAGAATCAGGAAATAAATGTCCCATAGAATGGTACCCTCCCTGCACTGGGAGGTAATAAAGATTTTTATCACCAGAAATAGAAAATACAGGGCCATGAAGCCTGTATAAGTAAATCTTGTTACTTTTCTATTAATTTATTATCCAAGCCCAAATTTAGCTTACATTTCTTACTAAGTAAGCACCCAAACCTAAGTATCTTTGTCCTGGAAATTTCTTTCAAATTTATTTCTCTTTGTCTAAAAAAGTGTAAACGCTGCCTCCTTTGGCCACTTCTTAGATTCTATGTTTATGAGACCTCTGTGTGCGTGGATTAAATTTGTTTCTCTTTCTCTTGTTTTGTGCCAATTTTATTATCAGTGCAGCCATAAGAACTAACAGGGGTGGAGGGGGAAACTTCCCCTTCCCTGACATTGAGAAGCACTTTTATACATCTGGACCAAGACTCATGGTATAGAAAACACAACCGCCTTAATTTAGAATTGAAGAAACTGAAAAAAATAGGAATGTAGTGACTTGCATGAAGCTACTGATCTAGCTTATGGCTGGACCATGACTGGAACCCAGGGTAACTGATGGTTATTCAAGGGTTATTTCTAAACCACAACATAGTTTGTCATTTTCAGGCTTCCCGGAGTGAACGTCTGACCGGGTTTTCATTTCTGCATCAGTTTGTCATCAGCCTCAGCTGTTCCTGTCAGCTGCTCTTCTTTCTGTCAATCCCGGTTTGGGTTCACATGGAGAAGACAGCTGTGTGCTCCTCCTGCCAGTGCCTTTTTGGCATTGTTTGGTTGCCATTCTCATGCATGAAGAGCAGAGAGCACAGAGAGACTTTCTATCAAATATGCCTTATGAGCCATGTCCAAAGTACAGGTTTATATCACCTACGCCTTAATGATCTTCAAGGAAATGAGAATACTTGTATAGAACTGGCTCACTCATGATTTCCTTGTCACATCTGATATAGAAGACTTCTATTTTTCAATGTCTTAAACATCATTCCTTGTTAAACGGAATTCCAGTCTTCCATTCTGTGATTCTGATTCTGTTCCAAAACCGAATGCTTCTAGGTTGGAAGTTGGAAATATATTGCTATGTGAATTATTAAGCTTTTCAAATGCCAACTGTTTTAAAGTCTAAAGTCTTCATCACTAAACTCCTTTTATCCAGGACACAATCTGTAAACAATAAAACGTTCATTATTCACATTTGCGCAATACACTTCTGCCAACATTTTAATATTTGTGTCTTAAGTTCGAAATCAATAGAAAGGGACATGGCTGGGACCCATGATTCCAAATTCTCAATTTTGTGACCAGCTGTCTTCAGCAGCTGCAGTCCCTCCCATGAGTCCCTAGAGGATATGGGCAAGAGAAGGAATGCTCTCTGTTACTGGCCTTGGAGCCCAATCTCAACGTTATTTCTTTGATGGGCTGAGTTGGATGATGTGAGGTATGCCAAGGCTTCTCTCATCCATTAGAGGAGGGACATTCATGACTAAAAGTAGCCTCAGTTCACACCTTAAGTTCACACTCTAATATTGATCCTTATATCTTACCACTTGGATGGCCTAAAGAAGCATAGAAGGGAATCAACAAACAAAAATCAGTTGCATATCTATTCATTAACAATGAACTATCCAAAAAGATAGTTGTTTTACATTTTTATTTTCTTGGGCTCCAAAATCACTGTGGATGGTGACTGCAGCTAAGAAGTTAAAAGATGCTTGCTCCTTGGAAGAAATACTATGACAAACCTAGACAGCATATTAAAAAGCAGAGACATCACTTTGCCGACAAAGATCTATATAGTCAAAGTTATGATTTTTCCAGTAGTCATGGATAGGTGTGAGAGATGGACCATAAAGAAGGCTGAGCACCAAGGAATTGATCCTTTCTAACTGTGCTATTGGAGAAGACTCTTGAGAGTCCCTTGGACAGCAAGGAGATCAAACCAGTCAGTCCTAAAGGAAATCAACCCTGAATATTCATTGCGAGGACTGATGCTGAAGCTAAAGCTCCAATATTTTCACTACCTGATGTGAAGAATTGACTCACTGGAAAAGACCCTGATGCTGGGAAAGATTGAGGCAAGAGGAGAAGGGGACGACAGAGGATGAGGTGAAGTTCCAATCACTCGGGCACCAGGGAGTTCCCTATACTACCAATATCTTATGTGGGAATTATAGTAGGGGAAGGGCGCTGCCTTTAGTGGTAGGAGACCCCAGGCTTTTCTTATTGCACCAACCACACAGTGTGTGTGTGTGTGTGTGTGTGTGTGTAAATTTTAACTGGTTCATTTATGTCATCCAAAGCACCAAAACACCTAGGCCCTAATAGGTCTTGAATTTGAAATATGTCACAGACTACAATGTGAGCTGCTGCTGCTGCTAAGTCACTTCAGTCATGTCCGACTCTGTGCGACCCCATAGACGGCAGCTTACCAGGCTCCCCCGTCCCTGGGATTCTCCAGGCAGGAACACTAGAGTGGGTTGCCATTTCCTTATCCAATGCATGAAAGTGAAAAGTGAAAGTGAAGTTGCACAGTGGTGTCCCACTCTTAGCGACCCCATGGACTGCAGCCCACCAGGCTCCTCCGTCCCTGGGATTTTCCAGGCAAGAGTACTGGAGTGGGTTGCCATTGCCTTCTCCAACAATGTGAGCAGTGACCCCTATATTGTGCAATACAGTAAACTTGTTAATTACTCCTGTGTCTGATTGCAGCTGTTTGTTGTTGTTCAGTCACTCAGTTGTGTCTGACTCTTTGTGACCTTATGCCCTGCAGCACACCTGGGTTCCCTGTCCTTCACTATCTCCCAGAGTTTGCCCAAACTCCTGTCCATTGAGCCGGTGATGTTATCCAACCATCTCATCATCTGTCACCCTCTTCTGCTCCTACCCTCAATCTTTCCCAATGACAGGGTCTTATCTGATAAATCAGCTCTTTGCATTAGGTGGCCAAAGTATTGGAGCTTCAGCTTCATCATCAATCCTTCCAATGAATATTCAGGGTTGATTTCCTTTAGGATTGACTGGTTTGGTCTCCTTGCTGTCCAAGAGACTCTCAAGAGTCTTCTTCAGCACCACAACTAGAAAGCATCAGTTGTTTGGTGCTCAGGCTTCTTTATGGTCCAACTCTTACATCCTTACATGACTATTGGAAAAACCATAGCTTTGACTTAAACGGACCTTTGTTGGCAAAATGATGTCTCTGCTCTTAACATGCTCTTTAGGTTTGTCATAGATTTTCTTCCAAGGAGCAAGCATCTTTTTCATTTCGTGGCTGCAGTCACCGTCTGCAGATTCTGGAGGCCAAGAAAAGATCTGTCACTGTTTCCATTTTTTCCCCTTCTATTTGCCATGAAGTGATGGGACCAGATGCCATGATCTTCGTTTTTTTGAATATCAAATTTTAAGCCAGCTTTTTCATTCTCCTCTTTCACCTTCATCAAGAGATTCTTTAGTTCCTCTTCACTTTCTGCCACTAGAGTGGTATTTCTGCATATCTGAGGTTATTGATACTTCTCCTGGCAATCTTGATTCCAGCTTGTGCTTCATCCAGCCCAGTGTTTCTCATGATGTACTCTGCATATAAGTTAAATAATCAGGGTGACAATATACAGCCTTGACATACTCCTTTCCCAATTTTGAACCAGTCCATTTTTCCATGTCTGGTTCTAACTTGCTTCTTGACCTGCATACACGTTTCTCAGGAGACAGGTAAGGTGGTCTGGTATGGAGGTTGCTGCTGCTGCTGCTAAGTCGCTTCAGTTGTGTCCGACTCTGTGCGACCCCTTGGACTGCAGCCTACCAGGCTCCTCCATCCATGGGATTTTCAAGGCAAGAGTACTGGAGTGGGTTGCCATTTCCTTCTCCAATGCATGAAACTGAAAAGTGAAAGTGAAGTTGCTCAGTCATGTCCGACTCTTCGAGACCCCCTGGACTGCAGCCTACCAGGCTCCTCCATCCATGGGATTTTCAAGGCAAGAGTACTGGAGTGGGGTGCCATTGCCTTCTCTGGTATGGAGGTTAGGTAGAAGTGGAAGGGAGGGCGGCATGTGTGTGTCTTGCACTCGCTCTTGTGGTTGGAATGTATGACTAACAAAACCTAGTTTTCAAAATTAACCCCAAGAGGATCAGGGACTCCTTTATAGTATTTAACTATGAGAAAAACAAGCACCCACACACAAAAAAAGTGATTAGGTATTTTAAAGGTGGAGCAAAAATTTCTAGCAGTAATGCTCAGCCTGGTCAATTACTAGATTGAGAGAATGGTTTTCAGTTTGCCACTAAGGTGAATTTATAACAGAATCCTTTTGACTTTCATATATTTGATTATGTAGGGGAACAAAATTTGCCACCTCAAAATGTGTCTGTTTGACATGAGGATTATTTTAGGCTGATGATGATTTTTAAAAAACTGAAGACTCAAGGAGTCTTTCTTTTTACCTCCCCCTTAGCTGCCCAAAGAGTTTAGACAAAGGGCTTGTTCCCAGAATAGAGCTATCCCCAGAGACATCTGTAAAGAACGTGGACCAGGTGTGGTGGGGGAACCGGGCAGGACCTGGAGACCAAAGTCCACTCTGGGTCCCATTATCTCTGCCTGGCTCAGCAAACATTTGTTTTTCCATGTCTTTGTGAATTACCTTCTCTCCTTTGAAGTCCCAAGCCACTACCCTCAGCATCCTCTTTTGTCTTTAGCTGAAGATGGTATTTAAAACGAGGGCTTTGGTCTTTTTGCTAAGTTACTCAGTTTTCCTGGGTCTCTCCCAAGTACGCGTGCATGTGTACTAAGTCACTTCAGTTGTGTTCCACTCTTTGTGACCCTATAGACTATAGCCCACCAGGCTCCTCTGTCCATGGGATTCTCCAGGCAAGAATTCTCCAAGCCAAGAGTTGCCATGCCCTCCTCCAGGGGATCTTTCCAACCCAGGGATAGAACCTAAGTCTCTTGCGTCTCTGCATTGGTAGGTGGGTTCTTTATGACTTGTGCCACCTGGGAAACCCCTCCCAAATATATGTTATTAAACTTTTGTTTGATTTTATACCCTTGATTTGTCTCATGTCAATTTGCTTCTTAGACCAACCGGAAGAACCTAGAAAGGCAGGAGAAAATCTCTTCCTCCCTGACAATTGACTATATTGAAATATTAGGGGTTACATTGATAAAGATAACAGTATCCAGGAAATATTTCTAGGGAATTTCCTAGAGGTCCAGTGGTTAGGACTCCACACTTCCACTGCCAGAGGCCTGGGTTTGATCTCTGGTAAGAGAACTAAGATTCCACAAACTGTGTAGTATGTCCCAACAAAAAACAAACAAAACCAGAAAATATTTCTAATATATGTTAACTACTCTCAAACTCTGAAGGCATTCTTGAAATCCCATTTCCAAAAATTGTAATCTTTCTGACTCCTCCTTCTCTCACCCCTATCTGGTAGGACAAGCATGCTCACACTGCCCTGCATGTTTCCTTTCCTGAATTCCCCTGGGATTATGTATAACAATATACATTGTTATATAATTATTATGTATAACAATATACATTGTTACATTGTTATATATAACAATAGCCCCCTTCTTTGAATGCCTTGACAATTTTGTTTGGAAGCTGAATGTTGCCTTAAATTGTCATGGATTAGGTTTGTAGTCTTTTAGGCTGGGTTAGACTTTGTTCTCCCAGGCACTTATGTTACTTGTGGACTGGGTTGATCCTTTTGGGTATTGTTTTAAAAATTGTCTTAAGAAAAAGCTTGGTTTGTTTTTGCAATAGGGATCATTTATCCCCCTTACTCTTAATAATACCCCGTTTATTAAAAGGTCTTTCCTGTCTGGCTGGTGGGAACAAAAACTGTTTCCATCCCTATGAGAGCACTGGGAATTATTTGCTTACTGATTTCTTGTGTATTTGTTCACACTTTCAGGTAAAAAATTTTTCTTGTGTGCTGAGATCTATCAGTTCAGTTAAGTTCAGTCACTTAGTCGTGTCCAACTCTTTGTGACCCCATGAATCGCAGTACGCCAGGCCTCCCTGTCCATCACAAACTCCCGGAGTTTACTCAGACTCACATCCATCGAGTCAGTGACGCCATCCAGCCACCTCATCCTCTGTCGTCCCCTTCTCCTCCTGCCCCCAATCCCTCCCAGCATCAGAGTCTTTTCCAATGAGTCAACTCTTCGCATGAGGTGGCCAAAGTACTGGAGTTTCAGCTTTAGCATCAGTCCTTCCAAAGAACACCCAGGGCTGATCTCCTTTAGAATGGACTGGTTAGATCTCCTTGCAGTCCAAGATCTATAATTCAGCCCAAATCCCAAGGGGCTCCCTTTGCCTGTTTGCAGAGTTCTCTTTCTATGCAACTCTCCCATTTCTGGTCCTCTTCCCTGGAAATGTCAGTCAAGTCATCTGGCCTCCCTGAACTCTGATCTCTGCTCACTTCAGAGACACTGCTGGTCCCCGGCCCCATCTCTGTGCTGCAGCTTGCAACCAGCATTCAGCCTGCAAGTTGGGGCAATTGTAGGGCTCACTTTGTTTCCCTTCTCTCACTGATTACAATTCTGCACTGCTTGTTGTTTGATGGCTGAAAACTTACTGTATGTACTTTTGACATTATTTAGTTGCTTAAATCAACAGGTTAAATAAAATCTCCATTATGGTCAAAATCAAAAGTATTAATTCCATTAGTTTTAGAATGTATCATTCACAATATTTTCTTATGTATCATTTAAAAAATAAAATATGAATTACTTAGGGGTTGAATTCATGTTTTGTTTATATCTTCAGTACCCCCCATAGAGTTTTACACAGGGTCCTTAAAAGGGCAGCTAATATTTACTCAGTGATGCACTGATATAAGTGCTTTTAAGTTATCATACAATAACCCTACATCATAGAAACTGCTATGAAAATTCATTTTATTAATAAGGAAACTGAGGTATGAAGAGATTAAATAACTTTCCCATGATCATACTGGCAGTAGATGTCAGAATGAATAAATTCAGAGAGTGTGCTATACCAATTTAATAAGAATAAATACCTGACTGAATATGAGTTATGAGGAAAAATGATCTTCATGTACACAATGGTAATTAAACCTCATAAACTAAAGCTTTTTGTCCCACTCCCAGAGCCAGAAAAAGCCAGAGAGAAGATTTAGATCACAAGTGATTTAGGTGACTGAGAAAGGGAGCAACAAATCTGGTTTTTGATGCAATCGCTGGGAGCTCTTTGTCTTGTGTCTTCCTTGTTTCATTACCAGGGGCCCATGGCTCATACAAAGCAGAGCAGTTAAGTAGCTATCTAGAACTGCAGCAGAGTACTTCTCCATAGACACAATTAAACTCAGTTTTTGTAACTAATTTAATCATTTAATACCCATATGTTAATAGGTCTAGTTGAGAACCTATGATAAGAATAATGTTCATCATTATAATGGTAATCATATTAATAATACTGTTATATAATTAAAAAATCAGATAGTAACTACATTGTAAGGCAAGTTTCCTGGTGATATATATTTAAGGAAAATATTTATTTATCTGGCCGTGCTGGTCTTAGTTGGGGCACATGAGATGTTCAATCTTTGTTGCAGTATGCAGTATCTTTTTTTTTTTCCAGTTGCGGCATGCAATCTCTTAGCTGCAGCATGTGAGATCTAGTTCCCTCACCAGGCATTGAACCTGAGGCCCCTGGACTATAAGGGCAGCGTCTCAGCCACTGGGCCACCAGGGGAAGTCCATCCTGATGACATGTATCTCTTCTTAAAGTTCACTTTGGGCCATCCGTCAAAAGGCATTGTGACAATTTTCACCTTGTCCAATTTTCACCTTGGTTCCACTTCTGGGTTCATTCATTCCTATTTATCAGTATTTTTATAAACTTCTGCAAACAACTGTCCACTAGTATCAGATACGCCTGAGCAACTAAACAACAGGGAAACTCTGTCTCTGTGGACTGGTTCTAACCAGCTCAAAATAATGTTGCTGAAGACACATTTTGCTGAGAAACGCTATAGTCATTGAATGGTAGGATAGTTATTGGGTTTGGTTGTGTTGTGTTGTAGTTGTTGTTGTTGATTGTGGATTCTGCCAGAAGAATGCAGTGTTGTCTTACCTATGCACCACCAGCAGCTGGCTGAGAGGAGAAACGCGGTAGATCTGGTTTCTTAACTGGTTGTTTCTAGGTTTGTGAGTGACTGGAGTCAGACTTTGTGATTCTGGGAAGTTGGTCATTCTTTCTGACACTTGCAGTCCAGTGGACGATGTTTTCTCAGGCTCCTGGAGTGTGGGCACAGTGAGGAGCCCTCCAGAGCAGAAACTGCTGCTGCTGCTAAGTCACTTCAGTCGTGTCCGACTCTGTGCGGCCCCATAGACGGCAGCCCACCAGGCTTCCCCGTCCCTGGGATTCTCCAGGCAAGAACACTGGAGTGGGTTGCCATTTCCTTCTCCAATGCATGAAAGTGAAAAGTGAAAGTGAAGTCGCTCAGTCGTGTCTGACCCTCAGCGAAACTACCCACCTCAAGGGGCTGCCTCACCTCAGTATCAGGGAGCTGCTGCCCTCTACCGGATAAACCTATAGGTGCAGGTTCTGGTTTCAGGAAGATAGAGCAGCTGTGTAAAATGTTTTCTTTTTTGACGTATCCATTGCCCTCCCCCCACCCACGACCCGCCGCGCCCCACCACAGTCTCCCCGCCCCTCGCTCCCCGCCCCACACCAAGTTTGTTTCCTTAGAGAGAAACGCAGCCACATAATCAAGAGTGTACACAGAATTTAATATTTCTTAAATTGTTTGAATGGAATATTCTTTTTTAATCTCCCTGAGTGAACTGAAGTACAAGGAATGGGGAATCCAGCCTTTCTGGTACTAGCTTTAGCACCTGCAGAAGCTAGCACCTTGTCTTAGGGATTGGTTTATCAGTTTCTAGTAGGACAAAGAAAAGGATTTGTGGAACCTGGAATCAGTAGCAGTCCCATGCATGTGGCTGGGATTAAGAGGTGGCTCTCTGGAAGAAAAAAAAAAAAACAAACCCGACTTAAGTGTGTCAATTTCCATTCCCTGGTGGTTCAGCAGTAAAAGAATCCACCTGCAATGCAGGAGATGCAGGAGACATGGGTTTGATCCCTGGGTGGGGAAGATCCCCTGGAGGAGGAAATGGCAACCCACTCCAGTATTCTTGCCTGGGAAAATCCCATGGACAGAGAAGCCTGGCAAGCTACAGTCCTTGGGGTTGCAAAGAGTCAGACAGGACTGAGTGACTGAGCATGCACGCATGCACAAATACTCCTACCGTCGTTAATTTCAAATGACCAAGACTTAACAGTTGGCTCATCCCCGAAAATTTAATAGTCAGCTCTCCTGAGCTAATATGAGCTAATTCTAGCACACCACAGGGTAATCCACTTCTAAAGGGTAGAGACTACCAGCTAAACCTTTGAATCTAAGTTGAAAGTTTCAAAGATTTCCCAGGAGAAAATAGCAAGCAAAACAAACTCTTTTAAAAGGCAGTGGCTTTTAAAGAAAACTCTGTAACTTGATCTGAATGTGGGTTCAATCCCTGGGTCAGGGAGATCCCCTGGAGAAGGAAAAGGCAACCCACTCCAGCATTCTTGTCTGGAAAATCTCATGAACCCGAGGAGCTTGGTGGGCTACATAGTGTCCCAAAGAGTTGGACATGACTGAGCGACTGAACATGCACTGTAACTTGAGAGAAAAATGAAAGTTTACCTCTAAAGGTGCTTGCAAAGATAGCTATGTCGTAGGTTATATATATTCTGTACCTTGAGCAAATACATTAATAACTTATAACAGTTGGTTGTCAGAGGAATGAATAAGATAATTTTCCACTTTAAAAGATGGTTCCTAATTGAAAAAATGCTACAACAAGGGTAAGCATCAGTATTCATCAAAAGATACCAGAAGGAAATTTTTTAAAAAGCAAAATTCATTAGACAACTTTGCAGTTCCTAGGATTAAAATTTATTACTCTAAAAATTGATACATAAAGAGAAATAAAAAGTATTTTAAAAGAATTAGTGGATGGCTGTACATGATCATTTTGTTGAATCATGTTTGTTAAATATAAAACCAAATACATTACTCCATAAAAATGATTGAAAACAGATCAAAATAAAGGCCACAAACTGGGGGAAGATACTTGCAACATACATAATCAAAAGTATGAAGTATATAAGGAACTCTTCAGTTCAGTTCAGTCGCTCAGTTGTGTCTGACTCTGGGACCCCATGGGCTGCAGCACGTCAGGCCTCCCTGTCCATCACCAACTCCCAGAGTTAACTCAAACTCATGTCCATTGAGTCGGTGATGCCTCTTACTCATCAATAAAAAAGGAAAAAGAAATGAATATAAACTTCACAGGAAAGGAAGCACAAATGGCTCATCAATGTATAAAAATAACGAATCCCATTGACAATCAGAAAAACACAAATTTAAACTACAATGTGATACTATTTATCCACCAACTTGACATAAAAAACAAACATGGCCTAGAATGTGGAGCAAAAGGGCCATGGATCCACTGCTTGTGGGGATATAAATATGTAAGTGTATATATAACCATTTTGGAAAGACAATTTGGTATTATCAACTAAACTTCAACATAATCATATTTTGTTTCACTTCGAGGTCTGTACCGTTTGAACTCTCTTACCAGGATATGTGCACAAGATTGCCAGAAGCAACATTGTAATACCAAGACAGGAAAAAAAAAACACACAAATGTCAAAATAAACTGTGATAAATTCATGTTTTGCAATAATCTTTATCACTTCATGGGAAATAGATGGGGAAATAGTGGAAACAGCGTCAGACTTTATTTTTTTGGGCTCCAAAATCACTGCAGATGGTGATTGCAGCCATGAAATTAAAAGACACTTACTCCTTGGAAGGAAAGTTATGACCAACCTAGACAGCATATTCAAAAGCAGAGACATTACTTTGCCCACTAAAGTCTGTCTAGTCAAGGCTATGGTTTTTCCAGTGGTCATGTATGGATGTGAGAGTTGGACTGTGAAGAAAGCTGAGCACCGAAGAATTGACGTTTTGAACTGTGGTGTTGGAGAAGACTCTTGAGAGTCCCTTGGACTGCAAGGAGATCCAACCAGTCCATTCTGAAGGAGATCAGCTCTGGGTGTTCTTTGGAAGGACTGATGCTGAAGCTGAAACTCCAGTACTTTGGCCACCTCATGCGAAGAGTTGACTCATTGGAAAAGACTCCGATGCTGGGAGGGGTTGGGGCAGGAGGAGAAGGGGACGACAGAGGATGAGATGGCTGGATGGCGTCACTGACTTGATGGACGTGAGTCTGAGTGACCTCCGGGAGTTGGTGATGGACAGGGAGGCCTGGCGTGCTGCAATTCATGGGGTCGCAAAGAGTCGGACACGACTGAGCAACTGAACTGAACTGAACTTAGTGCTGAAAATGAAAGAACTACTGTATTTCATCAACATGCCTCTATTTAAAGAACATATTGTTGACCAAAATAAGTAAATGACCAGTGAACTATACAATATAAATCTAGTTACAGAAGTTCAAAAACTGGCAAAAATCTTTAAAAATATACTGTTTATGGATACACATATGTGATAAAAAAATAATTTTAAAACAGCAAGGGAATGATAACCCTAAGTTTAGGATGGAAATTACCTTTGGAGAGAAATGTGTGGAAGAGAGAGGGACATGACAGGCTTCTGCGATGTTTGTAATATGCTGTTTTCTGGATTGGGGGCTTCTTGGAGAGGAATACTTTAAAAGCTTTAGCTGGTAAAGTAATATAAATGAATATATTAATTTTAATTATCTTGCCATGGACCTTCATAAGAACAAAATTACGTAAATTCTAAAACTGCTCAGCAAAAGATATGGGTATTGAGCAAGAGGCTACTGCATAGCACGGGGAACACCGCACAGTTTTGTGTGGCAGGCTGGATGGCGGGGGCGGGGGGGGCGGGGTTTGAGGGGGAATGGATACATGCATGTGTGTGGCTGAGCCCCTTCTCTGTCCACTTGAAACTGTCACAACAGTGTTCATCAGTTATACCCCAGCACAAAATGAAAAGGTTTTTTTAAAAAAAGGTTTTGGGTATAGCACACATTGTTGCTTTTTAAAAATTTTTATAGGATTATAGTAGATTTATAATATTGTGTTAGTTGCAGGTGTGCAACAAAGTGATTCCGTTACACATACATTGTTTCTTAAATCAGTCCTTTGTGTGTCTGATTCTTTTGTGACCCCATGGACTGTAGCCCCCCAGGCTCCTCTGTCCATGGGATTTTCCAGACAAGAATACTGAAGTGGGTTGCCATGACCTCCTCCATGGGATCTTCTCCACCCATGAATCAAACCCAGGTCTGCTGCATTGCAGGCGGATTCTGCACCGCCTGAGCCACCAGGGAAGTCTTTGAATCACTCTCAGTTCAGTTCAGTTCCGTTCAGTTGTTCAGTCGTGTCCAGCTCTTTGTGACCCCATGAATCACAGCATGCCAGGGCTCCCTGTCCATCACCAACTCCTGGAGTTCACTCAAACTCAGGTCCATCGAGTCGGTGATGCCATCCAGCCATCTCATCCTCTGTCATCCCCTTCTCCTCCTGCCCCCAATCCCTCCCAGCATCAGAGTCTTTTCCAATGAGTCAACTCTTCAAATGAGGTGGCCAAAGTATTGGAGTTTCAGCTTTAGCATCAGTCCTTCCAATGAACACCCAGGACTGATCTCCTTTAGAATGGACTGGTTGGATCTCTTTGCAGTCCAAGGGATTCTCAAGAGTCTTTTCAAACACCACAGCTCAAAAGCATCAATTCTTCGGCACTCAGCCTTCTTCACAGTCCAACTCTCACATCCATACATGACCACTGGAAAAAACACAGCCTTGACTAAGATGGACCTTTGTTGGCAAAGTAATGTCTCTGCTTTTCAATATGCTATCTAGGTTGGTCATAACTTTCCTTCCAAAGAGTGTCTTTTAATTTCATGGCTGCAGTCGCCATCTGCAGTTGATTTTGGAGCCCAAAATAATAAAGTCTGATACTGTTTCCACTGTTTCCCCATCTATTTCCCAGGAAGTGATGGGACCAGATGCCATGGTCTTAGTTTTCTGAATGTTGAGCTTCAAACCAGCTTTTCCACTCTCCTCTTTCACTTTCATCAAGAGGCTTTTGAGTTCCTCTTCATCAGTCTAGTAACTTCCAAATAATTTGTTGATTTTTTGGTTGGTGTGTGTGTTATCTGATACAGCTGAGACTAATCAAGTGGTGGCCTTCTTGCTGTGATTTGACATGGAGGATCAGTGTGCTCATCAATACTTACCCATCAAATTGATGTTAATAGTTGTTGGATGATATGTAGTATTGAGAGAATCATTTCCTAGGCAGGTTGATAAGTCCAGGGGTCCCTAAGGAGAGAGGGGTCTGGAATTCTCAAGGAGAAAGAAAGGACAAACTTTTTTCCCCTCTACATTCCTTAGGATTATATAACAATAATGTATCCTGCTTGAGGACAGTCTCTGGAAAAAACCTTCTGGTTACGCCTGTTATCTTAAAATGTAAATTATGGGAGTAGGTCTAGTGAGGTCTTTACAATCTGCAGACATTCTTTTGATTCATCGTAATAACTCTCCATCGTAATTGGAGAGTATATAACTCCATTGCTAACACTAGCACAAGGGGGTTCTCGGAGAAGGCCCTGTCACCCCACTCCAGTACTCTTGCCTGGAAAATCCCATGGATGGAGGAGCCTGGTAGGCTACAGTCCATGGGGTCGCTAAGAGTTGGGCACGACTGAGCTACTTCACTTTCACTTTTCACTTTCATGCATTGGGGAAGGAAATGGCAACCCACTCCAGTGTCCTTGCCTGGAGAATCCCAGGGACGGGGGAGCCTGGTGGGCTGCCGTCTACGGGGTCACACAGAGTCGGACACGACTGAAGCGACTTAGCAGCAGCAGCAGCAGAATATCTTTCCAACGCAGGGATCAAACCCGAGTCTCCTGCATTGGCAGTAGCAGCAGCAGCAGCAGCAGCAGCAAGGGGGTACTCTTTCTACCCGCTTCTGATGTCTATGTCAGAAGCTTTCTCTATCCATTTTATACTTTAATAAAACTCTATTGCACAAAAGCTCTGAGTGATCAAGCCTTGTCTCTGGCCCCGGATTGAATTCTTCTCCTTCGGAGGCCAAGAATCCCGGTGTCTTTTCATGGTTCAGCAACAGCCTTTCAGTATCAATAGCTGGAGAAAGAAAGGGTCCATGGTGCTGAATTCTTTCTATAAGGTAACGTATTCAATTAATTAATGCTGGGATATAATTGATGTAGAAAATTACATTAGTTTCATGTGTGCAACACAATGCACTTCCCATCCACAAGTTCCATATCTGAGGACTCAACTAAACTTGGACCTAAAATATTTGAAAAACAAAATTTCCAGAAAGCAAAACTTGAATTTGTTTTGCTTTGGCAACTATTTACATAACATTTATAATGTATTGGACTTCCCTGGTGGCTCAGATGGTAAGGCATCTGTCTACAATGCGGGAGACCCGGCTTTGATCCCTGGGTCGGGAAGATCCCTTGGAGAGGGAAATGGCAATCCACTCCAGTACTATTGTCTGGAAAATCCCATGGACAGAGGAGCTTGGTAGGCTACAGTCTATGGGGTCGCAAAGAGTCGGACATGACTGAGCGACTTCACTTTTACTTTATAATGTATTAGGTATTATAAGCAAAATAGAGATAATTTAAAGCATATGGGAGGAAGGTCTGAGGTTATATGCAACTACTACACTATTTTATATAAGGGACATGAGCATCTGAGGATTCTGGTATCCACAGGAGTCCTGGCACCAATCCTCCACAGATATTACAGGATGACTGTATTGTGAAATGACTACCACAAGAAGTATAGGTAGCATCCACCACCAACGCACATAGCTACAATTCTTTTTTCTTGTGATAAGAATTTTAAGATTTATTCTCTTAGCAACTTTCAAATATATAATATTATTAACTATGGTCACCATGCTGCATATTATATCCCCAGGGTTTGATTATTTTATAACTGGAAGTTTGTACCTTTGGATCCCCTTCATTCCACTCACTCATTTCCCACTCCCTGCCTCTAGCAACGATTAATCTGTTCTCTGTACTTATGAATTCAGCTTTTGACTTTTATTTTAGATTCAGCATATGAGTGAGGTCATGTGGTATTTGCCTTTTTCTGTCTGACTTATTTAAATGCTTTAGAATGCCCTTAAGGTCCATCCATGTCGTAGTAAATGGCAAGCTTTCCTCCTTTTTCATGGCTGTCAGGGATAATAATGTCCCTATGTATGAATATATGTATGTGTGTACATATACACACGCACATATATATGTATGTTCTATTCATATATAAATAACCTTTTCTTTATGCATTCATTCGTCAACAGACTCTTAGGTTGATTCCATGTCTTGACTAGTGTAAATAATGCTGCAACGAACATGGAGCTGTATATATCTTTTCCAGTTAATGCTTTCCTTTCCTTCAGATAAATAGTCAGAAGTGGAATTGTTAGATCATTTAGTTATACTTTTAGAACTAATATTTTAGGTAGTTCTATTTTTAATTTTTACAGGATCCTGCCTACTGTTTTCCTTAGTGGCTGCCGCAATTTACATTCTCACTGACAGTGCTCAATTATTCCTTTCCCCCCACATCTTTGCCAACACTTGCTGTTTCTTTTTTATAAGAGCCATTCGAATGGGTGTGAGATGATATCTCATTGTGGTTTTTACTTGTAGTTCTCTAATGATTAGTGATGTGGAGCACCTTCACATGTGTCTGTTGACACAGGTCTTCTTTGGAAAAAATGTCTAGTGAGATCCTCTGCCCATTTTTAATCAGATTGTTTTATTTTGCCATTGAATTGAATGAGTTCTTTATACATTTTGGAAATTAACCCATTACCAGATATATGATTTGCAAATACTTCCTCTCATTTGGTAGTTACTTTTTCATTCTGTTGGTGGTTTCCTTTGCCGTGCAGAAGCTTTTTAGTTTAAGATAGTCCTACTTGTTTATTTTTGCTTTTGTTGCCTCTGCCATTGGTGTTAAACCCCCCAAAAAATCTTTACAAGACTGATGTCAAGGAGCTCACTGTGCTATGCGTGTGTGCTCAGTCATTTTAGTCATGTCCAACTCTTTGTGACCCTCTGGACTGTAGCCAGCAGGCTCCTCTGTCCATGGGAATCTCCAGGCAAGAATACTAGAGTGGTTTGCCATGCTCTTTTCCAGGGGATCTTCCTGACCCAAGGCTCGAACCCGTATCTCCTCCTTCTTCTGCATTGCACTTCTTTCACAGCTGAGCTGCCTGGGAAGCCCCAAGGAGCTTACTACCTATGTTTCTTCTAGGATTTTAATGGCTTCAGGTCTTACATCCATGTCTTTAATCTATTTGAGTCAAGTTAAGTTAATGGTATGAGATAGTGTTTCAGTTTCATTCTCTTAGAAGACTGTCTGCCCAGTTTTCAAACACCAGCTGTCCTTTGCCCATTGTATATTCTTGGCTCCTTTGTCATAAATTAATTAACCAAACATGCATAAGGCTGTCCATTCTGGTCCATTGATCTATGTTCCGGTTTTTAATGTAAACATTATACTGTTTTGACTACTATAGCTCATTTTGAAATGAGGAATTATGATGCCTTCAACTTTGTTCTTTATTCTTAAAATTACTTTGGCTATTTGGGGTCTTTTGTGGTTTCATGTGAATTTTAGGATTGTTCTATTTTTGTGAAAAATGGCATGGGAATTTTAATAGAGATTGCATTGATACAGTAGATTACTTCGGGTAGTATGGATATTTTAACACTACTAATTCTTCCAGTCCATGAAGACTTAAATGTTTTAGAAAAGGTATTTTAATGGTGCTGAATATAATACTTATTTTTCAAACCAGTAATATTTTAAATACTACATGAGTTTTAACCGTTAAAGGATGCTCACAAATGTTCTCATCTGGATACTAAACAGGCATTTTATATTAGACAGACAAACCTGAAAAGTAAGAGAAAAAGGAACCCATGTAAACAGAAATTCAGATAAAATATTAACTATGACAAAATGGGGCTTCCCGGGTGGTGCAGTGGTAAAGAATCTGCCTGCCAACGCAAGAGACGAAAGAGACACAGGTTTGATCCCTGGGTTGGGAAGACCCCCTGCGGAGGGGAATGGCAACCCCTTCTAGTATTCTTGCCTGGAACATTCCATGGATAGAGTAATCTGGTGGGCTATAGTCCCTGATGTTGCAGAGTTGGACATGACTGAGTAACTGAGCACAGACACACACATAACAAAATGGGTGACTTTAGACACAAATGATTACATGCTCAGCATTCCATGCTCACTATCCTACTTTGGCCTTTTATCCTTTCGGTAAATTCTGAATTTCTCAAGCCAATCTCTTTTTCTTTCAGTGCTATGTAGTGGAATTCCAGGGTTTAATCTTAGAAAAACTATATGTCCACCCAACTGCTGGTGAAAGAAGTCATGCCAGCATAAGGGAGACTATCTCCTCTTCTCTAGCAACTTCAAGAAGTACAGATGGTTTTCTACACCAAAAACTATCCTTGCAACAGTTATTTCTAACAAAGGAAACTTGAAAGACACCCAGGCTTCAAAAAATGTTGCTATACCCTGTAAAATTAAACCTTGATCTTTAAAACTTTTATTCTGTTTGATCGTCTTACTTGTTAATATATTAATACTGCATGGCTTTCACAATAATATATTAGTTTATCTTTCTGTCTTCTGCAAAATATAAATTATTATGAATTTTATTGGTTAATCTAGAAGAGTTAAAATGTATTAAATATTTTACATGTGCCCAGAACTGATCCAAGCCCCTAGAACATTAAACATTTAATCCTGAAAATAATTCTATAAGGTAGATATTATTATTTTCTTCACTTTACATTGATGGAACTGCTCATGAGTCTTTCCTTTTGTCCCTCTGAGTCTGGTACTTAGACCTCAGATGCTATTCTGTGGGGCTTTTTTTGTTTGTTATTCTGTTTTCTGATTCTTCATAGCCTTGGTATTCTCTGCTGCTGCTGCTGCTAAGTCGCTTCAGTTGTGTCTGACTCTGTGCGACACCATAGACGGCAGCCTACCAGGTTCCCCCATCCCTGGGATTCTCTAGGCAAGAATACTGGAGTGGGTTGCCATTTCCTTCTCCAATGCATGTCAAAGTGAAGTCGCTCAGTCATGTCCAACTCTTAGTGACCCCATGGACTGCAGCCTACCAGGCTCCTCCGTCCATGGGATTTTCCAGGCAAGAGTACCGGAGTGGGTGCCATTGGTATTCTCTACAACTTGTATTAACTGTGAGAGAAAAATGGCAATCCCTTAGGTGTCTCTTGTCACACACGGCTTTTAGAGTAGGGGGTACGATCTAATTTCTTATGTAACCCAGGTCAAAAGTAGAACTGTTTACTAACTGTCACTATTAACACCCTGGGACCATAGGCGCTAACAGAGACCATCTATGCAAACCAGGACACAGCGACTCATGGGAGACTCTTGGGAGATCCCTTTAAAGCCTGAAGAGTCTGATATGGCCGAGACAGGGTGACTTTCTTTTGCAGGAAAAACAAATGAAAAGAACTGACCACCACTGTTGTCTATTATTCTAAGCATGTCCCTGCCAGGAAGACAGAGGGCATGAAGAAACAAGGTAAAGAACTTGCAATGCTTGACTTGGTTTCTAGAGGTTGTACTTGCTTTCTCTCTAATGATTCTATCAAAGAAGAAATGACTGGAGTGACGTGAGGAAGTGGGGAGTGGATTTTCAGTAATGAATGGCTCCAAACTAAGTGAAAGAGTTGCAACAGAATGTGATCACTGGCTCATGATTTCTGCCCTGAGGAGAGTAGGAGGACAGCAGAAGTGGGGTGGACATCACAGCCCCCTCTATGGAGTAGCCCCCAGTGTATGCCCAGTGCCAATGACTGTGGATGATTGACAGTGTCCCTTCTCCCCTCCATGCATACTCATATTCAGCTGAGCCAGCCCAGGGGCCTGGAATACCTGGACCACAGGGAACCCCATCTTTCCCAAGGAGTATAAGTTCTGTTGGGAATATTTGAATGTTACTTAGTCTTTCCCTGGATAAGAACCAGAGGGACAGAGAAATCCTTTAGACAGATATCTGCCTTACTTGTTCATCTCATTACACCTACAAGAAATAAAATATGATCCAGACCCAGGAGGAGGCATCATCATTATTTTGAGAGGCTCTATTCTAAGACAATGATTCCCAGACACCAGAGTCACCCTCACTTGGCTTGCTTCCTCCGGGGCCAGTGTTCTTCTGTCTAATGTCCTCCTCCTATTTCCCCAAGTCTGCTATTAATAACAGATTGCAAGTTCTTCACCCTTCTTCCCTTTCTGAAGATTACCACTTGAGCACAAGTCCCATGTCCTTCTAGACTCTTATTTACCATCTCCTAGCGTCTCAGTTCCCAAGTCTCTGTGATTTGCTTGTATCTGTCTTGGAAATCGCTTTTCTTTGTCTCCAATGCATGGCTCACATTCCTTCTCTCCTATAAACACTCCGGACAAGAATCCTGAGGTGGTGCTCCCTGTGCTGGGCCTTACTTGCCCTCCTGAGGCTTCCAACTCATGGGCCCACTATCAGGAAGAGCAGTTCTGAAGCCCTCTGAATCACCGACCATCTCTGACATATTACACATGCACCATCCCTTCTCCTCTAGGGAAATCCAGTGACCTTTGAAATTTCCCTTTTGGATGAAGAGGTAGAGACGGGGCAAGGAGTTCATCAGAGACTCCATCCTTGTGATAGCACCTGCATGAAGTTTCCTCTCAGGATTGTCTCACTAAACTCACAGAATAAAGCCCAGTCCTGTTTTCTGATTGAAACAACTATTCTCTGATATCATACCCTCCCAGCATTCTTGTACTAAGTTCCAGCTTTCTTTGCATCCTTCTCAAATCTTCTATTCTGGCCATTTAACAGCCAGTGGGTCCATTTCTGATCATTTTTATGATGTGTCATTGCTACACAACATTATGGCAAATTTCTACACTATAGTTCAACATTCCTGGGGTTACAGTGGTCTCTCCACATAGCCTGTCATCATGATCTTCAACAGTATCTGTTCATAGATACACTCGAGTGGAGAATTCCCTTTCCCAGGCTAAGTCCACCCTATGTGGGTGTTGGAAGTTTGATTTTCCTGGGTTTCTATTTCCTTCTTTCCTACTGCTGTACCCTGGGGTCCCAGATTCATCCTGAGCTGTCCTTTGCAATGGACCTATTCTGCTGTTCCATTCACCCTGTATCCTCACATTCTTTAGGCAATCAACTCTCTTTTTCTAATATTGATTACCCTTTCACAGAAAATGTCAATACATTATTGTGTGGGGGAAAAACACCTTGTCCCCACCAGGAGTGAGACTGGAAACAGACAGAAAAAGCCTAAGTTTCTACTCTATTGAAAGCTGCAGGATTGCACAATTTAGGGAAATTAGATGTGAGTGAAGAATAATACTGCTGTTTTGAATGCTGTGTTCTGGACAAGAAGGATTTCCCAAATTTTCTCTTCTTTTTTCTTTTTTGCTTCAAACCCATCTTCTGATTTGTTCCTTTAGCTGAGTTTGAGTATATAAAGCACCAGTGTCATCTCCCAGGCAGCCACACAGGCAGCTCAGCTTCACCAGGAACCTCAGCAGGAAGACACACCAAAGGTGAGGTGCTAGAACTTTCCAACACTTTTCCTCCTTGAAGACTCTCTCTCTTCACCATCATTCTTGTGCTGCAGCCCCATCTCTCTGCTGCCTTCCTGAATCTACTATTCTGACAGTTAGAATTCACCAGGTGTGAGTATTTCAGGAGGGGGTAGGGCTTCCCTCATATGCTTCTCCTATGTGAAGGCAGTGATGGGGTGAGCAGGTGGTCCACAAACACCAGAGTGTTGTTCACCTTGTCTCACCACCGCAGAGGCGTGGTGCCCAGACTCCTCATGCCTTTCGGTAACTTGCAGTGTAGTTGGGTTTCAGGGCTGACAGAGGATGACTGGACTGGAAAGTGGTTTATGCTAAAAGCCCATTGCAATCCTTCATACAGGAAATCATTGGGATTCCAGGGATTCACATGAAAATGAGAACTGGGATCCTCTGTAATACAATTTATCATCTATCTATCTATTGAGATAAAATTCAGTGGCATTTATTTTTGGAATGTAAGGATGTATCAACATTACAACTCCCTCCCCAATATCTCTCATCCTTGGTTGAGTCCGCTTATCTCTCTGCAGCAGGATGAAGCTCTCCACGGGCATTATTTTCTGCTTCCTGATCCTGGGCATCAGCAGTCAGAGATGGGGAACATTCCTCAAGGAAGCTGGTCAAAGTGAGGACCAAAGGATGGGCCAGGGGAGGCTGTGTCTGCTTCCCCCAGGATTTACCTGAGCAGAGGCCACATCCCCACAGGGTAAAGACCACAAACAGGCAGAAAAGGAGCTTGCTCTTTGTGGTAGCACTTTGTCAGGCTTTTCTGACCAGCTTTGCACTTTTCTTTGGGGATTCCCAAACCTAAGTCACATGAAATTTGGGCCCCAACTTTCAACAGGGGTGAGGAAGAGATCTGGGTTCAGGGGTGAAAATGAAAGTGAAAGTCACTCAGTTGTGTCCGACTCTTATATCCCTTCTCCAGCGGATATTTCTACCCAGGAATCAAACCAGGGTCTCCTGCATTGCAGGAGGATTCTTTACCAACTGAGCTATCAGGGAAGCCTTTTAAAGTCACTCAGTTGTGTCTGACTCTTTAGGACCCCATGGACTATACAGTCCATGGAATTCTCTAGGCCAGAATACTGGAGTGGGTAGCCTTTCCCTTCTCCAAGGGATCTTCCCAACCCAGGGATCAAACCAGGTCTCCCACATTGCAGGCGGATTCTTAACCAGCTGAGCCACGAGGGAAGCACAAGAATACCTGGAGTGGGTATCCTATCCCTTCTCCAGGATAGCTTCCCAACCCAGGAATATAACCGGGGTCTCCTGCATTGCAGGCGGGTTCTTTACCAACTAGGCTATCAGGGAAGCCCCATCAGATGTTCCTTAAATACAAGTATGGTTCTGCTGCCCCCTCGTGGGCAACCAGGGGAGAGCTCATTTCCAAGTCTGGTAGCCATGAGGTACACGCATCCAGTGGTTGGGGAGTGTTCACACTCTCCACCCACTTAATACTTGCAACTAAAATAACTGAGCCTCCTCTTGGCACTGTTCTAAAAGCTTTGTATGTATAAATGAACTCGTTTTCATCCTCAGGTTTTTAATCCTTTAGCCCTGAAATGTAGGTACCATTATCCCTTAACAGAGAACCTGAGGCAACAAGAGATTAAGACAGGTAACAAAGTCCTTCAAAAGAGCAGATTTAACCCTGAATGGTGAGCTCCCAGACCTTGCTATTAATGCCGGCACTTCCACTGCCTCCTAGACAAAAGTTCATGTGGGAGAGTGAGGGGTTTGTGAACACACGTCCTGCTCTTTATCTGAGCAGGTGACAGGTGGTGGGGATGTGGTGCCTTTGGAAGGAAACTCTATACAGTTCTCCTCCCCACAAAAAATGGCACCATGAATTACCTTGACAATGGTTCTACTGAGGCTGAGACCTGGCGAGAATCCTATAGCAAGAGATGTAGACCTCACTAGCCAGAGTGAAGTGGCCAAAATTTGTTTATTTCACAAAATTATTTTTTGTGTTTTTCTTCTGTGATAGTTTTTGACTTAACTGTTTTAAAAGTTTGCTGTTAACTTTATCGAAATCCTCACAGACCCAGCTAAAAATTTCTTTTCATCTCTGAGGTCGATGTTCTTCCAAGGGTTGTTCTAGGATCACTTGCATGAGAATCACCTGTGGTCTGCAGTGCTTTGTGGAAATGCCTGGGTCCACACACAACTCCTCCCCTGAACACAACCCCTGGGGCTGAGACTGGAGATTTGGCCTTTATTAAGCACCCCAGTTAATTTTTATACACACCGAAGCGTGCACAGTTACCTCTGGTTTTACTGTTCTTAGGTGACAAGATACATACGTCAAGCATTTTGGAAATATTTTTATGAGAATTCTGGATTCTAAGGAGCTATTTAAATCAGTGTGAATAATAGAGATGTCATAACTCTCAACAGTACTATCTTTCCAAATGTCAAACATAATATATAAAAAGGAGATAAGTTATCTCATAGAGTCACTATATAAACCATGATTATAATCCTATATTAGATTTTTCTTATTTTACTGATAAGCAGTTTTTTCTTGTTTTAGAAAAAAGATGTTGCCATTTAATTTTAGTTGACCAGATCCCTTCTGTCCGTAATTCTCTGCTCCTCATCTTAGTTCATCCTTTTTCTTTTTTTATCAAACTCTTCCTAAGGACCAGAGAGTGATAGTGTACTGAGCACCTACAACGTTCTATAAACTGAACCTGTATTTCCCTCAGTTCTTCTGCATAAACCTCCCCAGGGAGGCAGCACTCCTCCATTTCACTGGCGAGGACACAGAACTGTAGAACTGGTGGACCAGTTGCCCTTTTACTGCATCTGATCACCCTGTTTCTTCAAACCTCTTAGGGAACTCACCTTTATCACCTGCTAATTGAATTTTCCCAGGTGCCAAATATGCCCAGACCACTCAGACTTAAATTGAAGAAAGTAGGGAAAACCACTAGACCATTCAGGTATGACCTAAATCAAAACCCTTATGATTATACAGTGGAAGTGACAAATAGATTCAAGGGATTAGATCTGATAGACAGAGTGCCTGAAGAACTGTGGATAGAGGTTCATTTCACTGTACAGGAGGTGGTGATCAAGATCATCCCCAAGAAAAAGAAATGCAAAAAGGCAAAATAATTGTCTCAGGAGGGGTTACAAATAACTGTGAAAAGAAGAGAAGCAAAAGGCAAAGGAGGAAAGGAAAGACATACCCATTTGAATGCAGAGTTCCAAAGAATAGCAAGGAGAGATAAGAAAGCCTTGCTCAGCGATCAATGCAAAGAAATAGAGGAAAACAATAGAATGGGAAAGACTAGGGATCTCTTCAAGAAAATTAGGTACCAAGGGCACATTTCATGCAAAGATGGGCACAATAAAGGACAGAAAAGGTATGGACCTAACAGAAGCACAGGATACTAAGAAAAGATGGCAAGGATACACAAAAGAACTATACAAAAAAGATCTTCACGACCTAGATAGCCATGATGGTGTGATCACTCACCTAGAGCCAGACATCCTGGAATGCGAAGTCAAGTGGGTGTTAGGAAGCATCACTATGAACAAAGCTAGTGGAGGTGATGGAATTCCAGTTGAGCTCTTTCAAATCCTAAAAGATGAGTCTGTCAAAGTGCTGCACTCAGTATGCCAGCAAATCTGGAAAACTCAGCAGTGGCCACAGGACTGGAAAAGATCAGTTTTCACTTTAATCCGAAAGAAAGGCAATGCCAAAGAATGTTCAAACTACTGCACAATTGCACTCATCTCACACACTAGCAAAGTAATGCTCAAAAGTCTCCAAGCCAGGCTTCAACAGTACATGAACCATGAACTTCCAGATGTTCAAGCTGGTTTTAGAAAAAGTAGAGGAACCAGAGATCAAATTGCCAACATCTGTTGGATCATCAAAAAAACAAGAGAGTTCCAGACAAACATCTACTTCTGCTTTATTGACTATTCCAAAGCCTTTGACTGTGTGGCTCACAACAAACTGTGGAAAATTCTTCAAGAGATGGGAATACCAGACCACCTGACCTGCCTCTTGAGAAATCTGTATGTAAGTCAAGAAGCCACAGTTAGAACTGGACAGGGAACAACAGACTGGTTCCAAATCGGGAAAGGAGTACATTAAGGCTGTATATTGTCACCTTGGTAATTTAACTTATATGCAGAGTATATCATGTGAAATGCTGGGCTGAATGAAGCAAAAGCTGAAATCAAGATTGCTGGTAGAAATATCAATAACCTCAGATATGCAGCGATACCACCCTTATGGCAGAAATTGAAAAAGAACTAAAGAGCCTCTTGATGAAAGTGAAAGAGGGGAGTGAAAAAGTTGGCTTAAAACTCAATATTCAGGAAACTAAGATCATGGTCCCATCACTTCATGGCAAATAGATGGGGAAACAATGGAAACAGTGAGAGACTTTATTTTGGGGGCTCCAAAATAACTGCAGATGGTGACTGCAGCCATAAAATTAAAAGATGCTTGCTCCTTGGAAGAAAAGCTATGACCAACCTAGACAGCATATTCAAAAGCAGAGACATTACTTTACCAACAAAGGTCTGTCTAATCAAAGCTATGGTTTTTCCAATAGTCATGTATGGATGTGAGAGTTGGACTATAAAGAAAGCTGAGCACCAAAGAATCGATGCTTTTGAACTGTGGTGTTGGAGAAGACTCTTGAGAGTCCCTTGGACTGCAAGGAGATCCAACCAGTCCATCCTAAAGGAAATCAGTCCTGAATATTCATTGGAAGGACTGATGCTGAAGCTGAAACTCCAGTACTTTGGCCACCTGATGTGAAGAACTGACTCACTGGAAAAGACCCCAATGCTGGGAAAGATTGAAGACAGGAGGAGAAGGGGATGACAGAGGATGAGATGGTTGGATGGCATCACTGATTCTATGGACATGAGTTTGAGTGAACTCCGAGAGTTGGTGATGGACAGGGAGGCCTGGCATGCTGCACTCCATGGGGTCGCAAAGAGTCCGACACAATTGAGCGACTGAACTGTACTCAGATGTATGCAGAACCAAGTTGTCCTCACTGAGAGTACAGGGATGAATATTTTCTCCCTTTATTCTGTTGGGACTATCCTGTATCTGCAAGCTTCCCTCAGTATTGCCTTTGTCTCAAGTTCTGGTCAGAGCCTTTCCTGCATTTTTTCAGGTAGAGGTTCATTATACAAGCAAATGTAAAGAGCATCTGACCTCTTCTTGCACATATCACACCCCACCAGAAACAAAGTACCAACAGGCTTAGAATGGAATCAAACAGAATAAAACTTGCACCAAGTGTGATTCTCACAAGTTTAAATCAGGGAAGTGAAAAGTAAAGGAATATTTATTTCAAACCAATATAATAATCTCCGAGGGCTTACTCAAAGGCTGAAATTTGGAAGCAGCAGGAAGAAAATGTATCATTTCTCTATTTAGCCAAGATATGATCACGTTCATCTCATCCTTTTCTTTTCCTTTGCAGGGGCTAAAGACGTATGGAGGGCCTACTCTGACGTGAGAGAGGAGTAGCAGTGTTAGTCGCTCAGTCGTGTCTGACTCTTTGTGGCCCCATGGACTCTAGCCTGCCAGGCTTCCCTGTCCATGGAATTCTCCAGGCAAGAATACTGGAGTGGGTTGCCATTTCTTACTGACATGAGAGAAGCCAACCTCAAAGATTCAGACAAGTACTTCCACTCCCAGGGAACTATGATGCTACCCAAAGGGGACCAGGGAGCACCTGGGCTGCTAAAGTGACCAGGTACCAGGGACACTGGTAATGCAGGGATGGGTGAGCATAGCTCGGCTGCCTTGGAGAATATGAAGGGGCCAGGCCCTGGAGAACTTCCCTTAGGGCTGTGGGCCCTCCTCCTCTTACCCACCCTCCTGCTCTGTGTCCAGTGTGAGGTCTGAGTGGCTGAAGAGCAGCCCCTCTTTCCTTGGCTCCTCTCAGAGTCATTGATTCCTTGGAAAGAGGAGAGATGGGGAGGGTGCAGCTGTGTCTCATCAGCCCTGGATTAATCTCCTCCCCACACTTCTTCATTCCAGTGATGCCAGAGGGAATGCTCAGATTGTCACAGACTTGTCTAAGAATGGAGACAGTTGCTACCGGTGGGAGGACTCGAGGGCCGACCAGTTTGCCAATGAATGGGACCGGAGCGTCGAAGACCCCAATCACTGCAGACCTGCTGGCCAGCCTCTGGCCAGTACTAAGCTGTACTGAGCTTCCTCTCACTCTGTGCAGGGCAGGGCTGTGAGCCCCAAGGGAGCAGGGATGATGCAGAGCTAAGTTACTGCATTCTGTATCTGCAGTACTTGATAGTGTATAAGGGGCACATAAAAATAATTAATAAATGCTTGTAAAGTCAATTTGTCTTTGGTATTTAATACTCTAGGGTTTCCCAGGTGGCTCAGTGGTAAAGAGTCTGCCTGCCACTGCAGGAGACTCAGGTTCGATGCCCTGGAGAAGGAAATGGCACCCCACCCCAGTATTCTTGCCTGGGAAATCCCATGGACAGAGCCTGATGGGCTACAGTCCATGGAGTCGCAGAAGGGTTGGACATAATTTAATACTATGGGGATGATCAATAAACATCATTGTTTTTAAAAAGGAGATAATGTACTAATAAACAACAGTAATAATTCAGAGTAAAACTACAGTTATCCATTGATAACTGCTGGGGATGGGTTTCAGGACCCCTGCAGAAACCAAAATCTGCAAATACTAAGTGCTTCATATAAAATGGCACCATATAGTCGGCCCTCCACATGGAGAGCATGCCAGCTTTATGTCCAGAACATGGACCATGCTATATAAGCCATATTTGGACCATTATATGCAACAATTATCTGTCCACAACTCTGTGCTCCAAATCGTGGAAAGGATATTAGGAACACCATGAAAAACTTTGGCAGTAAAGCTTAAAACTTGATAAAAATCATCAAATTCTTAGAAAAACACAATTTACAAAAACTGACTCAGGAAGAAATGAAAACTTTGATTATTCTACAATTATTGTAAAAGATCAAATCTTCCTCCAAAGAATACAATAGTCCCAAAGGGTTCTATAGACAAATCTAACCCTTCAAAAAAGTGAATAATTATTTTTTTGTACAAACGATTCTGCTGAGTAGAAAATACTCCCCCAGCATAGGGAAGTTTGACACCTTGAAAATGAAAGAAAAGTACAAGCGGTCAGAACTTTACAGATTATCAATAACAAGCTGTGAAGCTGAAAGGAACTTTCAACTACCAATAATAATTTCCTAAACTACCAATAATAATTTTTAAATATTTAAACAACTATGCTAAAGACAAAATTACCAATTTTTTTGTCATAGAAAATGGCGTTACAAGGCCATTGTCATACAAAAGGTGATCAAAGAAACCATAGCAAAAACTATATTGAAAAAGGATTGCAAATATTCAGAGCACAGAGGATTTTTAGCACAGTGAAACTAACTACTCTTTATGATACTATAATGGTAAATACTTGCCATTATAAATTTGCCAGAGGCATAGAATGTACAACCCCAAGAGTGAGCCCTAATGTAAACTATGGATTCTGGATGATAAAGATGCCCCAGTGGGCTTGCATGCATGCTAAGTCGCTTCAGTCATATCCAACTCTTTGCAACCCTATGGACTGCAGCCCCCCGGCTCCTCTGTCCATGGGATTCTCCAGGCAAGAATCCTGGAGTGGGTTACCATGCCCTCCTCCAGGGGATCTTTTCAATCCAGGGATCGAACTCCTGTCTCTTACCATCTCCTGCATTGGCGGGTGGATTCTTTACCACCAGTACCACCAAATTTGCCGGATTCATAGGATGTACACCACCAAGAGTAAGCCCTAATGTAAACCATCAATTCTGGGTGATAATGATACCCCAGTGTAGGTTCAACAATTGTTGTATCAAATGTTTATTGTTTTTGGTGGAGAATGTTGATAATGGTGGAGGGTATCTATGAGTTGGGGTAAGGATTCTATGGGAAATCTCTGTACCTTCTGCTTAATACTGCTGTGAACCTAAAACTGCTTGAAAAATAAAGTCTATTAAAACAAGAAAAAAGGATTGTAGAAGTGTGTCAGGCTGCTTGTTAATAAAAACAGGTATTTTTCTGGATTTCACTTTAAGGTAGATATTCGTTGGCTACTTTAAATTGGTGATTTGCTGTGATTTCTTTTTTCCCATTCTAAATAAATATTTCATATTGTAACTAATTTAATGTTCATAATTTTGTAGTGTTTTCCCTCGGAGAAGGCAACAGCAACCCACTCCAGTACTCTTGCCTGGCAAATCCCATGGATGGAGGAGCTTGGTAGGCTGCAGTCCATGGGGTTGCTAGGAGTCCGACATGACTGAGTGACTTCACTTTCACTTTTCACTTTCATGCATTGGAGAAGGAAATGGCAATCCACTCCAGTGTTCTTGCCTGGAGAATCCCAGGGACGGGGGAGCCTGGTGGACTGTCGTCTCTGGGGTTGCACAGAGTCGGACACGACTGAAGTGACTTAGCAGCTGCAGCAGCAGCAGCAGCAGTGTTTTCCCTAAAATGGGCTTCCAAAACTGAATAATTCAAATACCACTAAGTCTTCCCCTGAACAAAAGGTGAAAAAAATGTGTATAATTATTTGAGCCTAAGACCCACTTGTATTTTATATATTAATGCAGAGTATTTTTTGCTCACATTTAATATACTTTAAAATATTCCATAAATGCAATTGCTATGTAAATTGGAACTTTATTTTATTAGAAATTTTACCATTATCTGTTCATGATTTTGAGAAGCAGGGTCCCTCAGGAACCACACCTATGTCATTCTCCATTTGTAAATATGAGGCTCACAGTAATCTGATATGTATGTGCCAAAATTGGAGATCTTTAGTATATTGATATCTTCTAGGACTGTTGTGCCTGAGCAGTTAAAACATTAAAATACATATTATTTTATTTTAAATTAATTTTATTTTTCCTTTCTGTAAGGGAATCATATTGTGTGTGTGTGTGTTAGTCACTTAGCCGTGTCTGACTCTCTGTGACCCTATGGACTGCAGCCTGCCAGGCTTCTCCGTCCATGGAATTCTCCAGGCGAGAATACTGGAGTGGGTTGCCATTTCCTTCTCCAATGCGAATTTTAGTAGTAGTAGTTCAGTCGCTAAGTTGTGTCCACTCTTGTGACCCCACAGACTGCCAGGTTCCTCTGTCTATGGGACTCTCCAGGCAAGAATACTGGAGTGGGTTGCCATTTCCTTCTCCAGGGAATCATATTGGTATTATTGAAATTACATGTTGAGGTAGGTTATATCATCTGTAAATTTAATTTCCTTAAAGGGGTGTTCTAAAATATTTGCTGTGGGGTGTGGGGGAGCATGGGGTCTGAGGTTTAGTACCAACAGACTAAATAGCAGCAGGAGCTGAAAATACATCACCGACTCAATGGCATCACCGATTCAATGGACATGACTTTGGGTAAACTCCGGGAGTTGGTGATGGACAAGGAAGCCTGGTGTGCTGCTGTCCATGGGGGTCGCAAACGGTCGGACACGACTGACCGACTGAACTGAACTGAGTTGTAATACTGACATTCTTACTGGTGACTTTCGTCTTTCCCAGGATTCCGAACACACCTGAGAGAATAGCGATGTTTTTAAGAATGGCATCTATGCCCAAGGGTCAGAGGTCCGATAGTTTCACGTCTGTAGCGGATACATCGTCCTGTTCCCTGCCCCCACACCCTGGCCATTCCAATCAGGCTAAGAGCTCCTGGAGAGATGGAATATGTGGTCCAGGGAGGGTGACAAATAACAATTATGAATACAACAGCGCTGGGGTCCTGGGTAGAGCGCTGGGGTAAGACCAAGACATTTGGGCTCCCCATCCCAGTGGGCATATGCATTGGGCGGGTAGTCAGGCCGGCAGGGCTCCGGGCAGCAGGGGGCGCTGTGGCGGGAGCTGCGCTGGGCCTTCTGGCGCCTGGTAGTCTCTCGCCTCCTCCCGCGGCTTCCGGAGGAGCTCCCGCGCGCCAGAGGCGGCCGAATCATGGACCGCAACCCGTCGCCACCGCCGCCGAGTCGGGACGAGGACGAGGAGGCCGCGGCCGGGGGGGACTGCATAGGTAGCACGGTCTACAGCAAGCACTGGCTCTTCGGCGTCCTCAGCGGGCTCATCCAGGTGCGGAAACGCGCGCCTCGCGTGTGCTCCCCCTACTCTCCCCAGGCGGCCGCCCCGCCTCGGGCAGCCCCCTCCTGCCCCCGGAGCCGCCGTCCCTTCGACGACCCCTCCCCAGGCCTCGGCGGCCGGGCCTCACCCCTGGCCTCCAGGCTGTCTACCCGCGGACCCCAAAACTGCCGGGCGCCACTCTTTGTGCCCCTCAATACAAAGGGGAAGTGTAATGGCAGGGATGCTGGAATGCTTTTGGTTAGAATGTTTTATTTTTACAAAATTTCCAAATATATGTGACCATGTAAATGCATTGCTTACATGCAATGCATGTGATGCAGTGGGTTTTTGCTCCCATTGCCGCTGTCGTTTCTAAAGCCCAGGTCGTAATTTATGTTTCGAGGACTTTCGCTGTAGTAGAATAAATGGTTATTTGGGCTTCGTGCAGCTCTGATGTCAAAAGCGCGGTTTGCCCTCCGTCACGTAACCGACTTCTTTCCTAGTTTCTATAAAGTGGGGTAGTATTTGTATTATTGTTTATAGAGTTATTGTGTAGATTGAATAAGATTATGATAGCCAGAGAATGCTTACCGTAGTTTGCCTTATAGGAACCTCAATAAATGAGAACGTTCTTCTCATGTTTCCCTAACTTTTCCCTCTACTTTCAATCACTGTCCTCCCTAGTCCATCTTCTGCACAGCTGCCCGAATAATTAAAAAAAAAAAAAAAAAAAAAGTCCATGGGAGTTCCTCATAGTTAGCGTTGCCTACAGTGGAAAACTCATATTTCTTAGACTGAAAGCCAGGGCTCTTTGCAGCTTTTCCAGATTTATCTGCCCATGGCACGCTAAACTGCTCATCATTCCCCACACATGCTAGGCCTTTTCTTAACTCTGAACTCTTGTACTTTTCTGTCTCCTCTTCTTCTTCCGGATGACAAACTCCGATTTCCCCTCAGATTTAGCTTCAGTATCCCCTCCTAAGAGAAGTTTGGGAAAACTTCTTCCAGACATAGGTCACTGATCCATCGTTTTGTTTTCATGACTCTGTCCACAATTCAGTTGAATCACTTACCTTTTCTGTTGTGATTATCAGTTTATGTCTTTTCCCCACTGGATCCTAAACTACTTGGAAGTAAGTGGTTAAGTCTTACTTACCTTTATATTTCTACCCCAGTGCCTAGCAGCAGTATTTCCCCAAGGTGCTCTAGGTACTAGTTTTTTTAAATAAGCTTCTTGCAGAAGAAGATACTTTGAGGATAGTAATCTTTGTGACTTCTAAACGATTATGGGATAATATTACTGGAGGAGTGCTATGGACAGCCTTTATTCATCTCCTTCCTTTGTGTTTCTGAAGATGGTTAGCCCTGAAAATGCCAAATCCAGCTCGGATGACGAGGAGCAGCAGATGGAGCTTGATGAAGAAATGGAGAATGAAATTTGCAGAGTATGGGATATGTCCATGGATGAGGTATGGGATTGGAAATGAAACTGAAAAGACTGTTGAGTAAGGAGATGGTGAATGGTTCAGTCCTTAAGTCTCTGGATTTTGTCATGCTTTCACTAAATCTGTTGAGTTGGTCATGTGGTTTTTATTTTTGGTTTGTGAATATGAACTACATTGATTGATTTTCAAGTTACTAAAATGTAGTTTAGAAATTTCATGTATATTTATGAGAGAGATTCGTTTCTTTTCATTGTCTGATTTGGAACCAAGGTAATGCTGTCCTCACAGAATGAGATGGGAAGTTTTTCCTCTTCGCATTTCAGGAAGAGTTTGTGTACAATTACTGTTGATGCTTCCTTAAATATTTGGTGAAATTCACCAGTGAAGCCATCTGATATTGGAGTTTTCTTTGTGGGAAAATTTTGTTTTTTGTTTGGTATATATATATGTTACTTTTTTTTAAAAAAATGAGTTTTATTGAGATACAAATCATTACCATAAAACTCACCATTTAGTGGTTGTTAGTATGTTGTGGGAAGACTGAAAATTCAGTTTCTTTCATAGATACAGGGCTGTTCTGGTTGCTTTGGTAGTTTGTGTTCTTCAGGAAGTTAATCCACTTCATCCAAGTTATTGAATTTATTGGTGTAGTTGTATGTTGTTATTCTTTTAGTATCTGTGGTGATGGTTCCTTAATCCTCACAGATTTTTCTTTGTTGCTTTACTATTTTCTGCTTCATTGATTTCCACTTTGATCTTTTATTATTTCCTTTCTTCTGCTTACTCTGGTTTAATATGCTGTTCTTTGTATAATTTCTTAAGGACGAAGCTGAGGTTGTTGATTTGAGATCATTCTTTTTTAATATAGGCATTTAACACTATAACTATTCCTCTAAATATTGCTTCAGAACTGTTGGACAGCTTCTGATATGTTGTGTTTCACTGCATTTAGTTCAATTAATACTTTCTAATTTTCCTTAAATTTTTTTGGTTAATGAGTTAGCAGTACATTGTTTAGGTTTCAAATATTTGGGGATTTTTCAGATATCTTTCTATTACTGTGGTTAGTGAACACTCTGACTTCTGTTAAATGTATTGAGACTCATTTTATGGCCCAGTATTTGATCTGTCTTGGTAAATGTTCCATGTTCTCTTAAAAAGAATGTGTATACTCCTGTTGCTGGGTGGAGTGTCCTGTAAATGTCAGTTTGATCAGGTTGGTTGAGAGTATTGTTCAAGTCTTCTCTGTTTGTCCTCCAATTGTTAAGAAGCTTTGGTTTGAAAACATTTTTTTAAAGAAATAAAACTCATTTTCAAGTGAAATATTAGTGTGAAAACCTCAGATATAAAAAGGTGAAATAGAGCTACTGTTTGAGATCATGGGTGGAGGGAGGGTCATGCTCTTGGTCTTCCCTTTGTCCTCTTGTGGTGGTTCTTGAAGCGCGTCTGGAGAACAGAGCTGCTTACTGATTCTCTGGCATAGAGTCCTTCCAGTAAAGCTCATCCCAGCCTTATCCCCTGCGACTCGGTGTTTGAGCAGGGCCAGAGGCTTCCAGGCACTTCCTGCATTCTCATGCGCTCATGCTCTGCTCATGCAGCTCCCGGCACGGAATGTCCTCCACCCCACAAAATCTTCCCCATCTTTCATGGCCCAGCTCAGATGTCACCTCTCCTATGATGTCTCCCCAGACACTCCAGGCAGGATTCCTCTCCTCTGCTCTCGTGGAACCTGTTCATTCTTGTTATTCAGTGATTGTTTTGAGCCTGTTTCTTCTGATGGATTTAAGTTCCTTGTCTTAAAAGCTTAACATCGCTTCTTCAGAGATACTGTCTCTGATATATCTAGAGTAGGCCCCCTTACCTTGGTTTCTAGCACATACCATCTTGTTATCTTCTTTATAATACTTAGAATTTATGTATTAATAGGTTAGTTGTTTGTATGTTTATTATTTGTTTATCCCTCTAGAAGGAAAACTAGATGGGACTGAGACCTTATCCCTAGTATGTCTCCAGAGTTCAAAACAGTGCCTATTACTTGAGTTTTTCAGTAAATATTTTATGAGGACCGAATGAGTGGATGAATACCTAAGAGTAAGAGTTAGGATGGCATGCTGGCTAAGAGCATGGGCTTGATCAGATTTCAAATTCTGACTCTCTTCTCCTACTTTTTGTATAACCTTGGGCAGGTTACTTAACCTTTTAAAACCTGAGTTTGCTTATTAGTGTAATGATTGTAACTACTTCTTAAGATTGTTTTCAGAATTACATGAGATAGTGTGCAAACCACTTCAGTGGGATTTACTGCTTGTTCAATAAATGTTCATTGCTATTACTATTATTGGCATTGATATTGGGCTACCTTGTGCTACTCTAGGAGTCATTAACTGTCATTAAATAAGTAAATCCCTGCATGCTGCAGAGAGATGCCCACTTGACAGACAGCTTGATCACTTAGGGTGGAGAGCATCTGGTGCTATGACTTTCAGCTTGTAGTATATCCTTGAAAATATTGTTCTGTCTGACCATGATCTCTGAATAAGTATAGTATTTCTCTCCTAGCCAGCAGTCATGCAGGTTACCACAGTTTCAGCTGCTTTGAAGGATTACTGCCTTTCTCTTTGAGGGTGCTTTGAAGGGCATTTTTCATTTGAGCCACTTAGCATGTGTTCTAAGTTAAACTATTGCGAATACACGCCATAGGTTTGGTGAATATCCAAGGCAATAGGCAGCCAGAAGCTTAATTTTATTTCAGTATTTTACAATGAAAATCTCCACAGCTAATTGATTTAGTTTTGGGGTTCACATTTCTAGTGAGGTTGGGCCACATGTCCACCCCCAGTTCA
The DNA here is from genome assembly GCF_032452875.1 of Bos javanicus. Classification (NCBI taxonomy): domain Eukaryota; kingdom Metazoa; phylum Chordata; class Mammalia; order Artiodactyla; family Bovidae; genus Bos; species Bos javanicus. The sequence goes on from NC_083882.1 coordinate 34,509,578, forward strand.
TTCACCTGTGTGATGTGTCCCTTTAGTCCCTGGGAGACTCGGCTGAACATGTGAAGCTGTTGCAATTACGCTGTGATCAGAATTTTTTCTCTTGAGGATTTTGAAAACAAAAGTTCTCATTTTGGGCATGACCCAATAGGAGCTTTTATCTCTTTTCTCTGTTAGGTGTTAAGCTCTTAGAAGAAAAAAATCATGACTTACTTTTTTCCCCCTTCTCCCATGTTCTAGCCTGATACCTGGAATCAGCAATGTGTTTGAATGAATTAATGAGAATTCCTGGTGGGTAGAAAGATCACTAAGATAACTGCATCCAAGGCAGAGAAAGGAGGACGGTCCTCTGGAATATCACAGTCACTTCAGATTTGCCTGTGGAATTGTTCCATTGCCTTGAGACCGTATACCACAGTGCTCTAATGTTACTTTTGTCTGTGGACACAATTCCTAGCCTTATGCATTTTTTACCTTGTGCCTGAAAAGAAGTGTATATGAAATTCACTTTTTTAAAGGTTGCCTAAGCTATTGGATTTAAGGAGGAATATTCAGCATCCAAGTTAATAATCACTTTTATTTTCAGGATGTGGCTTTGTTTCTCCAAGAATTTAATGCTCCTGACATATTTATGGGAGTACTGGCCAAATCCAAATGTCCTCGATTAAGAGTAAGTATGTACCTTTCTAAAGCTGCCTCTTTGGAGCAGTGGCCTAAGAGTGCTGGCTAGTCTTTCATTTTTCTCACTTTACTGTTCTGAAGTGGCTACAGATCAGTCTGCAGATGTTTATCACTCTGCATATGTTTATTGAACATTATCAGGTACCAAGTAATGTGCTATTTACAATTATTACAGTCATAGAATTTTAGATTTGGGCTGGACCAGGGAGATCAATACTTAGATTTAACAGCTGTAGACACTATAGATAGTCATAGCTATCATTATGCTGCTTATATGTGGCAGAACAGGGACCAATGCCTGGACTACCCGCTTCTCAGTTTATTGCCTTTTTTTTTAAGTCATAAAATCCTCCGTTGCTTAAAAAAACCTTAATTCTAAACACAGCCATAGCTCAGTACTTTCCATAATTTGAATCTGATTTTATTTCTTGCATAAAATCTGCCCTCCAGGTCATCTTCTGATTTAGCATGGCCTGTCTGCTCCTCACCTCAGGAGCTTACTGTGATCATCACCTTCTCCGGGCCTCCCTCTGTGTGCCTTCCATCTCCTCTCAATATTCACATCTGTTTTCCAAGGTGGTACTTTTCTTCCAAGACTTCCCCAATAAGTAATCTCTCAGTGACCAGTGATGATAGTAAACGCACCAAAACAGTTCTGTACTTCTCACTGTCTTCTGTGCTTTAGTGCCATTTAGGTTGCCCTGTGCTGTGTATGTTGTGGCTGATTCGTAAATATTAAGTAATTATAATTATGAATGACTGCTATTTACTGAGTATTTTCATTTTACTATCTGTGAGGTAAGCATTTATCTCTTCTTTGTAAATAAAAGAACCAAGTCTCAGGTTAAGAAGTTGGTCTGGGGTTATACAACTAAGAAAGAATGGAGCTGGGATTTGAGCCTAACCTGCCTGACTTCCAAGTAACTGCTGTACTGTATCGTCTCTCTTTCTTTGAAATTATGAAGGAAGTGGAGAATTCTATAGTATATTTTTACAAATTGAATGTTGGCTTAAAATTTTATTTCATATAATGCACCACCTGAGTTAGGACCTCTTGAAGCAATGAACCACTTTTTCCTTAGGTTGTTATATTAATATAAAGATTTGACAGTTGCATAACTTTCTCCTAGCTTTTTCAAATTTAGGTACTTAGTACTTAAAGAAAATAAGCTTATTTTATTTTAAGAAAATAAGAATTGCTTCTTTTAGGAGTTAGTCCTGTTATTAATTATATATGTCTCTGAACCATAGCATGTTCATGGCAGTGATTCTCAGCCTTTGACACATGTTAGAATCACCTAAAATGTTTGCTTCCCAACTGCAGCGTGTCCCAGAATCAGTGATTATTGGGTCCACCCCCAGGGTCTGATCCAGTAGTTTTGGGTGGGATTAAAGAGTTCTGACAAGTTTCCAAGTAATGTTAGGCAGGTTGTGACCAGGACGAGGGCCCAAATTTTGAGAAGCTTTGTCCTAGGAAGCTTCTTACAAATTGCAGGTCAGGCCATTCCCAGATCAAACAGTCTCACCAAATGTGAGGCTCCAGACAGCTTTTAAAGTCCCCCCTGGTTATTCCAGTGAGTAGCTGAGGCTGGAAAACTGGGTGTTTGGTTGGAAGTTCAGTTATTCCCTCTAGTTTTTAAGGGCAAGGTGTGTGCTGCTCTTCTGCCCCTGTTTTGTTTACCGCTTTCCCTACATTTGACCACCCACATTTTATTGAAGCTCTTTACTCATTTAACTTTGGTGCCACCCCACTCTCCTGGTCTCTGACCTCTCCAGTCACTTCTCTGTTACTTGTTTTGCCTTTTTAATTTCTTCCTACATGCTTCTTTTAAGGTGTACATCAGATCCTTTGTCCTCTTTTTATTCACTTACTTGGTGAGTTCATCTACTCGACACCTTTCTTTAAGTGGCAAATCTGTGTTTGTGGGATGCCTCCCTTCTGATTTCTGGTGTTCTGTCTCTGACCTTTTATCAAGCACTGTCTGCTTGCATACTGCATTTTCCAATCCAGAATTGTGTATGTTCAAACTCAGTGCTTGTTGCACTTATCCACTTTTCAAAATCACATGATGTGCTTGATAAACAACTTCCCACACCCTACTCTGGGGATTCTGATTCAATAGATCTGAGATGGGACATGGAAATTGGTATTTTCAGTACATTCCCTGAGTGATTTTTATTTTCTAGCAAGTTTGGAAGCACTATCCTAACTGAATTAATTGTGTTCTTTCCTGTGCTTTCTTTTCTAATTGTTTTTGTCAATGGAACCAATCTGTCCTACTAGAGAAATAAAACAACTTGAAACCTAGGAGTTATGTTCAGTTGCTTCTCTTTCCTCCCATCATATTATTCTGGTTTCATTGAGTCTTTCTCCACTTGATCCATTTCTATACCTGCCATTGCCACCCTCATCTTCCTTCACCTTGATTTCAGAGATGCAGTGTGAGATAGTGGTTAAATGCTTAGCCTCCGGAATTTTGTTGTTTTCTAGTAGGAGATCTTGGGCAAGTTGTTTAACTTCTCTGTGTTTTGATTTCCTCATCTGAAAAATGGGGATAATGATGGTACATACCTCATGAATTATTATATGAAATGGTACATGGAAAGTGCTTAGGGTAGTGCCTGGGAATAGTAAGTGCTAAATAAGTATTAGCTGTTACTAGTCAAGTTAGCTTCTTTAAAAAATTTTTCACTATCATGTGTTACACATTTTGCTGCCAAAATAATTTTCCTAAAATATTACAGTATGTTGACCACTTTCTTGAGGACCTTCATGACTTCAGATAACTCAGATTAAGTCTAAACTCTTCAACATGACATTTAGGGCCCTTAATCCTGATCCTTTCTACCTGCTGGATTTATCTCACACTCTCCTCCCACCATGTGCTACTAATACTGGGTTGGCCAAAAAGTTTGTTTGTGTACGATGTCGTGGAAAAACCTGAACGGACTTTTTGTCTGACCCAGTAGCTGTGTGCTAATACAGGCAGCTTTCTGTTAGCCTTTGTTCACTCTTTTGCATTGTTCCTTCCTGCCTTGGCTGACGCTTTCCCTCTCCTTTGAATGTCTGTCTTGTTTGTACATTCAAATCCTATCAATCAATTATGACTCAGTTCATCTGTAAGATTTCTTCTTCCACGAACTCCTGCCTGCCTTTGATCTTTCTTTTTCATGTGTTTTTCATCTTCTCTCAAATACTACTGGACAGTTGTCAAATTAGGTACAGGCAGTATGCTCCCCTGTGCTGCTTCCCTTTTTCTCTCCCCAAACTTGGCTCAGTGAAAGTTTTTTTTTTTCAAGTTGTTATTTTTGTATATATGTCTTTCATCTTAGAGCCATTGTGACATGTGAAATTTGATTTGGCAGGAAATCTGTGTGGGAATATTAGGTAATATGGCCTGTTTCCAGGAGATATGTGTGTCCATCAGCAGTGATAAAAATCTTGGGTAAGTTTTACTACATAATAAGTATGTTTTTAAAAGATAGATTCATATTTCATATCCCTAAGGAAATCCTTATACATAAGAGAGAGGGAAACGTGGAATGTAGTACTTCCTTTCTCCTGGTGAGCATGCTCTAGGACTTCACTCTGTGTTGATGATGGTATCTGAGGGCTTCCATACTACTTGTGGACACGATTCAGAATTTAAGTCTGTTTTCAGCATTGGTTGCAAAGCGGCCCGAATAGTCACCCACATGGGATAAGAACCAGTGGGGCAGAGCTTGGCGATGGAGCACCTGACCAGAGTACAAAACAGTTCAGGCTCAGGGAATCCAGAGGTGCAGAGCTGGAGTCTAAAACAACAAGAGTTGTTGACCATAGTCACCCGGAGAATTTTGACTTAGATGGTGGGTGAAATGGCTTGCCAACAGACTAGAGGATACAGGGTTGCCCCTGTGATTCAAAGGCTCTCAGACTTCTGCTTAGAGGATAGGTCTCTTCTAATTCTGTTAATCAGAATCTTAAAGAAATATGTGCCTACAGTAGGTTAAGAAAACTGTTCTAGGTTATTTTCAGGAAGAGCTGTAGGGCTTATCACAGGATTCAAGTACCTGGGGCCTCCAAAATAGAGGTTATTACTTCTTCTAGGTGTGGAAGGACTTTAAGATCCTAGTTTAAGGTATTTATTCTTCCATAACTTGTAATCATTCATGGAATAAACGATTCAGGATTATGTTTGGTGTCTAGTGATACCTATTATTTTGCCAACAAAGGTCCGTCTAGTCAAGGCTATGGTTTTTCCAGTGGTCATGTATGGATGTGAGAGTTGGACTGTGAAGAAAGCTGAGCGCCGAAGAATTGATGCTTTTGAACTACAAGGTCCTGAAAGTCAAGGACAGACTGAGGAACTATTCCAAATTGAAGGATTCTAAGGTGATTGCAGCCATGAAATTAAAAGACACTTACTCCTTGGAAGGAAAGTTATGACCAACCTAGATAGCATACTGAAAAGCAGAGACATTAACTTTGCCAACAAAGGTCCGTCTAGTCAAGGCTATGGTTTTTCCAGTGGTCATGTATGGATGTGAGAGTTGGACTGTGAAGAAAGCTGAGCGCCGAAGAATTGATGCTTTTGAACTGTGGTGTTGGAGAAGACTCTTGAGAGTCCCTTGGACTGCAAGGAGATCCAACCAGTCCATTCTGAAGGAGATCAGCCCTGGGTGTTCTTTGGAAGGAATGATGCTGAGGCTGAAACTCCTAATACTTTGGCCACCTCATGTGAAGAGTTGACTCATTGGAAAAGACTCTGATGCTGGGAGGGATTGGGGGCAGAAGGAGAAGGGGATGACAGAGGATGAGATGGCTGGATGGCAGTACCGACTCGATGGACATGAGTTTGGGTGAACTCCAGGAGTTCGTGATGGACAGGGAGGCCTGGTGTGCTGCGATTCATGGGGTCACAAAGAGCTGGACATGACTGACCAACTGAACTGGACTGAACTGATACCTAGTAAAAATCTGAATGAGTAATATTGACAAGTTTTATAAATTTATTAAATATTTATCTTAATATGGAACAGTGTACATTGCTGATGAGATGTACATTTCTTCAGCCACTTTGGGACACTTGGGCATTACTTAGTCAAATTAGAAGATGCACTGTGACCCAGTGATGCCGCTTATAGGTATATGGTAAGAGAAATTGCACACACAAATCAGGATACTCATACAAGAAGTATTATGACTATTGCTTGAAATAGCCCCAAATTGGAATCAACCCAAATGTTCATCAGTAGTAGGCTGGAAAAACAAATTGTTTTATATTCATTCAATGAAATGCTCCACAGCAGTGAATCTGCAGCTACAGGAACAAGATGGGTAGATTGTAAAGAGATGGTGTTGGGCAGAAGAGCTCAGATGCAAAAGAGTACATACAATATCATTTCTTTCATATAAAGTTCAAAACCAAAATATATAAATGAACTATAGGGTAAACCAGGAAAATGATTGCTGGAAAAGTCAGGATAGTAGTCATTTCTAGGTGGGAAGGAGAACTGTGATTCGTAAGAGACACAGAGTGGCTACAGAGATGCAGCTCTGTTCTATGTCTTGCTTTATAATTGTTGCCCAAGTGTAGATTTGTGTCTTCCTGGTTTTTATGTTTGTAAGCCATATTTTCACATTTAAAACGTTTAAAAAGTTAAACATTCTGTTGTGATATTTGAAATGAGAGAAGTGAGGCATTTTGGGTTACCATTTTTTGGTTTTGTAGCCAGGTATTGCTGCACTGTTTGTATGATTCAGACCCTCCTACTCTGCTGGAAACAAGCAGGTATGCTTTCTTGTTTTTATAGATTCTCTATACTTACCCATAAGGGGACCCAGGAGAATAGAGTTGCCCTTTCCCTCTTGAATTTTCTTTACTGTTTTGAAAGATAGCTATTAAGCTTACATTTTTCACGTAGGTTGTTGCTTACTTGCCTTTCCCAGACAGAAGTGGCCAGTGTCTGGGTTGAAAGAATTCGAGAAAATCCAGCTATTTATGATAGTATTTGCTTTATCATGTCAAGTTCAACAAATGGTAAGTCACCATGTAATCTAGAAAAAAAATCTTTAAAATTATATTTAATTTTTAGGAAACCACATAACTATTTCTAGAGGTCACTTAAAAACTAAGTGTTAGGTGAGAAACTATTTCAGTTCAAGATATAAACTTTCTTCTTAAGCTCTCAAGATACTGATAAATCTCCCACTTGAAAATGAAGGAACACAAGCAAATTTAAACGAAGGTAGTAAACAGATTGCGCTTGGAATAAGTAATGCTTTGATAGGATTTAGCTTTCTTGACATAGTTTTAGGAATTTTGATTAGACTTACTGGTTTAAAAATTTTGTTTCTTATTTCAATGTTGCTTTTATTCTCTGCAGTTGACTTGCTGGTAAAGGTTGGGGAGGTTGTGGATAAGCTGTTTGATTTGGATGAGAAGCTAATGTTGGAATGGATTAAAAGTGGGGCTGTTCAGGCTCTGGACCAACCCCAGGAAGATTCTGAACAACAGCCAGTGTTTCGAATTGTGCCGTGTGTTCTTGAAGCTGCCAAACAAGTGCGGTAGGTGAGCTCTTCTGTGCAAAATGTTCTGGGAAAACCCCGTTGCTAGAAGCATCCTTACATATGTCTTCTTAGTTTCCTTTCGGCGGGATGAGTAGCACATAGCTGATCTTTGACAGGTTTGATTCACTACTAATATTGGTGACAGTGTATTTGCTCTTTGCAAGAATCATAATGGTTGCAAAATACCTGTTCTGATACTATTACTTGCTGCTAAGTCGCTTCAGTCGTGTCCGACTCTGTGCGACCCCATAGACAGCAGCCCACCAGGCTCCCCTGTCCCTGGGATTCTCCAGGCAAGAACACTGGAGTGGGTTGCCATTTCCTTCTCCAATGCATGAAAGTGAAAAGTGAAAGTGAAGTTGCTCAGTCGTGTCTGACTCTTCGCGACCCCATGGACTGCAGCCTACCAGGCTCCTCCATCCATGGGATTTTCCAGGCAAGAGTACTGGAGTGGGTTGCCATTGCCTTCTCCGTAATATTACTTAGAAGTAGGGTAAAATCTTCTGCAGTTTTGTATAATTTTATATCAAATGGAAAAGATTTTCTTTGTGCTTTATTTTTTACTGGCCATGTGACACCTTCTTCATTTAGTGTCAGGTATCATTTGTTTTCTTGCTCCTTCCATATATGTGCCAGTCTCGGATAAGTGACTGCCTTTTGGGCTCTGGTATCTTCCTAAGAGTGATTACTAGATTTTGTAGATCACTGAAACTGTTTTTTGCTAGTCACTAGAAAATTAATTTATAAATTGATCTGCCTGCTGGTCAACTCACTGTTAATGCTTTATGCCCTACTTTTTTTTTTGGCTACTCCCTGTGGCTTGTAGGATCTTAGTTCCCTGACCAGGAATTGAACCTGGGCCTTCAGCAGTGACAGTGCAGAGTTTTAACAACTGGACCGCCAGGGAATTCCAAATAATCGACAATAAAACCTTTAAATTTTATGTCCTTTATCCAGGTGAGCATAAAACTCATCATTTCCCCCCAGACCTGCTTCTTCAGTATTCTCAATCTCAATAAATGAGGTAATCATTATTCCATTTGGATAATGTGGGAGAAATGTGGAAGCCATTACTGACACTTCCCTCTCCCACCCCTTTCCCATGGCCAGTCAACCTCCAAGCCTTGTTCCTAACTTTTTAAAAACACTTATTTATTTGGCTTCAGCAGGCCTTAGTTGTGGCATGCAGGATCTTTGTTTGCGCCACACAGACTCACTCATTGCGGTGCACCAGGCTTAGTTGCCCCTTGGCATGTGGGCATTGAACCGCCTGGGGATTGAACCTGCATCTTCCACATTGCAAGGCAAATTCTTAACTACTGGACCACCAAGGAAGTGTCTTTTCCTGACTTTTCTGGAACTTTGTGCCCCTGCCAGGCTACAATGGACAGTTGCACAGCTGGACAGCTGCACCATTCTCTTAACCTGAGTTCCCAGCCTCAAGGCTCGCTTTTCCAGGCCGAGACTATAGAGCTGTCTTTTTAGAACATACACTAATCATCTCACTTTGATGCTTCAGACTCTTCAGTTGCCTTCCTTTGAATGAGGTCCAGATTTTTCTGGCTTAAAAGGCCCTATACAGTGCTTCTCCATCCTTATTCCTGTCCTCTGTTTCAGCTATAGGAAATTTCCTTCAACTGAACCAAGCCATTGTGACTCCAAGCCATTGCACACCATGTTGTCTCTGCCTCCAACATTTCTCTGCCCCTTTCAGGGCAAACTGTTTCTCTTAGGATACATTCCCTGACTCTCCAAACTAAATTAAGTCTGCTACTTGGATATCTTCTAGTGTTACATTCATATCACTCTACTGTTATTTATTATCCCTGTAATTATCATCTTTGCTTTTAGACAGTAAATTTCATGAAGGTAAGGGTGTCGTGTATGTATCTGTTTTCCCAGCCTCTAACATAGTGCCTGCAAGCTGTAGGTACTTATGAACCATCTTTTAGTTGTTGTTCACTATCTTTTCACTTAATTGTGTGGTTGAAGAACTAAGCCTGTGAGTTTAGGAATCCAGACTGTTTATCACAAAAATTATACTTATCAGGTTTTAGTGTTCTCAGCTCGGCTGGTAAGATGATCCTATGAAGTTTTAAGAACATCGTTATTGTCAGTGCTGGGTGCAGTGGGCCTTACAGTTCATTCTGTAGAAGTCTCAGTCACTTTTTGTCTGATGATTCAAGTAAACCAGCATGGTGAAGTATCTGTCACCTGGTAGGTTTCTGCATTGTTACTTTCATGGGCCAAGGTCAAATCGAATTTTTACTTCTTGCCCAGTGTGTGTTGATTGTACTACATAATATTTGTTTTTTGACTGTTTCCTCCATTAGAATGTAAGGACTTTGTCCTGTTCCCTTTTTTATCCTTAGCATGTAGGGCAGTGCCTAGTACCATGATAAATATTTACTGAATAAATGAATGGTCACAATTCCACAGACTGAGAGTTGATTTAATGCTTTTGCTTTTTGTATTTAGCTCTGAAAATCCAGAAGGGCTTGATGTTTACATGCATATCTTACAGCTGCTCACCACAGTAGACGATGGAATTCAAGCAATTGGTAAGATGTTGAATGGGGGAGCACAATAGGTATTCGTTTAATTGTTTTCTGTTTTTTAATTGTTACTTTCTTCATCATCTTTATCAAGTACAGTGTCCAGATACTGGGAAAGACACTTGGAATTTACTTTTTGACCTGGTGTGCCACGAATTCTGCCAGTCTGATGATCCGCCCATCATACTGCAGGAACAGAAAACAGTGCTGGCCTCTGTTTTCTCAGTGTTGTCTGCCATCTACGCTTCACAGACTGAACAAGAGTACCTAAAGATAGGAAAAGGCAAGTATAATTTTAGCTCACTAAGTTAAATTCTGGTTCATCAGATGTGTTTGTTGTTCCTTTTATTCCTTTCTTCCATTTTTTTGGTGCTTTTATTCCCTTGAATAAAAAAATACCACATGCTCAGTACAAAAAAAATTTAAATTTATAAAAGGAAATCTAGTGCTTGTAATCTGACCATTCAGAGATAACTACTATACACTCACATCCATACTTTTTTTTTTCTTGTTTTTTAGGCAGCTTTTTTCATTGAGAAGTAAAAATGAATATTTTCCTCTGCAAACACATGGTCTTTCACAGAATAATTTTTTATGACTAATACAATTAAATCCATGACCCATCTAGAATTATTCTGCTGTTACATGTGAGATGTGGTTTCACGTTTTTTCCAGATGGCTGCCCAGCTGCCTCAGCATTGCTGAGTGAATAGACCAGTTTACCCACACGGATTTGAAAGTTCACTGTTCCTGCGTTTTATATTGCCATATGTACTTGATTCATTTCTGTTGCTCTATTCATGTATCCATAGCAATACTGTTTTAATTATTAAGACTTTATGTTTTGATACCTAGTAGGGCTAGTCCTCCTTCATTCTAATATTTCAGTATGTTTTTGACTATTATTCTTTTTTTTAAACACTGAATTAGATTGACAAGTTCCAAACAAAACAAAACCAAACATCTTCTTGACTTTTTTGATTGAGATGTTAAATTTATAGACTATCTGAGAACATGTGCTTTTCCATTTGTTTAAGTCTTATGTCTCTCAGTAATGTTTTATGATTTTTTTCATACAGATCTTCATATTTCTTATTAGGTTTATTCGTGAATATTTTGTGTGTTGCTATTGTCTGTGGTATCTTCCACTGATTACTGTTGGAAAATATGAGGACTGTTGGGTTTCTTGGAGAAGGAAACTGCAACCCACTCCAGTATTCATGCCTGGAAAATCCCATGGACCGAGGAGCCTGGTGGGCTACAATCCATGGGGTCGCAAAGAGTCGGACACGACTGAGCAACTTCTGTGTGTGTGTGTGTGTGTGTTGGGTTTCTGTATATTAATTTTGCGTCTGTTGCTTAGTCACTAAGTTATGTCAGCTGTTTGCGAACTCATGGACTGTAGCCCGCCAGGCTTCTCTGTTCTTGGGATTTCTCAGGCAAGAATACTGGAGTGCATTGCCATTTCCTTCTCCAGCTGAATTCTCTTACTGTTTTTAGTGGTTGTTCCAGTGGTAATTTTGGACTTTATCTGACACTCCTTTTAGTTTAACCTAGATATGTTTTTTCACTTTTCTGCCTCTTTATTATTTAATGGATTGCCTTGTACCTCTGGGGTTATGTAATAATGGTGATCTTTACCTTTTTCCTCACTTTAATCCACCATGATTCTAGAGCTTCATTAATCATGATGCTGTTTTAGGCTTAAGCTATTTATGTTGTACCATTTGAGGAGATACTAATCTATTTCTATTTTATTCAGTTCGGTTCAGTTCAGTTCAGTCGCTCAGTCGTGTCCGACTCTTTGTGACCCCATGAATTGCAGCCGCCAGCCCTCCCTGTCCATCACCAACTCCCGGAATCTACCCAAACCCATGTCCATCGAGTCGGTGATGCCATCCAGCCATCTCATCCTCTGTCGTCCCCTTCTCCTCCTGCCCCCAATCCTTCCCATCATTAGGGTCTTTTCCAATGAGTCAACTCTTCGCATGAAGTTGCCAAAGTATTGGAGTTTCAGCTTCAACATCAGTCCTTCCAATGAACACCCAGGACTGATCTCCTTTAGGATGGACTGGTTGGATCTCCTTGCAGTCCAAGGGACTCTCAAGAGTCTTCAACACCACAGTTCAAAAGCATCAATTCTTTGGTGCTCAGCTTTCTTCACTGTCCAACTCTCACATCCATACATGACCACAGGAAAAACCATAGCCTTAACTAGACGGACCTTTGTTGCCAAAGTAATGTCTCTGCTTTTGAATATGCTATCTAGGTTGGTCATAACCTTCCTTCCAAGGAGTAAGTGTCTTTTAATTTCATGGCTGCATTCACCATCTGCAGTGATTTTGGAGCCCAGAAAAATAAAGTCTGACACTGTTTCCCATCTATTTCCCATGAAGTGATGGGACCAGATGCCATGATCTTCGTTTTCTGAATGTTGAGCTTTAAGCCAACTTTTTCACTCTCCACTTTCACTTTCATCAAGAGGCTTTTTAGTTCCTCTTCACTTTCTGCCATAAGGATGGTGTCATCTGCATATCTGAGGTTATTGATATTTCTCCCGGCAATCTTGATTCCAGCTTGTGTTTCTTCCAGTCCAGCGTTTCTCATGATGTACTCTGCATATAAATTAAATAAGCAGGGTGACAATATACAGCCTTGACGTACTCCTTTTCCTATTTGGAACCAGTCTGTTGTTCCATGTCCAGTTCTAACTGTTGCTTCCTGACCTGCATACAGATTTCTCAAGAGGCAGGTCAGGAGGTCTGATATTCCCATCTCTTTCAGAATTTTCCACAGTTGATTGTGATCCACACATTCAAAGGCTTTGGCATAGTCAATAAAGCAGAAATAGATGTTTTTCTGGAACTCTCTTCCTTTTTCCATGATCCAGCGGATGTTGGCAATTTGATTTCTGGTTCCTCTGCCTTTTCTAAAACCAGCTTGAACATCTGGAAGTTCATGGTTCACATGTTGCTGAAGCCTAGCTTGGAGAATTTTGAGCATTACTTTATTAGTGTGTGAGATGAGTGCAATTGTGTGGTAGTTCGAGCATTCTTTGGCATTGCCTTTCTTTGGGATTGGAATGAAAACTGACCTTTTCCAGTCCTGTGGCCACTGGTGAGTTTTCCAGATTTGCTGGCATATTGAGTGCAGCACTTTGACAGCATCATCTTTCAGGATTTGAAAGAGCTCAACTGGAATTCCATCACCTCCAGTAGCTTTGTTCTTTTTCAAGTGTTTTTTTTGCATTTATGGATAAGTTATGTGACTGAGGAGATGACATTAAGTACAAATGTGAGAGAGGTAATGAAGTGAGTCATGTGAATACTTGGGCAGAAAGCATTCCAGACAACAGCAAGTGTAAAAGCCCCAAATTAGAAGTATGCCTGGTATATTTGAAGAAGAGCAGTGAAGCTGTATATGCTTGGGGTGATGACCACATGAGAAAGAGAAATAGCACCTGGGGCCAGAGAGATAATGGGGGTTGGATGGGGAGGGCCTGATTTTGCCTTTTGCTCTGAATGAGTTAGGGAACTGTGGGAGTTTTAAGCAGAGAATGGACAGACGTGAGCAGACTTTAGCAGGCTTTCTGTGGGGGCAAAAGGGAGACTAGTTAGGAGGCTGCTATGAACTTGAGGCAAGAGATGGTATAACTTGATTGAGGTGGTAATGGGGAGGTGGTGGGGAAAAATAGTCAGATTCTGATCATTTTTAAATAGTGCCAACAAGATTTGCCAACTCGTAGAATGAGAAGCATGAGAAAAGTCAAGCTCTGGCATTTTTGTGTAAAAGAATTGCCATTTACTAAGGTAGACATGGCACCCCACTCCAGTACTCTTGCCTGGAAAATCCCATGGACGGAGGAGCCTGGAAGGCTGCAGTCCATAGGGTCGCTGAGGGTCGGACACGACTGAGCGACTTCACTTTCACTTTTCACTTTCATGCATTGGAGAAGGAAATGGCAGCCCACTCCAGTGTTCTTGCCTGGAGAATCCCAGGGTCGGGGGAGCCTGGTGGGCTGCCGTCTATGGGGTCTCACAGCGTCAGGCACGACTGAAGTGACTGATTTAGCAGCAGCAGCAGAAAGATAGAAAAGACTGGTTTTTAAACCTGGTAAGGTTGAGATGTCGACTCCATGTCCAGCTGGAGCAGTTGAGCTGACAGTCTTGAGTCTGGAGTGGAGAAGAAAGGCCTGAGCTGGACTGTAAATGTTGGAGTTGTCAGCTGTTATGCTTATTAGGTCTTCCATAAACCTTAGTTACTTCTTTTGACTTGATTTGCTGTGAAAAGAGGGAAAATTAATATCTTTTACTGCCAATATGTTTGTCCTTTTCTTTTCATCATTTGTAGTTTAATGAATGTTGATGGCATATTGTTTAGTATATAGACATTCGTTATAAATTGCCCATCTTTGTTTCCCATAATACTTATTTTTTTTGCTTAAATCCTTTTAAATCAGATATAAAGTTCATATCCCCTGTTTTCCTTTTGTTTGTTTGCATTTGCCTCTAATACCTTTGTCTATATTATTTTTTTCAACCTTTCTGAATACTTTGCTTTAGATGTGTTGATTTCTTCTCAGTAAATGAGTTAAACCATTTAAATGTGTTGATAGTTATGTTTGATCTGCATATTGTCATATTTTTCATTATGTACATTTATATTGAAATACTTCAGTATATGATTTATTAACTTTGTTTTGTGAGTATATCTGAGATTTAGTAAGGTTAATAACTTTATAACTCTCAAAATACAGTTATAATGCCCCTCATTACAAAAAAATCCTTAAAATCTAATAACTTAAAGCACGTATCTCCACGTTGACTATTTTTTATCCATTTCCTTTATAACTGTCTCAAAATACAATTGTAATGCCCCCCATTTTTAAAAAAATCCTTAAAAGTCTAATAACTTAAAGCATATATCTCCATGTTGACTATTTTTTATCCATTTCCCTGGTATTTTCAAACTACAAACTTAAATGTGGGGGGGAGGCAGTTCCTGAATTATATTTTTTGATATCTGTTCTTTTTCATCATTTTGGGTTTCTTTTTCATTCTGTTTTATTCATTTGCTTATTTGAGAGTATAAAAACGTAAACCTCTTGGTGTCTGAGCCCTTGACAATCTTGTTTCCCGCCATATCTACAGTACCTAAAATACCGTGGTGTCTGGTATTCGTAGGTGTTCAGTACGTGTGCAGGAATGAATGAATGGTAACCAAATTTAACTGGCTGATTCCTTGCCCCTTGATTTGTTTGTACAGTGGATCTTCCTCTAATAGACAGCCTGATTCGTGTCTTACAAAATATGGAACATTGTCAGAAGAAACCAGAGAACTCGGTGGAGTCTAACACAGAAGAAACTAAAAAGTCTGATTTAACCCAAGAGGATTTCCACTTGAAAATCTTGAAGGATATTTCATGTGAATTTCTTTCTAATATTTTCCAGGTGTTAACAAAGGTAGGAGAAAAGTATAAAATGCTTTCTTCAGGAAAAGAAAGTATGGATTGCTTTCTGCTCTCAAATTTTATTGTTAGTGTTTTTATTTTTTAATTTTACATTAATTTGGGGAAATAGAGAAAGAAAAAACTTTTAAGTTTATACTCAAACTAACAGCTGATGTAAATTGGTGTATTTATTTATGTGCTTTTCATATACTTCTCACCAGTTATACAATTTTTGGAGGCCGTTCTTTTCACTTAACATTATAAGCACTTTTCCTGACTCCACATCAATACACTTAAAAACTTTTCACTGAGAACCAGTTTGTTTAATACTCAATTTTCCAAAAAATCGGTTTTCAAAATTTACTGTGAACTTGTCTTAAGAAGTATTCTTCCTGAATATGTGCAGGATTGTTAGCATATGCTTTCTTTGAGCATATTCTTTCTCAGTTCAGTTCAGTCGCTCAGTCGTGTCTGACTCTTTTGCCACCCTATGAATAGCAGCACGCCAGGCCTCCCTGTCCATCACCATCTCCCGGAGTTCACTCAAACTCACGTCCGTCGAGTCAGTAATGTCATCCAGCCATCTCATCCTCTGTCATCCCCTCTTCCTCCTGGCCCCAATCCCTCCCAGCATCAGGGTCTTTTTCAATGAGTCAACCCTTCGCATGAGGTGGCCAAAGTACTGGAGTTTCAGCTTCAGCATCATTCCTTCCAAAGAAATCCCAGGGCTGATCTCCTTCAGAATGGACTGGTTGGATCTCCTTGCAGTCCAAGGGACTCTCAAGAGTCTTCTCCAACACCACAGTTCAAAAGCATCAATTCTTCGGCGCTCAGCTTTCTTCACAGTCCAACTCTCACATCCATACATGACCACTGGAAAAACCATAGCCTTAATAATTTTTTATTATTAGTGAGATTGAATATCTTTCCATATATTTGTATATTATTTGTGTTTCCTGCTTTATAAACTTATCCATCTTGATTTTTGTATGAACTCCTTGGGTAATTCTATATCTTTTGCATATTTGTTACAAGTATTTTCCCCATTGTTTGTTGTTGTTTTTTTTTTTTTGGAGGGAGGGATGTAGGTGTTACTTAATTTTTATGTGATAAGAATATAGGAAGAAAGTGGGCTGAGAATAAACCAGGGATATGTCTTGAAAATTCTGATATGCCATACTTAATGGAATTTGGACTTAATCTTGAGGAAACTGGGGAACTACTAGAGTTTTTTTTTTTAAGCATCAAGTGATATGACTTGTTTAGAAAGGTTACTCCAGAAGTAGTAGAGGATTAGAATGAGTTGAAGCTGCAAGACAGGAGACCAACCAACAGGCTCTTGTGGCTGGTAATCTTCAAGGAGAAAGAGTGAGAGCTTAGACAGTGGAAGAGTGGATGGAGAGCAGGGGTGAGATGGGAGAGATTTAGTAGAGTAGAACTAAACCCTTAGCTGGAGGGACTGGCCGCAGAGGAGGACGTCTTGGCGCTCCCCTACATTTTTGGTTTGTGCAGCAGGCCTGGTGGGTGGTGGTGCCTTCAGTGGAGCACATGTTTGGGTTAGACCAGGAGGGATGATGGCGGGTTCAGTTTGGAACATTTGAAATGCCTGTAAGATCAGTGGGGAACTGGATAAACTGACTTGTGTTTATTCGCCAGATGTGGCTTTAGAAATTTTCGGTTTTTTGATAACAGATCTTTTTGTTTATTTGTTTTAGGAGACTATAACTCAGGGACTAAAGGAGGGCCAGTTAAGCAAACAGAAGTGTTCCTGTGCATTTGAAAATCTTCTTCCTTTCTATAGCCCTGTGGTGAGTATAAGTAAATGTATAGGTGGCCGAGTTTCAGGGGATTACTCTGTAAAATGTTTTAAGTAATAAGCACTTGATCTCTGAGGCCTTTGTGAAAAAAGGTAGTGCATATACTACACATGACTCAGTGCCTTTGTCAGATAGATGACTGCTGGATAATTCATGGCACTAGCCTGAGTAACAAAGGAATCAACACTGAATTTATAGTATCCTTTTCTGTTGTAGCATATATACTAATTAAAAATAAGATTCTTAGGTATAGTCAATAGGTTTTTATCAGATCAGATCAGTCGCTCAGTCGTGTCTGACTCTTTGCGACCCCATGAATCACAGCACGCCAGGCCTCCCTGTCCATCACCAACTCCCGGAGTTCACTCAGACTCACGACCATCGAGTCGGTGATGCCATCCAGCCATCTCATCCTCTGTCGTCCCCTTCTCCTCTTGCCCCCAGTCCCTCCCAGCATCAGAGTCTTTTCCAATGAGTCAACCCTTCGCATGAGGTGGCCAAAGTACTGGAGTTTCAGCTTCAGCATCGTTCCTTCCAAAGAAATCCCAGGGCTGATC
Organism: Bos javanicus; assembly: GCF_032452875.1. Lineage (NCBI taxonomy): Eukaryota > Metazoa > Chordata > Mammalia > Artiodactyla > Bovidae > Bos > Bos javanicus. The sequence continues at coordinate 34,527,178 of NC_083882.1, forward strand.
TCCTTCAGAATGGACTGGTTGGATCTCCTTGCAGTCCAAGGGACTCTCAAGAGTCTTCTCCAACACCACAGTTCAAAAGCATCAATTCTTCGGCCCTCAGCCTTCTTCACAGTCCAACTCTCACATCCATACATGACCACAGGAAAAACCATAGCCTTGACTAGATGGACCTTTGTTGGCAAAGTAATGTCTCTGCTTTTCAGTATGCTATCTAGGTTGGTCATAACTTTCCTTCCAAGGAGTAAGCGTCTTCTAATTTCATGGCTGCAGTCACCATCTGCAGTGATTTTGGAGCCCAGAAAAATAAAGTCTGACACTGTTTCCACTGTTTCCCCATCTATTTCCCATGAAGTGATGGGACCGGATGCCATGATCTTCGTTTTCTGAATGTTGAGCTTTAAGCCAAGTTTTTCACTCTCCATTTTGACTTTCATCAAGAGGCTTTTTAGTTCCTCTTCACTTTCTGCCATAAGGGTGGTGTCATCTGCATATTCAAATTACATTGGATTTGCTACCATTAGAGGCAATTTCAAAATAATTTTTTTTTAGAAAAATGGAATGTGGAATGTGGGAGTGAGGGAGTGGGTCAGAAAGGAGGATGATAATATAACTCTGGTAATGGACCCTCAAGGGCAATCAGTAGGAGGAGAAATATTAGTTTAAAAATAAACGAGGGGACTTCCCTTGTGGACCAGTTGGATAAGAATCCACCTGACAATGCAGGGGACATGGGTTTGAACCCTAGTCTGGGAAGATTCCATATGCCTCAGAGCAACTGAGCCATGTGCTGCAGCCACGGAGCCTGTCCTCTAGAGCCCGTAAGCCGTAACTGCTGAGCCTGAACGCCCTAGAGCCACATGCCGCAGCTGCCGAGCCTGCGCGCATAGAGCCCGTGCTCCACAACAAGAGAAGCCACTGCAGTGAGAGACCCCTGCTCGCCGCAGCTGGAGAAAGCCCTCACACAGCAACGAAGTCCCAGCACAACCAAAGATGAGTAAAAGGAAACAAAATGATAAGGGCTAGGCATTGCCTTGGTGTTTCAGAGGACTATCCAGGAAGTACTGTTCTTGTTATCTGATCTGTCAACATTTCTTTTCCACTGGACTGTTTAGAAAACATAGGTAGAGCGTTTTTATAGACAATAGTCAGTATGTTTTTAAGGTATCTTTTCCTGTACTTATTTTTATTTGATTTCTTTTGTTTAACTCACAGGTGGAAGACTTTCTCAAAATCCTCCGTGAAGTTGATAAGACTCTTGCTGGTAACCTGGAGGAAGGCTTCCCAAGTTTGAAGATTCAGACTTAAAAACTATTAGAATCCTCTGCCCAAGAAATGGACTCGCTGACTGTTGAAATTGACAAATAGGAAATATTACACCATAATTGTTTGGTATCATACTCATGCCCTTCTCCTCCAGCTTTATCTCATTTTTGTTTGGCACTGAAATATTTTCACTACCATCAAACATCATCTCCCTCCCCTCCTTTTTTTTGGTGTGTGTGTGTTGGTTGTATAGTATTTGTCTTCAGGTAAAGAAAACAAAATTATCATAGAGGTCCTTTTTAGAATATTTGAGGGGTCACTGAGGATTTTCTTCATAACTCAATTTGATTTTTACTCAGAATTTTGTATTCATATCTATTGCAAGTACATTCAGCTGCACTAGTAGAAAACCCTACTATAGTAGCTTAATCTGTTAACTTGTATGTATTTTATGCAATAAGAAGTCCAGAGGTGTGCAGTCCAGCCCTGATAAGGTGGCTCAGGGACCCTGACTCCTTTTATCTTTACGTGATCTGCCGGGTAGACCTTTGTGTTCATTATTGTTGTCTTTTGGTTAAAGGGACTATAATATCTCTGGTCCTTTCTTCCACATTCATGGAAGAAAAAAGAGAAAGGCCAAGGGGCTTTCTCTTAACAAAACTTTACTTTTTATTTGGAAAAGATAGCCCTCCCTGGCCAGAACCATGTCTTATGTCTGTCCCTAATTGCAGGTATTTGAAATCAAGTACTTTTTTTCTTTCTGGCCTCTCTAGGAGAGAAAGGCAAGAGAGAAGGGAGATAGGAATGGCTTTTGAGTATACCCAGTTCATGGTGTTTGCCACAATATGAAACCTTTCTGTCCATTTTAATTGTATTGATTCCATGCTAGGTTGTTAGTAACAATCAAAAGCAACTACTAGTTTAGCTTTGTTACAGTTCAGTTTTTTTCCAGTGTTTTACGTATGACGATGAAAATGCTAACATTTTGATGAAAGCACATTAGCAGAATTCTCTGGTTTAATTTCAGAAAATGATTTTCTTGAGTGACCTCAGATTTTTAAAGTTAAGACTGAGGAAGTTTCATAACTTCTGGTTGTTTACAGACTGTTGTACGTGATTTTCCTCTCACACTGTATCATTCAGTATAGTGCTTCCTAATGAGACGTATTCTGGGAATCAACCAGGTACACTTATAGGAAGTACCCAGTTTGTATTGTTTCAGTTACTGAAAGTGGACTTTTAGTAGATTTTCAGAAAATAGCAGTTATGAATGAAAAAGCCAGCTTTTTAAGCCTCTCTTCTGGTATACCTTCTTCTCAGTCTATTGTAGAATCTTTTAAATTTTTAATCTTTAAAGCATTAGTCTTGCCTTTTGTATTCTTTCCTTGAATGACTTTTGCTGATAAAACACAGGGTTTTCCTGTGCTGTTTGTAAGAGATATATAATTTCCAGTTTGGGGGTAATTTTACTGTTGAAAGTACCCTGCCAAAAAGAATTGAACTATGAAATTAAAATCTTATCGATTAAACTCTAGTTGGTAGGTTTGCTTTATGTATATTTGTATGTCTTTGGTGGTGACCTATCCGCCAAGTGGAATATGACTTTAACGTGAGCTTTCAAAGTCACCTATGTAATCACTCCTACCTGCTAGCCAGTGCTAAAAATTCTACTTCTGTTATCTCTTAAAGTTTAAGGTTAAAGATGCAAATAAGCCTATTAGAGTAATACTCCAAGTTACTGTCATGTTTAATGTCAGCGTGTAAATTCACATTCTCTTTTCTTGAGGGCACATTTTAAAAGGGGGAGCACAGGAACCTTGGGTGTCTGAACAAAAGAGTGCCATTCAGAGTGGCCAGGTTACAGAAGGAGAAAAAGGATACATCACGGGGAGGCTTGGGATGTCCAGGTTATTTTCTACTTCCATTTCTGCCTTGAACCTGCCTTATTGATGCTTCTTGCTATTGTAACATTATGAAGTGGTGCATATTTTCATAGTACTTCGATATGTTTGAAAACTTCCTAAATCTGTAAATTATAATAAATAGTTTTTTTTTAAGTGAGCAATGTTAAAACTTCTTTTTTTTTTTTTAAAGCTACACAGTTTGAAGAATTTACTAAAAATTAACGCTTGTATCAATTACAGTGATATTTTAAAATGGTGCTTTCTGCAGAAGCAGGTTCAGGAGTGCTGGACTCTGAAAATCATATAACTTGCAAGGCTGAAGACCCTATTTGGGGCAGCCAGTCATATTTATTGTCTACTATGTATCAGGTGTTGTTCTAAGTATTAGGAAGACAGCAGCCAACTAAACGGACAGGATATGCATACTGGAAATTTTGTAGTGGACAAAGAGACATGAATCTGGCCAAGTGGAGCTCACATTCTAGAGTCTTCTGTAGAGTAACGGGAAGAAATTGGCCTGCATAGAAGAACAGAAGAGGTCACTCAGCCTGGAGGAGAACAGATCATTGTTCTCAGTTCTTCACCTCTCTTGCCATGGCTTCTTGGTGACTAGAGTGTATTTCCCTGCCCTTTGATTTTGAGCTTGGCCAAGTCATTTTGCTTCAGCCAATTGAACATTAGTTAAGTTAATATAAGCAGTCTAAATACACTAGTCTTTTTAAAGGCTGAATAGTATTCCACTGTGTGTATATGCCATGTTCTCTTCCCCTGTCAGTGGGCATTTAGGTCGCTTCTGGGTCTTGGCTTTGTGAAGAGTGCTGCAGTGAACACGAGAGTGAAGCTCTCTCTTCGAGACCCTGCTTTCAGTTCCTTTGGTTAGATACCCAGAAGTGAGATTGCGGAAGTGTAAGTAACTTAGCTAAGAGAACGGTTAATTCATCCCCTCCCCCAACTCTTTTTTCCTAAAATAATGATTTTTTTCCATCTTTGTCAGGATAAGGCTGATCTGGAGCATACTAACCCTGATCACCTTGCTGCGATATTATTGAGATGTCACTCTCAGTTTACATTGCTACCAACAGTGTACAAGCGTTCCTTTTTCTCCACATGCTCAGTAACACTTCTCTTTAGTTACCAACACTTGTGTATGTAGATAGTAGCCCCCTAACTGGTGTGAAGTGATCATCTCATTTTGGTTTTGATTTGTGTTTCCCTGGTGATCAGTGGTGTTGAGCACTTTTTCATATATGTGTCAGCCATTCACATCTTCATTGGTGACATGTCTCTTCAGTTCCTTGGCCAAATTTTTAATCAGCTTGTTTGTGAAGCTTTTTTGTTAGTGAGTTGCAGATTTTCCATTATATTTAAATATTAACTCTATCAGATATATGGCTTGGAAATATTTTTTCCCATTCCATAGGCTGCCTTTTCATTTTGTTGATTGCTTTCTTTGCTATGCAGAATAGTTTGCTTTGCTATGCAGAATAGTTTGAGGTAGGCCCACTTGGCTGTTTTTGGCTGTGCTCTTGGTATCATATCCAAGAAATGATTGCAAAGACTATTATCAAGAAACTTCTCTCCGTGTTTTCTTCTCAAGAGTTTTTACAGTCTAAGTTTTACATTTATGTTTTTATCCATTTTGAGTTAATTTTTATGTATGATGTAAGAGAGAGGTACATATTCATTCTTACACGCATGAACATCCAGTTTTCCCCAGCATTACTTATTGAAGAGACTGTCTTTCCCCCACGGTATATTCTTGCTGCCTTTGTCAAAGATTGGTTGTGTGTATGGGTTTCTTTCTGGGCTCTGTTCTATTTCTTTGGTCTATATGTCTGTTCTTAAAACAGTCCCACTTATGGTAGCATCAAAAAGGTGGTGAAAGACTTACACACTAAAAAATTATAAAACACCGACAGAAGAAATTAAGGCAGACACAAATGAAAAGATATCCATGATCATGAATTGTAAGAATTAATATTGTTAAATTGGCCATACTATCCAACATAGTCTTCAGGCTCATTGTAGCACGTATCAAAATCCTAATTTTTTACAGAAATAGAAAAAAAAACCCTAAAGTTTATGTGGAAGCATAAAAGACACCTAATAGCCAAAGCAGTTTTGAGCCAAAAAAACAAAAAAACAAACCCAAAGCTAGAGATGTCATGCTTCATGATTTCAAAATATATTGCAAAGCCCTTTATGTTTTCTTGAATGAGATTTGAAAAGTCTTAAATATCTGAAAATTCTGCAACCACATTTATTTTTCACTAGGACTATATTAAGTGAAATATACCATATTTGAAACTTCACTGCAAATATGATTTGTACTAGAACATCAAGAGCTCTTTAGCGGCAGTCTTAACTATGTGCCTCTTGCTGCCTCTAAATAGGTTTCCTTGTGAAATGATTTTAAATTAACTTTTAAACACCAGGTTCCGTGTTCCACTGCTAAGGCTACAGCATGTATTTATAACAACATTTCTGCTCACTAGGACACCTAGTTAATTACATACTGAGCTTGTATCAATATTGGGCTTGGTGACCTGCAGGCTGTTTAGAAGTGGGAGGCTTAGGAGACCATCTGCCAATCTCTGCCATTGGAAATGCTTTTCTCTATTACTGTAATGAAATCACTAAAATCATTTCCTGTTTCCAGTCCTTGTTCAGTTCTTCTATCTATTGTCAATAAGAGGATATTAAAATACTCAGGAAAGTCCACATGTCCTTTTCATCCTGGTCCATAATGTGGCAAGTGTCTTTGTGTTTTAGTATTGGAAATAATAAATAATGACGTCAAGTCTATTGTAATAAAAGAAGCCTGCTTATTAAACTCTTTCTTTTCCTTTGACATCATGGGATCTGTTTATAATTTTATGGGTTTTCCCGCTTACCATTCAGGGTTTATATGATTACATGAGAAATTGAAACGTTTTGGGGAACAGTCCCTTCACAGAACTGACAATTTCCTGCTTGGTCAGGCCCGTTGTGCATGCAGACTCCAACGAGATAGTGGAAGAAAGGACAAGGAGGCTTTCTGTATTCTGGAGGAGCTTGACTTCGTGAAGTTTGGGCTTGCTTCCACAAAGGAGTGTGTGTTTTAAAAGCAAGGTGTGTGGGTTAGTGGGGAATGTATATTTATCATAGTCCACAGTTCAAGAATATATATAGAGAGACATATGGCTTTATTATAAGTCACTCAGTCAATGTAGGATCATGTAATTTTGTTTTGAATGGCTCTTTCTGACCCTATACCATTTGAAGACATTGGCATCTTTGGAAGTTAACTCTCCTAGGACCTGTGTCTGGGAAGGCTGGTGGCATTTGTAAACCTATAAGTGTGCTTTCTTCAAAATGCAGCTGGTGTTAACCAGGAACAAATATCGTGGTCAGTCAGCTAGCATTCACCTGGACAAACTTAAGTCCTTTAACTTCGCTTTAACCACAGAGAAGTCTTGATTCTGTCACCAGTGGTAGGAAAAAAAAAACCTGTCAACATTGTGGACCCTGGAACAAAGTCCTCAAATTGAATTCTTTAATTTTTTTTTTTAATGTTTGGACAGACCAGGTAACTGTCTTTTGTGTCCTGACTAAAAGTTACTTTAATTTTTGTGATTGCAGTATTCAATATTTAAAGCAATTTGGAGATTTCTTGCTCCAAATGTACCCCTTTGCTTGTTGCCCCCATAAAGTGATACCCAAATGATCTTTAAAGATCAAATTTCACATTTTCAGATCAGTCTTGAGTAATGTGAAATCTTAGTAGATTTTTATCTTTCTATTTGAACATGTTTTAATGTGGGTTGGCTATTTAGGACTGTTGCTGAAAAGACACACAGTTTTTCAGAACAACTCACATTTTTCCAGAACAACTCACAAGGCAACTCAAAGATTATTTTATCTTTTAGGAAGTCGCCACAGCACTTACAGCCCAAAGGAAACCAGGAGGATCATGCTGCAGAAGCCCTTTGGAGGAACGTGCCAGCTGCTCCGTAACCATGACTTGGCTCTCCTTTGATGGAGAGATTAATAGTTTCTATAATCATATCATCCTGGTTGCTCTGTGCTCAGAGTTTACTCAGACTTGAAAGAAATGGAAATTAATTGAAAAGGAAAAAAAAAATTCTTCCTCTCTTGCCTCTCCTCGAAACCTGGAAAAGTGATGAGACAGATTCAAGGGTTTGTTGTCAGCTGGAGCTGATATTTATTTTTTTGCAATTCTGGATATAGAGAACCAGAAAAAAGCAATTGGACAGTGAGGAAGAGGTAGGTACAGGAAGAGAGTCTAATGCCCAAAGGCCTAAATAATTCCAAACAGAAGAGAATCACTGGGCATTGGACCCAAGATACACATGGAAGGTTATCTGTGAAGCCATATGCATCTGCTCCTGGAAATAAATGCAAAGGGAGCAGAAAGCAGGTTTTGTAGCTTATGTGATTGTCATCAAATGAATTGGGTTGGCCTAGTGATTTTTATCTGTGTCTACTTCTACCACAGAGGTGCTTCCATGAATTTATTTGCCACATCCTGAGTTTGGGAAATACTTTGGTTAAAATCTCTCCTTTTCTGCTCTGAAATTTGAGCTCAGTTCTTTTAGGCTGTACCATTGCTTTGTCCCTGGTAGCTCAGATGGCAAAGAATCCGCCTGCAATGAAGGAGACCTGGGTTCAGTCCCTGGGTTGGGACGATCTCCTGGAGAAGAAAATGGTAACCCACTCCAGTATTCTTACCTGGGAAATCCATGGACAGAGGAGCCTGGCGGGCTACAATCCATGGAGTCTCAAAGAACTGGATACGACTGAGTGACTCACACTTTTACTTTCATCACTTTGGACCAGTTCTCTCACCCTATATGCTAGTATTGATTTCTGTTAATGTTGCTGTTGAGCCTTGAAGTGTTTCAGTAGCAGAGGATTTAGTCTTCTGTGGGAGAACATGGATGTTCATAGAACACAGGTCTCTTTGTCACTCAAGCCAGGGATAAACTTCCAATATATGATCAGTAAGTGCTTTGTTGGAGTTCACTGAACCAGGAAGAGAGAAACTGAGTTGTGAATAAACACTTCTCATTGGTGAATGCCATTTTATGAAAGTTGTCGTGTGTTGAACTTGCCATGTGTTTAGCACAATGCTCAGTGGGGTTAAGAAGTTGACCATTCAGTACAGGAAGAAAACAAAGTTAACAGGCGTTTATTCTGTCTCCAAAAATCAGAGTCCATGTCTCTTCTGAAACGACTTACTTTTACTTCTCAAAGTTACATGCTAGTCAGAGATTGGGGCTCTCTTGAGGCTTACATAACTCTAAGAGATATATAGGTCTCTTTGTGGGTAGAGAGCTCCCTGCAGTTAAATGCAGGCCTAACAGCAAGCTCCCTTCCACTGTTGCCCATCCGCCATCACAGTTAAGGACATCAGATACATACTTGCCCCCGTTCTCATGGGACCACATAAGGAAAGCATCTCCAGCCCGGGGCTTGACTCCATCCCTCCTGCAGAGGGAGGCTCTGAGAGCTTGCGAATATGCCAGCAGCCCTGCTGTAGCAGGACATGGTGATGCCACAGCAGAGGCTGGAGAGGACGAGGCCTTGATCCAGGTTGGAGCAATGATGTGTATGTAGGAGACTCACGGGTTTGTTGCCAGTGGGAGCTGAGATGAGGCTAGTCACTCAGGGAGCGCTGTGGAGCCTGACGCAAACCCAACAAGATAAAATGCTGAATTTACAGAAACTAGGACACTACCTCAAGTGAGGGTGAAGCAACAAGCACCCTGGAAGCCAAGAGGTCCAAGTAGAAAAGGACGATCTTCACATCTACTGTGACATCTTGGCTACACCCCTCCTCTATGTGCCTGGACAGCATCTTAGGAGGCAGCTGCGTGAGATGCCAGCCTTTTTTATTTCTTTCTAATTAAAGATTGCAGTCTTGAAGGACCTCTTTAAATTATTGGACCAGAGTGAATTTCATTGGAATTGGATCTTTGGTTTTTAAATTTTCCTGCTACTAACAGATAGAGATTCAGAGAAATATCAGCTTTATTATGGTAACAAAATGAAGCTGTTACTTTTTATTTCCCTATCAGAGTACCAGTGTGAATTGAATTTTGAGACCCTGTAACGGAGAAGGCAATGGCAACCCACTCCAGTACTCTTGCCTGGAAAATCCCATGGACGGAGGAGCCTGGTAGGCTGCAGTCCATGGGGTCGCTAGGAGTTGGTCGGGACTGAACAGCTTCACTTTCACTTTTCCCTTTCATGCATTGGAGAAGGAAATGGCAACCCACTACAGTGTTCTTGCCTGGAGAGTCCCGGGGACGGGGAGCCTGGTGGGCTGCCGTCTATGGGGTCGCACAGAGTCAGACACGACTGAAGCGACTTAGCAGCAACATGAGGAAAGAGAGGAGAAGGAGTTGCCAAAGTTTTAGCAGATAAGTGAGAATCCTTACAGACTCCTTTTGGAATTTCTGCAGTCAGATATACTCAGTGTTTCTCTGCATAGATTCATTTCCAAGAAAACAGAGAAAGACAATAGATGAAAAAGATATTTCATTACATTTCAGGAGGCTTGCTGACTGACATCTTTTGTATCTAGAATCTGTAGGGACCACCTAATATGTATGGTGGAGCCATGAAGGATCTTTATCATGGGGTGAAACCCTGTGTTCCTTTAAAAGCTGGCCTATCTAAAGGAAAAGAGAAACTGGAGAATTCCAGATCTAATACACAACCAGTCTCCTATGTGAAACAAGAGAGACTGCTTAAGTAGAGTTCATTTATTCACTCAACAAACATTTAGCAGTTGCCAGCTACATGAAGTCACAATGCTAAGTGCTGGGGATACAGTGCTTGGGATGTGACATTTGCTCCACAAATGTTAAATAAGTGAATAAAAACTATGCTCCATTTCCAGAGGGAGGCTTACCTGAAGCTGCTGCTGCTGTTGCTGCTAAGTTGCTTCAGTTGTGTCCAACTCTGTGCGACCCCATAGACAGCAGCCCACCAGGCTCCCCCGTCCCTAGGACTCTCCAGGCAAAAACACTGGAGTGGGTTGCCATTTCCTTCTCCAATGCATGAAAGTGAAAAGTGAAAGTGAAGTTGCTCAGTTGTGTCCGATTCTTTGCGACTCCATGGACTGCAGCCCATCAGGCTCCTCCGTCCATGGGATTTTCCAGGCAAGAGTACTGGAGTGGGGTGCCATTGTCTTTTCCTAATGAACTTAAATCAGTGGTTCCCAAACTGATGCACCTAGCAATGACCTAGGGGAATCTTTAAATCTTTAAAAAAAGATTACTGATGCCCAACTCTCACCTCTAGACATTCTGATTTGTATGGGGTACAAACTGGGCATCAGGATTTTTAAAGCCCCCCCAAGTGGTTCTCACATACAATGAAGTTTGGGGACCACTGGTTTAAGGACCCTTCACTTGCTTGGGCCTCTTCCAAGACCATTGTATTGATTGGATTTCACGACCAGCACAAAGTTTATGACGTCATAGCATTTCCAGTGCAAGGGCCTTTTCAAGAGACACACTTGTCTTTTTACTGTGTGCCTGGAGGTCTGTACCTCACCATCCCCGGCTCCTTTTCCTGGAGGAGTTGCCTGGTGATGCTTATGAAGCTGATTTAAAGCTCTACAGAATTCACTCAATGACTTCATTACAGAGACAAACAATAACCATGTCTGCTGCACACGTGGACCAGTTGGCAGAGAGCAGGGCCATGTGCGGCACTTCCTCTTCCTTGCCTTTGGCCAGGTACCCACCTGGGAGGCCACCTCCATGACCTCAGTAGGGTGAGCACGACCACAGCCTGTAGAGGAAGCAGTAGAGCACTTCGCTGTGCAGCCGCTGATGAGAGGCTCTCAGTGGTGTTTTGAAGTGGCTCTGAACTTGCCACGTGGCTATGTGGTCTGTATCTACCCATATCATCCACAGGGTGCACAGGCTGCTCGGGGTTCTCTGAGGCTTCCTTTTCCTGGTCATGCTTTGGTGTGAGTCCTCTTGGCCCCTTCTGTTATTAAACACCTACTTAGCAGGTCACATTCAAGTTATTGATGCATCTGATTATCAGTGTCTTTGTTGCACTCTGAGGAAAATATTATGTAACACATAAGCCAGAGCCCCCAGTGATGACTAAAGGCAGATTAAGGGCATGGCTGCTTCTCTCTCTGTAGGGAAAGACTGGGGCTTTTTGGATTAAATTCTGCTGTAATAGCATCTATAGTCTTCTAATATCTGGCACTTAAGAAAATGTGCCCCCAACTAACCTCTTCTGGGGTGAGATCCAGGGTATAATTGCCAGCTAGGTAGATTTTCCCATCTCTCCTTTCTGACCCTGTGGAACTCCAAGGGGGCATTCCTTGTCTGTCCGAATGGTATACCTTCCTCTCTTGACTCTTCCAAGTGGTCACTTTTAGAGTCTTTCAGAATCTTCCTGATAATGGGAAAGCTTGGTCACACTATCTTGAGCTCAGTTGGAGCAAAGGAGAAGGGATGTTAATCATCAAGTTTGCTCGGTTTTTCCTGATGTAGGCTCAGTGATACCCTTTCATAGAAGCTTCAGAGATCATTAATTAGAAAAATGGTACTGGCTTTTCTTTCTGCAGCCCCAGCTAATGCTGTTTGACTTGTAGGAGGAATGACTAGTTGTGTTGAATGAGAGGAGCGATGATGCCTCTTTAAACAGTACAAAGCAAATGTTAGGACAGCAGGGAGGGCGGGGGGGGACCAAGTATGCCCAGGCAGGGGGGCCCGTGTCTCCAGTTGTTTCTCAAGCTGTAAGATAGTCTCTTTCGTCCTATAAGTCTGAATAACCAGCACGACCTTGTAGTTAGTGGCATTTTTTCACACTTTGATTTATTAACTTGAGCAGGCATGCTGCTTTGCACAACTCAAGGGAGCACCATTTGCATTGCCTTTTATGCAAATCTTGCTTCCTGGATTTGGACTGTCTTGGGTCTTTCAGATGGTATTCGTAATTACCTCTCAGCAATGGACTAGGAGGTTTCCATATGACTCAGAGCCCAAAGCCAAAGAAATGTAGAAATCTGAAGAAACTAAAAAAAGAAGTCTTTTGGATTCCTTAGTCAATTTTTTTTTTTTTTTTAATTTGGTGGTACATCGAGGTGAGAAATTCTCTGGGTTAAGTGAGGTCTTGGATTCTGGCCCTCCTCTGTCGTTCCCTGTGTGACTTCAGGCAAGCTGTAATGCACAACAAGTAAACGGTTTTGTCATGACCAATACTGTTTGGACTGCTTTGTTCACTGTGTTAGAAATGACCCCAAGCCAGCATCTCTTGGAGTAACGTGTTGAAGCAAGAATGTTCAAATGATAACCAGGGTTTCCAGTTGTAATTTTTATAAGTGGAATTGAGAATTGAAACAGATCTGGAATAAAACTTGCGTTAAAGCTGTGTCTCAACAGACTAGTACACAACTCTGCCCCATAAAGCCATGTGAGTGTTACCAGAGATGTGTGATCCCTGAAGACACCATGGTGTGAAGATTACTGTTTTTGGAGGGAGATTTAGTAGATTTAGATCTTGAGGACTCAAAAGATTATGTGTGGCCTGATCTTTCTCATCCCTTGGCATCATCAAATGAATTCCATTTGAAAATGGATAGAACCCCATATGGCTTCTAACATCTGAGGTCTTACTACACAAAAAAAGAGAAAGCCCTCCATACATTCCATACAATATACACTCAGATGTGATATATTATTTAATATATCAAAACTCAAAACTGAAAATTCAGCATGACTTTGGCTATCTTAGAAGTATGTTATCTTGGGACTGCAACTTTTAAAAAATAATTGTGCAGATTGTGAATGCTATTTTTCAACTCAATAAAGTATTTGTATTAAGACATGTATTTAAATGTTCCTGTCTCTGGTGATATTCTACTTTATATTGAAGAGATTTAAAGAAAGGGAAAAAGAAGGAAACTTGCAGTTATTGAGTGCTTAGTGTATGCTGGGACCTGATCCCTGAACTGGGGAATTTATATACATAGTCTTATTAATACAATAGTTTCACAAGGGAGATTATATCATCTTTGTTTTCTGGATGAAGAAAAGTTCAGAGAGGTTAAGAAAATTTTTGATGATCACAGAGATAGTAAGTTGGAATTTGAATCAAAATTTGTCTGACTATACAGCCTATTTCTTTACCTAAAAATTCTCCTTTTCCTATATCTATCATACTAAACATGGGACTGCCATAGTATGAAATGCTCTGTGAGCTTTACTTATTCTTTTCCTGAAGAGACACATGAAATGACAAAGACAGTAAGTAAGTCTCCAGAATTGGAACACTTTTCCTTGTGTGAGTATTCTGGAAATATAATTAATACCAGACTGCAGGGAGATCCAACCAGTCCATTCTGAAGGAGATCAGCCCTGGGTGTTCTTTGGAAGGAATGATGCTAAAGCTGAAACTCCAGTACTTTGGCCACCTCATGTGAAGAAAAAGACTCTGATGCTGGGATGGATTGGGGGCAGGAGGAGAAGGGGACGACAGAGGATGAGATGGCTGGATGGCATCACCGACTCGATGGACATGAGTTTGAGTGAACTCTGGGAGTTGGTGATGGACAGGGAGGCCTGGTGTGCTGTGATTCATGGGGTTGCAAAGAGTTGGACACGACTGAGGGACTGAACTGAACTGAAATGAACTGAGGTCTTTCTAGAAAAAAAAAAAAGTCAAGGATTTACTTCAAGAAAATAAAATATGAATTTATGGTAAATTTAGTCCTTGGTTTAATAAAAAATGGGAGGCAAGCTTCGGGTATGGTTGGTTCCAGACATTCAAACAAAGTCATTAGTCCTAATTTCTCTTCATCTTTCAGTTGTCTCTTCTTCATGTTGGTGTCCTTCTCCACTGGCTAACTTTCATTAACTCCAGGCTTTTATCCTCCAAGGTTAAAAAGATAAGAAAGAGGATCTTTTTCTGAATTATAAATAAGTCATAGGCCTGATTTGCATGGGCCCATATCAGATCACGTTACCATCGCTGAACTGATTAATCTGGCTAAAGGCTTACAATTCTCTGATCAGCAGTTTAGAGTCATGTGATTACCCTAGAACTGGTTGGAAGGTAGGTAGAATAAAATCTACCCAAAGCAAATGGACTGAGACTAGGAGAGGTATGGATCTCCAGAGGAAAACTGGGGTTCTGCTAATGGAAGAAGAGAAAATAGATGCAAAGCGTAAAAACAGTAGTATCCTCTACAAGCAATGAACCAATAAATCAGGAAGTTTGTTAATTAATATCAAATAATCACTGGTAAAAGTTGATAGGGTGTTTGTTACAATTGTTAAGTGTTAATGTATGAACATTAGCATTTAAGTATGTTAAGCATTCAAAGATAATTACTACTGAAGTAAGAAAAAAATGTGGAACCACTACTTAAAAAAGAAAGAGACCAAAGAAAATTTGATCTATCCAGCCATTTAAAGCATTTAAAAGCTGGCATACTACTGGGAAACTCTCCCTTTGGGTGACAGCCATGGCTTGAGATGGCAGAGCAACAGGATGAAGTTGTTTGAATCCCTGAGTAACCACACAGAACCACATGGAGGGGAGCTTCCCCAGAGAGTCACCCAATACGTGTTGGACTTAGAGCGAGAGAGAAATAAACCTTTACTATGTTATGATAATAAAAGGATAATTCATTACTATAGGATTGCTTACTCTGCCTTGATTATTACATACCCCTAAATGAAAAATTCACATTCTTTTCAAATTTAATATAACATCCATAAGAGATAATGTGATGAGCCACAAAAGACATCCTAATAAATTTTTCTAAGTAGAAATCATACAGATACATTCTCTGACTCAGGTGCAATAAAGAAAAAAAAATTTAGAAGGAAAAGCAGAACATAACCACAAGGAAATTAAAAAAAAATTGGGGGGAAAAGATTCAGTACTAAACCCAGGAAGAGGCAGAAAACTGTAAAAGACTAATATTGACGTTGAAAAGGTAATAAAAGAACTACCCCATCTCTACTTCAAGGCAACAGAAAATGGTGGAAAATTTCTGAATTATTTCTACAGAGACAACAACTGGATAAGAAAGTCATACACAAAGGAACTATGTGGTGACCGTTTAGTCGCTTCAGTCATGTCTGACTCTTGTGACCCCATTGACTGCCTGCCAGGCTCTTCTGTCCATGGGATTTCCCAGGCAACTGGAGTGGGTTGCCATTTTCTTCTCCAGGGGATCTTCCTGACCCGGGAATCAAACCCGGGTCTCCTGCATTGCAGGCAGATTCTTTACTGACTGAGCCAGAAACTATAGACCAGTCTTATTTATTCATATGGATGCAAAAATTCTAAACAAAATACCAACAAATACAATTTAACACCGTATTAAAAGATATATGAATCATATATCATTTGAGCTTCCCAGGTGGCACTAGTGGTAAAGAATCGGCGTGCCAATGTAGGAGATGCAAGAGACAGGTTTGATCCCTGGGTCAGGAAGATCTGGAGTAGGAAATGGCAACCCACTCTAGTATTCTTGCCTGGAAAATTCCATGGACAGAGGAGCCCAGCAGACTACAGTCCATGGAGCTACAGAGAGTTGAACATGACTGAGCAAACACACAAAATATATATTAAAAAAAACATAAAACCATCATGATCAAGGTGAGTTTATCCTATGAATGCAAGGATAAGTTAACATTAGGAAATCTCATGTGATTCACTGCATTGCTGCTGCTAAGTCACTTCAGTCGTGTCCGACTCTGTGCGATCCCATAGACGGCAGCCCACCAGGCTCCCCCATCCCTGGGATTCTCCAGGCAAGAACACTGGAGTGGGTTGCCATTTCCTTCTCCAATGCATGAAAGTGAAAAGTGAAAGTGAAGTCGTTCAGTTGTGTCTGACTCTTGACGACCCCATGGACTGCAGCTTACCACGCTCCTCCGTCCATGGGATTTTCCAGGCAAGAATACTGGAGTGGGGTGAATTCACTGCATTAATGGACTAAAAAAAGAACTCAAATCAGTAAATGCCAACAATTTGATAAAATTTGTAACATCTGTTTCTAAGAAAAATTCCTTTATAATCTGAAATAAAAGAAAATTTCATTAACATAATACCTGTAGCAGATAGGATTCTTTATTGAAACAGAAACATTTGCATTAAAGTCTGGAACAAAACAGGATGTTATTATTGAAAATTACTCTGACAGCCTGACTAATAGAATAGGATGAAAAATAAGTATAAGATTTAAATATTAGAAAGGGTCAAATTGTTATTTTTCATAACTTTTGTTTTTCATCAATCTTTTTCTTGTCAAAACATAAAGGCAGAAAACTGAATTTCATTGATTATTAAAAGGCAAATACTCCTGTTTCCATCGCCCAATTCAAGAAACAACTTTGTCAGCGAACCAGATATCCTAGCTCTATATGGCCTCCAAACCATTCTACTCACTTAGGATGATCTTTTTTCACTTATTTGAAAAGTACTAAGATGTTTTGCAGATGCCTTTTCAGTGGATATGATTATATACCTAGGAAATCAGGAGGCTCACCTGACTGACCTATTAGAACTAATAAGATCAGTGGGGTGGACTTCAGCTCCTACAGTTATCTTCTCACTTCCTTAAGTCATCCATTTTTTCTGCCCTACTGGATCATTCTTTCTCTATCATCTCCTACTTAAAAAAAAAAATCCTTTCCTTCACCTCATATTCCCCTCCAGTTTCTACCACATTTTTTATGCTCCTCTCTACAAGAAACCTCCTGAAGGAGCTGACATTATTTCTGAAGCCTAATCTTACCTCTTCACATAGAAACTGGATTCCCTGTGCCATACATCACTGATGTTGCTTTTGTTGAGGATCCCAGTGACTTCCCTGTTGCTGAATCCAGGGGTGACACTTCTGTCCTCAACTTGGAGAGTAGCATTAAAGGCAATTGAAAGTCTCTTAAAAATTTTTTCTTAATTTATTTTGATTGAAGTAGAGTTGATTTACAATGTGTCTTTTTCTGGTGTATAGTAAAGTGACTCGGTTATATTCTTTTTCATATTCCTTTCCACTATGGTTTATTACTGCCGAGGAACACAGGGGACCTCTAGAAGCCAGGAAAGGCAAGAGAACAGATTTTCTTCTGGAGCCTCCAAGAGGAACATAAGCCAGTTGACATCTTGATTTTAGATCAGTGAAACCCATTTTGGATTTCTGACCTTCAGAACTATAAGATAATAAATGTGTGTTGTTTTAAACCACTAAGTTTGTTGCAAATTGTTCCAGCAACCATGGAAAATGAATACATTTACTGAGACAGCTTCTTTTCTTCAAGTCTTGATTAATTTACCTCTTCCATAACTTCCATGGAAATGTAATTTTCTCATTCTATGATATCAGTTTCATATTAATTATAAGCTTTTCTAATTAGGCAAATATATATATATATATATATAATTTTTCTCCAACTGATAGTTCTTTCTCTGTGCCTTGTCAGAGTGTATGAATTTAATTTAAATTGTATCATTAGCTCCGGTGAAAATTCTTCTTTGGTGGAATTCCAAGCACAATGTTTGAGATGTTTTGGGGAGAGTCAGCATCCCCTTAGAATTCTGTCAGAGAAGTGGGAAAGCCCAAATGCATGCAAGCTCCCAGGATTGTAGGAGCTGAGTACGTTCAGTGAGGTCCAGAGACTATCCCTGCTTCTCGCAGACCTTCAAAGTGACCTTAAATAGATTTATATCAATTACTCAAAATTTTTCACATAGATCTAGTGCCCAAACTGTTCTCCTGAGTTCTTTGAATGACTTGGCCCCATCCCTCTTCTTTAACAGAGGTGTTTCAAGTGCTCCCATAGACCCAACTTTAGGAAAGCTTTCTTTGACCACAGCTTGATTCTGAAACATCTGTACCTGGCTAGTGTTTTTCATGAAATTGTAGTAAAAACACCAGATTTAAAGTCAGAATACTTTTGTTTAATTTGTGATTCTATTTACCAGCCTGTGCCAGAAAAGGGTCACAGAACCTCTCTGAGCCTGAGTTTCCTTATCTGTAAAATGAGGATAATATTTATCTCATAGAATTATTAGGCAGATAAAAGGAAGAGTGCACTTGAAAGCAGTAGATGTCCTGCATTTTAAAAATATATCCATATTCAGCAATGAAAAGGAACAAATTACTGATAGGCAACAAAATGGATGATATTCAAAAACACCATGTTAAGTGCCAGGAGCCAAAAAACACATGCCAGTATAATTCCATTTATATGACATTCCAGAAAAGGAAAAACTAGACTGACATAAATTACATCAGTGGTTGTCAGGGGTTGGATGTAAGTGGGGAGAAGTGAAACGGGAGCTTTTTTGAGGTGAGAAAAACGTTCTGTATTCTTTTCCTTTGGTGGTTACACAACTATATCTGTCAGAACTCAGAAATGTACATCTCAAAAGGGTGAATTTTACTGTGAGTAAAAGATACAACAAACTTGAGTTTAAAAAAAAAATGAAGCACATATATAGCCTTTTGGGACAGAATCTTATGGATTGAGTGCTCAATCAACAAGTACTTTAGTCCAAAATTTTGACCTTAGTGCCATGTTGTTAACGTACGATTTTCTGCTAATACAGCGTGCTCACCTGTTTGCAGCTTTGAAGTTTTTTAAATTGGAAAGGTACTGAGCACTTCTTAAAAGGTTAATTGCCTTGTTTTAAGGAACAAGGGGAGTCACCAAAACGATAAGGCTGGGCTGGACTATTAACCTAAGAGCACATATTCTGGGAGGTGGGGTGGGGGTGGGGCGGCGGATTCCTGCTTCAGTTGCCAATCAGGAAAAGCAGTGCAAACCTACGATGTGTCAATAACGGATGTTATCTTGATTTGGAGGGAATTTCCAGCTCGATTGCTTAATATTGGTCGGACTTCTGTAGTTAAGGATGGCCTCACATTAGTTTAATTAAAAGGCTAAGGCGTGCAAGTCTCCGCGCAGGCTGGCAGGGACCTTCAGCACCCAGAGGAGGTCAGCTCCTTGGGTGCCTCGCCAACCCCCGCCCGGCAGGCGAACCCTTTCCTCATTGGCCACTGCACGGTCGTCTCGGGCACCCATTGGCCGGCTCTGACGCCCGCCTCTATAAGAGGCGGGCAGCGCGAGGCTGCGCGCGGACCCAGCTCACAGCTAAGCTGCCCTCTAGGTGAGTGGGTTGGTGCCTTCCCGTCGGGATCAGGGACCACCGTCGAGGATCTGGGGGCTTTGGGCTGGCTCGGGGAGAGGCAGGATCATCCTCCGGGAGGTAAATGCTCGTGGGGAGCTGGGTCTGGGAAGTCGAAGTTGTGCTCCTGTGGTCACTCATTCTTCTCCCTTCCACCTACTCTCTTTGGGGCGAAAAGATACTATTTTTGAGGACCTCCTGAGTGCCAGAAATAGGCTCTTTACATGTCATCTGATTTCACCTCCCCATCAAACCCTGTGAAGTAGACATGTCTTGAATTTTACAGATGAGGAAACTGAGGTTGAGTTGAACCCAAGCGTTCATGATTCCTCTATGCTAGCAGAAACACGCTCTCTTCTTTCTCTTCCATGTCAAACGGCAACATCTCTTTTTTTCCTTCTACTCCTACAAAGGGAACCTTCCCTTAGACACTCCCAAAGAAAAGGGAGTCTCTGATGCAAAGCCTCTCAGCATCACATCTTATCACCTCCACCCCAACACCGGACTAAGAGCTCCAGTACGAGGTTGCAGCTAATAAAGAGGCATTGGACCTAGTAGTTCAGATCCTGTTAATAGTCGAGGTAAGCGTAATCTTGCCTCTGGCCATTTGGTTTACAGAGGTTTAAAATTAACTCCCCACTGATGCTCTACTCTAATTGACTTAGGGCAAAAAGACTAGAGTTGAACTTTCGAACCCAGTGAAAGTTTGCACCTGTCAATTAATTCTCAAAGAAGGATGGAATTCACTTATTTGGTTTAAAAGTAGAAGTGAGCACAGCTTAAAGTAACTATACATGGTTCTGTAAAGCTATAATCTGTGACCTATGAAGTTCACTGGAGTTCATTTGTAGATGTATTATTGTCAGATTATCTTCAGGCAGGGATGTATCTTCTATTACCATTTTGTTTGCTGGTACCTTTATTTCCTGAAATAATGTTTTTCACATTTTCATATTTTATTTTTTATTTCATCTTTACTTTCATCCTCATCCCCTTCCTCCATTCATAAAAGAACATCAAGGTTCTCTGGAGGGTTCTCTTCTTTCACACCAGTCTTTCCAGAAGCTTTTAATTCTGTCTTCAAATAGCATCCATGCTTTCAAAATACTTATTTAATAGTGCTCTGTGCTTCCTAGATCATAGAAATTTAAGTTACACTGTTACTGATTAAACTGCTGCTGCTGCTGCTGCTGCTAAGTCGCTTCAGTTGTGTCCAACTCTGTGCGACCCCATAGACAGCAGCCCACCAGGCTCCCCCATCCCTGGGATTCTCAAGGCAAGAACACTGGAGTGGGCTGCCATTTCCTTCTCCAATGCATGAAAGTGAAAAGTGAAAGTGAAGTCGCTCAGTTGTGTCTGACCCTCAGGGACCCCATGGACTGCAGCCTTCCAGGCTCCTCCGTCCACGGGATTTTCCAGGCAAGAGTACTGGAGTGGGGTGCCATTGCCTTCTCCGACTGGTTAAACTAAATGGAGAAAACAGTCAGTGTAAACACCCTGACCTCTTCTATACCAAGGGCATGTTGGACTTCGGACCACCTTCTTGGTATGTGTCCATTATTTCACATGGCAGGTTCCTATATGCCAGTGTATCTTTAGTCAGGTCAGGAAAGGTGATAGGAGAATGGCTCACTGCCTCTCACAGAAAAGCGGAAAGTACCAGTTGGCACTGGCTTATTAGAGTGTTGCTTTCAAAGTAAAATATACACTTCTTCATGAGACACATGTCCAAACAAGTGTGACTCATTGGACACCTCATAAGCTTTTATCTTACTAGGCTAATATGGTGGGCTTTGCCCCTGAAGGAGTAAGAGGGGGTAGGCGGCCTGAAGGGGGAAAGAAAAAAAGTGACAAGGGGAAAATGTTGAGGTTCTGAAAGGGGTTTGAGAGTAACAATAAAGACAGAATAAAAATGCTTCATAAGTTCTATCAGGCCCAGCTGTGGCCAAATTTTATAAAGGTCAAAGCCCTATGCTTTTAAGTTGATTTTGGGGTGGGAGTTGGGGAGTGGGGAGAACTCTTTTCTTCTAGTTTCTTAGCAGAGGTCCCTTTTGAGAAACTTCATTCTTATATTGACTTAACAAGAGGGATAGGAATATTTCCAAATCTCAGTATACAAAATGCCTTACCTGTCATAAATATTCAATTAATGTAGCCTTCACCTTCCTCTATCCCCACGCATTAGGCAACACTAGATCCATTTCAGAACCAGGGAGAAAAGAAAGAATTATGAAGCCCAAAATGATGGATTAGCTATGACCATTAGTACCTTCTTACAGTGGCTCCTGCCACAGGAGGTTAAGGGTCAGTTTTGAAATGTGAAAGAAAATCTTGATACAGTTTGATATGAAGAGTTGCATTCTAAGCTCTGAGGGATTGTTGAAGGATGAACTATCAGGAGATCTGAAATTCTGTTGGTGTTACCACTGACTGGCAAAAACATCGTTTTTCTTTCCTGTTTTCTGTTCCTTGCTTGTTGTTAAAGTTTGCTTATATTATAAAAACAATGGTAGACCAGGAAATAACTTATATTTTCAGAATGCTGTTACTTCAGCATGTTACGGTGATAATATGAGGGAAAATGGGGACTCAGTAAATATAGACTGACCCAGTAAATTGTACTTTGGAGTCTTCATCTGTTTGTTTGCAAAAGAATTGCTAAATTATTCACTTGAGATTTGGAACTTAATACACTTAGGGGTTTCATAGCAAATAAACAAATAAAACCGAAAAACACCTTAAGACAAAAGAATACTTAAATTTTATGCCAATTTTTCCATGTGCTTTCTATGATAAGAAGTAGCTTTATAACTATCTTGTGAAATGCTTAATTCCCAGGGAAAGAAAAGTTTATAGCCAGGGAAGTTTAGAATATCAATTTTGTTATGTTTAACATTTTTTTTGAAAGACTGGAAAATGTGGGATGCACTTCCCATTTTTAGAGCTAATATTTACTAAGTACAGAGATCACATTGCCAACATCCGCTGGATCATGGAAAAAGCAAGAGAGTTCCAGAAAAACATCTATTTCTGCTTTATTGACTATGCCAAAGCCTTTGACTGTGTGGATCACAATCAACTGTGGAAAATTCTGAAAGAGATGGGAACACCAGACCACCTGATCTGCCTCCTGAGAAATTTGTATGCAGGTCAGGAAGCAACAGTTAGAACTGGACATGGAACAACAGACTGGTTCCAAATAGGAAAAGGAGTTCGTTAAGGCTGTATATTGTCACCCTGCTTATTTAACTTATATGCAGAGTACATCATGAGAAACGCTGGACTGGAAGAAGCAGAAGCTGGAATCAAGATTGCCGGGAGAAACGTCAGCAACCTCAGATATGCAGATGACACCACCCTTATGGCAGAAAGTGAAGAGGAACTAAAAAGCCTCTTGATGAAAGTGAAAGTGGAGAGTGAAAAATTTGGCTTAAAGTTCAACATTCAGAAAACGAAGATCATGGCATCTGGTCCCATCACTTCATGGGAAATAGATGGGGAAACAGTGGAAACAGTGTCAGACTTTATTATTTTGGGCTCCAAAATCAACTGCAGATGGTGACTGCAGCCATGAAATTAAAAGACGCTTACTCCTTGGAAGGAAAGTTATGACCAACCTAGACAGCATATTCAAAAGCAGAGACATTACTTTGCCAACAAAGGTCCGTCTAGTCAAGGCTATGGTTTTTCCAGTGGTCATGTATGGATGTGAGAGTTGGACTGTGAAGAAGGCTGAGCACCAAAGAATTAATGCTTTTGAACTGTGGTGTTGGAGAAGACTCTTGAGAGTCCCTTGGACTGCAAGGAGATCCAACCAGTCCATTCTGAAGGAGATCAGCCCTGGGATTTCTTTGGAAGGAATGATGCTGAGGCTGAAACTCCAGTACTTTGGCCTCCTCATGCGAAGAGTTGACTCATTGGAAAAGACCCTGATGCTGGGAGGGACTGGGGGCAGGAGGAGAAGGGGACGACAGAGGATGAGATGGCTGGATGGCATCACTGACTCAATGGACGTGAGTCTGAGTGAACTCCAGGAGTTGGTGATGGACAGGGAGGCCTGGCGTGCTGCGATTCATGGGGTCGCAAAGAGTCGGACACGACTGAGTGATTGCACTGAACTGAACTAGTTTAGGTCAGCATCTGTTCTAAGAGTTTGATGTATTATACTGCTTCTTCTTATAGCCACAAACTTGGGGCTAATTAGCCTCCATCCAATTTTGCATATAAGGAAATTAATGCACATAGAAATTATAACTTGTCTACATGGATTTGTAGTTGGATTTATTACAGAAATCTGCTTTATCATTTTATATCTCTCTTATTGTTGGCAGTTGTATACTATAGGACAAAGTCACCAATACTCTGTGAGAAAAAAAAAAGTGCATGGTCTTTGAGTGATGGTTAGACACGTAAGAACTGTTTCCAAAGGTTTTCACATCTCTAAGAATGCAAATCTGAGACCATCCCTGAATTTTTAGCTCTAGAGCCACCAATTCAGAATTTCCTGTGTATAATTAAGCTTACCTTAAGAAATGGTCAGTTCCTTTGAAGCTGAAAATCCCTTTTTGGATGTCTTGCTTCCCATCCATAAATCTTTTCTGCTCAGAGACTTAGGGATGGGCCACAAACCATCTCCAACACCTTCAGAATCTCATGGGATATTGGTCACAGGGTTGGTAAGTAGGTGAGGTTTGGTGTGCTTCTCAGATATCATAGCTCGGATCTCAGTATACTGTTCTCTTCTGCCTATTTGTCCTTGCTGGAAAGTCTGTCTCTCCTCCTCCCCCTCATAATAAATCTGTGAATTCCTTTGAGGCAAATAGTCTTCTTTGTCTTTTTCATCTTTACTGCCCTAACACTGACTATAGTAATTCATTCATGTAAATGTGCTTGGGTTGAAATTTTATTTGTTTTACCACTAGTAATCATTTGAATCATAGAAAAAATCCATATTATCATTAAGTTTAACTGGCCATTTGGTTTTAAAGCATTTGACACAGAGATTGTCTGAGTTGCAGAGAATAAATTGACACAATTAGAAATATCTAAGCAGTTTTGATTTTAATCTCAATGATTTGATAAGTATTTGTTAAATTTTGAATTTTATATTTTTGGGTAACTGAAGTAGCTTAGTTTCTTCTCTGGGGAAAACACCAGAATACCAAGTCACATTATGTGTTTAAAATGTGTAAGCGAGTTTTGAATGCTGTGAGTTCTGATTAACTGTTTGGTTACTTTGCTGTATTAGAAAAGTTATGTAGTGTGCCCAAGGTCATACACTGACAAATGTTAGGCCAGTGATTAGATATTTCCTTCACTGTTTTGCAGTGTAAATAGTGGTTGAGAAGATGCCAAGGTAGATATCTAGTTCATCTGAGACATCAACTTTCAACTAGATGCTAGGAATTTTGCTCTACTTTTTGTGTTTCTGCACATTTTTAGGGTAATTCTTGTGAAAGCAGATACATACGTTAGCATTCACATTTTCATAGGCAGTTTTCAATATGTGTTCTTACATTTCTAGCTGTGTTACCATGGACAGGTTAGTTTCTCTAAGCTTCAGTTTTCTCATTTATAAAATGAATATAATTCCTATGTCTCTCCACCAAGATTTTTATGAGAATTATATGGGACAATATTAGTGCATGATATATATAGGCATTTGACAAGTATCAGTTTCCTTACCCATCTCTTGGGTTGTTAAAAATGGATGGAATCTTGTCATCGTGGCATGGGAAATTCTTTATCTTCATACTCTCTGAACTTATATGTAGAAGTCCTTCAACTTAGTATCTGCCTGATAAATATTTTTTAAAACTAAATTTCAAAGGTATCAAAGACTGGATTCTGAAACAGAAAAGTGTACTCCATTGGCAAATTTAGTAGCAGACTATTGTTTATGACCATACAGTTGGAAATTCCTGAGCTTTATTTGGTACTTTATAACCTCTATCAAGCCAGATAGGGCTCTTAGGGTTACTTCTTATAAGGTGCCCCCAAATGTTGCACAGTATGGGTTTTGAAAAGGGCATTATGGCCAAAAGAGAAAACTTACAAAGTTCTCTGGTCAGAAGGACAGAAATTCATGAAGCCCCTCATTTTGCATCAGCCTATAGAAAGCATTTCAAAGCCAAGAATTTAGCTTAATGGAAAATTACCTTGTCCTAACTTTTCTCATTTAGCCTTTCATCAGGCTGGTCATTGTATGGGTACCTGAGATGGGTATCTGGATGGGCATAGAAGATCAAGTCCAAACTCCTCTGCATTAACTGCACAGAGCCTTTTGAAGGATCTGACCCGCTTACCGTGCCTGCATGATCCCTCAGTGCTCTGAAATACTGGGTCACTTCCTGTTGTCTTTCACCTGTCACCTGTCATCTTTCACCTCCTCATGGGCTCTTTCCTCTCTTTTTCTTTAGGAGAGGAATTCAAACACATCTTCAGTGAAGCACCTCTAAATACATAGCGGAAAAATTAATCTAGCCACTGCCATCACTACCATCTGTGTTCTCTGCTACAGTGTTTATCCTTCACATTGTTCTTCTATTTAAGACTCTTATAGTTTCCTGAGGGTGGGGACCATGTCTGTCACCAGTCTTTCATTTATTTATTCATTCTGTGACATCTATTCGGTCCCTGTTATGTGCAGAGACTGTGCTGCTACTGCTACTGCTAAGTCGCTTCAGTCGTGTCCGACTCTGTGTGACCCCATAGATGGCAGCCCACCAGGCTCCTCCATCCCTGGGATTCTCCAGGCAAGAACACTGGAGTGGGTTGCCATTTCCTTCTCCAATGCATGAAAGTGAAAAGTGAAAGTGAAGTCGCTCAGTCGTGTTCGACTCTTAGCGACCCCATGGACTGCAGCCCACCAGGCTCCTTTGTCCATGGGATTTTCCAGGCAAGAGTACTGGAGTGGGGTGCCACTGCCTTCTCCGTGAGACTGTGCTAGGTACTAACAATGGTGAATAAAAGCATATATGATCCCTGCCCCCCACGGAACTCATAGGCTAGTTGTAAATACAGAACAACCATATATACAGGTGAGCTACAGCTGCGCATGTGACTGTTGTTATGAATAGGAAGTGTCTGGTGCAATGAGAATCAACACTAGGGGTTGACTTGCGGAGGTCAGGGAAGGCTTCCACGAGTTCATGAAGTTTGAACTGCGGGGGACTGGAACATAGTCTCTCTGGCTTTAAGCCCATGCTATCCTGTGATACCTGCTCCACAGGCTTGGAACAATGCATGCAAAGTGGCAAAAGGCAGTGAGATTGGTTATGTCAATGTTAAATGCCAGTTCCACTAGAATAATGATGTGAAACTGGGTGATTAGGAAGAATTAATAACCCAAAGAAAACCAATAACCATAAATCTTCAATATGCTCTTTCCATTTACTAATCTAAATGTTATTTCTCAATTGTGTATTTCTCAATTGAGAGTCACCAGTACAAAGTTACTGTACCCTACATCTATCTACTACACTATTCTCACCTTCCCCAACACACATACACACACATACACACATACAGAAATATATATGTGTTTGTATAATCATATGGCACTTGTAGGCCAATACTAAAATGGCTTCAGGGCTCATGGCCTAGGGGATTCCACAGTCAGAGAGAAAGCAGATACTTACCTGGAACCAAAATTCTCTGGGCTAGCAGTTATCCATCTAGTCCACCTGTGTCCAGAGCTGTCCAGGCTCTTGAATTTACAAAAGAAATAAAAGGCCCTGTCCCTGTTCTGAAGGAGTTTACTGTCTTTTTAGAAGCCATGTATGAGTGACACTTTTGAGGAAAGCCATTCAAGACCCAGTATGACTACAGTTAACAAATGGTGAGATGTGGAGAAAAGGTAACCCTTCTGCACTGTTGGTGGGAATGTAAATTGGTGCAGCCACTATGGAAAACAGTATGGAAGTGCCGCAAAAAACTAAAAACAGAACTACTGTGTGATCCAGAAATTCCTCCTGGGCTTACACTCAAAAGAAATGAGAACACTACTTTGAAAAGATACACACACCCCAATATTCACAGTAGCACTATTTATAATAGCCAAGATACAGAGGCATATATATATGATTGAATGCAAAAGAAGGGGGCAGCAGAGGATGAGATGGTTGGATGGCATCATGCATTCAATGGACATGAATTTGAGTAAACTCTGGGAGATAGTGAAGGACAGAGGAGCCTTGTGAGAGTTGGACATGATTTAGCAGCTGAACAACAATATATAAATATATATACACACGCAATGGAATATTAGCCATAAAAAGAATGAAATTCTGCCATTTGCAGCAATATGGATGGACCCTGAGGGTATGATGCTTACTGAAATAAGTCAGAGAAAGACAAGTCCTGTATATTATCATTTACATGTGGAATCTAAAATATGAAACAAGTTAATGAAAATAACAGAAACAGGCTTACAGATATAGAGAACAACTGGCGGTTACCAGTGGGAGAGTAGAGGAGGAAGGGGCAAAATAGCATAGGAGATTAACAGTAAAAATTACTATCTATAAAATAAATAGGCTATAAGGATATATATATTATACAGCACAGAAAATATAGTCAGTATTTTTTGATAACTTTAGATGGAATATAATCTATGAAAACATTGAATCACTTAAGTTGTACATCTGAAACTAAAAAAACAAGAAAGATCCGGTATAATAAAGTGCTAAAATTGTAGGGGGAGAGGAGGTAGGCTCTCATGGAGGAAGAGCGCTCAGTTCAGACCACAATAGTCAGGACGACTGCAAGAAGCCCACAGGTTTGAGTCACACCCCGAAAGCGCTGGATTAGGAGAAAAAAAGAGAAGGAAACTGCCAACATGTATTGTATGCCTATTATATTCTGAGTACTATGCTAGGCTATCTTTTAGCTTATTTTGGTCTCATTATGGCCTTGCAAAGTGTATCTGTACATTCATGTTTTACAGATGAGGAAAACAAAACTTGGTTATTGTTATCAAATATTGTCTGAGTTTCAAATATCTGTGTTATCAAACATTGCCTACATCACACAACTTTCTTTTTTAGATCTTTCTATTTTCATACTTTGTTTTTAGAGAAGTACACCAAACTGATCATGATTGAAGACAATAAGGAAAACAAAGACCATTCCTTCGAAAGGGGAAGAGCAACCCTTATTTTTTCCTTAAAAAATGAAGTAGGAGGACTTATAAAAGCACTGAAAATCTTCCAGGTAAATACTCTCCATATTTTTGCATAAAACTTTTATGAAATGGGTCTATAAGATTATTTGTAAATTCATCATTGGTAGACTACAGAAATGTTTTAAGTATTTAAATTTCTAAAATATTGTTCAGTTCTATCAAGTGGGCAATCAGATCAGATCAGTTGCTCAGTTGTGTCCGACTCTTTGCGACCCCATGAATCGCAGCACGCCAGGCCTCCCTGTCCATCACCAACTCCCGGAGTTCACTCAGACTCACGTCCATCGAGTCAGTGATGCCATCCAGCCATCTCATCCTCTGTTGTCCCCTTCTCCTCCTGCCCCCAATCCCTCCCAGCATCAGAGTATTTTCCAATCAGTCAACTCTTCACATGAGGAGGCCAAAGTACTCAAGTTTCAGCCTCAGCATCATTCCTTCCAAAGAAATCCCAGGGCTGATCTCCTTCAGAATGGACTGGTTGGATCTCCTTGCAGTCCAAGGGACTCTCAAGAGTCTTCTCCAACACCACACTTCAAAAGCATCAATTCTTTGGTGCTCAGCCTTCTTCACAGTCCAACTCTCACATCCATACATGACCACAGGAAAAACCATAGCCTTGACTAGACGGACCTTTGTTGGCAAAGTAAATGGATACAAACAATTTATAGAAACAATTTGTTATTTAAGTAATAAAGAAGTGGGGAAAGAAAGATTTACTTCATAGATTCTGAAGAAACAAAATTTAATTTTAGCTAAATGAATATTCAGATTTTAATGATATCCTTGACATTAATATGTTAAATTATATTTTTATACAGCAAAATAGCAAGGATTCTACAATTATACTACTCCCTACTGTCAGAGCTTCAGTGCATTTGGCACTTAACTACACCTTTGGTGTGAAGGAAAATTGATGTGATGTGTAGGGAAACAATCTGGCAATAAGTATTGTGAGTCTTAAAGTGTTCACACATTTTGGCCCAGTAGTTTTACTTTCATAAATCTGTCTTAAGGAAATTGGGTCAACCAGTTGGGACACGAATATTTACTGAGTGCTAAGTGCACAGTGCCCTGCTGGATACAGAGATGAGGGCTGGAGCCGAGCAGACCCAGTGTCCGTCTCACAGAGATGTGGGCTGGAGCCGAGCAGACCCAGTGCCCGTCCTCACAGTGCACACAAGCCAGTACAGAAGACAAACACTGGACAGTTATGTTAGAGAAACGATTGTCGTTGTTGTCTAGTCACTAAGTTGTGTTTGACTCCTCTGTGACCCCATGGACTGTAGCCTGCCAGGCTCCTCTCCCAGGCAAGAATACTGGCGTGGGTTGCCTTTCCCTTCTCCAGGGGATCTTACTGACCCAGGGATTGAACTCGCGATCTCTGCATTAGCCGGTGGATTCCTATCCACTGAGCTTCGCTGGTGGCTCAGATGGTAAAGAATCTGTCTGCAGGGCAGGAGACCCAGGTTTGACTTTCACTTTTTTCACTTTTTCAACCTATAGGGGGCAACCATTTTCAACTCTTTTAACTATATTGTATAGTATTAACTTCCATATTTACAAACAATATGTGTATTTGGCTGCTATTTCTTGATTTTTCCCTTTGTAGATATTACCTATTGGTTTCCTCCAGTGGAAGTAAACATTTAGCTTCCTTGGCACAACTCCCTTTTGTAGAGGCCTCCTCGACTTCCCTTTCCCGCACCTTCCCAGTGTAGTTATGCTCCAATTTTTGGCTATATCAGTCTTTAGTGTTTTCATTATTAAGATTACATAAATCTTGCTCAGAGAAAAGCCATATTATCCATTATTCTGACTTTTTATTTCTTTATGTACCTGGTTCAATATTACAACATAGTGTTTAAGGGCATAGACTGTGGATTTGGACAGCCTGACTTTGAATTCCAGCTTGAACACTTACTAACTGTGTGCCTTTGGGTAAACTGCTTAACCTCTCTGTGCCTCTGTTTCTGTAATTGAAATATCTGATAGGGAATGTCTCACTTATTGCTTTAACTTTACTGGAATTTTCTTGGATCTTCTTGACTAAATTTTTCTCCTGGATGGACTTTTAAATTGTTTGATTATATTTCCTTGCCATATTCCATCAATGTTTTGATTTTAATAGCATTCAATTTTAGATTGATTTAGGAAGTATTGAAATTTTGTGTCTTTTTCTCCAAAAACATAATGTATAGCTTTACATTTGTTCAAGTAATCATTCAAAAAAATTTATGAATGCATTCTTATTATAAAATTTGTAAGAAATAGATTCAGTGAAACTCTCCTTTGCTCCTGATCAGCTCCAGTATTTGAACCTCACTGTCTTCTATTGGTTCCATGATAGATTGTACATTGCAGGATGAACCCTGCCTATTCCAGTTCCCAACATCCCTGACACTCACTCTCTATTGTTATTTATCAAGTTCATGTTCCCTGATAATTATCTCATCCCTACTTTTACTCATACAAGTCCCTCTTGTTTGGAATCCCACTTCTCCGCTTCTGTTTATTAAGACTCGCCTCAGTTCCTATCTACTTCATAGAAGCTTCTACTTTGTCTAGCTCATGATGCTTTTTCCCTTTGTTGAACATCTTCTGCACCTGAAGCCAAACTATGTGTATTTTCTTAGTCTTTCAGGCTCCATAGGTGGCGCTAGTGGTAAAGAATCCACCTGCCAAGGCAGGAGACATAAGAAATGAAGGTTTGATCCCTGGGTCGGGAAGATCCTCTGGAGTAGGAAATGGCAACCCGCTCCAGTATTCTTGGCTGGAAAATTCCATGGACAGAGGAGGATCCTGGCGGGCTACAGTCCACGGAGCCACAAAAAGTTGGACATGACTGAGCGCGTGCGTGCGTGCACACACACACACACACACACTTAGTCTTTCATGTGTTAGCCAACTAGATTGTCAACTTCTTGTATGTCTTGTCTTTCTTCATATACTTCACTTCCCTTACCTGGCTACACAGGTGTTCGTGCAGTTAATTTAGATTCGACATGTTAGTATTGGAAGGCATCTATTCTTTCTCATTTTTTAGATGTTGGGCGATTGGTTCTTATGTTTCATGGTTATGTCACCAGGGTTTTCCCTCAGCACCCAAATTGGTAACAGAAGATACCCTCCCCTAGCAGGTTTACACATATGGCACCCACAGCTCAGGATGGCATGGGAAGACATCAGAAGAAGCAATCTGATTCAGCTGGTTACTTGAGTTTGTAGTCTAGGAGACTGGAGGTATTAAACATTTTGTGTTCAAACTGTTCATCTAGTTTTAGTAAATGGATTTTTTCAAAGGAAACTTTTCTTTCTGAAGGACTAGACACCAAGATAACTTTTTTAAAAAGCTAGCCTTTATTTGTGAGAATTTTCAAAGAGTTCTTTTCATCTAGAAGACTAGGTCTTTTGATTTGAATGCTAATCAGTTGTGGAAATCTGGGGGACTCCCTGGTGGGTGTTCATTTCATTTATTAGTTTCTGGAGGGTGAGATGAATTTTTCAAACTGAAAAAAAGTACCTAAAATTTAGGAGGAATTTTTTTTACTGTTGGCAGCACTAAAAATGGACTTTCCGCCCGTTGGCTACTATGACAAATGATGAGATTGATTTTTAGCGGTAATGAAAGTAATTCACTCAGAGACTATAACCATTTGAGGCAGTCATGGATGCTCTTCATCTTCTTCTTTCCACAGGAGAAGCATGTGAACCTGTTACACATCGAGTCCCGAAAATCAAAGAGAAGAAGCTCAGAATTTGAGATTTTTGTTGACTGTGATATCAGTAGAG
This sequence comes from Bos javanicus, assembly GCF_032452875.1. Classification (NCBI taxonomy): domain Eukaryota; kingdom Metazoa; phylum Chordata; class Mammalia; order Artiodactyla; family Bovidae; genus Bos; species Bos javanicus. The sequence continues at coordinate 34,559,500 of NC_083882.1, forward strand.
AACAACTGAATGATATTTTTCATCTTTTGAAGTCTCATTCTAATATACTCTCTGTGAATCTACCAGATAATTTTACTGTGAAGGAAGACGGTAAGTTGAAAGGTGAAAATGCTACTCAGATGATTAAGTGCATCATATATGTGTCTGATCTTATGTTTATCTTAAAGGCATGAAAGTAAAAATCAAACACTGTCTCTTCAAATTGCTTACAATCTGATAATAAAGAAGATACAAAATGTAACTGCTCAAGGTGCTAAAGAAAAATTATAAAGCAACATTTTATCAAAGGTGAGAGAAGTGAAAAGGAAACCTTGAGTATGGTAAAGAATTCAGAATAGTTAGAAATCCATTTAGTTATCTCAATTTTTAAATTGTCAGGCATTTCTTGGTTTTACAAGTCTCAAATTCACAATCTCTGAGCACTTAATAACTCTTACAGGGCAGATTCTTAGCAGATATTAAATGGATATTTAAATTTGCTGAAACTGTTGACAATTACTGATGACTATGATATGAAATATTTTATATGTGAAATACAACATTCTTCCTTGCTCTCACTTCCACCAAAACCAAATGGAAAAGCAGTAAAGCCCTGTATGTTTTCAGATGCTCAGTAGCGAGGATAAAGTCTAAAATCTCTATTGTGAAAAAATCCTTGTAGTTTACTTAGGGCAAAACACAAGCAAATAAACCAGTCACATTTTGTATATGGTACTCAATTTTAAATAATCCCTTCAGATTATGTCACAAGATTGGGGGTGTAATAAACGCTGATATTCATCTGTTATGTATTTGTATGGCTATGTGTGCTAAGTCGCTTCAGTCGTGTCCAACTATTTGTGACCCCACGGACTATAGCCCGACAGGCTCCTCTGTTCATGGAGTTCTCCAGGCAAGAATACTGGAGCGGGTTGCCATTCTCTTCTCCAGGGGATCTTCCTGACCCAGGGATCGAACCTGTGTCCCCTGTATTGGCAGGCAGATTCTTTACTTGGGAAGCCCTGGACTTTGGTTACCTCATCTATAAAATGATTAGTTTTATAGAGGCTAAATTGTTCAGTTGATATTTAGGGAACAGTAGCTTGTGTCAGATATTTCTACTAAGAAATGGGGATATAAAAAAATAATCTTACCCTAGAGTCATTCCAGTTCTTTTCTGTAAGACAGCCAAATACGGTTTCATTACAGTAAAACATGGTAAAAGCTTTTGGAGAATTAGAATCATAGTCCCGAGAACCCAGAAGATAGAGAATTAGCGCCACCTACAGGGTCAGGGAGGAGAAGGCAATGGCAACCCACTCCAGTACTCTTACCTGGAAAATCCCATGGGTGGAGGAGCCGGGCGGGCTGCCGTCTATGGGGTCGCACGGAGTCGGACACGACTGAAGCAACTTAGCAGCAGCAGGAGCAGCACAGGGTCAGGGAAGGCTTATTTGATTTGGGTCTTGAAGGAGAAGGATATTCTCAGGAAAATTGAAAATGAGGTGGAGCAGGACTGGGAGTGGAATAGGTATTCCAGGGAGAAGAGCTTTAGGAAGACTTACATATATGAGGGATGGCAAGAAGATCAAAGTGGCAAAGACATATATGATCTCTGCTGCTGCTGCTAAGTCGCTTCAGTCGTGTCCAACTCTGTGCGACCCCATAGATGGCAGCCCACCAGGCTCCCCCGTCCCTGGGATTCTCCAGTCAAGAACACTGGAGTGGGTTGCCATTTCCTTCTCCAATTCATGAAAGTGAAAAATGAAAGTGAAGTCGCTCAGTCATGTCCGACCCTTAGCGACCCCATGGACTGCAGCCTACCAGGCTCCTCTGCCCATGGGATTTTCCAAGCAAGAGTACTGGAGTGGGGTGCCATATTATCTCTAGGATACTTTCAATCAACAAAAATAAACATTCAGTGAAAGTGAAAGTTGCTTAGTCCTGTCAGACTCTTTGCAACCCCATGGACTATACAGTCCATGGAATTCTCCAGGTCAGAATACTGGAGTGGACAGACTTTTCCTTCTCCAGGGGATCTTCCCAACCCAAGTATCAAACCCAGGTCTCCCGCATTGGAGGCAGATTCTTTACCAGCTGAGCCACACATTCAGAGTTTTTAATAATTTAAAAGCATTTACATTTAAAGACATTCAGAGTTTTAAACATTTAAATTTAAAAATGAGTTTTTAATAAATTTGCACCTTGATCTGTAAAATTCATCCTTATCTACTTTTTAAGGATAGCTAAAGTTGTAGCTTAAACTGTTTTGAACTTTTGGTCTGTGACTAAAATACATAATTTCTCCAAGACTTAGGAAGTTAAGGCTCAAAACATTTTTAAATTCAAAAATTTTGAATAAGATGTATTTATTAGAACTAGAACAACTTACTTGTTTACATTTTGCCTCAAAGTACAAGCTAAAATAAAAAATCTCATCCAAATGCATTTGTGACTTCCTTAATTTCTTCTTTCTTATTGCCTAATTTAAGAGGATCTCTTCAACTGTTAGTGGTTTTTGTATTTTGCAGGTATGGAAACTGTTCCTTGGTTTCCAAAGAAGATTTCTGACCTGGACCATTGTGCCAACAGAGTTCTGATGTATGGATCTGAACTGGATGCTGACCATCCTGTAAGTTTTTTAAATATAAAAATATAATATTTTCATGAAAATAATTTAAAACAAACTAAAAAGTTAAGGATATTATTTTTCTTTTTTAGAGAAAGTGCTTATTCTAGACTAAATAAGGATCTCGATTAATCTGAGTTTCAGGAAGTGTTATTAGACCTTCATGTTGGTGGACTTGATACCAAGTGACTGAAGAGCGTCCAATTTCATTGGCTCCAAAATATCTGTCCCATGTCTGGAATTCTTAAAATTGAGAGCTCTTCCAAGAATTACGCTACAGTTAAGACTGTGTCTGCAGTTTCTATTAAAATGTGATACAGTACAGGCGTGAGTTGGAGCATTACTAAGTCTGGAGCAGTAGGACTTCTTATGGACATCTAGGATCCTAGGAGGGGAGGAGAAGAGCAAGTCTGCATTAGAGTTGTACAGGCCAGGGATTTAATCTAGCTTCTATCACTCATTAGCTGTGTAAATGTGACCGTGTACTGCTTTAGACAGCCCCCAGCTGATCAGTGAATTTATAATAATATCTTATCAAGTATTGGAATTAATAAATTCCTGTAACTGCCCTTGGGGAGCTACAGTCTAGCTGCCAAAGTAAATCATGTATATATAAACACACATATAAGATTTAAATATGAAAAGTGTGCTAAGTGGCATGCAAAGGCTGTTTTGATATGTACACAAGGGAGGGAACACTTCTAGCTGAAGAGATCAGAGAAAGGCCTTAGAGAATTTGGGCAGGAAAGAGATGGAGAGAAAGGAAAATTCATTGCAAAATGAGCGAAGATTCAAAGGTAAGAAAATCTGGGGCATGTTTACAGAAAGGGGAAAAGGGTGTAAATCAGTTTTACTGACCTACTACCAAGGCCTGCTGACTTTCACCTCCTAAATACTTAAATTTGTTCCTTGTTTATTCTCACCGTATCCCTTAACTGATCCCTTAACTGGTTTCCCTGTCTTCATCCTTGCCACCTCCATCCTGTCCTCCTTATAGTCACAAGAATGATCTAAAGCCTGAGTGTCACAATTACCCCTCTTGTGCGTAAATACAGATCTAAGAGAATTGAAAACATAAGTCCATGCGAAAACTTGTAAATGGATATTCATGAAAGCATTATTCATAGTAGCAAAAAGGTAGAAACAACCCAAATATCCATCATGATGAATGGATAACTTAAGCATGGTATGTCCCCAAAATGAAATAATAATGGCCATGAGGCTTCCCTGGTGGCTCAGATGGTAAAGCCTGCAATGTGGGTGACCCAGGTTTGATCCCTGGGTTGGGAAGATCTTCTGGAGAAGGAAATGGCAACCCACTCCAGTATCCTTGCCTGAAAAATCCCATGGACAGAGGAGCCTGGTATGCTACAGTCCACAGGGTTGCAAAGAGTGGGACACAACTGAGCGACTTCGCTTTCCTTTTAATGGCCATAAAAAAGCGTGAAACACTCAACATGCTACAGCATGGGTGAAGAACTTTGAAATCTCTGTCATAGTGAAAGAAAAGCCATTCACAAAAGGCCATATATTGTGTGGTTTCTTTCATATACAATGTCCAGAACAGGCACATTCCTAGCAATAGGAAGTAGATTAGTGACTTTCAGGGCTGGGGATGAGGGAAAATGAGAATAGTCTGCAAATGAGTAGGGTGTTTCTTTTTGGGGTGATAAAGTGTTCTGGAATCATGGTGGAGGTGGTTGCACAATATCCTAAAACCCACTAAATTATACACTTTAAAATGTCAATTTTAAAGTATGTGATTTTACGTCTTGATAAAGTTGTTATTAAAAAAAAAAAAACAAACCCAATGGCTTCCAATTACCCCAAGACTAAAATCCAGGCGGTCAAACAGACCTTTGTTAGCAGGCCTGTAACTAGTCTTCACCGCGCTCCACGCTCTCCAGACTTCAGCAGTGTTGGATTGTGTATGTTTCCCAGGCACAACATGCTATTATTTCTGTGTTGCCCTTGGTGCTGTGCTTCCTGTCCTACACCTAGCTCTCTCAGCTCCTCTTTTGAGACTTAGCTTAGGAGTCAGTGCCGGGGACCCTTTCCTTACCCGCACTGTCCTCTTCACATACTTTGGATTCGAGTTTCTCTTGTGAGTTCGAGTGGTATTTGTGCCTGTCTCTAACAAGCCATTTATCATATGCTTCAAAATCATTGGTTAACATAAACTCCTTGAAGACCTGGATTGTGCTGTGTTTTTCTGAATCTTAGCACAAGGCCAGGGGCATAGTAGGGACTTGTAAATCTATGTTAAACATACAAGTCTCATTCTTTCCTTTCAAGTGTCCTCCCCTTCTTTCCTATTTTGTATTGTTGATTATTTCCTCCTGAGACTTGCTGTTTGATGCCTTATTCTGCCTATTGTTTTTATTAAATATCTTTTATAGGTATAAATTCTAATGTTACTATTTTGTCTGTTTTTATTATCATTATTTGCTTCTGCAAATGATTAATATGTCAGCATTTTGCGATAAACTCTGAGGCTAGATTCAGCTGCCATAATATCAAGTATTAGTAATTACTACTTTGTTATTAATTACTGTATAGGAAAATATAATTGAAGATGTAGTCAGACAATTAAGAAAAAAATCTCACCCTTGGAAAACAATGTACTTTAACTAGGGTGATACTTTTCTTTTTCCTCAAACTATTTTATTTTTGTAGCAACTGTAGTATTTTTATATCCATAGTATCTTTTATCTTTGTAGTCACTATCATATAAAGCTGTCATATAACATTGACTTTAAAATGATCATAAACTTCTAAACAGTGCTTGCTCAAAATAAGTTATACAGCCCTTCTTTATAGTCACTCGCATAATAATGAAATGCTTTCTAAATTATTTGTCAAGTATATCTTAGAATGGATATTTAAAACCTTTTCTTTAATTATTAGGGCTTCAAAGACAACGTCTACCGTAAAAGACGAAAGTATTTTGCAGATTTGGCTATGAACTATAAACAGTAAGTGTACTATAAAAATAACTTAAAACTTTGAAATAATGAAATAAATGGCATAAATTATGCTCATATAGTAAATAGAAAATAAAATATATGCTGTTTATTGGATGCTAATTCAAAATGACTTCTTCTCTTTATCTCATTAGTGGAGACCCCATTCCTAGGGTTGAATTCACTGAAGAAGAGATTAGGACCTGGGGAACTGTGTTCCGAGAGCTCAACAAACTTTACCCAACCCATGCCTGCAGAGAGTATCTCAAAAACTTACCTTTGCTTTCTAAATACTGTGGATACCGGGAAGATAATATTCCACAATTGGAAGATGTCTCAAACTTTTTAAAAGGTAATGAGCTAATTAATTTTTTTTAGCTTTTATTTATTTTTATTTACTTTTTTTAAATTAATTTTTATTGTAGTATAGTTGCTTTATGATGTTACTAGTTTCTGCTGTACAGAAAAGTGAATCAGCTGTACCATATCCATATATCGCCTCTGTTACGGGTCTCCTTCCTGTTTTAGCTTTTATTTATTTATTTATTTTTTTTGTTGAGTATGTTTTTCTTTTTTTAAATTTTATTTTATTTTTAAACTTTACAAATTGTGTTAGTTTTGCCAAATATCAAAATGAATCCGCCACAGGTATACATGTGTTCCCCATCCTGAACCCTCCTCCCTCCTCCCTCCCCATACCATCCCTCTGGGTCATTCCAGTGCACTAGCCCCAAGCATCCAGTATCGTGCATCGAACCTGGACTGGCAACTCATTTCATACATGATATTATACATGTTTCAATGCCATTCTCCCAAATCTTCCCACCCTCTCCCTCTGCAACAAAGTCCATAAGACTGTTCTATACATCAGTGTCTCTTTTGCTGTCTCGTACACAGGGTTATTGTTAGCATCTTTCTAAATTCCATATATATGCGTTAGTATACTGTATTGGTGTTTTCTTTCTGGCTTACTTCACTCTGTATAATTTTTATAAAAGGAGTATTGAACTCTTTTTCAACCACAACAGAATTTTTAATAGAGGACTAACATCTGGTTATATGGGAAGTCAGAATTTTTCTGTATTCTGTCCTGGAGAATTGGGCACCACATTTGAAGAGGAACATTCATAACCTGGAGCAAATGTGGAGGAAAGTGAGCAGAATTGTAAGGGGATAGGAAAATGTATCAGATAAATAAAATCTGAAGGATCCTTAGGGAACCTGGGAATTTAGGGGAGTTTATAACTTTATTTAAATATTTGAAGGTCATCTTATATATTAGAGGGATTATTCTACAGCTCTAAAGTAAAGGACAGTTGGATAGAAAGAACAAACTTTTAGTTCGAAATGGAGAAGATCTTGCTAAAATAGCCATTTGAAATGCAGCAGGCTAATGAGATGATCAGTTCTACATCCATGGAAATGTTCATGCAAAAGTTCCATACCCATCTGTGACAGAGAAGATTCAGGCACCTTTGGAAAGATTGGAGTAAATGATCTCTGAAGCCCCTTTCTACACTAAGATTCTACTGTTTTCCCAAAGAAGATGTTTTAGGGGAAGCATAAATGAAGAGTAAGGACAACTTTCCTCCTTTTAGTCCATCATGCTTACTTGGGCCAGGTTTCCTTATTTTTTCCTAGCTAAAATAATAAATAAAATGACCAATGATCTCCAGAGTCTACAATATGTAAGAGAAATAAACATCCCCTTTGATCTCAGCAGATTAGAACTTTAGGGGAAAAAATAGAAGTTATGTTTTTGACTCAAAGGGAGTTTAGTGAAAGTGAAAGTGAAAGTTGCTCAGTCGTGTCCGACTCTTTGCAACCCCATGGACTATACAGTCCATGGAATTTTCCAGGCCAGAATACTGGAGTGGGTAGCCTTTCCTTTCTCCAGGGGATCTTCCCAGCCCAGGGATTGAAACCAGGTCTCCTGCACTGCAGACGGATTCTTTACCAGCTGAGCCACAAGGGAAGCCCAAGAATACTGGAGTGAGTAGTTTATCCCTTCTCTAGCAGATCTTCCTGACCCAGGAATCGAACCAGGGTCTCCTGCATTGCAGGAGGATTCTTTACCAACTGAACTATCAGGAAAGCCCCAAAGCAAGTTTATCTTACTGAGTTGAGTAGATATGTAGATATTTATAACTGTCTATGTGATAAATTCAAAAACAGTATTTTCCAATCACAATAGAATTTATTACATAGACTGTTATAAACATCTACATATTTTTTCAACTCCATAATTCTCATTCCTCAACCACTGTATACAAAACTAAGTACTAAACAGAAGATGGCAATATAGTTTTTTCAAGGGAAGAACCCATGGTAGTAGTTCCTATGAAAACTAGATTTAAAAATAGTAGTGATTAAGAATGGCAGAGAACCAAAGCACATGAACTTGTGGAGCTTAACAAAGATAGACTAGCATATGCTGCAGAAGTTATTATCAAATCACATTTGCATGAGATTTAGAGGAAATATTTTGTTATGGATATGAAACTGAAAGCTGATCACTTGGGGTCTGGAGCTTGAGCAGGCTGCAGAACTTATAGCTAAAGATGTTTCAAGGGAAAGTGTCAAAGACAGAAACCAAAATTAAGAGTCAGCTCCAACAAAATGTGAGTTGGAAAGGGCTACCTACCCTGGCAAATATGGTGGCCACTAGACAACTGTGGTTGTTTAAATAATTAAAATAAATGTAAATCAAGATGTTAGTTCCCCAACCACATTAGCCACATTTCAGTGCTCAGTAGCCACACATGGCTAGTGGATACCCTACTGGTAGTCCACATAATGAACATCTCCATCTTTGTGGAAAATTCTTTTGCCCATCAGAGTGGGAGAATCCAAGTACAAAGGAATGGGGTGGAACTGGAATTACCAGAATGTGTGAACTGAAGTTGAAAGGTTCTAGGATGACCCATTAGGGCTGCTAGAACTAACATCAAAACAAGATGTCCTTTTCATCATAGGGGACTGGAATGCAAAAGTAGGAAGTCAAGAGATACCTGGAGTAATAGGCAAGTTTGGCCTTGAAGAACAAAATGAAGTAGGGCAAAGGCTAACAGAGTTTTGCCAAGAGAATGCACTGGTTGTAGCAAATACCCTCTTTGACAACACAAGAGACAACTCTACACATGGACATCACCAGATGGTCAATACTGAAATCAGATTGATTATATTCTTCACAGCTGAAGATGGAGAAGCTTTATACAGTTAGCAAAAACAAGACCGGGAGCTGACTGTGGCTCAGATCATGAACTCATTGCAAAATTCAGACTTAAATTGAAGAAAGTAGGGAAAACCACTAGACGATTCAAGTATAACCTAAATCGAATCCCTTACAATTATACAGTGGAAGTGACAAATAGATTCAAGGGAATAGATCTGATAGACAGAATGCCTGAAGAACTATGGACGGAGGTTTGTGACATTGTACAGGAGGCAGTGATCAAGACTATCTCCAAGAAAAAGAAATGCAAAAAGGCAAAATGGTTGTCTGAGGTTGTCTTAGAAATACCTGAGAAAAGAAGAGAAGCTAAAGGCAAAGGAGAAAAGGAAAGCTATACCCATCTGAATGCAGAGTTCCAAAGAATAGCAAAGAGAGATAAGAAAGCCTTGCTCAGTGATCAATGCAAAGAAATAGAAGAAAACAATAGAATGGGAAAGACTAGAGATCTCTTCAGGAAAATTAGAGATACCAAGCAAACATTTCATGCAAAGATGGGCACAATAAAGGACAGATATGGTATGGACCTAATAGAAGCAGAAGACATTAAGAAGAGGTGGCAAGAATGCACAGAACTATGCAAAAAAGATCTTCAGGAACCAGATAACCATGATGGTGTAATCACTCACCTAGAGCCAGACATCCTGGAATTTGAAGTCAAATGGGTGTTAGGAAGCATCACTACGAACAAAGCTAGTGGAGGTGATGGAATACCAGCTGAACTGTTTCAAATCCTAAAAATGATGCTGTTAAAGTGCTGCACTCAATATGACAGCAAATTTGGAAAACTCAACAGTGGTCATAGGACTGGAAAAGGTCAGTTTTCATTCCAATCCCAAAGAAAGACAATGCCAAAAAATGTTCAAACTACTGCACAATTGCACTCATCTCACATGCTAGCAAAGTAATGCTCAAAATTCTCTAAGCAAGGCTTCAACAGTACGTGAACTGAGAACTTCCAGATGTTCAAACTGGATTCAGAAAAAGTAGAGGAACCTGAGATCAAATTGCCAACATCTGTTGGATCAGAAAAAGCAAGAGAGTTCCAGAAAAAGATCTACTTCTGCTTTATTGACTATGCCAAAACCTTTGACTGTGTGGATCCCAACAAACTGTGGAAAATTCTTCAAGAAATAGGAATACCAGACCACCTGACCTGCCTTCTGAGAAATCTGTATGCAGGTCAAGAAGCAACAGTTATAACTGAACATGGAACAATAGACTGGTTCCAGATTGGGAAAGGAGCATATTGTCAAGGCTGTATATTGTCACCCTGCTTACTTAACTTACATGCAGAGTACATCATGCGAAATGCCAGGCTGGATGAAGCACAAGGTGGAATCAAGATTGCCGGAAGAAATATCAATAACCTCAGATACGCAGATGACACCACCCTTATGGCAGAAAGCAAAGAGGAACTGAGGAGACTCTTGGTAAAAGTAAAAGAGGAGAGCGAAAAAGCTGGCTTAAAATACAACATTCAAAAAACTAAGATCATAGCATCCGGTCCCATCACTTCATGGCAAATAGATGGGGAAACAATGGAAACAATGAGAGACTTTATTTTCTTGGGTTCCAAAATCACTGCAGATGGTGGTTGCAGCCATGAAATTAAAAGATGCTTGCTCCTTGGAAGAAAAGCTATGACCAACCTAGACAACATATTAAAAAGCAGATACATTACTTTGCCGACAAAAAGGTCCATCTAGTCAAAGCTATGGTTTTTCCAGTAGTCATGTATAGATGTGAGAGTTGGATCATAAAGAAAGCTGAACACTGAAGAATTGATGCTTTTGAATGGCAGTGTTGGAGAAGAGTCTTGAGAGTCCCTTGGACTGCAAGGAGATCTAACCGGTTCATCCTAAAGGAAATTGGTCCTGAATATTCATTGGAAGGACTGATGCTGTAGCTGAAACTCCAATACTTTGGCCACCTGATGCGAAGAATTGACTCACTGGAAAAGACCCTGATGCTGGGAAAGATTGAAGGCAGGAAGAGAAGGGGACAACAGAGGATGAGATGGTTGGATGGTATCACTGATTCGATGAGCATGAGTTTGAGCAAACTCCTGGAGTTGGTGATGGACAGGGAAGCCTGGTGTGCTGCAGTCCATAGGGTCGCAAATAATGACATGACTGAGCGACTGAACTGAACTGAGAGTTTGAAATGAAGGACAGTATTAGAGCTTATAGAGGTCCCCAGAGCCACTGCAGCAAGTAACTTTCACAGTGGGCATGCAGTCTCAACTGTTGGGGAATGAAAGAGCACCAGTCAGTTCAGATAATAAAGAAACTACAAGAGGGAGTGCTGGCTAAGAATGTCATAGTTTCAAAAAATGGTTCTGGTGTAAATTAACAGATTTTTAAAGTTTTTTTTTTTAAAAGAAAGATTGTCTAAGGAACAGTTTAACCTCTTCATGGAGACAGCAAGGTGCAGTGTAGGGCCTGGGTTCATCCTACATTTATCATCTGCTGTGTGGCCTTGGGCACATTATTGAGTCTTTGAGCCATAGTTTTATGGTTGGCACAATCATAAACATGAAAGGAGATGTCATGTGTAAAAGTTCTTAAGTCATCGTCTGGCCGTTGTAATTATGACTTGTGTGACATGTTTTAGCTTCATGTTCTCCCTCCAAGTGGTAACTTGGTGCCACTGGCAGAATTAAAATGTTGCAGCAACTAGTCTATTCTGGGGAACATTTTTCTCCTTTGCTTTGCAGAACGCACAGGTTTTTCCATCCGTCCTGTGGCTGGTTACTTATCACCAAGGGATTTCTTATCAGGCTTAGCCTTTCGAGTTTTCCACTGCACACAGTATGTGAGACACAGTTCAGATCCTCTCTACACTCCAGAACCGTAAGTACCTCTATCGCAGCTCCATCCATCAGTATGGTACTTACCTCACGAGTTTTGTTTTCATGAAGATCAAGTGAATTAGCACATGTAAAGCATTTTGAATGGTGCTTGGCCTGTAATACATGTTCTCTGCGCTATACAGGCTAGCCATTACTATTACCAGTAGTAACTGACAACCTGTTAGGTACCAAGTACTGTTCTAAGCATAGGGGATGTAAGACTGAAAAAAATTCAAAGTTTCCTGCCCTCCTAGGGCTTATATTCCAATGGGAGATACAGAAAATAAACAAACAAGTAAATATGAATAAAATAGAATATCAGGTGGTTATAAGTTCCATGGAGAAAAATAAAGCAGGGAAAGGGGACAGAGGTGTGTGTGTGTGTGTGTGCGTGTGTGTGTTTCTATTTTGAAAAGGGTGATCAGAGAAGGACTCTCTGAAAAGGTGACATTTGAACAGAGACCTGATTTGGGGGTGGAGGTGGGGCGACATGTGGATGTCTGTGGGTATGTGCGTGAATTTATGTATATGTGTTTGTGAATGCTCAAGGTTTTGAACCAAAATAATTTCTTTACTATAAAAATGTCCTTTGTGGTCCATTTCCAAAGTAATACCACCTGATCAGTTTGAATAAAAGTAAGATCAGGTTTTTATTTGATTGAATGGTTGATCATGCATTTATGTTAAACGTCATAGTGTGACAACTTGTACCTCTTTTTCAGAGATACCTGCCATGAACTCTTAGGTCATGTTCCTCTTTTGGCTGAACCTAGTTTTGCTCAGTTCTCCCAAGAAATTGGCCTGGCTTCTCTTGGAGCTTCAGAAGAGGCTGTTCAAAAACTGGCAACGGTATAAATCTGGAAATCGCTATACAGATCATTAATTCTTAACTGGGGTGGGATGTGGGTTTTTGTGTAGTTTAAAAGTACATATTCCAGATGAGCATTAGAAAATTTGTCTCTGCTCATATTTAATTTAATTTAAATAGTTTAAATAACACTAAAGGAAGACATTTAAGGTTTATCCAAAGAAGACGTGGTAGGCTACAGTCCACGGGGTTGCAAAGAGGCAGGCAAGACTGAGAGACTTCACTTCACTTCACTTAAAAAAGACATGAGCCTAAAAAAAAAAGGCAGAGAAATAAAGAACACTAGAATACAACAATGTTAATAGTTTATATACCCTTTTTTTCAGTAAAAAATGATAGGTTCTCTAAAAATGATGCTAAAAATATTTTTTAGCATTTTATAAGACATCATGCTGGAAATACAAATATGAGTAAAGTTTAATTCCCACCTTCAAGGAACTTAATGTGTTAGTCACTCACTCATGTCCTACTCTTTGTCACCTTATGAATTGTAGCCGGTTAGGCTCCTCTGTCCATGAAATTCTCCAGGCAAGAATACTGGAGTGGGTAGCCATTCCCTTCTCCAGGGGATCTTCCTGACCCAGGGATTGAACCTGGGTCTCCTGCATTGCTGGCAGATTCCTTACCACAGAGCCACCTGGGAAGCCCATAAAATGGTTTATTATATTTTAAAATTAATGTCAATATTTAAATTTTGTCTCAGTTTACATTTGAATATGGTAAATATAGTTAGCTATATCCCACATACACGGAAGGTCCTTAGTTATACTTGAAAGCATGTAAGAGTTCCAGGAACAAAAGTTTGGGAAGTCTGACTTGGTCAAGGCCAGACTGTAGAAATACTTGTGAGCCAATCTGGGGTCTTGGATTTTATTCCAGGGTAAATTGGGTCAGTGCCTAAACGTCGTAATTTGTTTTAAACTGAGCCATCCACGATGTGAAGGTAATGCTGATGTCCTTTTGCAGTGCTACTTCTTCACTGTGGAGTTTGGTCTGTGCAAACAAGAGGGGCAGCTAAGAGTCTTTGGTGCTGGCTTACTTTCTTCCATCAGTGAACTCAAAGTAAGAGTTGTAAATATTTGCATGTAACCATATTCACTTAATGTAATTGATGCGACCTGAAATAGTTTCTGGATTTGAACAAGAGCTTACTGTGGAAAATACTTGGGGTGGCAGTAAGCATTACCTAAGAGGTATTTTTCTCTCTTTCCTAAGTTTTCTGAATATAGATGCCTATTCAGAATATAGATATATCTTCTAAATAAATAAGTATTTTAAAACTTTGGCTTAACAAAGTCTTGCTGTTTCCTCACTGTTTTTGGTGTGCTAACAATAACTTCAGTACTTTCTAGGGAATTCTTCAATGAGATTTATTATGTATCCAATAAAGGAATGAACCTCTGTTTGTTAGGTGGTGAATGGAAGGTACAGTCCTGCTCTCAAAGAGCCCACCACCTGCTGGAGGGTACAAGTCATGTATAGGAATAACTACTGTTGGGTAGAAGGCAGATGCCATATTAACAGTAAATAAATAAAGATCCTTGGGTATATCCTACATGGAGAAGAGTGTTATAAAGAGTGGGGCATTTTATAGGGAATAGCAATTCATTTGTTTTACTTTAGTATATTGTGGATTAAATAGAGATGTAGGAAATAAGTTTGGAATTGTAGATTGGGACCACTCTGTAATACATTCAGAGGTGTGCTGATTCTGGCAGTTGTGTGAAGAAGGTGATCTATGAAAATGGATAGTATTTTTTGATTCATGGACTCTTTGTCCTCTAGCATGCTCTTTCTGGACATGCCAAAGTAAAGCCCTTTGACCCCAAGATTACATGCAAACAGGAGTGTCTCATCACAACTTTTCAGGATGTCTACTTTGTATCTGAAAGCTTTGAAGATGCAAAGGAGAAGATGAGGTAAAGTATATCTTCCTCATACCTTAATTTTCCTCTGCCTTATGTAGGTCCAGTAATGTAACAAGTCACAGAAGTAAACAGCTAATAATTAGAAGCCCTCTACGCTTACTCCTTGGAAGGAAAGTTATGACCAACCTAGATAGCATATTGAAAAGCAGAGACATTACTTTGCCAACAAAGGTCCATCTAGTAAAGGCTATGGTTTATCCAGTGGTCATGTATGGATGTGAGAGTTGGACGGTGAAGAAAGCTAAACACTGAAGAATTGATGCTTTTGAAGTGTGGTGTTGGAGAAGACTCTTGAGAGTCCCTTGGACTGCAAGGAGATCCAACCAGTCCATTCTGAAGGAGATCAGCCCTGGGATATCTTTGGAAGGAATGATGCTAAAGCTGAAACTCCAGTACTTTGGCCACCTCCTGAGAAGAGTTGACTCATTGGAAAAGACTCTGATGCTGGGAGGGATTGGGGGCAGGAGGAGGGGGGACGACAGAGGATGAGATGACTGGATGGCATCACTGACTCGATAGACGTGAGTCTGGGTGAACTCCGGGAGTTGGTGATGGACAGGGAGGCCTGGCGTGCTGCGATTCATGGGGTCCCAAAGAGTCGGACACGACTGAGCAACTGAACTGAACTGAACTGAGCTGAGGCACCTTTTGCCTGGAACATATCTCCCTTCCACAGTAAATATTTAGGATGTGTTGTTTACAGTTATGTTCAGGGTTGCAAATATGAATCAGATACACTGAGAAACTGGTTACTTCCCATTCCTTCCTATCAGAGAGTTTAGAATCTAATAGGGAAAACAAAATGTATGCAAATTACTATATACCAAATTGGAAGCCTTAAAGAGATACAGATGAAACATCATTTTGCATTTTATCCAGGAGCAATTCATTCCAGCTAGGGGAGAGGGAAAGTTTAATGGCATTTCAAAAAGGACATGAAGTATACAAAGTGTTTCAGTTCAGTTTAGTTCAGTCGCTCAGTCATGTCCGACTCTTTGCGACCCTATGATTCGCAGCACACCAGGCCTCCCTGTCTATCACCAACTCCCGGAGTTCACTCAGATTCATGTCCATAGAGTCGGTGATGCCATCCAGCCATCTCATCCTCTATCATCCCCTTATCCTCCAGCCCCCAATCCCTCCCAGCATCAGAGTCTTTTCCAATGAGTCAACTCTTCTCATGAGGTGGCCAAAGTATTAGAGTTTCAGCTTCAGCATCAGTCCTTCCAATGAACACCCAGGACTGATCTCCTTTAGGATGGACTGGCTGGATCTCCTTGCAGTCCAAGGGACTCTCAAGAGTCTTCTCCAACACCACACTTCAAAAGCATCAATTCTTCGGCGCTCAGCTTTCTTCACAGTCCAACTTTCACATCCATACATGACCACTGGAAAAGCCATAGCCTTTACTAGATGGACCTTTGTTGGCAAAGTAATGTCTCTGCTTTTGAACATGCTATCTAGGTTGGTCATAACTTTCCTTCCAAGGAGTAAGTGTCTTTTAATTTCATGGCTGCAATCACCATCTGCAGTGATTTTGGGAGCCCAAAAAAATAAAGTCTGACACTTTTTCCACTGTTTCCCCATCTATTTCCCATTAAGTGATGGGGCCAGATGCCATGATCTTCGTTTTCTGAATGTTTAGATATGTTCAATGTTAGACTAATGGACAGTATTCTGTTTTCATCATTTTCCCCCTAGAAACTGATTGCCTCTTATTTGTTTTCTTATATAGAGAATTTACCAAGACAATCAAGCGTCCATTTGGAGTGAAGTATAATCCGTATACACGGAGTATTCAGATCTTGAAAGATACCAGGAGTATAACCAGCGCCATGAACGAGCTTCAGCATGAGCTGGATGTTGTCAGTGATGCCCTTGCTAAGGTCAGCAGGCAGCTGAGCATCTGACAGTTACCAGTCCTCATCCTCAAAGCATCTGAGCACCAATTCAGATGCCTGTGGGCCAACTGTGGCTTTGCTTAAAGAGCTGATTGTGGAGGGACAGCAGCCAAACAATATTCTCTACTCACCTTCTTTAAGGGACCATTACTCTTTGAAAATGAGTACCCAGATACCCCGAGCACACATCTAGATATTTTAGCCACTACTTATTTTTTTCTTTTGGTAACAGCTTTTGTGAAGTATAATTCACATACGATACAATTCACTTACCATCCCTTACCATCCCAGTTTTTATAGAGAATTTGCTTGACCCAATGGATAAATCTATTCTTAGCCTGATTTTATTTTCCCCAGTTCTTCTTGAGTAAAATGATGATCACTTAAAATACCTTGATGATTATTATGGAGCTAATCCATATTGTTATCTAAGATCCTCTTATTTCTACAGTATCTTACTTATCATCAAATTTGGGCCAAGCTTGGTCACATTCACATGCCTCAATTTAATAGGAAACCAACTCTCTCCACTGCTAGCCTGAGCAAAAGCAGAGAGAGCTTTGCATATGAAACATTCCTAGTAAAGAGCAGATAGTCTAATTTTAAGTGTAATGTCTTATAGGGAAATAGGAGTATCTAAATCTAGAAAGGCTGATTGGGACATAATCGTTAAGAATTTGTGACTTT
This sequence comes from Bos javanicus, assembly GCF_032452875.1. Taxonomy (NCBI): domain Eukaryota; kingdom Metazoa; phylum Chordata; class Mammalia; order Artiodactyla; family Bovidae; genus Bos; species Bos javanicus. The sequence continues at coordinate 34,576,541 of NC_083882.1, forward strand.
ATTTTGTAGGCACTAGGGAGCCCCTGCCGAGTGACCATCCTCCTTGGGGATGGTCTTTTCTTTCTATGGCACTCTGTATGTTTTACACGATCTGCCTTACTCAGGAGGCCAAAGGGAACTTGGTGGGTGTGTCACTTGCAAGGCCCTGAACTCAGACATGCAGCCCCAGAGAATGTCCTCAGGTTAGCAGGAGACAGTGTTGTTAAGAGGGAGAGTTCAAACTGAGACAGAGGAGAGACGTACCAAGTTAAAGTTGGAAAGCAGTGCCAAGCACTTTATTTCCAAGGTATAAGCAGAGACCATAAATAGGAAGGCCAGGCGTGAGGGTATAGGGTGCGGAAATGGGGAAGAAAATGGTGTAAGAAATGTCAGGAAGAGCGTTTTCAGACTGACACTGAAACAGTGAAGGTAGCTAGCACTGGCTTTTATGTGGTGTCAGCGGTGTAGTACAAGGAGCAGGTCTGGTATTAACGGGTAACTCTGGAGGCCACAGGACAGGCTTTATTTTTTCAGTTTGCTCCTATTCTCCCCCCACCCACGAAAAGAAGACTTTCCTCAAGTTTCTGCTTTTGGCCCTCTTTTCTCTCTGCTTTCTGTTCATGGAGATGTCATCCGTGTCCATAACTTCAATTCTTATTCCGTATGTGTCCCATATTTGCAATTCTAACTCTTAACACCTGTCTTGAGTTTTTGCCTTTTAAATCCAACTGCCTACTAGATATTTCCATCTAATGCCCCATAAATTAGGCCAATGTTGTGTAACTTCTTGTCACACTATTTACAAAGAATGAAATGGGGTTGTGCATAATGGCAGCCCTGCCAAGAATTTTAAACTCTATAGGTTTAAAAGGAACTCAGAATCACCTGAATATTGTGCTCCATCAGTTTCCTCTCCCAGTGATCTCATTTCTATTAATGGTGAATGAAACTGAAACTGTTAGTCACTCAGTCGTGTTTGATTCTTTGTGATACCATGGACTGCAGACCACCAGACTTCTCTGTCCATGGGATTCTCCAGGCAAAAATACTGGAGTGGGTAGCCATTCCCTTCTCCAGGGGATCTTCCCGACCCCAGGATGGAACCTGAATCTCCTGCATTGCAGGAAGATTCTTTACTGTCTGAGCCACCAGGGAAGCCAGGGTCATATTTTCAGCCAATTTTCTGTTCATAATCAGCTACTTTAAAAACTGTGTCCTTAATTTTTTTCACATTAATAGTCAAATTGTATATCATTTAACATTTTTTTCCAACAGATCACTAGATATTTTAATCCTTTTTAGGCCTCAAAGGAAAATTTAAAAACTCTTAAAATTTATTTCATTTTATGTTATACAAGGAAATAGAATTAGGAAGAGTAATTTATGGTACTTCAGATTTTTACATTACTTGTAAATTTTAATAGCTGATCAACTGTTAAATATACCTTTGATAGTACTAGATCTAAGTCAGTTAATCTGAAACCATTTGAAATACTGGTTACGTAGTTTATAGTATTTGGTTGCAAGGAAATCTATGAAGCAAACCATGATAGATAGCAAATAAAAAATTATGCATACTGTGTCTGGTTATTTTCATACAACCTTGATTATGGTAAAGAATCATAGTTATTGAATTTTTAAATGATGGTATTTCAAATCACTATGATTAAAGCACACTAAAGTAAATGTTAAAGACACAACAATTATAATTCACATCTTCAGAATAATGGAAACATTTTATGATTGATGTCAGATTTTCGCAACTCTGAATTTGTGATGTTTGGTAAATGAGGAATCCTGAGAGTCTTAGCGTTTTCATGCATTTTAAATATATTTCTTCAAAGCCTCAAGGAATATGTTAATACTTACTCAAATATCAGAACAGACTTGAACCAAAAGTGCGGTTCATAATGGTTAATCAGTGAGTTATTACTCAGAGACACAGATGGTATTTTCCTGACTTTTTGAAGAACGAACGCTTCAAAATCTGGTTGTCAGAATGCCTACATTTCTTAATCTGCCTATTTTGTCATTTGGAGTTATACAGTGGTAATGACACACCAAAGTGTGTCCAAACTGAAAGAAAAAATCCTGGAATTACTAGAGCAACACATAATAGAGTTTGTATATTACTCTCTAGGAAATGTATAAAGACACTGTTGTCTTATTTCAGTCTTGTCTTTATTTTACAATGTGATACACATTTATGATTTGAAAGTTTGTTAGTCATTTGGATAATAAAAGGACACAAAATTTATGTTTTCAATAAGCATATATTTTTTGTCAAATGTATGTTGAAAATGGATTTAAATGTATATTAGAATTTTATTAGTTTCAAAAATCTGTAACATCCTTATTCCTTTTAAAAAGCCTATGAATATGTGATATAAGTGAAATCAAATACACCTGGAAAACCTAGTAACCAGTTTTTGGAATTCTTGATAAAGTTTCAGTCCTGTGTTTCTCATCTGTTAAGTGGGCTAGATGTACTTTCCTGGGTTATTGTAAGAATTACATTGTGAGAGGACTCTGTAAAAATAAACTTATTAGCCATATGTAAAGAATCATTGGGGCTTCCCAGGTGGCTCGGTGGTAAAGAATCAGCCTACCAATGCAGGGGACATGGGTTTGATCCCTGGTCCAGGAAGATCCCCGAAGAAGGAAATGGCAACTCACTCCAGTGAGAACCCCATGGACAGAGGAGCCTGGCATGCTGTACTCCTCGGGGTCACAAAAGAGTCAGACCTGACTTAGCCACTGAACAGCAGCAAAGAATCATTAACCTCCTTATCAGAAATCCTTCATAGCTTCTGGATGATTTTATCTTCCTCCAGAAGAAATTAACTTTTGCTTGAGCAGGCAGTGCTTAGTCCAAGTAGGAGCTAAGTCAACTTGATGATACATTTCAGTCTTTGAGGGCTGGTCTATTTCCAGGTCACCTCTACTCTTAGGGTGCAGCTCTTTGGGAATCTCAGAGGAGAGCTTTGAGTATGTACCAGGGCTTTCTTCTGCTCTCCTTTCCTTTACTCTTACTCCTCCTGATCGCATAAAATTGCTAAAAGTACTGTTCAGTTTCTCAGCTTCTCAGCTGCTGCTTTCAGCCCACCTCCTTTTTTTTCTTTGAGCCCAGCTTCTTAGCCTCCAAGTCACTGCTTGCTAATTAACAAATGCTTCAAGTAGAAAAGTAGTGCCAAATGAAATCTCTCAGCTTTTAGATCCTGGCCCTCCAAGTTCTGGCTGCTTTCATAGCTCTCCAATGACTTAAAACAAATTTTAAAAATATTTTCCCATCTTTCCTAATTGTTTTTGGTGAGAGAACTGGTCTGTAGCTAGCTAATCTGCATATATTCTGCATATATTCTAAATTCTGCATATATTAGCTATTTCTGCATATATTCTGTGGAAATCTGACCTTGGAGTAAATCATTTAATTTCTTTGAGCCTCAGCTTTCTCATCTATAAAATAATGATCCCAACAATACTTATTATACCAGTAATATTGACAGGATCAAATAAGATAATCTAAAAGAAAAAACTTCCTAACCTGTATAGTATACAGATATATTCCGTGTACTCAAAAAACTTCATATTTTCCTCTTATGGGGAGACAAGGCACCTGAAAGTGTTACCATCAAATAATTCAAATCTAGCTTCATTCAATAATTCATCAAATAATTTGTATCTAGCTTCATTGCTCAAACTCATGTGACTCGATGGACGTGAGTTTGAGCAAGCTTGGGGAGTTGGTGGCAGACAGGGAAGCCTGGCGTGCTGCAGTCAATGGGGTTGCAAAGAGTTGGACATGACTGACTGACTGAACTGAACTGAGCTTCATTCAAGAACTGAAACTCAACCAAGCTGCTAATGGGAAGAGCTAGTCAGTGGTATGTACATAGTTCAAATATTGATAGTAGCTTCACTGCAACACTTTCAAGAAATTGTATTAAGGGATATAACTTGATAATATAAGTTAGTTAAAGTACTGATGCGTGTATATTCAAGGGATGAAACTGAGTAACAACTGTATTCTTCCAGATCCTCTCACTATGAAAACTGACTCTAGGTTGTTCCTTCATATGCCCCTTTGGATGAAATCTCAGGTTCCTGTATTGAATTTTCTGCTCACTTTAAGTCCTTAGCTTCTAAGCTGTTTCTCTCATTTCAGTATTTAAAAATTCCAGTGTTATAAATTTTAAGATTAAAGTTTTTCTTCTCCTCTAGAACTGAGAAAGGAAGAGATGTGCTTTGTGTTTTTATTTTCTTGTGGCTCATTCTCTACTCACAAGAATGCCTCTGGCTCCACCAGGGTTTGGGGATGGTGATGAGGAGGAGAGGTAAGGAGTAAGAAGTTCTTTTTGGTTTGATACTATTGACTTGGTATATATGCTTTCTGTACTTGGTAAGTATTTAGTGTTGACTCATTGTCTGTGGGTGTTTTGAAAGAGCTTCCTACTTCTTATTTCTTGGAATCTCTTAATTCGGGTATATTAATGTCTCTGAATGGGATGCTGAATTCATCTCGCTCAGCCTTTATGGATCTAGTAGTCAAGTCTCCTGTGGGGGTCCCTTCAGCCCTCCAGAAATTCCCATGGGCTGAGTCTAACACTATACCCTGGGCAATTTGCTCACGCATGGGAAACACTCACATAGGAGATATTCAGACATTCTTTGTCTTAAAATCTCTGGACATGAAAGACCCCTCCAAAGTAACAATATCTCTGCTCACTATCAGAGCAGTTATCTGGCCAGAAGCCATTGGATATTTCTCAGCATGAACTGGACAGCAACCTGAAGTGAAAATCGCTTAGTTGTGTCTGACTCTTTGCAACCATATGGACTGTACAGTCCATGGAATTCTCCAGGCCAAAATACTGGAGTGGGTAGCCTTTCCCTTCTCCAGGGGATCTTCCCAACCCAGGGATCGAACCCAGGTCTCCCGCATTGCAGAGGGATTCTTTACCAGCTGAGCCACCAGGGAAGCCCAGATAGCAACCTGCCTGGTCCCAACATGGAGGGATACATGCCAAGCTCTCAGTGGCCCTGCTGACACCTGCCTTTCCTTAGACACAAAATGGGCAGGATTCATAGTACACTGACAATATTGCACGTATCCTCTCAGAATTCTCTTTCAACCTCTTCAACCTCTTTCATAGACTTCCAGGGTATGTGAAGGTTTCTAGACACCTTCACAAGTTCTGCTTTGGTGGTTTTGTACCTCATTTTATAATGTGGGAGTAATTGGCACTTACTACTTTAGTGAAAGTGAAAGTGAAGTTGCTCAGTCGTGTCCAACTCTTTGCTACCCCATGGACTGTAGCCTACCAGGTTCCTCTGTCCATGGGATTATCCAGGCAAGAATACTGGAGTGGGTTACCATTTCCTTCTCCAGGGGATCTTCCCGACCCAGGGATCGAACCCAGGTCTCCCGCACTGGAGGCAGATGCTTTAACCTCTGAGCCACCAGGGAAGCCCAAGAGTCCTAGCCAAATGGAGATGAGGAGGGTCTCATTTTATACTATTACATATGCTTAAAAGGAATGGTCAGGGACTTCCCTAGTGGTCCAGTGGTTAAGAGTCTACCTGCCAATGCAGGAGACAAGGGTTTGATCCTTGGTTGGGGAAGATACCACCTGCAGCAGGGCAGCTGAGCCCCGTGTGCTGCAACTACTGAAGTCCTATGCCTAGAGCCCATACTCTACAATAAGAAAAGCCACTGCGATGAGAAGCTTGCACACTGCAATGAAGAGTAGCCCTTGCTCACCACAACTAGAGAAAGCCTGTGTGCAGCAATGAAGATCCACCACAGCCAAAAATATCAATCAATTAATTAATTTTAAAAAAAGGAATGATAGTCTGATCATATAAAAGGCCACTCTTATAAAACAGGCTTCCCTGGTGGCTCAGCTGGTAGAGAGTCTGCCTGCAATGCTGGAGACCTGGGTTCGATCCCTGGGTTGGGAAGATCCCCTGGAGAAGGGAACAGCTATCCACTCCAGTATTCTGGCCTGGAGAATTCCATGGGCTGTATGTGGTCACAAAGAACGGGACATGACTGAGTGACTTTCACTAAATCATTTAACTTAAAAACAATCAGCAAACAGTATAGTTTTTGCACATCAAGTTCTCTTGAGAACAAAGAGCTGCTTTGCCTCTAAGGTTTTCATTTTTATTAGCATGGTCCTCCATGTTTTCAAGATGCCATAGACTGGACAGGTAAACGTGAGGTGCTGCCCTTAAGTGGTCTTTAGGCAGAAACACCAAGGAGTGGGTGGAGTGAAAGAATGGGAAATACTATAAGAGCTCAGGGAGACGCTAGCAAGGGCCTCTCAGGTATAAAGGGTGATGAGTACTGGAGGCTTGTGTCAGCAGAGGGGTCAAGAACCACTGAATATGGACTATCTTTTTAATGTGACCCCATTTGTACCCGCAAGATAAGTTGTGGCTTGGAGTCTGGGTTGTGTACAAAAAGTACAAAAAAGAAAATAAAAATCACCTGTAATCCAACACCCAGCGTGTGTGTGCATGAAATTGATATAATATTTGCTTTAATTATACATCATGAATATTTCTGTTACTATTTTACAAAACGTTTTTTTTTTTAATGGCAGCCTAGTATTCAAGTGCATGGCTATACAATTTAATCAATTTGTTTTTGAACTTTAAGGACTTTAGATTCTAAGTTCTTTACTATTATATGTAACCCCATAATGAATAACTTGGAGTACAAGGGTTTGTGCATAGTTCCAATTTTTTTTCTTGTGATAAATGAACAGAAGTGGAATTGCTATCTTCATATTCGTAGTATTCTTTGCTACATTTTCCTTCAGAAAAATTGTCCGATAGTGTATGAAGGTGTGTCTGATAAAAGCTGTTTTATATGAAAATTTTTGCTGGACGAAAATCATTCAGTTATTATCCAAGTTATTACCTGATGATCAGAATCCGGGCAGGGGCTATGCTGGAAGCGCTGAGGGTTAGAAGGCCGCTCTGGCAGGCAGGAATCAGTTGAAAACCAGCCTCCTTAGTTCAGTATCCGGGGGTGAGTTCCCGCTCCGTGCCAGGAGCTGAGGGCGTTGAGCAACGCTGTAAGACACTACATTCGCCCACTAGGAAGCACCCTTCGATCTTGCAAACTGCACACCAAAGCAGGCCCGAAGCCAGTTTGGCCTAAGACACAGTCAGGACCCTTTCCACCTCCCTTCCCAGGCTCAATTTCTTCCCCATCAAAATGGTGATGCAATCCCCGTTCTGTCAGCCACTCGCGCCGTCATGGGGCTCTAACCTGAGCGAGCTTTCTGAACGGTTTAGAGTAGCGCAAGCGTACAGAATTATTACTAAAAATAGAGTGCGAGGGGAGGGAAGGAGACGCCAAGCTGCCGGGCGAGACCAGAGACAGGGGGCGGAGACGCTCGTAGCGCGCCGGGGCGGGGTGATGGGGGAGCTGCAAACCCGCTCCCGCCGGCGCCAGGTTAGCAGCTGTAAGAGGGGGCGGCCCACAGCCAGCTGCAGACCCTTCCCCGGCGTGGGCGCCGCACACCCTTCACCAATCCCTTCCCAGGCCTGCCCCGCTTCCCGCCCCGCTCCCTCCCTGGCGGGTCCCACCCCCCTGCCCAGGAGGGCTCCGCCCCCGCCCCGCCCCGCCCCCCGCCCGAGACGGCCCCGCCCCCGCCCCGCCCTCTCTCCGGGAGGGCCGGTCCCCGCTCAGGCCCCCCCGGAAGCGCGGGCTGAGAGTGCCCGCATGGAGCCAGAACCGCACTCCTCGGAGGCCGTCCCTACAGCTGCCGCGCTCTTCGCTTGGGTACGTGACTCCGCCCCCGGGCCGAGGCAGCTGGGACTGAGGGTCGCACAGACCGTGGGAAGCCCCCGGCCTGGGCGTGGGCGGCCCTGGGGCCCAGTGGTCGAGGTCCGAGAGGCGCTCCGGGTTGGAGGATCCTGGGTTGGGGTCTGGGTAGAAGAGGATCGGGAGGGAAGGGTCTTCGTGGGGTGACTTAGGGGCTTCGGATCGGAGGAGCTGCGGCGCAGAGGAAAGAACCTGCTACCCGGACACAGTGTGTGAGTCCGCGACAGACTTCAGGCCTCGATAGCGCTGGGAAAGACCGCGCGGCGGGCTCTGTGCAGAGACTACCGCCCTGTGGGGCCACCTGTGCTTCTCACCCTCCCGTTGCCAGGAGGATGGAGGCCTTTCCCCAGCTCCACCCCCGCCGGGTTGGAGCATCCTTTTGGTGTGAGGCCTGCCGTGTTGAACCGTGCACGCGGCGAGACCCTGCATAGTTGCAGATATTCGGCTGTGATTGGAACCTGCCTGCACTGGGAGTGTGGGAGACTGCGCTGGTGTTGGTTTGACCAGAGCATTGAGAGACGGGGTCATCTTTATGTATCGTGGTTGGGCAAGAGGAGAGCCTGTGCACAGGAGAGCGTGGCAGGCATCCGGCCAGATGCACGGGAACAAGCAGACACAGTGTCTTGTAGTTCTTCACAGGGCATAATTGTATTGAAATGTATGAGTTGTTAATAATATCAGTCTCCTTCGCTAGAATGTAGGCATCAGGAGGGTGGGTACTGTGCGGGGCTCATGCCTGGCACATTGTAAGGTGCTCAGTACACATTTGTTGACTAATGGATGAATGAGTACCTGTTGTGTGCAGAACTATGTGCAGGTCTTTTGGGAAAAGCACAGGAATTAAAGACTTGCAGCTCTTGCGTTGGGGATGGTGGAGAAGGAGGTGGGAGAGGATAAGACCTTTATTGCTGTTAAAACCAGTATGTATTGACTAATTTTTTTTAAAGCTAATTATCAGCACTGGGTAGTATTTATTGAATGCGGGATTGCTTCTGACGGGCAGAATGGAGAGCCTGGCGTGACTTGAGGTAGTCTGAATCTCCATGTGCCTTTGAGATGGCCCTTGAGCTGGGTGTGGAATTAGGGATTGGCTGTGTGCCTGGGATGGCTGTTTGTCCCAGGCCAGGGACTGGGGTCTGTGTAGACAGTACTGACAAGGCCTTTCAGATATGGCCTTGTCAGTACTGAAGCAAAAATACTGTTGAACCTAACCTCCTTGCTGTGCTTGGAGTCTTGATGGTGTATTCTTCCTGCTGCATTAGCTGTGTGGAGGGATGTATTAGTTTGCTAAGGCTGCCATAACAAAATAACACAGATGGGGAGGCTTAAACAATGGAAATTTATTTTCTCACAGTCTGGAGGGTAGAAATCCAAGATCAAGATATCAGCACGTTTAGTTTCGTCTGGGTCCTGTCTCTTTGGCTTAGAGATGGCCTCCTGTTTGCTGTGTCCTCATGCGGCTTTTTCTGTGGGTGGGGAGTGTTCACGTGTTTCCTCTTATAAGGATACCGGTCATATTGGATTTGGGACACATCCTTATGATCTCATGGAACCTTAGTTGCCTTTTAAAAGGCCCTGAATCCAAATACAAATCACATTCTGAGGCACTGAGATTAGGGTTTCAACAGATGACTTTCAGTGAACACAGATCAGTTCATAACAAGGGAATTTACCTTTATAGAGATGTGTGTGTGTGTGTGTGTGTGTGTGTGATGTATGGACTGTTTATAAGGATGGGAGGCAAATACAGCTGTAATAGGTTGTTTTAAAATTTCCCTTTATTTTGCTCTATCATGGGTGTAGGGCCTCTTGCTGCATCACAAAAATTTGGTGCCAAATTTGAATCCCATAATGTTGGTGTATTACTTTCTGTTCAGCAACCTGTAGCCCTGGTCGTGGGGCCTTGGAGCTCTTACAGCTAACAGAGAAATCCTGTACACTTGTTCTCCACCTCACATTGTGCAAGTCTTTCCTAGGTAGAGACTCACAGGGTCTTACGTTCATTCCCTGTAAAATACATGCCCACCTTCTTTGGACCAGCACCATTTCAGATGCAAGGGAAACAGCAGTGAAAAGAACAAGGTTCCTGCCCTCATGGAGTTTACTTTTTAGTGGGAGAGGTAGGCAGTAAACAAGTAAACATACAATGTAATGCCAGGGAGCGCCATGAAGAAAAATAAAGCAGAAAAAGGACGTAAAGGGATTGGGGTGCTGTTTTAGAAAGGGTCATACAGTTAGCTTCCTGCTAGGTAAGCTCTGGGCTGGTTCACCATATATGCCTTTTTTCTTTATTCTTAGAGGCAAAATAGGCTATAATGAAAGGAGCGGGGCATTTGACTTGTCTACTCAGCTGTGTGACCATGGAAAGTTATTTAACCTCTCTGAGCCTTAGTTTCTTCATCTGTGAACTGAGAATGATAATGCCCTCTCCTCTGTTGTGAGAATTAATGCCCAACATACAGAGAAGGAAGCACTCAGTAGTTGGTAGCTAATATTGCCCTAGGGAATTCTGGGACTTCTGGGACCTGTGTCCCTGCATGGCTTGCTCGTCCAGCAGGGAGTCCTTGCAGCCCAGGATGACTCTGGAATAGAGCACACGGGACAGGAGTTTGTATGCATGCATGCATTTTTGAGTTTAAATCACTTTTCTTCATTCAGGTGTCTTACAAAATGAACACGTTTTAAAAGTTTTACTACTTAAGAACCAACCAGCAGGAGGTAGTTGGAGAAATTATAAGGATTCTCAAAATCTTAATAAGATTTTCCCTGCAGGCCCACCCATTATCCCTTATCTTCAATTTTGAATACAGGAAACTCTGAAAAGCCAATACTGACTTGACATGAGGCTGTTTACAGTCTTTGACCACTGTGAGTATTCGTACCATTCACTGCAGAAATAATACTGTTTTACTTATGGAGTGCTGCTCCCAGTCCTTGCAGCCGCGTGTATGATTTATATACCACATTGCTTTTCTGAAGTCTGTAAACTTCCAAAACTGAAATACATCTGGCTGCAAAGGTTTCAGGTTAGGGATTCTGGACCTTTATCATATAATAATGATGACACACATATTGCCCACCAAGGGGAAATATGTTTCCTTAGAGGAATCTCATGGCGTGAGTCTTACAGTCCCAAAACAGTGTACTTGGAAAGGTCCTTAGAGATCGTTGCCAGCCTCTTTCACTGTGCGTATGAAATAACAGTGATGCGCTCTGTTTGCGGGCACAAAATCCGCCTCTGACTTTGATTCCAGAAGCTCATTGCTAGTTTCCCCAGTGAGGCTGTGGGGAGAAGGGTTAAGAACTAGTACTACTACATTCTTCCCCGCCCACTTTGTTCCTATTTTTCCTGATTATATCTTACTTTAGCTATCCTAGATTTTTATCAGAAGGAACTTCTACGCTGTCTGCCCGAAGCAACACATATTGGCTGGGATGTTGGAAGGGGAAGCTGAGGAGTATCCCAGGATGAGCTGTGGATGCTGATGGCTCCTCCCACATGGAAACTGAGGTGTTCTGGGGCCTCTGTCCAAGTGTAGGTGTTGTATAACATCTTCGTAAGAAGGAGCCTATGGCGTCTTATCTGTCCTAGGCTCAGAGAGGAGTGTCAGGGTGAGAAAGGTGGGGACTGGTAGATTCACATCGACCAGCTGAGGTTATTGAAGTTCCCATACTTTTTCGTGATTGGCTTGTTTTATCCCTAGGGTGCAAATAGCTATGGGCAACTTGGCCTTGGCCACAAGGAAGATGTGCTTTCTGCCCAGCAACTGAGTGACTTCTGTAAATCTGGTTGTATCAAGAGGATCACAGGAGGAGGGGGCCACTCTGCTGTTGTCACAGGTAACTTCCTTCCAGAACAGCCTCTCACTTTCTTATTTGGACATTTCCCCCTAGGGTGTTATGTTACCGTCTTTCAGCCTTTTGTATTTTGCAGAGGACAGCATTTTTGTGATGAAATCAGGCTACCATCAGAGAATCCTAGGTTGTCAGAGCCAAAAGGATTTCAGAGATCAAGACCCCTTTCTTCCCCTCCCTCCCCTCCCCACATGAGGCTCAGAGAGGAAAACTGCTTCAAGTTACAAGACAAATAGTGGCCAAGTTGCAATGTATATTATACTTTATGCTGTATATTGATATTTAACTTTCACCTATGAATTAGAAGTCCTTGCAGGTAAGTTGAATATTCCCTGAGAGCAAGAACTTTGTATTTTCCTTAATCTTCCCTCACAGTAGCTGGAGTAGTACTTAGTAAGGATTACAAGTGCTATAATATTGCCAAAGAGGGCATGTTCCATCCTGACTAAGAACTTGAGCTCTGGAATCAAACCTCCTGGGTTTAAATCCCGGTTCTTTTAATTACTGGCTGTGTGGCCTTGGGCAAATTACTTAATTTCTCTGTGCCACAGTTGCTTCTCTGTTACATGAGGATAATGGTGGTGGATAAGGAGAATCCGTAAGTTAACAGGACTGCATTATGACTTTCATGGGTACTTGAAACTTTGGCCTCCCTCTATAAAAAAATATTTAAAATTATACTTACAGTGGCACAGATATAAAGGTTAATATAATCCAGGCTAGATTTAGTATTATATATTTTTATTACATATATTTTTTATTTAAAAAATTTTAATTAAAACATTTTTGTGGGCCTCTACGAGTATTGTGCACCCTGGCACTATGCATAAAAGATAAGTTGGCTTCACACACGAGGCCCTTAGAAGAGTACTTAGCACATTTTATATTCCAAATAGATATTGGCTTTTATTGTTACAGTAGATGCTCAATTTGGTGATTGATTGGCCACTGCTGTGGAACTTGGAGTTTCCATTTAGATATTAGGTTGTAACCCCTTGGCCCTGTGCCTTTAGGTCCAGAGCATCTTAACATGCATGGCTTATTAACTTGGGTGGGAAAAAAGTTAGTGGATCCATGACTCCAGATAATTTATGAAATCCTTTTGCTCACTTTGGCGGTTGTAATTTCCCCTGCACATACTACCACCAAAACCTTTGTATTTTGCAGATGAAGGAAGCCTTTTTGTGTGTGGCCTGAACAAAGATGGGCAGCTGGGGCTGGGTCACACAGAGGAGGTCCTGTATTTTACCCCCTGCAAATCGCTCCTTGGCTGTGCCATCCAGCAGGTAGCCTGTGGCTGGGACTTTACTATTATACTTACAGGTGAGTGCTACTGCTGCTAAGTCACAGGTGAGTGCACTTCTAGGTAAATCTGTGTAACTGCCAAGGCTTTTGGGGAGAAGAGCATGATGCTGCGGCCCTGATTCAATGAAACGCACTTTGTATTTAAAAATACACACCAGGGACTTCCCTAGTAGTGCAGTAGCCAAGACTCCAGGGCGTCTGGGTTTAATCCCTGGTCAGGGAACCAGATCCCATGTGTTGCAAGTAAGAGTTCACATGACACAGCTAAAGATCCCACGTGCCACAGCTAAGATCCGGTACAGCCAAATAAATATTAACACACACACACACACAAATATTCTTTCTAGTTGTCAAGGCAAGTTGTGGGGTGCATTTTGCAAGGAGAATTTTAACAGTAAAGGAGGTTGGGCTGGAAAATCTGGAGGGTAATTATTAGAATCTAAACAGTTGCTAGTGGTAAAGAACCTGCCTGCCAGTGCAGAGTTGCAAGAGAGCTGAGTTCGATCCCTGGGTTGGGAAGATCCCCTGGAGGAGGAAATGGCAACCTACTCCAGTATTCTTGCCTGGAGAATTACATGGGCAGAGGAGCCTGGCATGTTGCAGTCCATGGGGCCACAAAGAGTCAGACACGACTGAGCGACTGAGCACACACAAATGATAGCTATCGTTTATGAAATACTTAGAGTGTGGGCCTGGGTCAGAGCTGTAGGGAGTCAGTAGATACCACTGTTTCTTGCTATTCGGGACCACTTGTGAGACAGACTCAGAACATTCAGGCAGGTGGAGAGCAAACGATTAGCTTTTTACTGATACAAGCTAAGTTGGAGGATGGGGCTGACTGTCACACCAAGAGGTTCTGCTGACACTCCTTTAATCCAAGCCTGCCCCCTAAACTTTAACAGGGGAGACCCTACTGTGTGTCAGCCCAGGGTGCTGAGAGGAAGGTGCTAAGCCATACATGTCCTGTTTCTTCTCTCAGATTCACCAAGTGGCTAGGTTATCCCTCCTTCTTCAGAAAGCAGTGCAAATGGAGAAGGGCAGGGAAAAGACTTGAAGTGTATTAAAGTAGGGGCTTCCCTGGTAGCTCAGCTGGTAAAGAATCCGCCTGCAATGCAGGAGACCCCGGTTCGATTCCTGGGTCAGGAAGATCCTGGAGAAGCGATAGGCTATCCACTCCAGTATTCTTGGGTTTCCCTGGTGGCTCAGGTAGTAAAGAATCCACCTGCAATGGATCGACTTGGGTTCGATCCCTGGGTTGGGAAGATCCTCTGGAGGAGGGCATGGCAACCCACTCCAGTATTCTAGCCTGGAGAATCCTCACAGACAGAGGAGCCTGGTGGGCTATAGTCCATGGGGTTGCAAAGAGTTGGACACAACTGAGCGACTAAGCATAGCACATATTAAAATAATGGAAATTCTGTTCCACGGAAATGTGAAAAGTGGGAGATAAGTATCCTGCATCTCAACACGAGGCACACGGCTAAGCATTCTTCATGGTTAACCTGTCATTAATCAGGTGTGGAGTGGGCAGTCTGTGTGAAATGCTCAGCCCAGTGCCCAGTCTTCTTATTCCTAGGGAAACAGAGCAGGAACTATGGATTGAATGGGCTGAAGCACGGGTGCCTCTCATTCCTTTTGCTGTTATCATCCTGCAGAATTTACCCATTAGACTTAGATATCTTACTTCTTAGATCTGCAATTCAAGTATTTGTATTTTGCAGAAAATGGTCAAGTTCTGTCATGTGGATCCAACTCCTTTGGCCAGCTGGGAGTTCCTCATGGGCCTCGAAGATGTGTGATCCCCCAGGCCATCAAGGTAAGGATGGCACTTGATACTGAGCTTGCCTGTGTCCTGTTAAAGGGTCTCCAGGAATCACATTTATCCCCCTCACCAGACTGAAGGGCTGGCTGCGTCCCTGAAAACTCATGGGGTAGTTAGAATGTATATTGAAAAACTTAGGTTCTCCTGGGAAAATTAGGTTGGAGGGATGGATGCTGTGAGTGAAAAGCCTCTGCTAGCTCTCATACATGTTATAATTTTTTGTGAAGTAAAAGAACGAAACTGATATATCCCATAATGACATCAATGACATCTTAAAATTCTAAAAGTTATAATAGTGGAAACTGTGTTAGAAACAGGTCTGATTGGAAGTGACTTCCCTAAGGACACTATATGAGGCAGATGGCATAGGTCAGTTCTGCCCAGTGGAAATGTAACGTGAGCCACATATGTAGCTTAAAATTTTCTAGTAGCACCATTTAAAAAATGTGTTTCAGGACTTCCCAGTCCAGTGGTTAATACCACTGGTGTGGTCCAGCGGTTAATACTCCATGCTTCCAATGCAGAGCGGTGGAGGAGGGGGCAGGTTCGATCCCTGGTTGAGGAATTAAGCTCTCACATGCTGTGTGGTGTGGCCAAAAAGTAAAAATAAAAATGTAAGTAAATAATGTATGTTTCAGTGGTTTTTAGTATATTCACAGAGATGTGCAGCCATCACCGTCATCTACTTTTAGACCATTTTTATTATCACAAAAGAAACCGCACGCCCAATAGCCGCCAACTCCCATTTTCACCTCTTAACAGGCCCTTGTCGCTCTTGTTCAGTCGCTCAGTCGCGTCTGACTCTTTGCGACCCCATGAACTGCAGCATGCCAGGCTTCTCTCCCTCTTTCACTATCTCCCTGAGTTTGCTCAAACTCATGTCCATTGAGACAGTGATGCCATCCAACCATCTTATCCTCTGTCACCCCCCTTTTCCTCTTGCCCTCAATGTTTTCCAGCATCAAAATCTTTTCCAATGAGTTGGCTCTTCAGATCAGGTGGCCAAAGTCTTGGAGCTTCAGCCTCAGTCCTTCCAGCAAATATTCAGGGTTGATTTCCTTTAGGATTGACTGGTTTGATCTCCTTGCTGCCCAAGGGACTCTCAGGAGTCTTCGCCAGCACAGTTTGAAAGCACCAATTCTTACGGGCATTTCATATAAATGGAATCATATAATATGTAGCCTTTTGTGTGTGGTTTCTTTCATTGCATATGATTTTTTTAAGTTTCATCCATGTCATGGTATGACATGGCAAAATTAATTTTAATAACTTTTAAACTAGTCTCATGTATCCAAACTATGATTATTTCATTTTATGTATCATCAATGTAAAACTTTATTAATGGACATTTTATATTCTTTAACTTATATGAAGACTTTTTTTGTGGTGTAGATTTTCTTTAGAGTATATCTCGGTTCAGTATAGTCACCTTTTAAGTGTTCAACAGCCACATGTAGTTAGAGGCTACCATATTGGATGGCACAGGTATTAGGACTCCTGGTTTTAGTTCAGAGCTCTTGTCACTGCATTGTACTTAAAATGTACACATTTTTCTGAAGATATGGAAGCAAATTTTTAGAGAAATTATATTGGAATCTAAAATGAGTTTCACCTAAGCTGCCCCATTCATACCTAATTTTCTTAAACTGTGACTAAGAATGGGATCTGTTTTCATTGGATGGAGAGCTTGGGTCTGCGCCTATCACATGAATTCTAATTGGCTGGTATTGGGGGAATATTATTTGGGGTCATGGTTTCCATGGTGTTTTAATCCCTTTGGGCTATTCTAACAAAAATATCATACAGTGGGTGGCTTAAACAGCAAACATTTATTTTTCACAGCTCTGGAGGCTGAGAAGTCCAAAATCAAGGCGCCAGCAGATTTGGTATTTGGTGAGGGCTCACTTTCTGGTCCATAGACAGCTGTGTTTTTGCTGTGTCCTTAAATGTGAGAAGGGGAAAAGCACTGTCTTTTATAAGGGCATTACTTTCATCCATAAGGGCTCTGCTCTCATGACCTAATCACCTTCCAAAGGCCTTCCAAAGTACCTCCCAGTACTATCATGTTGGGGATTAGGTCTCAACATATGACTTTTCAACAAACACAGACACTCAGTCTGTATAGCATATGGTATACATGGAATTCTAGACCGTGTAGTCCCTGTTGTAAGGAGTGTTACAGCTTCGAGTAATAGTTGCAAATAGATGAGTTTTTAAGAACCTATGTAAAAGTTGTAATTAATTTAGCTTGAGTCACATGATGAAAGAAGACAGAGGAACAAAGGTTAAAATATGTTGGATGATAAAATAAGAAGGTAAAAACATTTTGACATGTGTATCTTATAGAACAATGGGAGAAATGTGCTAAAGTGAAGTGGAAGAGAAATTCATTCATTTATTTAATAGCAATATCGCTGGATCATGGAAAAAGCAAGAGAGTTCCAGAAAAACATCTACTTCTGCTTATTGACTATGCCAAAGCCTTTGACTGTGTGGATCACAGTAAACTGTGGAAAATTCTGAAAGAGATGGGAATACCAGACCACCTGATCTGCCTCTTGAGAAATCTGTATGCAGGTCAGGAAGCAACAGTTAGAACTGGACATGGAACAACAGACTGGTTCCAAATAGGAAAAGGAGTACGTCAAGGCTGTATATTGTCACCCTGTTTATTTAACTTATATGCAGAGTACATCATGAGAAATGCTGGACTGGAAGAAACACAAGCTGGAATCAAGATTGCCGGGAGAAATATCAATAACCTTAGATATACAGATGACACCACCCTTATGGCAGAAAGTGAAGAGGAACTAAAAACCCTCTTGATGAAAGTGAAAGTGGAGAGTGAAAAAGTGGGCTTAAAGCTCAACATTCAGAAAACGAAGATCATGGCATCTGGTCCCATCACTTCCTGGGAAATAGATGGGGAAACAGTGGAAACAGTGTCAGACTTTATTTTTCTGGGCTCCAAAATCACTGCAGATGGTGACTGCAGCCATGAAATTAAAAGACGCTTACTCCTTGGAAGGAAAGTTATGACCAACCTAGATGGCATATTCAAAAGTAGAGACATTACTTTGCCAACAAAGGTTCGTCTAGTCAAGGCTATGGTTTTTCCTGTGGTCATGTATGGATGTGAGAGTTGGACCGTGAAGCTTTTGAACTGTGGTGTTGGAGAAGACTCTGAGAGTCCCTTGGACTGCAAGGAGATCAACCAGTCCATTCTGAAGGAGATCAGCCCTGGGATTTCTTTGGAAGGAATGATGCTAAAGCTGAAAGTCCAGTACTTTGGCCACCTCATGCGAAGAGTTGACTCATTGGAAAGACTCTGATGCTGGGAGGGATTGAGGGCAAGAGGAGAAGGGGACGACAGAGGATGAGATGGCTGGATGGCATCACTGACTCGATGGATGTGAGTCTGGGTGAACTCCGGGAGTTGGTGATGGACAGGGAGGCCTGGCGTGCTGTGATTCATGGGGTCGCAAAGAGTTGGACACGACTGAGTGACTGATCTGATCTGATTGTGTGAAGGTGCTGTATTTAGGCAGGAGAGACAAAGGTGAGTAAGACCAAATCCTAACATTTGAGGACCTTGTAGTTTAGTAGTACATGTTGATATAGAAACACCTAGATGAATTACCATGTTAGAACTATGATAGATGCTTGTGGAGCCCCTAAAAGGGAGGGTTGAACTCTTTCTAGGGGAAGGTAGGGTGAGAACAGACCTATGCTGAATCTTGAAAGTTGAGTATAAGTTGACCTGGCTTGGGATAGGAGGATGTGCAGAGTAGGTACAAAAGAAGCAATTGCAAACAGAAGGATGCTGCTGCTGCTAAGTCACTTCAGTCATGTCAACTCTGTGCAACCCCATAGACAGCAGCCCACCAGGCTCCCCCGTCGCTGGAGTTATCCAGGCAATAACACTGGAGTGGCTTGCCATTGCCTTCTCCAATGCATGAAAGTGAAAAGTGAAAGTGAAGTTGCTCAGTCGTGTCTGACTCTTCTCGACCCCATGGACTGCAGCCTACCAGGCTCCTCCGTCCATGGGATTTTCCAGGCAAGAGTACTGGAGTGGGGTGCCATCGCCTTCTCCAAAACAGAAGGATAAAACAGGCTTAAAACAGGAGTTTTAGAGATGCTGCAAGCAACTTAGTATGATTGTAATATAAGAAAGTGGTAGAAGTGACAGTGGGGAGCGGGCCGGTAGTATCTGACAAATGGTAAGAACAGTGAGTTAGAGAGGGGCCACATGGGGAAGTGTGGGGGCATGGAGTGAAGGAAGATTCCTCAGCAAGAAAGCTCTTGCTAATAACCCACATGAGAGATGATCCTGCCCCAAGTTAAAGCAGCAGCAGTGAGGTGGAGAGGAAGGATTGGAGATAAGTTGTTTTGAAGAGATTGAATCCATAAGTAAAGCCCTTCATTTACCTTTGAAAAGAAAAAAAAGTAAAATAAAAAAATTTAAAGGTAGTGTTTTCAAATTGTGTGAACAGTAAGATTGGATCTTCCCTGAAGCTAATGTGATTGTGGGCTGAATTAATAGAAGTATAGTCTACAGAAGAAGGGAGGCCAGAGCTCTGTCCTTTGTGCTGGTCACACTACGTCAGCGATGTTGTGTCGTGGTGTGGGTTTGTTTCTTCAGCTCTGGGCACTGAGGTGAATAAGACTCAGACCCTGCCTTTGAGGACTCTAAAGTTTAGAAAGACACTGTTGTTGTTCAGTCACCAAGTCGTGTCTGACTCTTTCTGATTCCATGGACCGTGGCATGCCAGGCCTCCTTTAGAAAGACACTGTGGACCTCAATAAGCAAATATGGTAAAGCCCCACAGGGGCTGTGATTGTGCATATACAGTCCCTTAAAAGAGAGAGACTGAGTAACCAGAGCGTAGAGGAGAGAAAACAAGAGAGGGAGGGAATTTGAAACTCGATGATAGCTGATGGAATTGGGGATGTTTGGCCTAAAGAAAAGATATGTATCTGTTATGTATAGCTGTGTAATAAACATTGCCTGAAATTTTATTAGCTTACAACAGCAAGCATTTATTGTCTCACAGTTTGGAGGGTGAGGAATCTAGGAACAGCTTAGCTGGTCTCATGAGGCTGCAGTCAAGATGTCAGGCATGCTGGAGGTCTGCTAGAGGCTTGACTGGGCTGGTGGTTCCTCCTTCCACTTTCTCATGGGCAGGAGACTAGTTCCTTGCCATATGGCCCTTTTTGTAGGACTGTTCAGATGTGATATGGCTTCCCCCAAAAGTGATGAAACAGTGGCTGACTTTATTTTTCTGGGCTCCAAAATCACTGCAGATGGTGGTTGCAGCCATGAAATTAAAAGACGCTTACTCCTTGCAAGGAAAGTTATGACCAACCTAGATAGCATATTCAAAAGCAGAGACATTACTTTGCCAACAAAGGTCCGTCTAGTCAAGGCTATGGTTTTTCCAGTGGTCATGTATGGATGTGAGAGTTGGACTGTGAAGAAAGCCGAGCGCTGAAGAATTGATGCTTTTGAAGTGTGGTGTTGGAGAAGACTCTTGAGAGTCCCTTGGACTACAAGGAGATCCAGCCAGTCCATCCTAAAGATCAGTCCTGGGTATTCATTGGAAGGACTGATGTTGAAGCTGAAACTCTAATACTTTGGCCACCTGATGTGAAGAGCTGACTCATTTGAAAAGACCCTGATGCTGGGAAAGATTGAGAGCAGGAGGAGAAGGGGATGACAGAGGATGAGATGGTTGGATGGTATCACCGACTCAATGGACATGGGTTTGGGTGGACTCCAGATGTTGATGATGGACAGGGAGGCCTGGTGTGCTGCGGTTCATGGGGTTGCAAAGAGTCGGACACGACTGAGCGACTGAACTGAACTGAAAAGTGATGAGAGAGAAAGAAAACTTCACCGCCTTTGGTCAAGCAAGAGGCTTCAATGCCTTTTATTGTCTAGTCTCTGAGTCACTCAACACTTCCTTATCCCATTCACTAGAAGCAAGTCACTAAGACCAGCCTACAGTGAAAGTGAGGGAAATTAAGCTGCCTATCTTGAAGGGAGGAGTCTAAAATTTGAGGACCTGTTTTTAAATTTTATTTTTTGAAGTATAATGGCTTTGCAATGTTGTGTTAGTTTTCCTTTGTACAACAAAATGAATCAGCTCTATGTATACATATATCCCCTCCGTCTTGAGCCTCCCACACCCACCCCCGGAGGACCTATTTTTAAAGCCACTGCAAGATGTCTTAGAGAGGACGTGACAACTGACTTCAAATGTTTGGAAAGCCTTGTCAGAAGCAATAGCCAGTTAGCTTTGGTTCCACCTAGGGAGACAGATGGAACCGTGCAAACGTGGGCAGGCACCTGGTGAGCCCATGTTACTGGAAGAAGGTATTTGGGCAGGGGTTAGATGACCCTTGGTGGGGTGTTGTCAAAGGGTTTCAAGCATTGAGTGCGGATTGGACTAGATCAGAGATCAGCAAACTAGAGCCCTTGGTAAATAAAGATTTATTGGAACATAACCACACCTATTCATATATTTATGGATGTTTTTATGTTACAATGGCAGAGTATAGTGGTGTGACAGAGTCTAAAATTTTCACTATGTAGCCCTTTATGGAAAACTTTGCCAACCCCAGACTGGATGACCTTGCAGATGCCTCCTAGCCCTGAGTGGCATTGTGATATGGTATTTGAAAAATATTTTGCCTTTTAGGGATACATATAGAGGCATTTGTGAATGGAAGTGTTGGGAATTGGGAGCGCCGCACTAATGAGACACATAATGAGGACCATGCTGCGTTGTATTTGGGCATAAATTACATAACACTTTGTAGATGGATAGTTCTGAGATCACCATCCTTTTCTTTGTTTTGACAGCTCCTGAGAGAGAAGGTTGTTAGTATTGCTGCTGGACTGAGGCATGCTTTAGCTGCAACAGGTGATCATTTTGCTATTATTTTCTTAATGGGCATGTAATAAGGAGACATGGAGCTTTGGAAGAAATAAACTTTAAGGAGTAATTCAGAGTGTCTGTTGTGCTCCAGTCTGATTAAAAGGAGGGGATGTAAGCAGAAGTCATGTGGGAAAGCCTTCAGCAGGTAGGGAGGAAGGAAATGAGGTGGTCCAGGTTTTCATTGTGTTCTAGGCTTGGTGCTAGGTTCTCTTGGTTTAATTGTTTGGTGGTGTTCAGTCGCTAAGTTGTATCCGACTTTTTGAGACCCCATGGACCGAAGCCCTGCCAGCTCCTCTGTCCATGGGTTTACCCAGGCAAGAATTCTGGAGTGGGAGCCATTTCTGGAGCCATTTCCTTCTCCAGGGGATCTTCCCGACCTCGGGATGGAACCTATATCTCTTGCGTCTCCTGCATTGGCAGGTGGATTCTTTACTGCTAAGCCACCAGGGAAGCTCCCTTGGTTTAATTAGTAGCTCATTAATCTTCATGGCCATGCAGTAATGTGAGTTAAGTGTTTTTAAAATTGAGGTATAGTTGATTTATAATATTATATAAGTGTTAGGTATGCAACATAGTGATTCACAGTTTTTAAAGATTACATTCCATTTATGGTCGTTAGAAAATATTGACCATGTTCCTTGTACAATATATCCTTATTGCTTATTTTATTTTATACATAATTGTGTGTTTGTCTTACATATGAAGAAACTGAGGTCCAGAGAGCTGTGACACAGGGAGTTGGGGAATAAAAGGTGAGCTGGGATCAGAGTCTAGGCTGGATTCCAAGACCCATATTCTTTGTCATGAGCTGCATTGCTTTTCTAGTGGATTTTAATGTTGATTAATTTAAAAGCTTCAAGTGAGCTTGTCTCCTGTGCTGTAAGAGGGTGATGGGTGTAGGGCTGACAGAGTGTGTGAGGTCAGAGGTGGAAAGTGGAGGAGGCATGACCCTTTTTTCTCTCTCTTGCTCATTTTTCTGCTTTCTGCTCCACTCCTCTGGGCTGCAGGACAGCCTGAACGGGCTCTGGCAGCTGAGGCCCAAGCACTGGTGAGTCCAGTCTTGGAACCAGGAGAGGAGTAGAGGTGATTGAGTCTGGTGCTACATGGTGGTCACCTGGGGCTTAGGGTCGACTATAGTTTTTTGAAAAATTAAGGTTTTTATTTTGATAGGCATACTGATTCACATGCAGTTGTAAGAAGTGAGATAGATCACATGCACTCTTTGCCAGTTTCTCCCAGTGATAACATCTTGTGAAACTATAGTGTAATAGCTCAACTGGGGTGTCTTGACACAGTCAAGATACAGAACAGTACCTTCTCAAGGATCCCCCTTATTGCTCTTTTATAGCTTTACCCACTTTCTACCTACCCTCACCCCCTTCTTAGCTCTTCGTTCCCCCATAATAATGTCATTGTAAGAATGTTATAAAATGGTATCATACAGTATACAGCCATTTGGGGTTGGCATTTTTGCTCAGCTTATGATTCCATGGAGATTCATCCAAGCTGGGAGTATCAATAATTTGTTCCTTGTTATTGCTAAGTAGTATTCCATGAAAAAGTGAAAGTGAAGTTGCTCAGTCGTGTCCGACTCTGTGACCCCATGGACTGTACTGTACCTGCCAGGCTCCTCCATCCATGGGATTTTCCAGGCAAGATTACTAGAATGGTTTGCCATTTCCTTCTCCAGGGGATCTTCCCAATCCATGGATCGAACCCGGGTCTCTTGCATTGCAGGCAGGCTCTACTGTCTGAGCCACAGGGGGGCTTCAGTATTCCATAGTATAGCTGTATTAGTTATACTCTGTTAGTTAAACTCTATTAGCTTGCTAGGGTGGCCATAACAAAATATCACAGAGTGGGTGGCTTAAACAACAGGAGTTTATTACTGTTTTCTCACAGTTAAGGAGGCTGAAGTCCAAGATGAAGACGAGGCTTGGTCTCTAGCGACATTTCTCTCCCTGGCTTGCGGATGCTACCTCCTTGTTCTCTCCTCACGTGGTTTTTCCTCTGTACACGCATGTGGAGAGACACAGAGACCTCTGGTGAATCTTTCTCTTTTTAAAAGGACACCGTTTCTTTCAGAAGCCTCACTCTTACGGCCCATTTAACTTTCATCACGTCCTATAGGCCCTATCTCCAAATACAGTTACATTGGAGTTTAGGACTGCCGCTGCTGCTGCTGCTAAGTCGCTTCAGTCGTGTCCGACTCTGTGTGACCCCATAGATGGCAGCCCACCAGGCTCCCCCGTCCCTGGGATTCTCCAGGCAAGAACACTGGAGTGGGTTGCCATTTCCTTCTCCAATGCATGAAAGTGAAAAGTGAAAGTGAAGTTGCTCGGTCGTGTCCGACTCTAGCGACCCCATGGACTGCAGCCTACCAGGCTCCTCCATCCATGGGATTTTCCAGGCAAGAGTACTGGAGTGGGGTGCCATTGCCTTCTCCGGAGTTTAGAACTTCAATATATGAATTTACGGGGGATACAATTCAGTCTATAACAACCACAGTTTGTTTAACCAGTCACCCATTGAAGCACATTTGGCTGTTTCCGGTTTTTAGCTATTAAGAATAAAGCTATAAACATTTGTGGACAAGTCTTTATGTGAACATAAATTTTCATTTCTCTGGGATAAATGCCCAGGAGTGTGATGACTGAGTTGTATGGTAGTGATTATACTTTTATAAGCCAATTCCCTTAGAAATTAGCAGGGCCAGCCAGAGAATTGCCTGTCATCGGTTTCCTTGCCCCTTGCCTACCAAGATTCTGTGACCGCTAGTCTCATGAGTACATTTTTGTCAAGTTACATAGAAACACAGTTACGTGTTTAATTTTAAGTCCTCTTCTTCCCCCACTTTTTTCAGTAATTATTTCTACCTGCATCTCAAAAAATAAGGACTTTTTCTGAAAACATTACCACCCCCCCAAAAAATACCACCATCGTATCTGCAAAAAATTATCAGTAATTCTGTAATTTCATTAAGCATCCAATCAGTATTTAAATTTCCCTGATTGTTTCAAAAATGCTTTTTATGGTTTTGTTTGAATCAGGATCCAAATTAGATCTATCATTGCACTTAGTTAATATGTATTTCATGTCTCTCTCTTTCTCTTTTAAAATTTATTTATTCCTTTTTGAAAATCTTTGTTTATTTATTTTGGTTGTGCCAGGCCTCAGCTGTGGCATGCAGGATCTTCAATGAGGATCTTTAGTTGTAGCATGTGGGATCTAGTTCCCTGACCGGGGATCAAACCCGGGCCCCCTGCATTGGGAGCATGGTGTCTTAGCCATTGAACTACCAGGGAAGTCCCTATTCCTTTTAGTTTTTTATTGTGATAAAATACACATAACATAGTTTTATCATCATAATCATTTTTAAGTGTACAATTGAGTGGGATTAAGTACATTCACATGATTGTGCAACTATTACCGCAGTCCATTGTGGAACTTTTTTTCATCTTGCAAAACTGAAACCCTATATCCATTAAACAGTAGATCCTCATTTCCCCTTCTCCCAGTCCCTGTCACCCACCATTCTTTCTGTCTCCGTGATTTTGACCACTTATTCAGGTACCTCATGTAAGTGGAATCATAGAGTCTCTGTCTTTTTGTGGCTTATTTCACTCAATATAATATCCTCAGAGTCTGTCCATGTTATAGCAAATGTCAGGATTTCCTTCTGTTTTAAGACCTAATGGTATTCTCCTATATGTATATACCACATTCTGCTTGTCCACTCATCTACTGATGGACTCTTGGGTTGTGTCCGTACTTTAGCTATTGTGAATAATACGGCCATGAACGTGGGTGTACAGATATCACTTTGAGATCTTGCTTTCAATTCTTTTGGATATTTACCCAGAAGTATTATTGCTGGATCATACAGGAATTCTATTTTTAGTTTTGGGGGGAATTGCCATACTGTTTTCCACAGCGGCTGTACCAATTTACGTGACCACCAGTAGTGCAGAAGGTTTCCAAATTTCTTCACATCCTTGCCAACCCTTGTTGTAGTAGCAATCCCAGTGCCATCCCAATGAGTGTAAAGTGACAATTTCAGGGTAGTTTTGATTTCCTTTTGCTAATGGTTAGTAATGTTGATCATCTTTTCATGTGCTTATGGCCATTTGTGTATTTTCTTTGGAGAAAAGTCTATTGAAGTCCTTTGCTCATTTTTGAATCAGGTTTTATTTTTGTTGTTGTTGAGTTTTAGGAGTTCACTGTATATTTTAAGTATTAGTCCTTTATTGGACATCTCCAGCTTCTTTATGTACCTTTTCCTTTCTGTTTTTTCTCTCATAATTTGTTGAAGAGTTGATAAGTTTCATTTTATTTCAACACTGTGTTTTGTTCACTTTGTGCTCAGTCATCACCAGTTACATTTCACACAGCAAGCTTGTCTGTTTTCAGCCTAGAGGACTACTGGGTATAAGACACTTCTGGAGGAGCAGTATCTTAATGTTGCTGTTGGGTGATGGAGCCTAGTTACACACATCTGACTGTAGGCCAAATATATGATATTTCATCTACACATTGGTATGAGTTTCAGAACATTGGTATATGAATTAGATCCAGTGAATATGGAAACAAAAGACCATTCCACGTGTGGAAATGGTGGCTGTTAAGAAGCTATCTTGCAGTCATAAATATGTATTTATTTGACAATTAGGAATCTCAGAATTCATCTTGGTGTAGTAGAAAAGGCGCTATGTTAGGTGCAGGAGAGAGTTGAGTCCTGGTGTTTTCTCTGCTCCCTGCTCCCTGTATGACTTTGGACAAATCACATGCCCTCTTCAGGCTTCAGTTTCTCATCCAGTGAATGTGAGGCATGGACGTGGTAGGGTTCAAGGTTGTTTCCTGCTTGGTCTGGAGTCTGGGTTGTCTTTTCGGGTTAATCATGAAAAAGATATCATTCCAGTAATTTGATTCTGGAGGAGTCAAATTTGACTCCAGGGGAGTCAAAGGAGAACTTTCTGGAAGGAGTTTTACTATGTTGGGATTTCCACTGATGGTCTTAGATTGCCCTGAAGATTGGATTTGTGATTGGCTTGGTGGTAGTCCCTAGGACCAGCCATAGGATTGCTTGAGGCAGTAAGCTTTTTCATAATACGTATGCTAACTAAGCATGAATGGGGAATCTCTTATGGCATGAGGTTGAAAGCGCCATCTAGTCTTCATCCAGGTAAACGTTTTCTCTTTTTCTCTCCTACGCCGCTGGGAAGCTAGCGGCACTGTGTTCCAGTGGGGAACTGGTTTGGCATCATCTGGACGGCGACTGTGTCCTGGGCAGACTCTCCCACTGTTTCTGACAGCAAAGGAACCCAGCACAGTGACAGGTAAGGCCCTTATTTCTTCTGAGTCCTGTATTCATTCTTTGTCTGGAAACGGAGATACAGGCATGCACAAAATGGGTAAATGGCATTTTTCTTTTTGCTGTTTCTTGGTCTCTCTGTCTTAACTCTCTGTTGGTAGGTCTCTTAATTTTTTGGGATTTTTGTAGGCCCAGTAAAAGTACCCCTCTTTGGTGCCAGAGTACAGAACCCATTGAAAGACAGATGCAAGTCAGGTAGGTAGAAATCAAAATGGTTAGATTGAAAGACATGAGTTAGGTGTTTGGAAATAACGGGTAGCAGTAGTGAGCCTCCAAGTTTTGAATACCAGCTTGGATTTACCCACCAGGCACAGGCGCAGCTGCAGGCAGTCCTGCTAAATTCCTGGTGCCACTGAGCACCTGGAGGAGGGGCCCTCTGCAGGCAGGCACAACCCAGAGAGAGAAGCCACGAAGACCATGCCTGCCTGCCCAGCCGCTCCCCAAAGGAAAGCAGGAGCGGCTGAGGACGTATAGAGAGGGGCCAGAAGTATTCCCTAGGGAAGTCTCTCCATGAGCACATGAAGAGTAGATAGGGAGGGTGCTGCCTACTGGTCTGCTGGTCAGCCTTTTGTTGGGAAGTTAGCCTCTAGGACCTCCTGTCTCTCTCCCTCTACACTCTCTTCATGGGCCTTTCTCTCTCCATATGTAGTGCCACGTCTCCACCTCCTCCTTCTCTTCCTCTCTGGCTATCTGACTTTGTGATCCAGTTAACTGAGGGTTGGCTCTAGGAGAAAGCTGTTAGGAAACCTCTACTCTCCTCTAGCTCAGAACAAAGGAGGGATTTTTGAGGGTGGTAGGAAGCAGGGAAAGAAGACTGAGGAGTGAGCCACAGTGGGAGTGTGCTACAAGTTGTTGGGATGCTCTGATTGCCACTTTCTCTCTCTCTTTTTAAAAAAATATTTATTTGTTTATTTGGCTGTACCTGGTCTTAGTTATAGCATGTGGAATCTTTAGTTGCAGCATGTGGGATCTAGTTCCCTGACCAGGGATCGAACCCAGGCCCCCTGCATTGGGGTGTGGAATCTTAGGCGCTGGACCACCAGGGAAGTCCCTGATCTGATTTAGTCCTCAAGGCTTCCCCCTGCTGCGGGCGTAAGGTTAGCCCCCTGAAGCCCAGGGGTTGAGCTGGGGAGAGTTCTCTCAGAGAAGGAGAAGGGACCATTGGACACAGGCCAGAGAGTCTGCTTCACATTGAAAGCATTTGTAATATAAGCTCATACTTCCCAAACATTTTTCCTGCCTCACCAGGGTATTCGCTGCTCCCTGGGCATGCACTGTGTTCTCATCCCTCTGTGCTTGTGGGCAGACTATTACCTCTGTGCAGAATGCCTTTTCCTTTCTGTTCTCCGTGGAAAAATCCTGATAATTTTTCAGGTCCTAGCTCAGCTGCAGCTGAAAGACTCTGCCCTCTTCTCGCCTCCGTTTGCATTTTCTTTCTCTGCAGGGACAGCACAGTGTGTTGTATTGTTATGAGCTGTTTACATGTTTTCCCAAATGCCAAAGATGATGAGCATTTTAAGGCTAGGGACTGTGTCTACTTTCTGTTTTTGTACAGATTTTGTATCTAAAAGGAATCAGTAATGTTTTTATTTGATTTGACTTAACCTGGTTGGGAATCTTCTCAGGGCACAGCTTAGATTCAGAGGTGATTTGGGGGAGTTTTCTGATGAGACAGTAGCAGAGATCTCAGCTTCCTGCCCTCAAAGTCTTTCACTTTACCTTCCCCCCATCTTTACATCATCTCCATCAGTTCTGGAGCTGGGACCCTGGGCGTCCTCTCCCCACCTGGCCACTAGGGGACCAGTGCGTCCTCTCTGATGAAAGTGGCAAGAACATCTGTTTGTCCCTTTCTCATTCTATAGGATACTTGACGGCATGAGGGGTATTTTAAGACACTGGAGAAGCTCTATACAGTCCGCAAAAACAAGAGCCGGAGCTGACTGTGGCTCAGATCATGAACTCCTTACTGCAAAATTCAGACTTAAATTGAAGAAAGTAGGGAAAACCACTAGATCATTCAAGTATAACCTAAATCAAATCCCTTACAGTTATATAGTGGAAGTGACAAATAGATTCAAGGGATTAGATCTGATAAGACTGCCTGAAGAACCATGGACAGAGGTTCGTGACATTGTATAGGAGGCAGTGATCAAGACCACTCCCAAGAAAAAGAAATGTAAAAAGACAAAATGGTTGTCAGAGGAGGCCTTACAAATATCTGAGAAAAGAAGAGAAGCTAAAGGCAAAGGAGAAAAGGAAAACTATACCCATCTGAATGCAGAGTTCCAAAGAATAGCAAGGGGCGATAAGAAAGCCTTCCTCAGCGATCAATGCAAAGAAATAGAGGAAAGCAATAGAATGGGAAAGACTAGTGATCTCTTCAGGAAAATTAGAGATACCAAGGGAACATGTCATACAAAGATGGGTACAATCAAGGACAGAAATGGTATGGACCTAACAGAAGCAGAAGATATTAAGAAGAGGTGGCAAGAATACACAGAAGAAATATATAAAAAAGATCTTCAGGAACCAGATAACCATGATGGTGTGATCACTCACCTAGAGCCAGACATCCTGGAATGTGAAGTCAAGTGGGCCTTAAGAAGCATCACTACAAACAAAGCTAGTGGAGGTGATGGAATTCCAGTTGAGCTCTTTCAAATCCTAAAAGGTGATGCTATGAAAGTGCTGCACTCAATATGCCAGCAAATCTAGGAAACTCAGCAGTAGCCATAGGACTGAAAATGGTCAGTTTCATTTCAATCCCTAAGAAAGGCAATGCCAAAGAATGTTCAAACTGCTTCACAATTGCACTCATCTTACACGCTAGCAAAGTAATGCTCAAAATTCTCCAAGCCAGGCTTCAACAGTACATGAACCATGAACTTCCAGATGTTCAAGCTGGATTTAGAAAAGGTAGAGGAACCAGGGATCAAATTGCCAATATCCATTGGATCATAGAAAAAGTAAGAGAGTTCCAGAAAAACATCTACTTCTGCTTTATTGACTACTCCAAAACCTTTGACTGTGTGGATCACAATGAACTGTGGAAAATTCAAGAGATGGGAATACCAGACCACCTTACCTGCCTTCTGAGAAATCTGTATGTAGGTCAAGAAGCAACAGTTAGAACCAGACATGGAACAACAGACTGGTTCCAATTTGGGAAAGGGGTACGTACAGGCTGTATATTGTCACCCTGCTTATTTAACTTATATGCAGAGTACATCATGTCAAATGCCAGACTGGATGAAGTACAAGCTGGAATCAAGATTGCTGGAAGAAATATCAATAACCTCAGATATGCATATGACACCACTCTTATGGCAGAAAGCAAAGAGGAACTAGAGAGACTCTCAGTGAAAGTGAAAGAGGAGAGTGAAAAAGTTGGCTTAAAACTCAACATTCAGAAAACTAAGATCATGGCATCCGGTCCCGTCACTTCATGGCAAATAGATGGGGAAACAGTGGAAACAGTTGGGCTCCAAAATCACTGCAGATGGTGACTGCAGCCATAAAATTAAAAGGCGCTTGCTCCATGGAAGAAAAGCTGTGACCAACCTAGATAGCATATTAAAAAGCAGAGACATTACTTTGTCAACAAAGGTCCATCTAGTCAAGCTACAATTTTTCCAGTAGTCACGTATGGATGTGAGAGTTGGACTAGGAAGAAAGTTGAGTGCCGAAGAATTGATGCTTTTGAACTGTGGTGTTGGAGAAGACTCTTGAGAGTCCCTTGGACTGCAGGAAGATCCAACCAGTCAATCCTAAAGGTAAACAGTCCTGAATATTCATTGGAAGGACTGATGCTATAGCTGAAACTCTAATACTTTGGCCACCTGATGTGAAGAACTGACTCATTTGAAAAGACCCTGATGCTGGGAAAGACTGAAGGCAGGAGGAGAAGGGGATGACAGAGGATGAGATGGTTGGATAGCATCACTGATGTGACGGACATGAGTTTGAGCAAACTCCAGGAATTAGTGATGGACAGGGAAGCCTGCAGTCCATGGGGTCACAAATAGTTGGACATGACTGAGTGACTGAACTGAACTGAGTAAATTAAACAGAAATGTCAGAAGAAAGTGACAGAATAAGACTGCATATCTGCATGCCAGACCAGGTGATCACAGCTTTGAGCAGAGTTGATTGGGATTATACCTCATCACTGAAAGCAGTGTATTTAGGGAGGAAGAGCCTGGATTTGAGATGGGAGGCAAGTTCAAATTCTAGTTCTGTCTGTGTCTTGTTAGAAGGCCTGGACTTGTGTCTCAGTGTCTGCACTTGATAGCAGCTGAATATAAGAGATGTCACTGCTTCTGGGCCCACTCCGTGGACACAGCAAGGAAATATACAGGGACACACACTTGTGTTTATACCTACGTATACCTACGTTTGTTTATCTTTTGTAGAAACCATGAGTTTACACTGAATTCAGTTACAATCCAGTGTCAAATGGTCGATTCTAGCCTTCCACCTTTTCATATCTGTTCCTTCCTTCTCTTTTCTAATAGTGGGAAATCTGACTCCTTTATCGTCAAAATATTTACTTATTTGTTCAGCCTCCTGGATATCACCAGTCTGTCTACCACGCTGCTCATCTTCTTGGCCAGTGCTGCTGACTCAGACCTTCATGCTTTGGCTGAGTTTCTCCCCAGGTGCTGGTGGGTCACTGCTTGTGGCCCTTCTCTACCCAATTTGTTCTGTTATAAATGTGATTTCAAAAGAATTTTTTTTTTTTTTTTGGTAGGCCTAGAGAATTCTCAAGCAGTATGTGTTCTTGCTGGCTCTGATCACTCAGCGTCACTGACAGGTAGGTAACATGCTGTTCAGAATGCTGGGCGTTTCTGCCTCAAATGTTGCTGTTGGGATACAGATGGAAGAGCATAGACGATGGAGTTGGGATAATGATGCCACTGCTGATGTGATCTTAGCAAGTCACTCTACCTTCCTGAGACCATTGACTTGTCTATAAAATATTTTGGGGGTAGTTTTCAGAATTTCATATGATAATACACATTAAAACACTCATGTGAAATAGAGGCTCACTTCCCTTCCTCTGAGTTTGTTTTCTCAGCTGTACAACAGGGATAAAAGTATCTTTCGGAGTAGTTGTGATTGTCAAATCATATAACCAACAGTAAATTTATGTATAACATATTCTTATTCATCTAATCTGTTTTGATGTCTAATGTAACTGTTTTAAACTTCCCTGGTGACTCATTCAGTGAATAGTCAATGCAGGAGGCCTGAGTTTGGTCCCTGGGTCAGGAAGATCCCCTGGAGAAGGGAATGGCTGCCCACGCCAGTATTTTTGCCGGAGAATCTCATGGACAGAGAAGCCTGGCGGGCTACAGTCCATGGGGTTGCAAAGAGTCAGACATGACTGAGCGACTAAACACATATACACATATAACTATCAAAGCTTTCTAGGTTCTCTAGCTTTCTCTTCTCTAGCTGTTTAATCTCAAACTAGCATATTTTTGCTTTGCTTTGTCACTCAATCGTGTCAGACTCTTTGCAATCTTGTTTAGTCCATGGAATTCTCCAGGCCAGAATACTGGAATGGATAGCTGTTCCCTTTTGTAGGGCGTCTTCCCCACCCAGGGATTGAACCCAGGTCTCCTGCATTACAGGCAGGTTCTTTACCAGCTGAGTCACCAGGGAAGCCCTGTATCTTTCTACTCCTTTATCTGTTGTCCTGTCTGTTCTCTCTGTTTATCTTCTCTATTTTATTTAACTACATGTTTCTATTTTTATCTTCCATCTTTGTATATAACCAAGGTCTCCATATACTGCTAAATCTAGTTGTGTGTATATTTTTCTAATTTATTTTATGTTTTTATATATTTCTCTAGTTGATCTCTCTATTTCCATCTCTTTAATCTGCCCTCACTCCAGTATTCTGGCCTGGAGAATTCCATGGACTGTATAGTTGCAAAGAGTTGGACACAACTGAGTGACTTTCACTTTCACTCTCTATCTAGTCTTTTTTCTCTCACACACTATGTATATCTCTCTGCCTTGGCTATGTATCCATCCATCCATCTATTTAACACACTCAGTCAATACAGTATAAACTGCTGACAGTGCAGCATTTTTTTGGGTTGCGTTGGCTCTTTGTAGCTGCACAGGCTTTTCTCTAGTGGCAGCAAGTGGGAGCGCCTCTCTAGTTGTGGTCCGGGGGCTTCTCACTGTGATGGCTTCTCTTGTTGCAGAGCACACGCTCCAGGGTGCGTGGGCTTCACCCTAGTCGTTTACCACCCCTGGTAGTGGTGGCACGTGAGCTCAGTAGTTGCGACTCCCGGGCTCTAGAGCACAGGCTCAGTAGTTGTGGGCTTAGTTGCTCTGTGACGTGGATCTTCCCAGATCAGGGATTGAACCCATGTCTCCTGGATTGGCAGGTGGATTCTTTACCACTGAGCCACCAGGGAAGCCCCAGCATTTTCTTGAAAGTGAAAGTTCTCTCTCTCAAAGTTTATCTTTTTCAAAGCCTAGATTGCCCTGACTCCTGCAGGTAGACTGGAGACTATAGCTATGAGAAATTTATGTTGGTAAGCTCTCTTGCCCAGAGTTGAATGCATTTCATTTTTTAAGCAAAGGGAAATGACTTTCATACACTGTATTTTCAATGTTTTATGTGGAAATTAAAGATGTGTACACTGTATCTGTAAATTAATGGGGGCTTGCATTCTTCAACATCAGATTTGAGGAGAACACAAGAGCTGTAATGTGAGAGTTTAAACACTTTATAAATTCTGAATTATAGATAATTTGATATTTAATGAATTAAAAGCAACTAACTAATGAAGGAAATACCTGCTTTTAGCCTCTGGTTCATATTAGGTAGATTTGTACATATGCTAAAAAGAGTGAGCTGAAATGAATGCCAGCTCTAAGGACTCTCCTGGGCATGTGGTCCCTCACCTCCCCTTTTATAGAGGGGACGAGAAGTGACTAGTTCATCCCTTGTAGTCCTCACTAGCTCTGGGAGAAGGCATTCTTTTCCAAGAATAAGAATAGAGTAATATTAGTCTACTAGACTACAACTTTTAGTCTAACTTGAGATGGCTAGTATTATGTAAACCTAGAGGTTCTTCTAATTGCTCATTAATATCAATTTCTTCAAAAATTTTATATTACTAAAACTATTATTTCATATGCGGGTACTTTTGTTATGGTGTTTTAAAAACACAGATGTTGAATTTTTTATTGAGATGTGCTTCATATATGAAATTCACTCCTTTAAAGTGTGCAATTTAGTGATTTTTAGAGTATATGCACAAGGTAAATTGGTTCTGGATATTTTGAAAGTGACTTAAAAGGGTCAAGATTAATATCCCTCTTTCCCAGTCCAGTTCAAGCTGTGACACACCGTGTTTTGTTCGGTGCTCTCTAGACCGCTCTGGAGTTGTAGCTTATGTAACTGTTTGGCATTGCAGCAGAATTTAATTTTGCCTGCTGATGCACAGCGTAATGATCTGCATGTGGAAGACAGTTTGTCTTTGCAAAAGATGGTTTAGACTTACTAAGATAAATGAAGGCTTATAACAGACACAGGCTCATTGTCAGTGGCACCTTGGTAGCTCAGCAGTCCCTTTCATGGGTGGAGACTTTGCCGAGGGGCTCCACTTCCCTCTTGTAAGGAATCCTCATACTTAACACACCCTGGTGAGGTCCAGGGAGGTTGCCTTCTCTCTAGGCATGAAATAAACCAAATTTGCCGTATAGAACTGCGGTATGTCAGTGCTGCAAGGTCACCTGGGTGACACAAAGACTCCACTGATTTATGGTCCCTCATTTTAGACTTGGGCTTCCCTGGGGGCCCCAGTGGTAAAGAACCCCCCTGCCAGTGCAGGAGATGTAAGAGACACAGGTTCGATCCCTGGGTTGGGAAAATGCCCTGGAGAAGGAAATGGCAACCCACCCCAGTGTTCTTGCCTGGAAAATTCTGTAGGCAGAGGAGCCTGGTGGGCTACCCTCCATGGGGTTGCAAAGAGTCAGACACGACTGAGGGACTGAGCACACATTTTAGACCATGAAACAGAGACCCAGAATGTGACGTGATGTGCCCAGTGTCAAAGAGTCATCCAGTAGCAGATCTGGGACTTAAACCCCAAGTCTTGGCCTCATATCCTTTAATGATACTGTTTGGCTTCTGATTGGTTTTTGAGAATAGACCAAGCTGCTCCAGGGCAAGCGATGCTATAAACCTTTATTGGGAGGTCACAGGATGCAGTGGAAGTGGAAAATCCGGCTTCTGGTCCTGCTTGATCCCTAATAAGCCTTGCAATCTTGAAAGTCACTTAATGTCTCCGAGCCTTGGTTAATTTATCTTCCAGAAGAGTGCTGTCTAGGAGAAATATAATGTGAGCTGCATTGCAAAAAGTAAAAAGAAACAGGCGAATTAATTTTAATAATTTATTTTGCTTTACCCAGTATATCCAAAATATTATTGCAACATGTAATCAATATGAAAATTCTTAAGGAGCCATACTCTTTGTTTTTGCACTAAGTTTTCACAATACATTGTGCTTTTTTTTTTTTTTATCTTCAAAACGTCTCATTTGAACCTCACAATAATCCTGTGATATAAGCAGGAATAAGACTGACTGACATTGTGATTTAATAGAAAGAGCAATTTCAGAGTCAAGTGACTGGTGCCTTAGCCGCCTGTGGGCACCGTGTGCTGTCCTGTGCTGTGTTACATGTGAGGGTTGGGGAAGCACTGAGAGATCATCCAAGGAGTCACAGACGGTAGATTCATAAGTCAGACTGTAGCCCATGCCCCCTTTTGTTTGACTTCCAGTTAAAGATTTGTTGAACTTGAATGCCTTCTCGACAGCCATGTGCCCTCTGGTTTGCCACAGTCGCCCGCCAGTCTCTCCTTACATCTGTTACAGTGTCCTTCTCCACCATCAGCTTTCCCCTCCAGTCTTCAGCTGGTGAAACTAAGGTTTGGAGAGGAAGTGGTTTGTCCAAGGTCAATAACTAGTTAGCAGATCCAAGAATAGAAGCCAGAGTCACTTGACTCTGAATTTGCTCTCTTTCTGTTAAATCGCAATGTCAGTCAGTCTCATTCCTGCTTATATCTCAGGATTATTGTGAGGTTCAAATGAGCTTAAGTGCTATGTGAATGTGATACGATAACTTTATATTTTCCGCTGAACAGGGCATGTGGTGAAATCATCAGATATTTATAAAGTTTAAACTTTAAATAATTTGCCTTTTAACCTGTTAT
The DNA here is from genome assembly GCF_032452875.1 of Bos javanicus. Lineage (NCBI taxonomy): Eukaryota > Metazoa > Chordata > Mammalia > Artiodactyla > Bovidae > Bos > Bos javanicus. The sequence goes on from NC_083882.1 coordinate 34,612,895, forward strand.
TTTGAAAAGCTAATATATATTTTTTCTAACAAAAGGTAAGCATTTATTTAAAAAATGTAGAAAACGGAGAACCATATGTCTTGCACAAGGTGGATGTTGAATAAATATTTGTTGAATGAATTAATGAAAAAATAAACGCACTTTTCCTGTTCTTGACAAACTGTTAAAAACATTTGGCCTTTTTTCCTATTTATAGAATTAAAAAAAAACTTATGTATTATGCTATACCTGAATTTGGTATCTTGCTTTGCTCTATTCAATATTGTAGGGTAAGAATAATACAACTTCTTTGAACCACTTTTTTCCCCCAGACTCGGGTTATTTTCCATCATTTTGGGCTAATGTTTCTTCACCTCTTTTGTTTCCCTTCTGTTTGTTTAAAGATGCAGGAGAGCTGTATGTTTGGGGAAGCAACAAACACGGGCAACTGGCTTCCCAGGCTGCTTTCCTCCTTCTGCCCCAGAGAATAGAAGCACGTTGTTTCCAGAATGAAAAGATCGCTGCTGTCTGGAGTGGGTGGACACACCTGGTTGCTCAGACAGGTGAGAGAGTGGCAGGGAATTTGTGGTTGGAAAGAGCAGCTGGGGGACAGCTGTCTAAATAGCTATGAATGCTTGGGATTAGGTAGGTTGGTTTTCACTGATGAAAAGCTTGAAGGACTGGGAAGGGGAGGACCTGAGATCTATTAATAGTTCTGCAGTCAGTCAGATGTGTGGCTTTACTTCTCTGGATCATAGATTTGTACCCAAAAATGTGAGGCTGGTTTAGGTTAACTCCTTGTGGTTCTAAGGGTCCATGAGGTTTCGAGAGGCAACAGGCACCACTCAGAAATTTGTCCAGGTTGTTGGGAGGGTCTTTGCCTTGTCATAGCTAAAGGAGTGACTCTATTTGCATTTCCACCTGAGTCTAAATTCAAGGCATCAGAAACTTAAGTTAAATGTTCAAGATTGAGGCAGAGCATTATTTTGAGTCATAGCTGGCATGGTATTTTGGTTTGAATTTTTATTAACCCTAACAAACTGTGTACATTGATGTGAATATCTCACGTGTTCCCTCAGACCTCACTTTACCAGGCCAGGCCATCCAGCTTTTGGCATCTTTATCTTTTCTTGATTCATCTTAATTGTTTCTCATCTCTCTCTTAGGGCATTTCTTCTTTCCTAGTCTTCATATTCCTGACAGTGTTCTCAGGGTTTGTTTTTTCATGGCTGTCCTTCTTCCCAACCTTCCTACAGCTCTTGCTGACTGACACAGAGTTTCCCAGGCCGGCAGGTTGTGATTCTTAAGATCCATTATCGTGTCAAGGCCTTCTGAACTTCAGGGGTTCTCAGGAGTCCCCTTGCCTGCTCTTGGCCTGCTTGTTAGCAACACGCCGATCTGTAGACCCCCAAATACCTCATGACTTATTCCAATGCCTTCTGACTTCTGTAGGTTTTCAAGTCCGCTTCAGTTATCCTTGGTTAACACACACTACATGTTTGAACACACAAACATAGGCTTAGGAGTATTTACATCCATGATGCTTTTAATTGGTTCTTAAATTTTTTTTAAAGATTGCTTTGAAACAGAGGCCTGTATAACCAAGGTGTATTTAAACTTTCTGCATTTACTTTTTCAGAGGGTGCTCTAATGGTGTCATTCATTTGGAGGCAAATCATGACTTTCCTCACAGTAGTTCAGACTGCTTAAAGATTGGGACCATCTACAGAAATTTATCTTAGAGAGACTCTCTGAGCATAGTAGCTACTTATTTATATAATTGTTAACTGTTTCTCTTCTCCTCCTGATAGTGAGTTCTGTGAGAGGAAGCCCCATATTAGTCTTGCTCACATCTGTATCTCCACCACCTCCCAAAGAAAGTATTCATTGGCTGCATTAAACCTGCTAGTTAAAAGAGACTAAACATACTCAAATGAGGCAGGGTAGACTGCGAGGATTTCTGACCTCTTAAGAGGTCCATGATCAGAAGGCTTCAGTTTGTCTCTTTGAATTTGGTTATTGTTTATTGGGAACCTTTTGAGCAGTGGGCTAAGCTTGAAGAAACCGAGGAGACGGGCCATGCTCTGTCGGGGCTTCCCAGGTGGCGCTAGTGGTAAAGAACCCGCCTGCCAATGCAGGAGACATAAGACACACAAGTTCAATCCCTGGGTCGGGAGATCCCTTGGAGAAGGCAATGGCTAGTCACTCCAGTATTCTTGCCTGGAGAACCCCATGGACAAAGGAGCCCAGTGGGCTATAGTTTATGGGGTTGAAAAAGAGTTGTTCATGACTGGTCACTTGGCACGCATGTGTGCCCTGTCCCTGCCATGTGTGGACAGGCTTAAGAGTACAGAGACAGAAGGTTTTACCCATCCGCCCACCATACAGATGGTGAGGATCCGTTTATGTACCATTCCTTGTGCTTGGTCCTAGTCCTGCCCTCAAGGGGCCCACTGTCAGTGGGGGAGACAGGCTGGCGTCCGATTTCAGTGCATCAGTGGAGCCAAGTCACCGTGCAGAGGGGCACAGACACTAGCAGTCATGTGAGTCACTGGGTGTTAACAGGTAGGCGTTTCATGCTTAGTCAGTCTCCAAAGGATTGCAGTGCAGCAGGATACACTTACTACCAAGCGGTAGTGGGTTTAGTTGAGTCTGTCAGTAAGCCTGTTAGCTGGTTAGGCAGCTGACTAAAGAAAGGCATAGAGATGTTGCTGCTTTGATTCTGGCTTTGCACCATTGGAACTCATTCTGATCTCCACGTCTGGGCCAACAGCACGGCCCTCGGGGTGGAAGGTTGGAACCCATGTCCCTGACACTGCCTGAGTCATCCCAGCTTCTCTGTGGGGCTCAGCTTCAGGTTTCTACCTCCCTTTGAAAGCATGGTCTTTGGGTAAAGTTTCAGCTGTTTAATTAACTTGTTGATTCGGATCTCTTGTTTGTGCACTTTGTCCCTTTCCCCTTTCTCCCGAGTGCAGAGTGGTTGGAAGCTGGGCTGTTGGAGTGGCCTGGTTGCCGCACTGAGTTTTGGGTGGATGAGAATCCCCTGCTGTTTGATTCACCAGTTTTATCCTCCTCCCCAGCAGCCGTGGACCCCTTTGCCCTGGCACGGTGTCATTGAAAAGAAACAGCCAGGGCCTCCAGTTTAATCAGACCCAGCTGCTCATGTTAACGGGAACAAGATTTGCTTACAGGATCAGAAGCAACTCATTATTGGAACAAGGAGTTATTTGATTCGAGTTGTTTTCACAAGCTCCAGAGGAGAATGGTTCCTGGGACCTACCTGCAGCCACAGCAGCACAGAAAGCTGCCTCCTGTCTCATTCTGTGAGGCATTAGGGTGTGATATTGATTAAAAACAGCTTATGGGCCGTGACCATGGATCTGCCCAGTAAGGTGGGCTGGATTGGGTTAGGATGAGAGCGGGGAAGTAGACAGTGCTCTCTCCTTACTGGTGTGAGTACTTACTGGTGTGATAGTCCCTACACCAGTGACTCCCAGCCACAGGCCACTTTGTACCTTGGGGGATGTTTGCAAGGTTTCAGAATGTGTCTGGTTATCACGTCTGGGATTGGGGTGCTACTGGCCTCTACTTGGTACAGGCCAGGGATGCTGCTAAATGTCCTACAACGCAGAGGCAGCCCCACAACACAGACACCCAGCCCCAGGTGTTGGTGGTGCCACCGTCAAGGAACGCTGCCCAAGACGGCCACCCCCTGCGGAAGGTGCTGAGCGAGGGCAGGTCACACGGTACCAGGACAACTTTTAGTTCATGCATATGGGACTCTGGGATGCAGTCTCTGCCCTCCCCCATCAGGAGTCTGGTGCCTGCCTGCGGTGCTTGCGATGGAAAAATACTTTTCTCCGTTAGTCAGAAGCACTTGGAAAGAGTCCAGGAGAACCTGTTCTAATCTGGGAAAGTTGGCAAGGTACCTGTGTCTCAGGCTGGTGGAGCTGCATTCTAGAAACCTTTCCCAAGCTGCTTAATGTCCCTGATCATTGTTCTCGGGAACTTCATGGGACTCCTGGGTGACTTTATCCGGGCTCGGTGACCTGCAGCTGTCTCCTCTGAGATTCATGATTTCCTGGCCTGAAGTGCTTCCTGTGAGGACTGGATGGCAGCTCTGGGTGCCTTCTTAGTTGGTGACCTTAATGAAGTCACTTCACCTGTCTAGGCTCAGTTTCCTCATTTCTCAAGTCAGGATGTTAAAACCTACCTCCCTTCTGTAAGCAGCTGTGTAGGGTTCAAATGGGTGTATCTGTTGAATGGTGCTGCTCTGTGTGCTGTGCTTAGCGGCTCAGTTGTGTCCAACTCTTTGCAACCCCATGGGCAGTAGCCTGCCAGGCTCCTCTGTCCAAGTAATTCTCCAGGCAAGAATACTAGAGTAGGTTGCCATGCTCTCCTCCAGGGGATCTTTACAAACCAGGGATCGAACCCAGGTCTCCCACGTTGCAGGCAGATTCTTTAGTCTGAGTCACCAGGGAAGCCCAAGAATGCTGGAGTGGGTAGCCTAATCCTTCTTCAGGGGATCTTCCCGACCCAGGAATCAAAGCAGGGTCTCCTGCATTGCAGATGGATTCTTTACCAGCTGAGCTACCAGAGCAGCCCATGAATGATCCTAACTAATTGTAAAATGCTGCATATACCTAAGTGGGGGTGGCTGTGGTTAGGGTGTGTGAGTATAATATTAAGGAATTAGCAGGTGCTTTTAGAAAGGCTTCTATTTCAGCAGAGTCTGTGCAACGCTGGAGACAGGGCTCATGAACTGGCTACGGATGCCTTGCTTGAGCTCCAGCTCTGACAGGCAGTTTTCTGAGGGTTTTCACTTACATGCAGCCGGCATGTAGCTCTCTGATATAATCAATATAGGATTGTCATGGCCTTACAGGTAGGTTTCCCTGTTAAAAATCTCTGATCACACTCTTCTTCCTTCACCCCAATTTGTAACTGTATACATCCATTTGCATTCTTTTTAAAAAAGTATTATCATTTGGCTGTGCTGGGTCTTCACTGCTGTGTGTGGGTTTTCTCTAGTTGTGGTGAGCGGGGGCTACTCTCTAGTTTCGGTGCGTGGAGTCTCGTTGTAGTAGCTTCTCTTGTGGCTCCCAGGCTCTAGAGCGCAGGCTCAGTAGTCATGGCGCATGGGCTTAGTTGCCCTGTGGCATATGGGATCTCCCTGGACCAAGGATTGAACCCGTGTCCCCTGCATTGGCAGGCAGATTCTTAACCATTGGACCAGCAGGGGAGTCTCATTTGCATTCTTACTTGTTTAACATCTAGGCTATAAATTCCATGAGAGCAGTGTTTGTTCACAGCTGCATCCCCAGCACCTGGCGCAGGCCTGGGCACATGGGAAAAGATAAGTAACTAACTGCTGAATGAATGAACAAATGGTGAGGTAGAGAGAAGCCTGGCTTTGGAGTCAGACAGGCCGAGCTGTGACTCTCTGCTCTGCCAGCTTCTGACTGTGTGGTGGCAGCTCCACCTCTCCCCGTCACCAACCCCCCACCCCCGTAGTTCAGGCCTTGTCACCTCTTGTGGGGTCCCACAGCGGCCCCTGCTGGTGACCTCATCTTCCCACATTCATGCAGTCCCTCTCACCCACTCTGTTCCCCATCTCTCAGTTGGAAGATCTTTTCAAGCCCATGTGTCAAGTTCCAGTGTCTTCCCATTGCTCTTAGGATAAAGACAAGTCCTTAGTGGCTACCAGGCCCTGCACGGTCTGCGCTCTGCCTGCCTTTCCAGCCCTGTTTCTGACCATGCAAACCCTTGATCTCTAGCTGACCTCTCCTCTGGCCTGGGTACCTGGAATGCATCCTGTATTTCCCATCATAGTGCTTTTGCTACTGATGTTCCTTCTATTTGTCACACTTATCCCTGCTCTCCTTCTTCATTTTGACTTAGTTAAATCCATTTCCCCCACCCCCTGGACGTCAACTTAATCATCACGTCCTCAGGGAGGCCTTCCCTTGACATCCCTGACTCATCACTTTTCCCTTTTATCTCTTCTCAAGCACTACAACCTCTCTTTTGTGCTATTTTCTATAGGATTCTTTAACTCATTTCCATCCCACTAGATTTTAAACTCCATCTGGACAGGAGCCACATTTGTTTTGCTCAGCATTGTGTCTGCTGTGCTTAGCAAAGTACTTGGCACATCTGGGGTAGGTACTCAGTCCATGCTGGACAAATGAATAAGCCTAATTTCTCTGAGCTTATTTCCTCATTAGGAAAGCAGGGAAATTTTGCTGACCTTGGATGAGGATTAAATAAGATGGTGTATCAAAGCTTCCAGCATCCAGCAAAGGACTGGGCTTATGTCGGTTCAGTATATCTTAGCTTCCTCTGTCCTTTGAAACTGGAGCGATCAGGAGGTCAAATGCCCCGTATCTTCTCTTTCCGGCAGAGGTCTCTGTGGGGCTGGATCTGAATGTCTCTGGATTGGTAACAGGTTGACTCAGGACTCTCCTGGTGAGTGCAGAAAGATCAGTGCTTAAAGATGCTAAGTGCTGGTTGCTGGTGATTTATTAGAATTTCATGGAGAATGATTTACATGAGATCCAAACCTTAATATAGGGTTGGTCAGAATGTTTAGAGCCCAGTTGCCTTGGGGATGCTAGAAGTGTTCCCTGGGCCATGCAGTATCCCAAAACAGCCTTGTGGTCTCACGCAGGCTATGGACTGAAAAAGTGAGCCCCAACACAGAGTTCTTGACGTTCTTCACTCTCTTCAATGTCACCTTAAAAGGTCCTGAAGTCTTATCTTTTCAAGAATCAGAAATGGAAAGAGAAACTTCCTCACTTGGGAAATGAGAAAACTGAAACAGAGAGGCAAGAAAGTGCATTTATGGCAGCATCGAGGCTGGAAATTCAATTCTACTTTTCAGTAATTTTTTCCCCTCCTCCCTTCATTATCTTCCTGGTTCTTGGTTATATCCTTTTAGTTGAGATATTTTTTATTCTTTCATTTCTTCAAAGTGGGGAACTGCATGGCATGTGTGGAAGGGACCAGATCTTAGCCATTCTCCTTTCTTCAAGAGTCACAGATAGAGAAATGTTTTATTGCATTTGATGTCTAAGCATTAGTGAAATCCAAGCGCAGTCATTGATTCACACTAAACTGAGTTTATAAGTATACTTAAAGCTGATTTTTCTGTTTGGGGGCCAGGATCCCTCCAGAATAGGGTGATAGTGTATATTACTCTGTCTTCTTTGGGACCTGATATCATGAAACCCCAACCGAGCTCAGGAGGTTCTGACCTTATGGGCTCTGTATAAAGCAGGGGTGTTGGAATTCTTGATGTTTGTGCTTTAGAACTTTGAAAACCCAAACGTTGAAAGTCAAACTGACAAAGGACTCTTTGAAGTGGATAGTTTTTGCTTCTTGTTTAAACCACAATTTTTTATCCTAGAATCCTTAGCATGTCAGGAATGGATGAGAACTTAGCTCTCATCTGCTCTGACTCTCTCAGCTTGCCTGCTGCCAAGTCGCTTCAGTCGTGTCGGACTCTGCGACCCCATGGACTGCAGCCTACCAGGCTTCTCCGTCCATGGGATTCTCCAGGCAAGAACGCTGGAGTGAGTTGCCATTTCCTTCTCCAGACTCTAGATGGCAAAACTGAAGCCTGAAGAGTTGGAAGCACAGGGAGTGAGGGTAGGAGGGAAAGCGGAACTGGGGCCTCATGGCCTGGGTCTAGTGCTCTTTACACCTTGTCACTTTCTCTGCAGAGATGAGGAGGAAATGTGCGTGATTTAACTACACACACCCAGCGACCTAAACCAGGAATAATAGTTCCTTCTGTACATGAAGTTCAGCCTCAAGAAAACACCAGTTCTTACCTGAAATGTGTAGCCAGAGGTTCCTTTAATGGATTTGCACGTGGAGTAGAAACTGGGAACCGGTGCTCCGGGAGCACAGGTCTGGAGGCCATCCCAGGACTCAGAGAAGCAACTCCTTTCCCATAACTCCTATAGCATATTATTACCTTATAATAAGATAACGGTGGTCCTAGCTCTCGCCGACCACTTTTATCACTGTCAAATGCTTTCACCTCCATTTTCTCATAGGAAGGTGTGAAGATGGGTGTTATTATCCGTGCTTTCCAGACAGGTCCCTACTCAGTTAACTGTACTGCCCTGGTCACGTAGTTGGACATAGTTAAAACTTGAACCTGGTCTTTTGTCCCCAAACCTGCTACTCTGACTCCAGGAAGCACATATCTCAGAATGCTCTAACCCATGAACCAAATTTCTTTTACTCTTCAAAGAAGCATCTTTTCCCAATGTTTGCCCATGACTCTGGCAAGCAGCAAGGAAGAAAATTCCTAGTTATCCTTAATCCTTCAGCAGGTGTTAGTGGAATGCTTGTATGTTAGTCACTCAGTCGTGTCTGACCCTTTGCAACCTCATGAACTGTAGCCCACCAGGCTCCTCTGTCCATTGAATTCTCCAGGCAAGAACATTGGAGTGGGTTGCCATTCCCCTCTCCAAATGGAATGCTTACCTAGATGAAATTAGACTATGCTATAGACTACAAGGAAACATAAAATTTGGAACTACCTTCAGGAATTTTATAGTTGAAATATTTAGTAGAAAAATTATAAAATATGGCAAAGAGCCAGAGGAGTGGCCCAGACACTGAAGGTTCTAGGGTTTCAGGGGAAAGGGAGGTCAGTGTGGTCACAGAAGGGTGTGAAATCCTTTGGGAAGGTCTTATTTTAATGTGTAGAGGGTTTGGGACTTGGTTCTGTTGCTTTCTCTTTGTCCTCTGGTAAGACACAGAACTATCTGGTCCCCTTCTTCCCATCTGAGCAATAGCAGGTTATGGACAGGATATCCAAAGGCCATCCCAGCTCTGAAATTCCATAATATTAAAAAAAATAAAACTGACCTAAGGAAATTATCATGGATACATTGGAAGATTAAGTGTAATGCCATTCATTGCAGCCTGATTTATAATGACAAAAACAAATGCCTGGAAACAAATGAAATTGTAGGGGGTTTGGTTAAATAAATTATGGTACAAACATATGTTGGAATATATACCCACTATATAGAATGTTTTAGAAGGATATTTGGAGAAGGCAATGGCACCCCACTCCAGTACTCTTGCCTGGAAAATCCCATGGACAGAGGAGCCTGGGAGGCTGCAGTCCACGGGGTCGCTAAGAGTCGGACACGACTGAGCAACTTCACTTTCACTTTTCACTTTCATGCATTGGAGAAGGAAATGGCAACCCACTCCAGTATTCTTGCCTGGAGAATCCCAGGGACGGGGGAGCCTGGTGGTCTGCCGTCTATGGGGTCGCACAGAGTCAGACACGACTGAAGCGACTTAGCAGCAGTAGCAGCAGAAGGATATTTAATAACAGAAGAATATGCTCATGATATGGTAAGTAAAAAGGGTAGATTGCAAGGTTACTGTACTACAACTTCTATTTTTTTTTTTTCAAAAAGAATGTTTGTATGGGTGAATTTTCTTTTGTATTTTCTATGCTGAATATGTAATTTTCAGCCTGATTATATCCCCCATAAATGTCAGTGAATAAACTTTCTTGTCCCTCAGTGCAGGGAACTGGCCCCTTTGCTGGTGTATTCTTGTGTGTATATGCCCTTGACATCACTTCCATGGGCCTCGTTTGGGAGGTCGCATGGAAAAGAGGCAGGAGACTGTAGAAGGAGGCAGGAAAGCACAGGTCTATTTTTGGCTCAGTCATGAGTCAGCTTTGTGGCCTGAGGAAACTTTGTGACCTTTCTGCACATCCCTGAGCCTTGGTTTCCTCATCTGAAGAAGGGAATTGGAGGTCACAAACAGTCCTTTGAGCTCCAGATACACTCATTCCTAAAAGTGGAGAATTTCTTCACTGTCATGGAACCAGCTGAGAGCTGATTCAGCTGAGAGCTTAACCAGCTGATTCCTTGAGCCTGGGTCCTCTTTCATTCCTCTGTACCTGGATTTAGCTGGCTAGCTGTAAGATCTCTCCTATTCAGACTTGGGGATGAGACTGAATGGGGTTGAGCGATAGGGCCGAGACCAGAGGGTGTAGTGACAGCGTTACACCACTAGAGGGAAGCATTGTTTGACTACTTGCCCTATCTGCTCTGCAGGTGAAGAGTGGCCTTGATTTGCCTCAATTTGATTTCAGATTCTAGAATTTTAGATTGAAGAGGACTTTGAAGACCATCCAGCAGAACTCAGTTATGCATATGTGAGATAATAGAGGCCAGAAAAGGCAAGGGACCTACTTTAATTCAGATAGGTTTTTTTTTTTTTTTTCTGGGTCTTTATTATAGAGTTTAGAAGAAGGCTATAGACAGAGCTAAGAATGTGATCAGTTGCACGTGCAGAAGGTGGACCGTTTCTTCTAAATGTGCAGGAATCCGAGGGATCTGCTTGTGTACACATTCACCCAGCTCTTCTGGCCAGGTGCCAAGAGGCCCGGAGGTACAGAAGAAAAGATGGAACAAGACCCCAAGGGGCAGCATCTGGTGGGGAAACCCATGCAAACACGTGATGCTACCCATGTGTCTTCCTCGGTCTCTGTCACCCTCCTGTGGTCTGCCTAGCCTAGGATCCGGGCTGTGGTAGTGCTCAGGGGCTGGTTTCCTGAAGACTTGCAGACATCCTCGTGAATGATGTCCTCCAAGGGCAGGAGGCACCTGACCGTCTCCAGTTTGTTATTTCCAGTGGACTTCTGTAAGCAGTACTCACATGTTCACATGTCCTCTCTTGCCATTTCTTGAGGTTTGCAAGGAATCCTGACACTTTATTTGCCACCTTCCAAAGGTTTTATTTCCTTGACCCTGGGTTGACTTTACTTTTGGTTTCCAGGGTGCCCACTAGCCCTAAGCATTGTGGTAAAGTAGAATTGTGCTCTGGTAGGACTCCCCTGGTGGTCCAGTGATTAAAACTCCATGCTTCCAATTGGGGGGCTTGAGCTCGATCCCTGGCTTGGAAACTAAGATCCCACATGCTGAGCAGCATGGCCAAAAAAACCCAAAAAAAAAAAAAAAACCACCCAAACAAAAAAGAACACCCCACCCCCACATAAAAAAAGAAATAGAACAAAATACCAGTGCAGAAATGGGCATGGGTCTGGGAGCCGGCAGCTGTGTGACCTTGGGCAGGTTACTTCCTTTCTTTGGGCAAGGAAGTCAAGCTCTCAGCTGCAGCTGTGTCATCTCTGCTAGAGAGCTGAAGTTTTGGCATTATTTTTGGCTTTTGTGTTTGGCAGTGAATACCCATTGATCCGTGGTCTAGAGGAGTGCAGTGTCTGTCCAGCTGCAGCAGAAGCAAAATTTACCCTTTGAAGTATGTGCCTTTCTATAAGGGCCTTGCAGAGGGCCTGGCCAAAGCCAAGTTCAGCTGGTCCCACGAGGCCACCAGATGGCAGCAGTGGGCAGACAGATAGCCATCGGGTGAGCTGATAAAGCCAGCATCCAGAGTTAGAACTAGCAAGGTCAGAGCTGAAAGCACCCCAGAGGTCACTCCCAGGCCCAGAGAAAGAAGTAGGGTACGTAAGATCTCTGGCTTCCCTGGTGGCTCATTGGTAAAGAATCCACTGGCAATGCAGGAGACTTGGGTTTGATCCCTGGGTTAGGAAGATCCCCTGGAGAAGGAAATGGCAACCCACTCCAGTATTCTTGCCTGGGAATCTCATGCACAGAGGAGCCTGGTGGGCTATAGTCCATGGATTCACAAAAGAGTCAGACATGACTTAGCGACTAAACAACAGCAACAATGCCTAAGGTCTCACTGTGCGTTAACACGTGATATCTCCTCACTTGTTAGAACTGAGATTGGTTTGTTTTCTAGCTGGCCGCTGCACAGGAAGAACCAGGGAACAAAGACCTAGGCCCTGGACCAGGGACCCGGAGGTGGGAAGGGAAGGGGGCAGGAGTTAACTGTCCGCCTTGGTCTTGATCTCTTCGAGCGTCTGGTCTTAACGGTCTCTACCCTGCCACCCTCAGTAAGGACAGCGTCCGTTGTCTTTCTGCTCCCCTCCTGGCTGCACAGTTGTCCTCTGGTTCACAGTTCTCCTATCAGGTTGTACCAGGAATCTTTGTCAAGGGTCATCTCAGAGTCCTCACACCCAACAGATCTGCAGTCCCAGGGCCTTGCACATTGCAGTAAGTTAGCACAATTGGTTGAACAAAAAAAATTCTCTTAAAAGAATTTCTCAGGGGGCCAGAGTAGGGCAGGGAACCAATCTTGCCAAGCATGTATCATGTTCTGGGTACATGCTAAGTACCCATGCTCTGCTGGGTACACATCCATACTTCCCAGAACCCTCTGAGGTGGGGTTCATTTCCTCTGCAGTCCAGGTGAGGAACTTGAGGCTCAGAAAGGCTGCGTGACTTGTCTAAAGTAACACAGCTAATTAACCAAGCAGACACTGGAAGTGTGCTCTGTTTGATATCAAAGGTCAGACTCATTTCTTTTGCCTTTGCCGCCTCCCTTCAAAGTGACTGCCCTTGAAAAGTACCAAGTGACTCCCCAGGCTGGAGGGCAGGGAGGAACAAATAGGTTTTTCTCTTCTGTAGAGAAAGCTGGTGGTGGGCTGCTGGGGAGAGGGGGCCTGAGAAGCAGTGAAGGGCAGGTGTTTGTGGAGCAGGTTCGGGGGTGGCACCTGGCGGTGGAAGGCCATCTGAGAAGAGCCCAAGTGCCTTTCGTGTCCAGGGCAGGACTCCAGCAGTTCCCTCTGCCGGGCGTGCTCGTCTCCCTGAGCCCTGCCTGTGTAGCAGCTGCCACACGCCCGTCGCCCTCTGCCACTGTCACCTCTCACAGGGGCCTTCCCTGCCCACCACGCCGAAGGTGGCCCCCTCGCCTGTCTCAGACGCAGTCTACTCTCTGCCTGCCTTTATCTTCCACCCAAGCAGTTTTCAATGCCTGAAACCACAGTATGGTTTGTTTACTCATTTGTCCTCACTCTCCCCTCACCAGGTCTGAGCAGGTTAGGTGAAATAAACCTGTCTGGTTTATTCTCCTCAGCTCTCCCCTGGCATAGAAAAGGGCTCCGTGAGAGTTAGCTGCATGGGCGCCTGGAGCTTTGGATGTGGGAGAGATGCTGTTTTTGGAGGCTTGCACCCAGAACTGGATGACTTGGCCCGAGGCCCTGCCCTCTTCCCACCTTCTTGGAGAGGCCCAGGGCCAGAGAGCTTCAGCTCCTTGAGGCTGACGGTGAGGCCTAGTGCCCCAGGCTTGTGGGGCCAGCTCTGCCACTGCACGTCTGCCAGACCCTGCCTTGGGCCCGTGGCTGCCCAGTCTGTCCAGGGGAGGCAGGGGTGGGGGCCCACCCTGCCGCGAGCTCACAGGATGCTTCTGGGAAGGGCTCCTTGGCCCCTGGCAAGAGGGCTGAGTTTCCATTCAGAGAACCCTCCTCCTCTTTCCTGGTGGGGATTGATCTGTTCCAGGAGCTCTCTAAAAGTGAGCATTAAGTGACCGGGCTGTAATTGCACCATCATTTTTAGGTTCTTGACAGATGGCACTGTGCTTGCCCTTCCTCTGGGGACCTTGCCTGTCTCACGGGAATGCTCAATAATCATAGTGACAGCCAGTGCCTTAAAGTGCTCTCGGATGTGGGCCAGGATGGAATTGGCCCACTTTGAGGAATCTTGGATCAGCTTTTTCCTAATCTAAGAGTGACTTTCTACTTCAGGAGGAAGCCTGATGCAGCCAAAAGAGCCCGGAAGAGCCAGGTTCAAGTCCTAATTTGGCTGCTCATTGGCCGGGTGATCTTGGGCTAGTCGTTTAGCCTCTCTGGGCCTGAATTTCCTCATCTGTTAAATGAGAAGCATGATCCCTAATTTGGCTGCCTCGAGGGGGAAATATCATGTCATTCATTCATTCGCACACTCCTTCCTTCACATCCTCACTCTACCATTCAACAAATACTTGTTGAACAGGCTGAGGGGAGAGGAGGGCGTTCCAGGCAGGAGGAATCCTGGAAACAAAGGCATGGCAGCAGGAAGTGCTCGCTGGTGCAGTTTGCTTACCATGGGGCCAGACGGGGTCAGCAGGGACTGGAATCCCTCGAGAACATAGGTGTGGCTTTATTCTGGCTTTGCTGTGAGCAGTGGGAGGAGTGGCTGAAGGTTTCGGGGAGGGGGTGAGAGACGTGAGCAAGGGAGGGAGGCCCTGCCTTGGAGTGGCTCTTACAGGCAGCTTTCTGCTCTGGCCTCTTCTCTGTGGCTGATTTTGAGGTACTCCGGATTCTCAGGGGGTCCTCTCCCCTGTGATCTGACTAATAGAAAGTGCAAAGCAGGCGGGCGCTGGAGTCACCTGGCTCGCTGGCTCGCCCTCTGGGGAGCTGTCTCAGGCCCCGGGGACCGCGTCACATTTCCTTCCATCTTGAATCATCGGATGAGCAGCTTTGGGGTTTCTCCCACACCTCCCTGAGGTGATGAAGGGTGTAGGGGATGGTTATTCGTGTTTACCAAGGATGCACTGTGTGCCAGGCGTTTTGCCAGGGCTTTGCAAAATCGTCTATTTAATCCTTACACAAAGTTTGCCGAGCAAGGCTCCCGCTCCATTATGTGTGAGAAAGAGAGGTTAAGAGACGTGGCCTCACCCCACCTAGTTACTTGGCCTTACTTTGCTCAGTGTGAAATGGGGTCGGCAGTGTCACCCTGTCAACTGGAGGGCCTTACGAGGAGAATCAGGTAAGATCCTGGATGTGAAGGCATTCTGTACAATACACGCAGATGCTGCGTGACAGGACTGCTTCCCAGAGAACTGCGTGTGACTCCCTTGGGCCTTTCCTGCCTGGTGATAGAAGGTTCCAAGCTCTGGTCTCTCTTCTGCGCACCTTCCCCTAGCCAGCCCCTGGGCCAGGGGCTCTGCTCAGCACTGTTCTCATTTAGTCTGCAAATATGAAGGCATCGCTCTTCTTCAGAAAACTCTACAGTGCAAAATTCATATCAATGTATGCTTACTTTTTGGCCATTTTGGTGAAAACAGTAAGAAGTCATGGAATTTTAATGCTGGAAGAGACATTGTCATCCTTACTTGAAATATGAGGAAACAGAAGCCTGGGGAGATGGTCCCACAGCTCATGGACACAGGGCCAGGATTAGAACCCAGGGGTCTTGAGCCCACGGCCCTTTCACTGCCTTGCAGCACCTCTCATGAGAGAGACTTTAATTGCTTCATCTCCTTTGTGGAGGAAGGAAGAATCCAGTTTAATAAATTTCATTACACCAGCCCCTTTATGTAACAGGGCTGTTTCCGGGTCCTGGCAGATGGTCCATAGTAACAGTGCTTTGCTGATTTGCTTGGAGCTGATCCTCTGCAATGAAAAACCCCGTGCAGCAGATGCCTTTCCCAGTCCCTGGCCTGGGAAAAGCCAGCCGCTTGGGGAAGGCACTGTAGCTTCACCATCTCTCATGGGACCTAGTGGCAGTCCCCGGAGGTCATCTTAAACCAGCTTGGGTTTTTACACAAGGGTCACATTGGTGCAGTTTGTTGGTGGGTGGGGTACTGGTAAAAAGGATGTTTCTTCTGGGGCCTGAGGGACAGATGGGCTCAGGGAGCAGAGTGGGAGAGATCAGATGTGGACGGGGAAGATAGGCTGTCCCTCTGTGGATCTGGCCTGGTGGCCCTTCACACCATGAGGCCTTGGACGCCCAGGTGAGCAGTTGGAGTGTAACTTGGCAGCCCCTTTTGTTGAAATTACTGGGACTCCATGTCTGATTATTTTCCCTTTCCTGATGAGTGCTTGATCATGATGGTCCTCCTTATGGCCTCTTCTGGTGGTGCTCCTTACTGCCATTGCTTGAGGCAAGTGGGACATTCTCGGGCACCAACAGTGAGTGGGTGTCACTTCTACAGACTCTTCCTGACCTTGTCCTGCTTCTCAGGTCTCCCTCTTGCAGGGTCCTCTAAGGTGGGGGTGGGAGAATGGCCCCCCCCCCCACCGATCTGTGAGTGCAGCTCTTTTAGGGCTCCAATAGGTCTTTAACAAAAAAAATTTTTTAATGCCATGTGGCATGTGGGATCTTAGTTTCCCCACCAGGGACTGAACCCCTGTCCCCTGCATTGGAAGTGTGGAGTCTTAACCACTGGACTGCCAGGGAAGTCTCCCCAGTAGGTCTTTTACACTCACCTCCCCAGTGTTCTATCCTGGAGAATCCCATGGATGGATAAACCTGGTGGGCTGCAATCCATGGGGTTGCAAAGAGTCAGATGCAACTGAGCAACTGGGCACACACACATGCCGCTGAAGAACCTGGGATAGTCCCCGGGTTTAGAAGAAATTCAAGGCACCATCCGGAGTCAGGTCCCAAGGTGTTCTCGCCGGTTGATCACAGGCTGGCATCCCAGGACAGGATGCTTTCCCTCCGTGCTCCTACCCCTGGGTGAATTTTTTGCCCTCCCAAAGTTCAGGGGCAACATCTGCCTCTCTGCTTGAAGATCTTAATCTGGGCCTCCTATTAACTAACAGTTCAGTTTCTCTTTGAAAACCAAGGATGCAAATAGTATTGTGGGATCTCTTGGGGTTTCGGAGGTGGAATCCTGGTTTCCTAACATAACAGCTTGGATGCCACGGTGAGTTCTGCAGGATGCCCTGGCCCCAGGTAATGGTTTGTTCCTGCTCCTGGTCTCGTTGGCCTCAGGTTGGCCTGCAGGGGGCGCTGTGTTCACACAGCCGAGCGCCGGGAATTCACCCAAGGGACCCAGGCAGCGCCTCTCTGCAGGCCCAGGCATGCTGGAGAACTGCGGCTTTTCCTTGGCCCTGCCGGATCTCCCAAGTCTCATTCCCAGCTCAGCCTCCAGCTTGGGCACCGTGAGTCATCGTCATCAGTGGAAAACTCGGCCTCACCAACAGCTGGGTGCAGTGCTTGGCCTTTTTTCTTCTTCTTTTTTTGTAACTTCACAGAGATGGAAACTGCTGATGATCATTTGCAAGAGACAGCAATTGAAGGCGAAGTTCAGGGCCAGGACGGCAGTTCTGGGTGGGGAGAGGAGAACTCTGAGATAAGGGTGGGGATGTATGTCTTTCCATTACCTTGCCCTTCGGCCTTCCAAGAAGCCATGCTAGGGGGGCAGGCAGTGAGGGGCTGTGTGGGCCTCACTGGTCTCTGTTCTTTTCTGCCAAGGAGCCCAGGAGGCCTTGGGTAGTTAACTGACGCAGGTGACAATGAAAGCTTTGATAGGTTGACTGAGGTTTTTCTAAGAATCTGTGAGGAGAATGTGCTAGAAGTCAGAATGACCTGAGTTCTAGTCCTGTTTTGCTTCTAAGCCACTACGTGACCTTGGGTCAATCAGTCACTTTGCTCACTGGACTGCACTTCTCTGGCTGAAGCACATGGTGGGGGTGGGGTTGGAGTCCCTTGAGGACCCTTGCTGCTCTGGTGCTCTGTGAGTCTGAACTGAATGTAAGGATTTTGAGCCCACAGTCACCTTCAATAGTTGAAGCCTGTAGCTGTCCTGACGCAGTGAGCGTCGCTCATGGACAATCACACAGGTACAGGTTCCTTGTTAGTGTTCAGTTGCTAAGTTGTGTCCAGCTCTTTGTGACCCCATGGACTGCAGCACACCAGCCTTCCCTGTCCATCACCAACTCCCGGAGCCTGCTCAAACTCATGTCCATCAAGGCCGTGATGCCATCCAGCCATCTCATCCTCTGTCGTCCCCTTCTCCTCCCACCCTCAGTCTTTCCCAGCATCAGAGTCTATTCCAGTGAGTCAGCTCTTTGCATCAGGTGGCCAAAGTATTGGAGCTTCAGCTTCAGCACCAGTCCTTCCAATGAATATTCAGGGTTGATTTCCTTTACGATTGACTGGTTTGATCTCCTTGCTGTCCAAGGGACTCTCAAGAGTCTTCTCCAGCACCACAATTCGAAAGCATTAGTTCTTCAGTGCTCAGTCTTCTTTATGGTCCAGCTCTCACATCCATACATGACTACTGGAAAAACCATAACTTTCACTGTACAGACCTTTGTTGACAAAGTGAGGTCTTTGCTTTTTAATGCACTGTCTAGGTTCAGGAATGTCCCGGTGGCCTGCTTCCTCTCTCTCCCCACGAGGCAGTGGGCAGAGGCTCTTGGAAAGCAGGAAGCTGGGATTCTGGTCCTGGCTCCGCCAAAATACATTGTATGTCCTCGGGCAAATCCCTCACCTCCTTCAGTCCCGTTTTCCATTTTCTTGAAAATCAAGGATTAGATTCCCTTCTTGGCTTCAACTCCCCTCAACTCCCACCTGCCACCCCCCACCCCCAGCCAGGCTCCTGCTAGCTTTTCTGCAGGGTGTGATTCTTAGCTGCAGAAGCCCTGGGGTATAGTTCCCTTTCTTGCCGGGAGGGAGAGAAGCAAGATTATTTTTTTAATTACACAGCTAAGATTAGGCAGCAATCTACATTTTAAAATGTTATTAATAAGACTCTGAAAGTGTGCAGAGAAGCTTTGGAGTTGGAATGTGGAATAAGATGGAAAACATCTGCAGAGCCAGCGGCCTCTATTGGGACGTTTTTTTTTTTTCCTCTGGGTGCCAAGTGACTGCTAGGTGTGACTGGTGGTCCGGTGTGCCACCGGGCCCCTGGAGGAGCAGGAAGCCCTAGCACTCGTCCAGAGAAGCGTCCTCAGGGCTGGGGATCGCGGTCCACCCTCTCAGGATGGTTCTTGCAAACTGGCTTTAGAGAAAGAGTTATAGTCATATTGCCAGTTCCCCTATTTAGTTTATAAAGTGCTTTCATATTTATTGTCTCCTTTTTCATCATAGACCTGAGAGGTAGTTAGAGCTGGTCTCACTGCCCCTTCAGGAGCTGGGTGAGGTCTCTTCAATGCAAGATTCTTCCTTTAAGAAAGGGATGTGCTACAGAGGAAAAGCCCCACACACAGAGTGTGGAGCTGGGCACCTGTCCTAGGCTCCCCCTCCCACGCCAGCTTTGCCTGTCTCCTTTCCCTACTTTGTATTTCTCTATAGCACTTAAAATCCTTTGCCAGGGGATATGTTTCATGTGATTTTTGTCCGTTGTTCTGTCTCCCCCCCTCCCACCTCAAATGCTAGAATGTAAACCTCATCAAGGAAGGGAGTTTTGTCTATTTCCTTCCCAGCTGTGGCCCCTAGCACTGGGAAGCCCCTGGTGTGTAGAAAGTGCTCAGGAACTATTTGTTGAATATTGAGAGTGCTTGGCTCTGCTTCCAAGTAGTCTATGTGACTTGGAAGAGTTATTTATTTTCCTCAGTTTTGTTTTCTCTTGCAAGGAGTTGGATGGGATGGTTTGTGGCATCCTTGTGGCAAGCAAAAGCCTGTGGCAAGCAGTGCCCGCAACGCTTCTTCCTTTCAGCAAACACCGAGCACCCGCTCTGGGCAGGCCCTGTGCCAGGTGCTGTGAGGAACACAGCGAGCCCAGGAAGGGTCCTGTTTGCACCCTTTGGTTTATGTGATTGTTCGTTTTTTATGTGTCACCTTAACTGGGCCACAGGTGCCCAGGTATTTGCGTGACTGTTATTCCGGGTGTTTCTATAAGAGTGTTTTTGGAGATTAACATTCACAGAAGTAGACTGAGTAAAGCAGACTGCCCTCCCTAAAGTGGGTGGGCCTCATCCAATCAGTTGAAGACCTGAATAGAACAAAAGGCTGACCCTTCTCTGAGTAAAACTCTCCTGCCTGACACCAACCAACAGCCTCTGAACTTGGACTCTGGCTCTGCAGATTTTGGAGTTGCCAGCCTCCATAACTGTGTGAGCCAGTTCCTTCTACTTCATCTTGCTCTGTAGGACCTCCTGGTTCTTTTTCACTGGAGAACCTTGACTGAGACAGTGGGCGATGTAAGACATGTCATCAAATGGTCTCCTATTTGGCAGCATAGGATAGTAGTTGGAACAGGGTACAAGCACCATGCCAGTGGCTCCTAAGAAAGGGATGGCCTGTTTTGATTTAGGGGATAATGGAATGTTTTAGGGAGGCAGTGGCATTGGATCCAGGCCCTGAAGGGTGGGAAGGGATCTTGTGGGTGGAACAAGTAGGCCGATCGGCAATACAGGCTGGGGCACAGCACAGCCCTGAGGCCTGGGAGCGAGGAGGTGGAATGTGCCCTTGACAGAGGGGCTGTCATCGGTGCTGAGAGAACAGAGGTGCTTGGAGGGCTAGAGAGCTAAACACATTACACAGTCTAGGACCAGGGCTTCCTAGAGGCCCTCACCAGGACTGGAGAAGAAATCAGCCCTCCCTGCGTTTGTCTGGGAAGCCCCCATCCTGCATGGTATAGACAGTCCTGCGGCTGGTCTTCTCTCACCAGTGCCCCCAGTTGAACAGCTAATAAAGTCAGTGGTGAAAATGGAGCAGCTGTGTGGAGTGTCTGGCATGTCTTTGCTGTATGGGCCAAGGATGATGCTCCCTTAGTAAACTGACCAGGCCAGTTTTGTTCCTCTAGCCCACACAGGTGTCCCTGTGACTCTGAGCAACCTCTGGAAGTCCACGCACTGTTCACTTTTGGAGAGGCAATGTGAGCCAGACACGGACTGGTGGGTCCCCTGCAGGGCAGTGACCAGGGGCACTGACTAGGGGCAGCTCTAAGCTCTGAACCGAGACTTCACCCCTCCCTATGCTTTAACTTACCTATAACTTGAGGATTGTAATACTGCCTTCTCACAGGGGGGTTTTGTGGACCAAACAGGATAATCCATGTCAAGAATTTGGCATGAAGTTAGTGCTCTCAAATATTAGTTATTATCATTGGGGCTTCCCAGGTGGCTCAGTGGTAAAGAATCCACCTGCCATGCAGGAGACGTAGATGTGGGTTTGATCCCTGGCTTGGGAAGATCCCTTGGAGGAGGGCATGGTAACCCACTCCAGTACTCTTGCCTGGCAGGCTTACAGTTCATGGGGTTGCAGAGAGTCGGACACGACCGAAACCACTTAGGACACAGGTTACTATCATTATCATCATTCCTGCAGGCTTGTTACTCACAAGCCGTGTGATCCTGAGCAAGTCATTTAACCTCTGTGACCTGTTTCTTTTTCTGTAAAATGGGGTTCACACCCATTGTTTAGTGTTGATCAAACTATATCACTTCATGGCAATGCCTAAAATAGAGTTTTGCACAGAGTCAGCTCCCAATAAATAATTCTCCCCAGGCCCTTATGTTTTTATTCAATCTCTTTGTAGATTACTTCTCTTCTTTTTAGCTGGACAGCTCATGTTTGGAATTTTTATTTCTATATGAATTAAAAAAAAATTCCAAACCTTTGTTATGTGATATTCTTCATGGTACAACTTTGGAGACTTGGGGAATTTTACAAGAAAAAGAAAAAATAAGATATACAGCCAGGTTTTCGATTTTTAAAACTGGTTACCACAACATTGTAAATCAACTGTACTTCAGAAAAAAAAAGAATGTATGTATGTGTACAACTGAGTCACCTTGCTATATAGCAGAGATTGGCGCAGCATTATAAATCAACTGTACTGAAGTAAAAAAAGATTGTTAACTACATTAGTGGTCTTTGATATTAAAGTGGATGTTTTAGTTGAGGACATTGGTCAGATTAGATATTCAAAACGTGCCAATAAAATTAGATTGTACATCATTCATTTTTTACATTAATTTAATTATTTTAGTTGGAGGCTAATTGCTTTACAGTATTGTGGTGGTTTTTGCCGTACTTTGACATGAATCACCCATGAGTGCACGTGTGTCCCCCCATCCTGAACCCCCCTCCCACCTCCCTCCCCACTGTATCCCTCTGGGTTGTCCCAGAGCGCCGGCTTTGAGTGCCCTGCTTCATGCATCAAACTTGCACTGATCATCTATTTTACGTATGGTAATATAGATGTTTAAATACTATTCTCTCAAGTCATCCCACTGTTGCCTTCTCCCATATAGTCCAAAAGTCTGTTCTTTACATCTGTGTCTCTTTTGCTGTCTTGCATATAGGGTCTTCATTACCATCTTTCTAAATTCCATATGTATGCATTAATATACTGCATTAGTGTTTCTCTTTCTGACTTCAGTCTGTATAATGGGCTCCAGTTTCATCCACCTCATTAGAACTGACTCAAATGTGTTCTTTTTTATAGCTGAGTAACATTCCATTGTGTATATGTACCACAACTTCCTTATTCATTTGTCTGCCGATGGACATCTAGGCTGCTTCCATGTCCTAGCTATTGTAAACAGTGCTGAAATGAATGTTGGGGTACACGTGTCTCTCAATTCTGGTTTCCTTGTACACCACTCATTTTGACCCTGAAAATTTTTAAACATAATTATTAAAGTTTAGACCAGGAGAATGTCTCAGAGGTCATCTATCCCAGTCCTCTTACTGTATGGATGGGAAAAGTGAAAGTGAAGTCTCTCAGTCGTGTCTGACTCTTAGCGACCCCACGGACTGCAGCCTACCAGGCTCTTGCGTCCATGGGATTCTTCAGGCAAGAGTACTGGAGTGGGTTGCCATTGCCTTCTCCAATGTATGGATGGGAAAGTAGGTCCCAAAAGGAAGGGACATGTTCAAGGTAATGTAGTCTTGGAGAGAAGCCTGGTTTAGGATCAGGTCTCCGAGTCTCTGGTTAAAGCATCTTATCTTCTCCAGCTCACTTGCTTCATCTCTTTTCCATTGCTCTCTTCCACCCTCTTCCTTTTCACCCTTGAGTTTAAATTTATTTGTGCTATGTGAGGCGATGTGCCAGATACTATGCTTGCATCTAATAAATATCCCAAAATCCAATGGTGAAACTTCAGTACTCTTCTCTTATTGTCAGTAGAGGCAATGGCCCTAAGATATTGGTAGTTGGCGGCTGGCAGAGAAGATTTGGCAAATCGGTAGAAACTGGGAGTGGAGCGATGGGAATCCTGGGTAAGGCTGTGGTGTTGAGTTGAGGAGGACAATAGTAATAGGGCTAACATTTGCTGTTATGTGTCACGCACTTTATGAAAAAGTATCCTTGCAACAGCCCTACAAAGAAGGTGTTCTTATTCCCATTTTTCCTATGTTGAGTCATTTGTTCAAGATTATAGAGCCAGCAAGTGAAAAAGGTTAGTGGTGGGGAGCAAGAAGTAGGTGAGTGGAGATGGTTAGATTGTTCATTTGTTCATTCAGGCAACAAATGTTTTATTGAGCATCTACTCTGTGCTGGGCATTTTTCTAAGATACAGGAATGGGCAGACACAGCGCCTGCTATCATGAGCCAACTCTTTGGAGGGGAGACAGACTTTAATCAACAGTCCTTCTAATGAGTGTACATTTATAAACCCAGACAAGTGCTCCCCAGATGAGGAAAGTGCTGCTCTGAGATCATTGCACAGAAGAGTCTGATCTGGGTTGAGGACTGAGCAGAGCTGCAGAGTGAGTAGGAGTTGACTAGGTGAATGAGGTGGGGGGTAGAGGAGACAGTGAGGATGGAGGGAAGCAGTGTAGCGGCCTTGAGAAACAGCAGGATGACACATCTACCCAAGGGCAGTAGCCTGGTGTGCTGGCGTCCAGCCCCTGTGCTCTGAGCTCCCCTCTCTGTTCTCCTCTCTCCTGCTCGGTGCCTCTCGGGCAGTTAGTTCTGTGTTGAAAACTTCTTGGTTTTTATCACCAAGTGCCTTTTTATAAAGTCTCTGTCCACATGGCAGAATGGAGGATGGGTTACAGAAATGAGGTGCTTATACTCTAAGGACTTAGAATTAATAACCCTGAGAGTAATAGGTGTTTGTATTTGAATTTGTGTTTGTGTTTGAATTATAAATATAACTCCTAAGTGCACAGAGGTTTCCTCCTCGTGTGTGTGTGTGTGTGTGTGTGTGTGTGTATACCCCAGAAGGTGTCATAGCATCCTGGAACATTCCAGGTGGGAGGGACTGAAGAGGTTGTGTGGACTTTCCTCTGCCTGCCCTGTGGGATTCTTTTTGTAACATCCATCTCTATTTGCTGTAACTCCATTTTGATATCTTCAGTGGCATTGTTTCCTCCTGGGACAGATTCTGTTAAATAAATATGGATATTCCTTATATTACAGTGTAATCTATCTTGTCGCCTTCAGGACCCCTTTTCCTGAACAGGGTGAAGATTCCCCTTCCCCCGAGGACTGATGATACTCTTGGAGCTGTTTCTTGCTGTGCCTGTTGCTGTGGCTGCAGCCCCTGCCTTTACCAACATCTCGGGCAGCCCCCTGAATGGTAAAGGAAGCTGGCTCTGTGGCCATTTCCCATCCACCCCCCTTCCTGAGTCTGCTGTGACCCCACAGCATCCAGGGCTTGGCACCTCGTCTTCTTTCTCCTCATTCACTCCCCCTTTATTTGTATTTGACTGTTTGTTAAGATGCTTATCAAAAGGGGCTTATAAAAGGCCCCAGAGGATTTAAATCACTTAGTAATGAAGTAACATTGCCTGAGTCCCAACAGTGGAACCCCCAGTCTAGCGTCTCTGCCTCTTTGTTCCTTTTCATGGCACCACCACCTTCCTTCCCACTAACCCTGAAGTCCTGAAATCAGAGTGCTGTTTATCTCCTCCCATCCCCTTTCTCTCACATCAAATGGGTGTCAAGCCTTGCAAATTCTTACCTACCCAGCCCCTCGTGACTTCAGCCTTGGCTGTGGCTGATACATCTCTGGCTTGCGTCACTATAGCGGCTTCTTTTCCTTCCTTCCTTTCCTTTTAACTTACTCCTACTGTGCCTTTGCTTATCCCTTCTCCTCACCCCTAGAACCTTCTCCCTGTCAGTAAGAAGGGGATGGTAAGAGTACCTGTCTCATGGTGTTGTTAAGATACTGCATAGAGGTGGTTTAGAACAGTATATAGAGAATTCCTAGAACAGAATCCTAGGCACACAGTGGGTGCTGTGGAAGGAAATGTTAGCTGAGTATTATTACTGCCCCCCTAATTCTTTGCAGATGTAGCACCCCCAAAACAGTCGTTTCATCAGACCCTACCTCTGTCCCAAAGTCTGCAGTCTGAGACTGAGAGTCCGGGTAGCAGTCATCCCTAAAGTGAGCATGCCAGATGAATTGCCAGGGCGTGGGAATAGGAAATTATGATGTCTTTTGTGTTTTTATTTCATTCTTTTAATTTTACACTTTTGGAGTGTGTTTTATACCCAGTTCAGTTCAGTTGCTCAGTCGTGTCTGACTCTCTGTGACCCCTTGGACTGTAGCACACCAGGCTTCCCTATCCTTCACCAACTCCTGGAGCTTGCTCAAACTCATGTGCATCGAGTTGGTAATGCCATCCAAGCATCTCATCCTCTGTTGTCCCCTTCTCCTCCTGCCTTGAATCTTTCCCAGCATCAGTCTTTTATACGGGATAGATTTGAATAAAGGTGTTTTTCTTATTGTTCAGTCACTAAGTCATGTCTGACTCTTTGCAACCCCATGGACTGCAGCCCACCAGGCTTCCCTGTCCTTCACTATCTCCCAGAGTTTGCTCAAACTCATGTCTATTAAGTTGATGGTGCCATCCAACCATCTCATCTTCTGTTGCTCCCTTCTCCTCCTGTCCTCAACCTTTCTCAGCATCAGGGTCTTTTCCAATGAGTTGGTTCTTGGCATCAGGTGGCCAAAGTATTGGAACTTGAGCTTCAGCATCAGTCCTTCCAATGAATATTCAGGGCTGATTTCTTTAAGGATTGATTGGTTTGATCTCTGTGCTGTCCAAGGGACTCTCAAGAGTCTTGTCCACCTTTCAGTTCAGTTCAGTTCAGTCACTCAGTTGTGTCTGACTCTTTGCGACTCCATGAACTGCAACACGCCAGGCCTCCCTGTCCATCACTAACGCCCGGAGTCCACCCAAACCCGTGTCCATTGAGTCAGTGATGTCATTCAACCATCTCATCCTCTGTTGTCCCCTTCTCCTCCTGCCCTCAATTTTTCGAAGCATTAGGGTCTTTTCCAATGAGTCAGCTCTTCGCATCAGGTGGCCAAAGTATTGGAGTTTCAGCTTCAACATCAGTCCTTCCAAAGAAATCCCAGGGCTGATCTCCTTTAGAATGGACTGGTTGGATCTCCTTGCAGTCCAAGGGACCCTCAAGAGTCTTCTCCAACACCACAGTTCAAAAGCATCAATTCTTCGGCGCTCAGCTTTCTTCACAGTCAACTCTCACATCCATACATGACCGCTGGAAAAACCATAGCCTTGACTAGATGGACCTTTGTTGACAAAGTAATGTCTCTGCTTTTTAATATGCTGTCTAAGTTGGTCATAACTTTCCTTCCAAGGAGTAAATGTCTTTTAATTTCATGGCTGCAATCACCACCTGCAGTGATTTTGGAGCCCAGAAAAATAAAGTCAGCCACTGTTTCCACTGTTTCCCCATCTATTTGCCATGAAGTGATGGGACCAGATGCCATGATCTTAGTTTTCTGAATGTTGAGCTTTAAGCCAGCTTTTTCACTCTTTCACTTTCATCAAGAGGCTCTTTAGTTCTTCACTTTCTGCCTTAAGGCTGGTGTCATCTGCATATCTGAGGTTATTGATATTTCTCCCAGCAATCTTGATTCCAGCTTGTGCTTCATCCAGCCCAGCGTTTCTCATGATGTACTCGGCATATAAGTTAAATAAGCAGGGTGACAATATACAGCCTTGACATAGTCCTTTTCCTATTTGGAACCAGTCTGTTGTTCCATGTTCAGTTCTAACTGTTGCTTCCTGACCTGCATACAGATTTCTCAGGAGGCAGGTCAGATGGTCTGATATTCCCATCTCTTTCAGAATTTTCCACAGTTGATTGTGATCCACACAGTCAAAGGCTTTGGCATAGTCAATAAAGCAGAAATAGATGTTTTTCTGGAACTCTCTTGCTTTTTCCATGATCCAGCAGATGTTGGCAATTTGATCTGTGGTTCTTCTGCCTTTTCTAAAACCAGCTTGAACATCTGGAAGTTCACGGTTCATGTATTGCTGAAGCCTGGCTTGGAGAATTTTGAGCATTACTTTACTAGCGTGTGAGATGAGTGCAATTGTGCGGTAGTTTGAGCATTCTTTGGCATTGCCACCTTTACTTTTATCTTTATCTTTGCTTAAAAGTATCTAATTCTAAATATGTATAATGCAAGTGCATACTTTAATAAATAAATGAATATATATGTATAGCAGTCAGTTCAATTCAGTCGCTCAGTCATGTCTGACTCTTTGTGACCCCATGAATCACAGCACACCATGCCTCCCTGTCCATCACCAACTCCCGGAGTTCACTCAGACTCAACGTCCATCAAGTCAGTGATGCCATCCAGCCATCTCATCCTCTGTTGTCCCCTTCTCCTCCTGCCCCCAATCCCTCCCAGCATCAGAGTCTTTTCCAATGAGTCAACTCTTCGCATGAGGTGGCCAAAGTACTGGAGTTTCAGCTTTAGCATCATTCCTTCCAAAGAAATCCTAGGGCTGATCTCCTTCAGAATGGATTGGTTGGATCTCCTTGCAGTCCAAGGGACTCTCAAGAGTCTTCTCCAACACCACAGTTCAAAAGCATCAATTCTTTGGTGCTCAGCTTTCTTCACAGTCCAACTCTCACATCCATACATGACCACTGGAAAAACCATAGCCTTGACTAGACAGACCTTTGTTGGGAAAGTAATGTCTCTGCTTTTCAATATGCTATCTAGGTTGGTCATAACTTTTCTTCCAAGGAGTAAGCGTCTTTTAATTTCATGGCTGCAGTCACCATCTGCAGTGATTTTGGAGCCCCAAAAATAAAGTCTGACACTGTTTCCACTGTTTCTTCATCTATTTCCCATGAAGTGATGGGACCGGATGCCATGATCTTCATTTTCTGAATGTTGAGTTTTAAGCCAACTTTTTCACTATCTCCTTCACTTTCATCAAGAGGCTCTTTAGTTCCTCTTCACTTTCTGCCATAAGGGTGGTATCATCTGTATATCTGAAGTTATTGATATTTTTCCTGGCAATCTTGATTCCAGCTTGTGCTTCTTCCAGCCCAGTGTTTCTCATGATGTACTCTGCATATAAGTTAAATCAGCAGGGTGACAATATACAGCCTTGACGTACTCCTTTTCTTATTTGGAACCAGTCTGTTGTTCCATGTCCAGTTCTAACTGTTGCTTCCTGACCTGCATACAAATTTCTCAAGAGAAATATATATATGTATGTATATATATATATATATATATATATATATGGATATATAATCACTGGTATGTTGAAAGTATTTTGCTGATAGAAGTGCAAGCAAGCAAGTCTTGAATGTCAGGTCCAGACCCTGAGCCTGGTGTTGCCCTGTGGTGGCCCCAGCCTGGCAACCCTGACTTGCCTCCACCTCCCAGCCTCGTGACCCTCACACTCTCCACCTGCCCACCTTATGCTTTTGGATTTCTGTCATTGCTTCTCCCCTCTCCCTGCTCCTAGAATGTTGTCATTTTCTTTTCCTATCCGAAGTTCACCTTAATGCCACCTGTTCCATCAAGCCTGCTGGGACAATTCCAACTTGGAACGCTCCCTCTAAGTTCCCTAGACCTTCCTTGTCAATACCGCTCATCTGGTCCTGTTGCTTTCTCCACTGTGCTGGGACCCTTGGCCATGTATGTTTCTTGGTCATCCTATGTTATCTCACGTGGATGTGCCTTTAAATTATAATTTACTTGCTGACTTTATTTTGAGGTGTATATAGTTTCTCCCATTTATCTGGAGACACACACCTATACTTGTTGGATGATATTAATGTATCTATTTTATATAAGTAATATATAATTATTTATGCTGATGTGCTGTGTGCTGAGTTATGTATGACTCATTGCAACCCCATGTACTGTAGCCTGCCAGACACCCCTGTCCATGGGATTTTCCAGGCAAGAATACTGGAGTGGGTTGTCATTTTCTTCTCCAGAGGATCTCCCCAACTCAGGGATCGAACCTGCGTCTCTTGCGTCTCCTGCATTGTAGGTAGATTCTTAACTGCTTGAGCCACTGGGGAAGCCCTGTACAATTATTTACTATAATGTAAAGATTCATTTGTTATACATTTGGGATCCGAATGTCCTTGGATTTACCAGCGTGCTTCAGCTCGAGGCAGGCAGACATTTATCTACAGTGCATTAATGAACGTCTTTTGTATGTGGATTCATTGTTTTCTTTTACTTCAGGTGACCTAAAAATCGTAATCCTTTTGTTTAATGCCTTTATTTCAGTGCTTGTAGTTCCAAGTTCTGAATGGTCTCCTGGGAAGGAGGCCATTCTAGTGAAGAAAGCTGGATGGTACACAGAACATATCCATTTAATCTGAGTTTTCCCCCTCTTCAAACATTGTGAGAACGGCTGTTTCATCAGCCAGGTTTCATCAGTTTGTGACAGCAGCTGTGCAATCATTGAATCTGCCATTGGTCTTAGAATCAGAAGACAGAGGTTTAAATCTTGCTTTTTATCACGTGCTGGTTTCATGGACTTGATCAAGTCATCTAACCTCTCAAGTCATCTAATCTTATCTGTAAAATAAGCCTAATAATCTGTAATTCCCAGAATTCTTATGAGGATTGATTGAGATATGATCTGTGAATATGCTAGACCCCTGAGAGGTGGTCAGCTTAAAGGAAAAGAAAAAAGGGATCACTCCCTCTGTCCCCTGTGAGCCTTCCGATGCAAAATGTATTTTGGGGAGAAACAGACAGCTTCAGGGAGTGGACCTACCTGATTGAGCAATCTTAGGTTGGTGCTCGAAGGCTGGCCATCCAGGCAGCCTGACTGTCTCTAATAAAATGTCTGTGGCATCCCCAGGGAGCATGGAGATTAATTAGTTCATCTTTGTAAAGTGCTTTGAAGGTGAAAAGTGCTGTATAAGTGGAATGGTTGAATTGCTATTGGAAATGTAATCATGGTAGCGCCATATTCTGGCAGTCTTGCCTGTCTTGGACATCAGTAATCAATAGCAGAGAAGGTTCTAAGATGTCTTACTTGATAGGAAAGGATTCACTGTGGGGTTTGTGATAACACAGTTCTTTCTGTAGTCTTGCAGTTAGCAACTTGCCAGTTCTTCTCAGCAGAGGAATGCAAGTGTCCTTTAAGAAATAGCAGTCTCATCCTCTGGCTTTTTGGGGCTCTTCTTGCTAAGGCAGCCTGGTGGTAAATCCCAGCCAGCTCAAGCAGAGGGACAGTTTGCCAGTTGGGAATGCCTTGTGGGTCCTGGGCCCTTGAGCTTCCCCCTCCCCCCCCACCCCCCACCGCTAATCCTGCAGAAGTTAAGGAAGAGTTAAGAGACAATGTGGGCCAGTGTGAATAATCAATGCAGAGTGGTGTCATGGACTAGTAGAAGGAGATGTGGCTTAACTGTGTGACCCAGGGCTGGTCACTTCTCTGAACCTTAATTTTCTCACCTGTTTCATGGGATCATAGTGGTTGATGAGTACAGTAATAAAGGTGCTCGCAGGAAGGAGGTTTCTTCCATTCTGAGGAGAGCTTAAAAGTCAGGAAAAGTTTTGCAGAACTGGGACCCATGAGCTGGACTCGGAAGGTTGAGTCACCATTTGTCAGGTGAATGATGTAAGGAGAGGGCATCCGTGGCAACAGCACATCTGAATGGACCCGCTCCCTGTTCTTGTAATATATCTGCTACCCCATGTGTTGCACAGACTTGGGTCCCTCTTTGAGGAAGCCAGGAAGAACTTCTTGGTATCGACGCTGGTGTCTGTAAGCAGACTGGTCCTGAGAACTGTATTCCTGCAGAGCCCTGTATCCCTTCACAACTCTGACATTTCCCCTGTGAGTTCTCTGGTTGTTTTTTCACTGACACCATAAACCATATGTTGAATGCGGGGCCAGATGAAGCTCTGAGACTAAAACACAGAGTATGTAGTAGATTTGTCTAGAATTTAATATGCATTACTTGGTGTTTTGTCTCTTAAGCAAAGTTTTTCTTTGTTAAAACAAACATGTATAAAGAATTTATACAGCGCACATGGTTATGCATATTTATTGCAGAGAATCTGTTAATAATCTATGCCTCATCAGATTTTGCATTTCTGTTGAAATAACAAATGTGGCACTTGGTACAACTGAGTAAGTTCGGTGAATTCTCTCTTATCTGGGAGAAGAAAGGCCAGTTCCTTTTTCCCAAACTTCATTTTCTTCAGTTGTCTCTAGCACTGGCCAGCCCCCAGGTGGTGCATCTGGGGGACTGACTGCTTTTCTGGCTCCAAATGATTTTGTCTTTTTTTTTTTTTTTCCCTCTCACTCCCTTCCCTCTAGCACACATAGGCACTCACCTTGGAACTGTTAGCATCACTCCTGTGGGTAAGAGCACAGACTCGGGCAGGTCCTCTGTGTTACATGGAGGGGAAAACGCGTGCCAGGGGCCACTGAGAGGTTGTGGCCTGGGGCAGATCAGGAGCCTGGGGAACCGCAGAGTGGCTGATGGGGGGCTCTGGATGGGATGAGAGGGAGGGGAGCCCAAGAACAGATATCATATGCCCCTGCAAAGTGCAAGGCGAGTGTGGGGAAGGGGAGGGGGGTTAGAAGTGTTACATACAGAGCGGTCAGAGTATCCTCGGTGGCCATGTCTGCATCTCAAAGGCAGGAGCCCAGGCTGTAGAAGCAGCCTCTTTGGAACCCAGCTTTGGCACTCACCCCTTGTTGGATCTTGGTCAAGTCAGACATCTCACCTCTCTGAGCCTCACTTCCCTCATCTGTAAACATGCTCATGCGTGCGCTTTCTTTACAGGAAGATAGGAAGGTCCCTGCTGCGTGGTAGCTGGTACTGAAATGAGTGATCACACATTCCCTTGTAGTTCTTTGGTTACCCGTGGGAGCACAGCCGTGGAATATAGCCTTAATTCAAGTTTTGTTTTTGTTTTAGTAACTGGCAAGGTGTTTACCTGGGGCCGAGCGGACTATGGGCAGCTGGGGAGGACAGTGGAGACTCGTGAAGGCTGGGAGTCAGAGAAGCAGGATCCATCCCTCCCTGGCTCCGGGCCACAGAAGGGCACACCTTCGTGTCTGCCTTGCTTAACGGGAGTGACCGAGGTAGGAAGTGACCTCTTTCCTCAGAGGTGATGTGTCTCTCTTCCTTGTCGTTTGGGGGAGTGATCACTGAAGGCCTACTGTGTGCTTATAGTCCAGGCCATACAGTGAGTTCCACACAGGAGCCTAAAGGGGTCTTTGCTTTGAGTTGTTCACGTTGAATATGATAGAAAAGGCAGTTACCCAGATACCTGTACTGTAGGGCAGACTGTCTGTGCCTCCTTTAGAGATTCCAGGGGCTCCGGGTCTGCTTTGGAGGGTGAGAGATGCATTCAGGGTACAGGGCTGGGTTGGGCTTTGTGGAGGGCCTGGCTTGAGCTGTGTCTTGGAGGATGGGTGAGACTTGAGCAGGAATGAGAGAGAAAGGAGGACTTTCTGGTGGGCACTACAGCTGGAGCAGGGTCGGGGTGGGGAAGTGAGGAAGCTGTTTGCGGAGCATTGGTGGTTCTGTTTGGCTGGAGCCTGGGGTGTCTGTGGTGGGGAATATGAGGTAATATCAGAAGGATGAGTTGGAACTTTATCAGAGGGGCCTCTACTACTAAGCTGAGTAGTTTGCTCTTCTGTTTATATTTCCCAGTGTAGAAAGCACAGTAGTTCAGTTGCTTATTCAAGCCCCTTTAGTTCCCTGAAATGTCTTGAATTCCTCCATTTAAGGCAGGAGTCTTAATTTCTCCAGGGTATGTGTTTCTCTTACTAAACTTTATTTTACTGCTGTCCTTAAAAAAAAAAAAAAAGAAAAGAAAAGGCTAGGTTTTTGAGAAGAAGGAGGATGGCCACTCAGGAAACGTGCCTCTGAACCCAAGTTGGCTTCATGTAGGAGTTCAGTCTTCATTGAGTCTGTCAAAAAAATTAATAAGCTAGTGAGACTTCTGTAATTAGCATCAGACTAATTACAACCCTCTCCATACCTAGAGGGCTTCCCCTCCCCTGGGGCCTGCCTGGCCTCCTCCTTCTGGGTATGTAGGACGGTTCTCAATTTCTGCCTCACATCCCAGCCCTGGTCCTCCTGGGTCTTTCCTTGGTGCTGGGTTGAGTCTGTCTGTCTGTCTTTTTCTTTCACTGTAAAGGAACTGAACAATACCAATTTAGATACGATAACGCTAGTAATAAAACCACCTGTTGTCTTGCCACCCTAACACAACTACATTCCTTTTTTGTATATACACATGTAGACACTTTACAAAGTTGTAGTGATGGCATTTATGATGTTTTATACTCAGACTTCATTTATTTTATCACAAATGCCTTGCTTTGTTTCTTCTTGGTCTTTGAAGATTACTCAAAATGACTGTCTAATATTATATGGTTTGAAGGTTCTGGGGTTTTCCAAACCATTCTGTGAATATTGGACATTGAGGTCATTTCTTTTTTTTTTTTTTTGGTCACTATAGTGAATTCTGCAGCAAATACCCTGTTGAACTGTTTCTTGAAGGGAAAATCTTGGGGATGACATTGCAGGGGCAAAGGCCGTGGGCATCTTCATGGCTTTTGCTGTATTTCTGTAGATTGTGTTTGAGAGACGTTGACTTCAGTGAGGGAGGGAATGCAGTACTTGAGCTAGTGCTGTCTGTTGAACAAGGAAGGTGCTGAGAGCTTGGTACCTGTTGCTTCAGACTCTTTTGCTTTCCTTTTCTTTCTCAGAATGCTTAAGATGTAGTGGTCAGGTAGCATAGCAGAGGTACACCAGCTTCATGGATTTTTCTGAGTCTCTAGTTTTATTGGCAAGACGAGGACAAGAATACCTACCCCAGAAGGTCATCAGTGAAGATCACCACAAAGTTTTTGGCATCTGCCCAGCATGCAGTACCTGTGGGTCCTTTCTCTTCTTCCCCTTTGGAGCCTTGGAATGCCCTGCCGTGGTCATGCTATGCAACCCTGTAGCAGTGCAAGCAGATAGCTGGAGAGCCTCACCTTGATGTGATTTTTGACTGAGCTTCTTGGCAGGGCGGTGTGAAGAGTCAGCTTAAGCTCTGAGCCCTGTAGCAGCTTCATTTCTGTGCTCCCCTCCATTTCCTCTCCAGACTCTGGGAAACTGGTACTGGTATGTGTACTCACTGGTCTCACTGCAGGCGCAGACCCCAGGTCATTTCCTGTTGGTAAATTGGGTCTGGGAATTCTCTCTGCTGTTGATGTCCAGGTCTGGCTGCTCAGGCAGCTAATTGCCGGAGGCCCAGAGCTGTAAGCTGCTAGGAGTGGGTTCACCTTAGGGAAGACCAGAGCTGTAATAAACTGGGGGATACCCTGGTAGAGGCTTGGCCAGGGAGGTGCACAGATACCTGGGGAGACAGGAACAGCCTTGGACTAAGCTGATGATTCCTGACCTTCAAGGACTGGAGTGGCCCGTAGCTGACCTGTTACCTTCTGCTACGTCCAGGGATGAACAGAGGGAGGAGGGAGCTATCTGGGCTGAGGCCTCAGGTAGGATGTCTGCCCAGGAGGATCCAGAGAGACAACCAAGTGGGAGAGGAAAGCACAGGTAGACACAGCTGGACTCCGGTCTGACTGACCCCTCCCACAAACAAAGGAAGGCAAATAAATCCTGTGTAACTTGGTGGTTATTACAGCCCAGGAAGCGTGCTAAATGCTTTACATTTATTCTTTCATTTTTACAATAAAGTTGGGCACAGATGTTATAATCACTGTGGTAAAAATAAGGAGACTGATGGGTTAGTCACTGGCCTTGGATCACACAGTAGGTAAACTGTGGGGCTGGGACTTGGACTTGAAGTTCTCATACTTTCTGTAGACATGAAACAACGTTGCCTGTGTATGCTCACCTGCAGGGAAGTTCTGGGAATCAGGATCTCTGATTCTTTGAGAGTCCCAGTTCTTTTCTTCTGAGCCCTGTCTTATCTTTAGCCTGAGAAAAACTGAGATTTCAGACCAGACAGGCCATGGCTCAGTGTTCTTACAAACTGAAGACTGTGTTTCGTGCACTTTCAGCTTTGCCTTAGGTACTGGCCCTCTCTAACCACTCTTGGAAAATTCCAGGGTGAGCACAATGGTTGGGATCACCCTCATGCACATGTCAGGGTAGCGTGTGTGTGAACTGGTTTATCTGCTCCCTGCCAGCAGCCTCTTGCTTTCTAAGTTCCCGGTGGGGCTACTCTCTGTTCATTTCCTGTGGAACACTGGTTCCAAACTCCACCCAAAGGTAGAAACCCACACTTCCCAGTAGGACAGAAGTATCTGCACTCACTTAGTGGGTTCAGTGGGGCTCCCCCAAGATTCTGAAGCAGCTAGAGTAGGGTACCTGTTATGTTAGTAGAACCATCAGGAGACTTTCTTGACTGAAGGTCAACAGCCTCTGAGGGGACAAGGTCCAGCTTGGGGTTCAGAAGACCTGGGTCTAGCCATGATTCTTCCCTGACTGGGTAAACTTGGGAAAACCCCTTTCCTCCTGTACCCACCCCCCCCCCCTTTTTTGGAGAGTCGTTCAGTCGTGTCCAACTGTTTGTGACCCCATGGACTGTTGTCTGCCAGGCTTTTCTGTCCATGGAATTCTCTAGGCCAGGATACTGTAGTGAGTAGCTGATCCCTTCTCCAGGTGATCTTTCTAACCCAGGGATTGAACCCAGGTCTCCCACATTGCAGGTGAATTCTTTACCGTCTGAGCTACCAGGGAAGCCCAAGATACTGGGCTATCCCTTCTCCAGAGGATCTTTCTCATCCAGGAATCGAACCAGGGTCTCCTGCATTGCAGGTGGATTCTTTACCAGCTGAGCTACCAGGGAAGCCCCACGATTCTGCCCTGACTGGCTAAACTTGGACAAACCCCATTCCTCATGTACCCTTAGTTCTCCAATATATAGGTTAGGGTTGTTAGACCAGGTGATTCCTAAAGTTTCTTATACCTCTTACAGTCTCTTCCATCTCTGATTCTTATTTTAAGGAGATGATCATTACTTAAATTTGTAATGATCCGTGCCTCCAGAGTCCCTAGGTGTCATAGCCAAGGTCACTCAAGCCCGAGCTGCTGGCCCAACTTTGGCAGATCTGGAAATGTTGGCTCTGTTCTCTGCCCTTGTTCCTCATCCCCAGGGCCTCCTGTTCCAGTTTAGGTCACTGGGACTTGGATGCTCCCACCTGGCCCTCCCAGGACTTGCAGTTCGGCTCTGACCCCTGTCCCTGTGGCTGTGACCTTATTGCTGGTAACAGCAGACCTGGGTGCCTCCACCTTCCTCCATCCCCCTCCTGTCACGCCCGCCACTGGATCTGTGTGTGCTGTCCCACCTTTGTGCATGTCTCTTGGGTTTATCCCCTTCTTGGGCTCTTGCCCATTCTGTAGGCAACCTGGGGAACATTGGTTGGCACCTACCATATGCTTGCTTTGGATCATACAGTGGTGGTGGCTGGGGAGGTGGGCACAAAGATAAAAAATAGTCTTTGCCATCAAAGAATTTCCGGGCGTGTAAATAAATTCCTTACCATGTGGAGTGAAAAGTGCTGTGGGAGGTATGTACCAAAGGCCAAGGGAGCAGTGAAGATGGAATGATTTACTCTGAAGTCACTAACCAAGAAAAGTGTTTGGACTGGGTTCTTAAAGATGGCTAGGAGTTTAGCAAAGGGAGAAGGATGTTCCGGGCAGAGGGGACAACATGAACTAAAGCCTTGAATCTGGATCTGCTTTTAGCTCCTGGTACAGGCGGGATGGCTGCCCCGTCCAGTGGTCCAGCTGAATTTTATAGTCTGGCTGCCTGTTTCACTTGTTCCATCACTGCCATCCATCCTTCTGGTAGGAGTCCTGTCTAAAAGAAAGTAACTCTCATGTGCGTTATCTCTCTTGATCCCAGTGTGATGCTGTGAAGTAGGCCAGAATAGGAATGTTTATCCTTGTTTTATAAGTAAGGAAACTGAGACCCGGAGAGGCTTGCTGGGAATTAGGAGAAGACCTGAGACAAAGAGCCTGCTTCCCACTGTTTCTGAGAGCCTTACTCTGGGCTCAGTCTGCAGCCATGGTCCTGAGTCATGTTCCTGGTTTAAATTCTGCCCACGTCTGGTTGAAGAGCACCAGATCCCAGCCAGGGAGCTCAGTGCACACGTGCATGTGTGCACATATGCAGCCACTGGAGCAAGAAACACGGAAATAAACAAAAGTTGAAGCAGGGATTGGGTAA
Organism: Bos javanicus; assembly: GCF_032452875.1. Classification (NCBI taxonomy): domain Eukaryota; kingdom Metazoa; phylum Chordata; class Mammalia; order Artiodactyla; family Bovidae; genus Bos; species Bos javanicus. The sequence goes on from NC_083882.1 coordinate 34,649,865, forward strand.
TTGTCAAGCCCAGATGCCACCAACCCTCATTTTGCTACAGGACTGAAACTGTTTGTTGGAGAATCAACCTGTGCACAGGGTCTAAGTGAAATCTGTCAGAATGAGTGGGAAAGAAGCTATTTTTAGTTTGCAGAGTCACTCACTCAGCTGTGTTAGCTGAGGTTTGAGCCAGTCCCCTACGCTTTCCACAGTGTTATTTCTGAAGGAGAAATACCACTTGAATGCTGTGTAAAACCCATTAATGAACCTGGAAGTTTCCAGGGCGTCTTTGTCCTGCATCTCCCTCAGAAGGCTGCCTTTCCTGAATGACCTTCCTCCTTTCCTATATTTAATACATTTCTAATTTTAAGTTTGTGTCAAGACTGTGGGACTTTGGTGCCCTAAATAACACAGAAATCTACCACCAGCAATCAGCTGAGTCCGGAGGGCTCTGACAGAATGGAACACAACCTGAAAAAGCATCCCCAAGTAGCTGTCTGGGAAGTAATCCGCAGCATCACGGCTCTTCTCAAGGGGCGGGAGGTCTCTGAGACCAGGGCGTCTGGCTGCCCAAGCTGTCTGGGGGGAGTGGTTTCAGAGGCCTCCCCAGAAGCAGGGGGCAGTGTTCATCCAAACAGGGTTTCATTGGAGATTAGAAAAGCTAGCACATCTATGCTGTAGCTGCTGACCTAACTGGGGGAGAAGAACACAAAACAAACCTCAAAGCAGGGAACTGGATTTGTTTGTGTGAACACTCAGGAGAGAGAAGGAGGCACCAGTCAGGGCTGTCTTGTTTGAAATTATGGTCAAGGATCTGATGCAGAAGCGCTTATTTACTGCCCGCTGTTTTCTTATTTATTTGTATTTATTCACCTCTTCTCACTGAACTATATAAGATCCAGGAGGACAAGGACCTTATCATCTCGTTCAAAGCCGTGTTCCCAGTGTCTGACACAGATCCCGGCACCTCCGAGGTGCTTAGTGGACATTTAGTGATTGAACACATCAAGAAAGAGATGGTTTCCGAGGCTGCGGCCCTCTCAGCTCCTCTTCAGCTTCTCCCTTTCTGTCACTACAGTCTGTGCTTCTCAATCCCAGGCCAGTTCTGGAGTAAGCACTTCCATGTTCTCAGGCATTTGGGCACCAAATGTCCAACAAAGCCAGAAAATGTGCAGATCTGTAAAACACCCGAGCAGCCTGAGAAGTTTCCTATGAAGTCTGTTGATGGCGAGCCTTAGTGTCTTTTAGTGTTTCACAGTTGACCAGTTTATGCCTTCACGCGTGTTCATCTTTCGTTTTTCTTCTTTTATCCAGCAGATGCTTATGTCTGTCTGTCTGTCTGAGCACTCCATGAGCCGAATGGGGGCAGCAGAGCAGAGTGGGACAGACAGGTCCTCTCTTAGGAGCTTGTGAGCTGGTGGCAGGGCTAGGTAAAAAGTTCATTGCAGGACAAGCAGAATGTGTCAGAGGCGGTGAGAGAGTCTGACATTGAAACTCTGTTGATCCCATCCCTTCCCCTGCCCTCGGGGACCTTTTGCTTTCTTGCATTTTCAGTCCCTGTGGTTCTTTTGGGTTCTACAGGGTTGGGGTGGGGTGGAGTGGGATGGTGGGGGTGGGAGGTGGTGACTGGAAAGGCTTCCTGAATTGGAAGCTTTGACATTAAATTAGTTCTCAAGGGAGTTAATGTGAAGTAACAGGGGAGTCTTGGCAAGAACTTGCATTAAGAGGAAAGCAGAGGAAGAGCAGCCAGATAGAGATGATTATTGACAGGAGAGGGAGAAAGCGAGCCAGGGAGAAAGCGAGCCAGGGACTGCAGCGTCGCAGAAGCCTGGGGGATTTCAGCAGGAGGTCAGGGAACTGGGAACTGGAGACGAGACCACTGGATTTGGAGATGGGGAGTGGGGATGACACATCAGAGACAAGCTTAGGTGGAAGCTAATGCAAGGACTTGGTACAAATGGAAGGCTGAGGAGAAACCCAGGTTGCAGGCGTGAACAACAGAATCAGGAGATTTGGTGGTCAAAAGAGGTTGAGGACAAGCGTAGACACTTGAAAGGAGAGTTTGGTTGGAGTTAGTTTTATAAGCTCAGGGAACCTGGGGTGGGACAGAAACCTGAACGCAAGGATCAGAGAGCAGGGAAGAGAGAAATCTTCTGAGGACAGAGGCAAGGGCGGCGGGTGGGGGATGTGGCTGGAACAGGGCTGCCAATGCAATGACGGTGAAGAGGGACATCGCTGTGAAGGGCTTAGTTCCAACAGGAAAGAAGGATGCTTTTTCTTTCAGCACAGGAATAAAGAGAAAAGGGGCTGCGGGAAGATGGAAGTTTCAAGGTGGAGAAGAGCAATGCTTTCACTGAAGTGTGTGCACCATTTGTTGTCATGTTTTATCTTAGTTTCATTTATTTATCCAGTCAGTGTTTACTGCATCCTGCTGAGGGCCATGCACAGCGCTGTGAGCCAAGTTTTCACAAAGAAAAGGCAAAGTTGCTAACCCGATGCTGTAATAACCATATTTATTAGTAATACAGTCCTTACTAATCTGTCCATCTCTAAATCAACCTGGAGCTCTTTGAGGGCCTACAGTGTCTTATTTATTTTTATATAATTAGGGCCAGGCTTGGTACAAAGTAAATCATCAGGAGAAGTGCACTGACACAGTGCAAGAACTCCTGTTGGGGGGCGTAAATCTTCTTGCTTAGATCAAAAGACAAATTGTCTGCTGCTGTGATGAGGTTAGTGTGAGGAGGCTTCCAGGGAGGGATAGTTTGCTTTACTCTGCAGTGGGTGCATCCTGGTAGCACTCTGCAGACTCCAGACTGGGTCCTTGTCTTATGAGGAAAAGCAGCAAAGAGAGGACAGGCCTCAATGAGGACTGGCACAGAGATGTTAACTCATGACCACGGTCAACCCTACTGCTTTCTGGAGTTGGATCTCTGGTGGACAGAGGCTTGAATATGGAGTGAGACCTGGGTTGGAATTTCTGCTCTGTCACCTAGAGTCCATATGACTTTGGGCCAGTCAAAATCTCTCCAAGTGTTAGTTTTCTCATCTACAAAATGGGAGTAATAATATCTAGTTTACCTTGCCCACAGGATTATTGAAAGATGCAAATAAACTATATTAGGGCTCTTGTGAACTGTAAAGTGCTGTACAAAAGAGTTACTATTGGGTTCATAACATGCGAGCTACTCTGTACTTCAGACGCATGTTTTATTATAAGTTTGAATCAGAGCTGCTCTTCTGTCTTAATCACTTGAGATCTTAGGAGCTACAAAGAACCATCCTAGATCTTGTGGCAAAACTTCTTAGAAAATGAAAGTGAAAGTTGCTCAGTCCTGTTCAAGTCTTTGCGACCCCAGGGAGACTATACAGTCCATGGAGTTCTCCAGGCCAGAATTCTGGAGTGGGTAGCCTTTCCCTTCTCCAGGTGATCTTACCAACCCAGGGATTGAACCCAGGTCTCCCACATTGCAGGCAGATTCTTTACCAGCTGAGCTACAAGAGAAGCCCAAGAATATTGGAGTGGGTAGCCTATCCCTTCTCCAGCGGATCTTCCCAACCCAGAAACAAACCGGGGTCACCTGCATTGCAGGCGGATTCTTTACCAACTGAGCTATGAAGGAAGCCCTTAGAATCATAACCAGTAGAAATACTGGAGGCCAGGTACTTGGGAATCTATGGCCAATCTCCATGCAGTTCCTGGGAGCGTGAATTCCTGTCTTTTGAAGTAGCCATCAGCATCTGCAGCAAGGATGTTTCCAGTGCTTCCTCTCAGCAGCAGAGGAAATTCATCAGGGCTGATTTAAAGTCCCAGTGACCTCATGTGTCACCACCACACTCTGCAGCATTACGACTGCCCCAGGCTGTGCCCAGGGTCACCCTGGAGCTGACCAAGCTCTCTACTGTTGCCTTTGACCTTGAAAACTGGGCTGTCCCAGGGTAAAAGTAAATCATGCTGAGGTTTAGAGTGAAAACAGGAGCCAATGAGGGTTCAAAGAAGGCTGCAGTGGTTTGATGAGAGACTATGCAGTCTGTGAAGGCTGAGTGAGCTGTAAGTGAATCAGTCATCCAGGGGACTAAAACTACCTCCATCTCCACCACTGTTCCTGTAGCTTGGACCCCTGCTATCTGTTGATGACAATGACCACCCCTTAGTTGAGAACCCCTTGTTTCTAGCTGGGCTTATTCTGGCTGCCTGCACCCAGCTGCCAAAATAATGAACTAAAATATAAATCTGACCATGTTAGGATCTTATTTTTTAAAAACATTTAAAAAAAATACAGAAAGCATCCATTACCACAATAAACACTTATTGGAAACCCAATTGGAAAACTTTATATGGGAGAAACTTAGCTAAGCCTTCAGGATATAGTGGAGAATGAAACCCAACCTCTGCCCTCAAGAGGTACAAGAAACAGAGTCTCTAATCCCCACAGCCAGTGTGCCAGGAATGCGGTTATTAGAGCGTGAGTTTCAGAATTGTTGTTGGCCTTGTTCACCACTGTATCTCCATCACCTTAACTGGTGCCTAGCACACCTAGTAGGTCATCAGCAAATAATTGTCATGGGGATGAATGTACTTTTTAATGGCTTCCCATACAGGATGAAGTCCAGAATCTCTGACTTGTCCTAAGAGATTGATCCCGCCCCTGTCAATATCCAACTTCACCTTCTATCGCTCTCTCCCTCACACTTTGCAACTCATCGTGGCCAAACCAGAGAAATCATCATGTTGTTTGATTCTTCTGGGTCTTTGCATGGATTGGTTCTTCTGCCTTCCTTTGCCCTTGGCTGCTTGGACAACTACTGCCCGCTCCCCCCACCCCCAGTGAGTAACAAGGGTGATGTCTTGTATTCATCTCAGTTTTCCTGCCACCCAGCTTGACAGACTTGTCTTTTCTTTCAAAGTTTTTCTTCATCTGGTGTCATTACCCACCTGCCTTGACTCTGTTGAGCTGCTTTCCCCTTTCTCTCCACCTCCCTTGTCCCTGAGACTTCTTCAGATTCCAGCTCTGAAATTTGGTAGGCTGCTGGAGGCCTGGCTTCTTGGCTGTGATGAACTCTGGCCTTCCTTTTGCCTTTTGTAAATGCCTTCTCCCTCCCACACTGATCCAGTCCAGACAGCTGCATCTCTCTGCCAGTTCTAGCAGAGAACTGGGACAGGAAGCTTACCCAGAGCAGCACCTGGATTTTGCCAGTCTCATTCCCCGGGGAATAGATTCTGTGTCCTGGACCCCTGGTCATTGTTTGGGACCTTGTTTGGAATGGCTGGTTCCCCAGTAGAGTGTCAAGTGTTTAATTCCAAGGGTTATCACTGCTTTGAGCTTCCTGCTGGAGGCCTTCTTTGGTATTGGCAATGGCCTGAATCAAGCCTCTCTCTGCCAGTTCCTTTGGATATGTTATACTGAATGGTTGCCTTAGGAACCAACCCTGTAGTTACCCCTCTTCCCCAAGGTTAATCCCATCCAGTTCCAGACTCTTCTTTGCCTCCAGTGTCCTGAGCTGTTGCAGCCTTGGCTGGTAGGATCCCCATGAGGTAGGTAAACAGAAAACATTCTCATCACTTCCAAGGAAGCAAAACCAGGCCTTTCTTTTGGCATGTAGCCTTAAGAACCCCAAGACGCCAGGTCATTTGGTAGTGGGACCACCCAATTATGACTAGAAGGAAGAAGTTAGTCTTTGTGTGATTCTGTAATTCCCTTCTGTGATGCAGTGGTTCTGTCTGTGGGAGCTCTGCAGGTGGTGGCCGCCACCTCCTGCATCTGCAGCTTGCTATTTGTATGGGAGCTTTTTTTTACTGGATGCCTGGTGTCATCCAAGATGGGGAGACTGACTGTGGTAGCAGAAATGGAAGGAGTCAGAGATGTCTCTGTGAAAAGAGCAGCTGCTGTGACAATCAGCCGTGAATCTTCTGGCTTTTCAGAGGGGCCAAAAGTGCAAGGAGAAAGGAGAGCAGGAGGCAGAGTCGAAGCCACTCGGAGGTGCTGGGGGCTGCTTGTCACTGCCATTAGGACCTTCCAGGTACCACTTCAGGAGATCCAGCTGGCTGGGGACAGTTGTTCATGGCTGCTGATCAAAATATATGTGTCGCTGTAGCCAGCACTGCTGGGATTGCTTGAGGAAAGTTCCTCACTCTAGAAAGATAATTTAGTCATTGTTGAGTGTCTTCTCTGGTTTTATTTCCATGGGAGCCCTTTTGGGTAAGGTGTTTTTTTTTTTTTTTATTTCATTACTAACCTAGAGCATGCACATCATTTGAGGATAAGAGTCTGTGTGAAGGAGCAACTAGTAGGAGAAGGAATTGGGAGAATCAAGTGACTTTACATTGTCATTTGATTTTTGGACAAACTGCTCTGAGTCTCTGATTTTGCATCTGTCAGATATAATACTGCTTATTAGGCCTGCTTCTCCGAGTGGTTGTCAAAATGATGTTATGAATGTGAAAGTATTTTATAACCATGAAGCAACAAACAAATGTTAGTTAAGCTGGTTGATTTCATTGTCATATCCAGTCTTCTGTGGGTTTTCAGGCAACTTCCATTTCTTACATCTCTTTGGAAATTGTTGTCAGTTATCATAGAGCTGGAGTTTGATATGAATCATTTCCATGATTCTTGGGTTCCTCTTTATCCATTATTACCTGTCAGTGCATTTGAGCTGTGGACTTAGAATGTGACAACAGGGAGGACACAGAGTTCTACAGTTTTCAAAATGGGATGTGACTGACAGCCTGAATCTCCTACAGGTGAGAGCTGAGACCCTGAGAGCAGAAAGATCTAGGGGCAGTGTCACAGAAGAGCTGTTGGCCAGGCATCTTGAGTCTTTGGGAGAGCTTCTTATAGGAGATGCAATTTGCAGTCTGGGGGAGACTGAGTTTGGTAGGTGAGAAGATCAAGCCTTTTAGGCTCCTGAAGGATCTATGGGAAGCGGCTGGTTGCTTCTGAGATGATAAACCTGGGGATGGTGTTGGCAGGCTTGGGTTTGAACAGAGATCGGCAAGTAAGAAAGATATGATGGGGAACATTAGGGTCTTTTTTTTTTTTTAGGATTTTTAAGAAATAATAATGGCTTCTATTTGTTGAACATTGACTATGTGCCATCCATCATACACTCTATAAACAACCCTTTCAATTCTTACCGTATTCCCATGAAGCGTATACTATGTTATTCCCATTCGTAGATGGGGAAATCAAAGCTTGGGGAAGTAAGTTATCTGAGGACACAGCTGGGAAGCGGCAGAGCTACACAGTGGCTCTGTGGCAGTATCATGGAAGAATGGACATCCAGGTGACTGGATAGTGGTTGTTCAGGCTACAGGGCAAAGAGGTGACTGAGAATTGTGCTCACCACCACCACCTCCTAAGTGGCCAGATGATGCCAGAGGAGACAGAACCTGTGAAGTTCATTCTCCCCTCTTTGGTGTCTGGGCACAGACTAGTGCCCGTCCTTCCCCCCAAACTGCCACTTTAAGGCTGGGACAGTGAAATGTACCTTTGAAGAGTTGGGAGGAGTTGTTTTAATTGCTCAGTGTCCTTTCTTGAGCTTCCATTTCCATTCATAGTGGCAATGAGCCATGCTGTGTAGGGCCATCTAAGACAGATGGGTCGTGGTGGAGAGGTCTGACAAAACGTGGTCCACTGGAGAAGGGAATGGCAAACCACTTCAGTATTCTTGCCTTGAGAACCCCATCAACAGTATGAAAAGGCAAAAAGATATCACATGGATGAGTTTTGGAGTATTTCAACCCCAGCCCCCTTACCTCCAAATCCAAGTTGTATGACTTTACAAGATTCAGATTAGAGCTTACCCAGTTGATTACCTTAGACAACTCCAGTTACCGTTTCAAATGTAAGCTACCTGAGGACAAATACCATGTCTTGGTTGTGGCTGTATCTTTCGTGCATGACACAGTGCCTAGAAAGCAGTGGTTGCTTCAATTCCAGTTATGGAATTGAGTGGAAACCTCTCCTCAGAAGTCTGAGTCACCTGTTACTATTTGGTTTTACTCTAGCATCTAATCACCTCATGTGTGGTGGTCTTCCAGAGGAAAGCATATGGTGCTGCAGAGTAGACACTGTATTTTAGGATTTGGGGGCAATCTCATACCCTGATGGGCAGGGGGCAAGAGGCTAGGTCACACAGCAGGTGCTTGGAGAATCCTTAGGGGTTTGAGCCCCACCTACTTAGAAGCAGGCTTGGACAGGTCTGCAGGTGGGTAGTTGCTGATTGCTAACAGAGTTGTGATATATTCATTCTAGAGGAAGAGGGATGGAAACAGAACACTGACTCCTCTGGTTGTCTCAGCTTGAGGGTCATTGAAAGAGAAAGATCTTTCTTGGTCTGCAGTGTTCCATTCCTCAGATGCTGATGTACAGGCAAGAGCACAGAGGCAAGAAAATTGTGCATTTCCCTTTGCAGCCCTCAAGGTGAAAATTCCGCTACTGCATGGCGACTTGTGGGAGCAGTTCCATAGTTACTACTATTCAGGCATTTATCATTCTGCTCCCTGGGCACATTTTGCCAAGCTGCATTAATTTCCCCATTCTTTCTGACACTCACCAGCTCTGTGGTGATGATGCATCTGGTGGCTGAAACCTTCCCCATCAGAGTTTGCAGTGTAGTGAAAAGAGCAGTGTCTTAGCTATAATGCCAGCAGGTAGCATCCTCTAAGTCTCAGTGAGGTGCCAGGTTCTTTGCTAAGCCCTTTAATCCTCATGACAACCCAGAATCGTTGGGGTTATTATTCCTCAGTTTTTAGATAAGGAGAGTGAGGCTTGGGAGTGGTCACTTGTCCAAGGCCACTGGTTAGTAAGTGACAGTTGTGATTAAAATCCAGATCCTACTGCAAAGCCTAGGCTGTGAAATAACCAGGATTGCATTTCAAGCTTGAATTTTAATTTTCTGTGGGGCCTGGAGTCAGAGAATCTGCTTCCTGGGCTTCAGCTTTTAGATCTGTGTAATGACAAGCAATTCCAAGGTTTTTTTCCCAAGCTCTAAGGCCACTACCAGAGAAGGAAATAGCAACTCACTCCAATATTCTTACCTGGAGAACTCCATGGACAGGAGCCTGGCAAGCTACAGTCTATGGGGTGGCAGAGTTGGACACGACTGAGTGCCTAACACACACACAAGGCCACTACCATTCTGGTTTGGTTAGAACTCTTCCCTATCTGGATTTCTTTTTAGCTTTAAAACTTTTTTTGTTGTTGTTTCATAGGCTAGTTGCTATGTATTAATTCCATAGAAACAACATTAATATCAATAATTAACAACATTAATATCAGGCAGTTAAGAATATATATTATGTAAAATAATATGGATCAGTACTCTCCTTTAGAACTTTATATGGTAATGGAAATGGTTTGCATTGGTTCAATGCAGTAGTTGATAGTATAATAATATAAAACCAAGCAGAATATGGATTCTTCCGTTATTCTTCCGACATCTCATCTTTGTCTCCTGTGTTCCAACTAAGTCTTCTGATTTCCATGTTGATTTTTCCAGAGGTCTAATACTTGATGTATTATTACATTTGTATTATGCTTTTACCTTTCAGCACACCCAAACGTACAATATTACATCATTATTTTCCTGCCTGTGAGGCATATGGAAAAGATGGATAGTGTTATGTGCATTTCACAATAAGGAAACTGAGATGCAGAGAGTTATATATGCTACCAAGAGCAAAGTAAATACTTTTTGCATGAATAAGTGACTTACCTAAAGCCATTTTTGGAGCAGTAGCACCAGGATTGGAAACTCAGATCTTCTGATTCTCAGCCAGAGTTTCTTTATCACTGGTGTGTCAAGCATAGAGAGACTCTGCTCATGAGGGAGAATTCTTTTAATGTTAGATATGGGAGGTTTTCTTTTTACTTTATATTTTTATGTATTATATGATCTTTAACTCCATATAGGTGTTATCTTAATTATAATAATAAAATAGATATTTGGAAAAATTATATGAAATGCTGTGAAAGAAAAAGTGAAAGTGAAAGTGAAAGTCACTAACTCATGTCTGACTCTATGACCCCATGGACTATACAGTCCATGGAATTCTCTAGGCCAAAATACTGGAGTGGGTAGCCTTTCCCGTCTTTAGGGGGTCTTCCCAACCCAGGGATCAAACCCAGGTCTCCTGCATCACAGGCAGGTTCTTTACCAACTGAGCTATCAGGGAAGCCCGAGGCTGCTTATCAGAGCTATTCCTATTTTGTAGAGGTGAGAATGCTCGTGCTAGTCAGATAGGCAGGTTTTCTATGTGGTATCTGTGGTGAGAAGAGGTTTGAACCCCCATCTTGGTTCCATTTCTGGTAATGGTGAAGTAGTTCTTTCGGATCAGGCCCCACAGAAAGCAACTGTAAACTCAGATAAAATGTAAAAATATAACTCCCTGAAGGAAGTGGAGAGTGACCAAAAACAGGCCTATTTTTCACAAGGTCCTGAAAGTCGAGGACAGACTGAGGAACTGTTCCAAATTGAAGGATTCTAAGGTGATTGCAGCCATGAAATTAAAAGATGCTTACTCCTTGGAAGAAAAGTTATGATCAACCTAGCTGCTGCTGCTGCTGCTGCTAAGTCGCTTCAGTCGTGTCCAACTCTGTGTGACCCCATAGAAGGCAGCCCACCAGGCTCCCCCATCCCTGGGATTCTCCAGGCAAGAACACTGGAGTGGGTTGCCATTTCCTTCTCCAATGCATGAAAGTGAAAAGTGAAAGTGAAGTCACTCAGTCATGTCAGACTCTTAGTGACCCCGTGGACTGCAGCCTACCAGGCTTCTCCATCCATGGGATTTTCCAGGCAAGAGTACTGGAGTGGGGTGCCATTGCCTTCTCCATGACCAACCTAGATAGCATATTAAAAAGCAGAGACATTACTTTGCCAACAAAGGTCCATCTAGTCAAGGCTATAGTTTTTCCAGTGGTCATGTATGGATGTGAGAGTTGGACTATAAAGAAAGCTGAGTGCTGAAGAATTGATGCTTTTGAACTGTGGTGTTGGAGAAGATTCTTGAGAATCCCATGGACTGCGAGGAGATCCAACCAGTCCATTCTAAAGGAGATCAGTCCTGGGTGTTCTTTGGAAGGACTGAGGCTAAAGCTGAAACTCCAGTACTTTGGCCTCATGCGAAGAGTTGACTCATTGGAAAAGACTCTGATGCTGGGAGGGATTGGGGGCAGGAGGAGAAGGGGATGACAGAGGATGAGATGGCTGGATGGCATCACCGACTCGATGGGCGTGAGTCTGAGTGAACTCCGAGAGTTGGTGATGGACAGGGAGGCCTGGCGTGCTGCGATTCATGGGGTCGCAAAGAGTCGGACACGACTGAGTGACTGAACTGAACTGAAAGGGGCATGGCTTCCACATGAAATGTACCATTGTGAACTGCAGCCTTTGTTGTACAGGACTTCAGTGGAATGATGGGAGAAATCTAAATGGAGTCCGAAGTTGTGTGGGTACTCACATATCAGTGTTAATTTTTTAGTTTTGATAGTTGAATTGTTGTTACGCAGAGAGTATTGATGGTTTTGGTGACAAATACACTCACATGTTTTGGATTGATAGGGCATCAGTTTGGTAACTGGCTCAGAGATAGTTCAGGAAAAAAAAATGGAGAAAGAGAGGAAAGGGAGCAAAGATGGTAAAATGTTAATATTTGGAGTATAAGAGTGTTCTTTATATAGTATTGCAACTTTGCTAGAATTTATTTCAAAATATATAGTATTGCAACTTTGCTAGATAATACATCAAAATATTTTGATTATTTAAATCAAAATAAGATTTAAAAACTTCATGCTGAAGTTCCTTAAAAGTTTTTTTCTGCATCTATTGAGAGATGATCATATGATTGTTATTCTTCAACTTGTTAATACGATCTATCACATTGATTTGCCGATATTGAACCGTACTTGCGACTCTGGGATAAACCCCATTTGATCATGGTGTGTGATTCTTTTAATGTCTTGTTGAATTTAGGTTGTTAATATTTTTGTTGAGGATTTGGCATCTATGTTCATCAGTGATGTATGTGTGTTAGTTGTTTAGTCGTGTCTGACTCTTTGCAGCCCCATGGACTGTAGCCTGCCAGGTCTCCTCTCTCCGTGGAATTCTCCAGGCAAGAATACTGGAGTGGGTTGCTATTCCCTTTTCCAGCGGGTCTTCCCAACCCAGGGATCGAACATTGGTCTCCTGCATTACAGGCAGATTGTTTACCGTCTGAGCCACCAGGGAAGACCTGGCCTGTAAATTTTTGTGTATGTGTGTGGTATCTTTGTCTGATTTTGGTATTAGGGTGGTGCTGGCCTTATAGAATGAGTCTAGAAATGTTCCTTCTGTGGTTTTGGGGAACAGGGTTATAATTTGACTCTTCTTTAAGTGTTTGGTAATGTTTAAATTCACCTGTGAAGCTGTCTGGTCCTGGACTTTGTGTTGTTGGTAAGTTATTTATTTATTTTTCTAATTTGATTTTATACTGGTAATTGCCCTGCTCATATTTTCTATTCCTTCCTGATTCAGTCTTGGGAGAATTGTATATTTCTAAGAATTTGTCCATTTCTTCTAGACTGTCCATTTTATTGGCCAAATAATAATGAAAATTTGTGGGATGAAGCCAAAGCAATGCTTTTGGGGAAATTGATATCTTTAAGTGCACATATTAGAAAGTGTTTAATTCAGTGACTAAAGGTTTTGCCTTTAGAAGCTGAAAAAAGAAAAGTAAGCCCAAAGTAAGTAGAAAGAAGGAAACAATAAAGATAAGAGTAGGAATTAATGAAATAGGAAACTGACAAAGATAGAGAAAAATAACAAAGCCAAAATAATTCTTTGAAAATATCAACAAATATCTAGCTGGACTGATCAAGAAAAAAGAGAAATATATGTTTCAAAAACAATCAAACTGATAGAAGGAGAGTAGAATGGTAGTTGCCAGGTGGAGAAAATGGGGGGATGTTGGTCAAAGGATTCAGTTATGTGGGATGAATAAATTCTAGAGATTAATGTGTAGTGTGGTGTGTGTGTGTGCTAAGTCACTTTCAGTCATGTCCAACTCTTTGTGACCCTGTGAATTGTAGCCCGCCAGCCTCCTCTGTCCATGGGATTCTCCAGGCAAGAATAGTGGAATGGGTTGCCACAACCTCCTCCAGAGGATCTTCCCAACCCAGGGGTTGAACCCGTGTCTCTTATGTCTCCTGCATTGGCAGGTGGGTTCTTGCCAACAGCACCACATGGGAAGCCTGTGTAGTATGGTAGCCATAGATAATAATACTGTATTATATACTTATGATTTGCTAAGTAAGTTGTAGATCTTAAGTGTTCTTAACACACACATAGTAACCATGTGAAGTGATAGGTGTGCTAATTAGCTTGATTTTAGTAATCATTTTACAGTGTATATGTATATCAGATTCCATTGCACTTAGATACATTCAATTTTTATTTGTCAATTATACCTCAATAAAGTTGGAAAAAATTTTAACATCCATTTGTGATAATAACTCTAATTTTGGCAAATTAGAAATAGAAGGGAACTTCTACAGTCTAATAAAGGGCATTTATAAAAAGCAAATTTCATAATTAATGGTAAAAATTTGGAAGTGTTCCTTTTAAGATTAAACTAAGGCAAGTGTGCCCTCTCTCAGCATTTTTATTAAACTTCATGCTGGAAGGAGATTCTAGTGAGTTCCATAAAGTAAGAAAAAGCAGAAGTAGGCTTAAAAATGAGAAAGGAATAAATCTGTTTTTATTTGCAGATGACATGATTGTTGACACAGAAAGTGTTAAGGAATCTAGAAGATGACTTTAGAAGAAAGAAGTGAATTTAACAGAGTAAAGGCTCAACATTCAGAAATTGATTTTTTTATACAGCAGCAACAAAAATTTGAAAGATCTTAAAAATATTCTTTTATGATTATATTGCAAAGCATAATAAAATATTCAGGTATAAACTTAACAACAACAAAAAAATCTGAAAGACCTGTACATAAGAACTGTGAAACACTGCTGTGAAAAGTTAAAGACCTAAATAAATGGAAAGATAAATAACATTTATGGATTGAAAGAATCAGTATTGTCAGTCCTCCCCAAGTTGATATATAGATTTAAAGCAGCCCCAGTCAAACAGGCTTTTCTTGGGGTAGAAATTGACAAACCGATTCCAACATTTATATGGAAACATAAAGAATCTTGATTATCCAAAGCAATCTTGAAAAACAAGAGAAGTTAAAGGATTCACATTACCTAACTTGAAGGTTTGCTATAAAGGTACAGTATGTTAACAATAAAATGAAAATAATTTGATTTACAGATATACAATGGAATATTACTCAGCCATAAAAAGGAATGAATGCAAGTCAGTTCTAATGCGGTTGATGAACCTAGAGCCTGTTATACAGAGTGAAGTAAATCAGAAAGGGAAAAACGATTACTGTATATTATCACATATATGGAATCTGGGAAAATGGTATTGATGACCTATTTGCAGGGCAGGAATAGAGACACAGACAGAGAGAGTGGACTTGCGGACATAGTGGGGGATGAAGAATGGGACGAGCTGAGAGAGTTGCACTGAAACATGTACACTACCATGTCTAAAACAGACAGCTAGTGGGAAGTTGCTGTGCAACACAGGGAGCTCTACCTGGGCTCTGTGACAACCTAGAGGGGTGGGATGAGGTGAGAGGTGGGAGGGAGGCCCAAGAGGGAGGGGACGTGTATACATACGGCTGATTCATGTTGATGTATGGCAGAAACCAGCATAATATTGTAAAGCAATTATCCTCCAATTAAAAATAAATTTAAATTAAAAAATTAATTCATTAAAAAAAAAGAATCTGCCTGCCAATTCAGGAGATGCAAGAGGCACAGACTTGATCCCTGGGTCAGGAAGATCCCCTGGGTTAGGAAATGGCAACCCTCTCCAGTATTCTTGCCTGGAAAATTCCATGGACAGAGGAGTCTGGTGAGGAGTCCATGGGGTTGCAGAGAGCTGGACATGACTGAGCACACATGCACGCACACTCGAACTCAGAGAAGACAAGCGCCTGGCCCAGGGCTGCACAGCAGGCCAGGGACAGTGCTGGGCCTGCTGCCCAGCCTTCCAGAGCACCGTCTTTTCCGCTCTCCCGGGTGATCTTGTCAGCATTCTCAGACACTAGTACCCTGAGAAGAGTACTGAGGTTTCAGGGTGGCTCAGGTTTCCTCTGACTCCTCTTTTTGGTCTGAAAAGTGGTTTTCCAGCTTCTCTGTGATGCCTGTGAGAGTGAATTCAGTTGATTCACTAGACCCTGTTCAGCTTTCCTTTTCTTTGCTAGGCTGGAAGAGGGAAGGAGCAGCCCGCTGGAGGGTGTACTGTCTGTGTTATTAGAAAGGTTTTTCCGGGTCTCTTTCCTCTGCAGTTAGCACCTTTAATTAAAAATAAAATAAACAAGTAACTGTGTTCCTTCTCCTTTCCAAATATTGCTGAGAATCTTTGCGTCGTTGCTCTTGGTTGTGTGTTCTGATGATGTCTGAGCACTAAGAGCAAATTGAGAAAGGGACTGAGAACACCATTACGGAAGAGGTTTTCTCAAGGGGAATGGCCAAGTCTAGAATAGAACAGCCATCTGCTGCCAGGTGGACAGGGTGCCCCTGAGCTATGAATCTGACCCAGGAGCTGGCCTTTACTGTGTGTGTGCTCTTTGGGGATACCCCCTGTGTCTTTGTTCCCTGCTGGCTCGTGGATTCCCCCTCCCTCACCCAGGCTGCTCTGGCCCCCAGGATCCTGCTGCCTGTAATGTCTGGACATACCCAGATGATCCAGCGGAAGCCAGCAGCACACTGCATTCATGCAGCGAGGTGGCACCTCTGCTCCTCTGCAGTGAAACGCCCAAATTAATTCACCGTTGTTAGCAGTCCTCCCAGCCGAGAAGACTCATGGCAATTCAGAGTGTTCTGGTGCAAGAGGTGGGGTTGAGGTGGATTTTTCTGTCCACACTCAAAAGGCTCTTGCCTGATTTACCCTGATACTTCATTATCCTGGAAGCTGACAGGCTAGGGGAGGGAGGCAGAGACAGGTGTGTGGGTGGATAAAATTCAGAGTAATGAAGTCCACTGTCCTTTTTTCATGTTAGAAAGAAAAAACTCTTTGTTTCCTGTGTTGCCATCCAACGTGTTTACTATGAATATGCTTTTCTGCTCTCACTTCTTTCCTCTACCCTAATCCTCCTTTCTCTTTCTCCTTGTCCTGCCCCTCTTTTCCTCCCAGCCCTGCCCCACCTTCTACTCCTGTATCATTTGTTCTTCTGAGAATATGAAAATATGGAATGGTAGGGGAAATACCATCACCAAACCCCTACCCCTTCCCCAGGTATTAGAGTCATCATTTAAAGAGGGAGTCAGGAATGTGACTTTCCCGCATTCGAGGTTTATTACGTTTGCTATACTCTGTCCCACACAGGGAACTGTCTGATGAGGGCGAGGCGGCAGCCAAGCTAAGGAGGAACAAGAAACCAAGGTGAAAATGGATCATCTTTCCCTCACCATCATCTGTTTCATCAACTCAGCCTTCTCTGAGAGCCACAAGTATTCCTGCCTGTCTGCTCTTGGGAGCTGTATGAATATGTAGCTTTGTTTATGCATCTCTTTAGCATTAAGACACTGTTTGTTCACTTGCTTTAATTTGGTTCTGTATCAGCCATCCTGGGGAAGCAGGGCTTCTCTCATTTCCTCATGCCGTCCTTCCTAGCATGTGCTGTCATTTCCTGTTTGCTTACAGTCAGTTACTCGTGAGTCCCAAGTATGAACTTCATATTTCCCCATATTGTCAGTCAGTCAGTTCAGTCTCTCAGTCGTGTCTGACTCTTTGCGACCCCATGAATCACAGCACGCCAGGCCTCCCTGTCCATCACCAACTCCTGGAGTTCACTCAAACTCACGTCCATCAAGTCGGTGATGCCATCCAGCCATCTCATCCTCTGTCATCCCCTTCTCCTCCTGCCCCCAATCCCTCCCAGCATCAGGGTCTTTTCCAATAAGTCAGCTCTTCGCAGGAGGTGGCCAAAGTACTGGAGTTTCAGCTTTAGCATCAGTCCTTCCAAAGAACACCCAGGGCTGATCTCCTTTAGGATGGACTGGTTGGATCTCCTTGCAGTCCAAGGGACTCTCAAGAGTCTTCTCCAACACCACAGTTCAAAAGCATCAATTCTTCAGTGCTCAGCTTTCTTCACAGTCCAACTCTCACGTCCATACATGACCACTGGAAAAACCATAGCCTTGACTAGACGGACCTTTGTTGGCAAAGTAATGTCTCTGCTTTTGAATATGCTATCTAGGTTGGTCATAACTTTTCTTCCAAGGAGTAAGCGTCTTTTAATTTCATGGCTGCAGTCACCATCTGCAGTGATTTTGGAGCCCAAAACATAAAGTCTGACACTGTTTCCACTGTTTCCCCATCTATTTCCCATAAAGTGATGGGAACAGATGCCATGATCTTCGTTTTCTGAATGTTGAGCTTTAAGCCAGCTTTTTCACTCTCCTCTTTCACTTTCATCAAGAGGCTCTTTAGTTCCTCTTCACTTTCTGCCATAAGGGTGGTATCATCTGCATATCTGAGGTTATTGAGATTTCTCCCGGCAATCTTGATTCCAGCTTGTGCTTCTTCCAGCCCAGCGTTTCTCATGATGTACTCTGCATATAAGTTAAATCAGCAGGGTGACAATATACAGCCTTGACGTACTCCTTTTCCTATTTGGAACCAGTCTGTTGTTCCGTGTCCAGTTCTAACTGTTGCTTCCTGACCTGCATATAGGTTTCTCAAGAGCCAGGTCAGATGGTCTGGTATTCCCATCTCTTCAGAATTTTCCACAGTTGATTGTGATCCACACAGTCAAAGGCTTTGGCATAGTCAATAAAGCAGAAGTAGATGTTTTTCTGGAACTCTCTTGCTTTTTCCATGATCTAGCGGATATTAGCAATTTGATCTCTGGTTCCTCTGCCTTTTCTAAAACCAGCTTGAACATCTGGAAGTTCACGGTTCACATATTGCTGAAGCCTGGCTTGGAGAATTTTGAGCATTACTTTACTAGCGCGTGAGATGAGTGCAATTGTGTGGTAGTTTGAGCATTCTTTGGCATTGCCTTTCTTTGGGATTGGAATGAAGACTTTTTCCAGTCCTGTGGCCACTGACAACTTGAAATAATGACTGAAGTCTCCTGTGATACTGAGCGAAGAGACCCATAGAAGGTTGGAGAGTCTGGGGGCACCTCCTGATATCAGGGGTTCTAGAGTCCCTGTTGAGTCAGGGTTTCTGTAATGTCACACATCAAACCAGGTTTAGACCCTATAACCTGGTATTCTAACTAATAACTTGCTGCATGGACAGATCCCCTTCCTTCTCTTAGTTTTTTTCATTTATTACAAGCTTCAGTACCTGCCGGGGCATCAGTTTAAGTTAAGCTGCTTATTCTATATTGTCGACCAAGCTATTCAACTATTGAAGTATATTGGTTTTTGAAACTTGTTGGCTCAAACAAATAGTGGGACAAAGGAAAAACATCTCAGGGTTATATTTGACACTCTCACTTGTCCTTTCCTCCATGCCATGAGTGGATCACAGCTGCAAAACAAAGCCTTTAGGACCAGTTTAGGTCCTCAGGAAGGTTATCATGAGGACGGTTATCCGAGGGCCAGTAGCAGGGGTCCCAGCAACAAGTGTGCTGGGCAGAAGGACCTTTACCACTTGGGGCTATAAGGGCACAGTGGCTATTGTCTGCTAGGATTGGTTCCCTAGAGGGTTTCTCTTTCTTGGCCACTGACTGCTTGCTTTACTCCTCACAGCACATACTGCTAAGCAGCAGGAAGGATAGGACCAACCCAACTCAGTCTGCCCTGCCAATAATGCAAGACACATGCTGAGGGTGGAGGGATTTCACAGAAGGCTCTAGAATTCCAAGTTCCAAATGTTTGATCTAATCAAGGGCTGTGTGGTCACATAGCAATGCTTGTACCCTTTCCCTGGGGATTCCATTTTAGGATAATTCTTACTGTTAGAAAGCTCAGCCTTCATATTTGCTTTCATCACTACTTTGGGAGGTAGGTAGGACAATGATTTTTTTTTTTAATAATTTTTAATTTCTGGTTGTAAAAATAGTGCATGCTGTTTGCAGAATTATAGAACAGCAAGATCATTTATAATTTCACTATTTAGTGAAGACAACTTGTAACATTCTAATGCATTTTTCTAGTTTTTCCTACATGTATTAAAAAAAAAAAAAAAGCACCACAAGATGTGCATATTGTGTGTTTGCTTTGCAGCCAGATTTTCCACCTACAACTATATTGGGAACATTTCCCCTATATTGCTAAATATTTAAAAAAAATAATTATTTAACATTAAAAATAGCATTCTATTATTTGGATATGCCACAATTTATGTGGTTATTTATGGAAGTGTAGGTTGTTTCCAAATTTTTTGCTACTAAAACTTAGGCTGTGATCAACATCTTTGTACTTAAAAATTTGGTCAAATCTCTGATTGTTTTCTCAAGAAGGATTTCTAGAAATAGGATTCTTGGATGAAAGGATATAGAATTTTTAAGGATCTTGATATACATACATACACACATTTTGCATTTCTCAAATTTATTGCCAATAAAACTGTTATTTTTGAAAAATACAAAACAGACACAAAAGGAACCGTTGAGTGTTTGCTTTGACAGATATTTTAAGGACATTTTATTTTTAAAAACTTAATTTTTTATTGACATATAGCAGATTTACAATGTTTTATTCATTTCTGGTGTACAGCAGAATGAATTCAGTTATATATAAATATATATTCTTTTTCAGGTTCATTTCTATTATAGGTTATTACAAAGTATTGAATATAGTGCTGTAAATAGGAAATTGCTATTTATTTTATATATAGTAGTGTGTATCTGTTAATCCCAGACTCCTAATTTATCCCTTCTGTGGTAATCATAAATTTGTTTTCTATGTCTGTGAGTCTGTTTCTGTTTTGTAAGTAAGTTCATTTGTATCATTTTTGTTGATTCCACACATAAGTGATATCATATGATATTTGTCTTTGTCTGACTTACTTCACTTCGTATAATCTCTAGATCAATTTATATTGTTGCAAATGGCATTATTTCATTCTTTTTATGGCCAAGTAATATTCCATTGTGTATATACAAAGTCTGCTTTATTCATTCATCTGTTGATGGACATTTAGGTTGCTTCCATGTCTTGGTTACTGTAAACAGTGCTGTTATTAACATTGGGGTGCGTGTATCTTTTTGAATTAGAGTTTTCATCTTTTCTGGGTATACAATATACCCAGGAGTAGGATTGGTGGATCATATGGTAGCTCTATTTTTAGTTTTTTTAACTGTTCTCCATAGTGGCTGCACCAATTTACATTCCCACCAACAATCTTGACACATATTTAGTATGGCAAGAATTACTGCCGTACTGCCATCAAGAATTTCATTCCTTGATCCCTGTGCTGATTACTTCTCACTAGAAAAGATGCCAGAGTAGCTGAAGCATCTCATTGGAAAGTTTCCTGTTCCCCTCAAATAAGGAAGGGATTTTAAAGGGACTTTAAAATGCTCTTGCCATCTTCAACTCTGTTGAATGGCACCCCTCACTGTTAGTTTCTGTGTGAGGGGTTTGTTTATTTTCTTGGTCAGATCCACATGCAGAAAAGAGAATAGGCCCTGGAGAGCAGGAAACCTCATTTTATCTTGGATTGATGGAGGACCAGCCTTCCCTATTAGAACATGAAAAAAAAATGCTGTTCTGTTATTTGTCAGATGAGAATAATGCATGTGAAAACACATTGAAACCTGTGAAGAACTCTATAAATGTAATGTGTTATTATTAGCGTTATTTTGGATTCAGATAATAATGCTGATATGATTACTGAGATATTATGTAATGCTTTTGGCAGAATAAAGGATGTTGAGCTTTGAATGATAGCATGGAACTTCAGAGAGAATATTTACTCTGACCTCCTCATAAGGGAACGCAGATAAGGCAACTGAGTCTCAGAGAACTTAGCCATCCAAAGTCACATAGCAGAATAAGCTGGCAGCCAGGTCTCCTTCTTTCTCTCTCTCTCTCTCTTTTTTTTTTTTGGGGAGGGTCATATCCTTGACTTTTAGAGCCAGATGCAGCCAAGTGCAACCAAGTGCAAGCCAAGTGCAGTCTTGCTCATGTGTGCTTCTAAAGTACCATTTTACATTTTAATTGTATTACTTTTAATTGAGGTATAATTGACATACATTATATTAGTTTCAGGTGTTACAGTGTAATGGTTTGGTATTTGTATATATTGCAAAGTGATCACTATAATTAGTCTAGTTAACATCTGTCACCATACGTTTACAGAATATTTTTTCTTGTGATTAAAACTTTTAATGTATACTCTCTCAGCCGCTTTCAAATATGCAATGCAGTGTTATTAACTGTACTTGCCATGTTAGACACTACATCCCCATGACTTGCTTATTTTATAACTGGAAGTTTGTATACCTTCACCCATTCTGCTCATCCCTCTTCCCACCTCCTCTGTGAGTATGTGCTCAGTTGCTCAGTCGTGTCTGACCCTTTGCAACCCTATGGACTATAGTCCGCCAGGCTCTTCAGTTCATGGGATTTCTCAGGCAAGAATATTGGAGTGGGTTGCCATTTCCTTCTCCAGGGCATCTTCCCAATCCAGGGATCAAACTTGTGTCTCTTGCATTTCCTTCATTGGCAGACAGATTCTTTACCTCTGAGCCACCTGGGAAGCCCTTACCCCCATTCTCTGGCAACCATCAATTTGTTCTCTGTATATATAAGCTTGTTATTTTTTATTATTTAAAACTTTAAAAATTTTAAGATTCTACATATAAATGAGATCATATGGTATTTGTCTTTCTCTATCTGGCTTATTTCACTTAGCCTAATGCCCTCAAGGTTTATCCATGTATCCGTGTTGTCACAAATGGCAAAATTTCTTTATTTTATAGGACTGAATAATATTCTAGTGTGTGTGTGTATATCACATCTTCTTTATGCATCTGTTCTTTATCTGTCTTGTATATACCCATCTTCTTTATCTGTTGACATAGGATACGTAGTATGTTTCCACACTTTGGCGATTATGAATAATGCTGCAGTAAGCATAGGAATGCATATACCTTTTTGAGTTAGTGTTCTCTTTTTCTTCAGGTAGATACCCAGAAATGGAATTGCTGGATCATATGGTAGTTCTATTTTTAATTTTTCAAGGAACCACCTCCATACTGTTTTCCATAGTGGCTGCACCAAATTACATCCCCACCAACAATGCACAAAGGTTCCCTTTTCTGTGCATCCTTGTCAACACTTGTTATTTCTTTTTATAATAGTTGTTCTAACAGGCATGGTTTTCATTGTAGCTCTGATTTGCATTTCCCTTATTTTTTTTAAAATAAGATGAACAACAGGGATTTACTGTATAGCACAGGGAACTATATTTAATATCTTGTAATAAACTATAATGAAAAAGAATCAGAAAAAAGAATATATACATATATGAAATGAAAGTGAAAGTTGCTCAGTCGTGTCTGACTCTGTGACCCCATGGAGACTATACAGTCCATGGAATTCTCCAGCCAAAATTCTGGAGTGGGTAGCTTTTTCCTTCTCCAGGGGATCTTCCTAACCCAGGGATTGAACCCAGGTCTTCCACATTGCAGACGGATTCTTTACCAGCTGAGCCACAAAGGAAGCCCAAGAATACTGGAGTGGGTAGCCTATCCCTTCTCCGGTGGATCTTCCTGACCCAGGAATCCAACTGGGGTCCTCTGCATTGCAGGCGGATTCTTTACCAACTGAACTATCAGGGAATACATATAAAATGAAATCACTGTGCTGTACACCTGAAACTAACACACATTGTAAATAAAATGTGCTTCAATTGAAAAAAGAGAG
The DNA here is from genome assembly GCF_032452875.1 of Bos javanicus. Lineage (NCBI taxonomy): Eukaryota > Metazoa > Chordata > Mammalia > Artiodactyla > Bovidae > Bos > Bos javanicus. The sequence goes on from NC_083882.1 coordinate 34,672,779, forward strand.
AGAACTAGATGCTAATATGGAGAACGAGACAGATTTAGGGTATTATTAATATGAATTCTTAGGATTATATAGCCCTTTTTTCCTTTTGATAATTTGTAGACAGTGAAGTTTAAATACTTGATTGTAATTTTTAAATTGACACCTTAGTATTAATAGAAATAGTTACATATTATATCAATAAACTTTAGGAATATCATATCTAATAGTATATCTAATATTAACTGTGGTTTTTGTTTAGTCTCTAAGTTGTGTCTGACTCTTTTGTGACCTCATGGACCATAGCCTACCAGGCTCCCCTGTCCATGGGATTTCCTAGGCACAAATACTGGAGTGGGTTGTCATTTCCTGCTCCTTGCATTTCCCTTATGATTAGTGATGTTAAACATCTTTTTATATACCTATTGGCCATTTGTCTTCTTTAGAAAGAATTCTATTCAGATCTTCTGACCATTTTTTAATTGATTTTTAAAAAGTTTTAATATAAATTTATTTATTTTAATTGGAGACTAACTACTTTACAATATTGTATTGGTTTTGCCATACATTGACATGACTCTACCACGGGTGTACACGTGTTCCCCATTCTGAACCCCCTCCCACCTCCCTACCCATACCATCCCTCTGAGTCATCCCAGTGCACTAGCCCCGAGCATCTTGTATCATGCCTCGAACCTGGACTGGCGATTCATTTCACATATGATAATATACATGTTTCAATGCCATTCTCCCATATCATCCCACCCTTGCTCTCTCCCACAGAGTCCAAAAGACTGTTCTATACATCTGTGTCTCTTTTGCTGTCTCGCATACAGGGTTATCATTACCATCTTTCTAAATTCCATATATATGTGTTAGTATACTGTATTGGTGTTTTTCTTTCTGGCTTACTTCACTCTGTATAATAGGCTCCAGTTTCATCCACCTCATTAGAACTGATTAAAATGTATTCTTTTTAATGGCTGAGTAATACTCCATTGTGTATATATACCACAGCTTTCTTATCCATTCATCTGCTGATGGACTTCTAGGTTGCTTCCATGTCCTGGCTATTATAAATAGTGCTGCGATGAACACTGGGGTACACGTGTCTCTTTCAGTTCTGGTTTCCTCGGTGTGTATGCCCAGCACTGGGATTGCTGGGTCATAAGGCAGTTCTATTTCCATTTTTTAAGGAATCTCCACACTGTTCTCCATAGTGGCTGTACTAGTTTGCATTCCCACCAACAATGTAAGAGGGTTCCCTTTTCTCCACACCCTCTCCAGCATTTATTCCTTGTAGACTTTTGGATCGCAGCCATTCTGACTGGTGTGAAATGGTACCTCATTGTGGTTTTGATTTGCATTTCTCTGATGAAGAGTGATGTTGAGCATCTTTTCATGTGTTTGTTAGCCATCTGTATGTCTTCTTTGGAGAAATTTCTATTTAGTTCTTTGGCTCATTTTTTGATTGGGTCGTTTATTTTTCTGGAATTGAGCTGCAGGAGTTGCTTGTATATTTTTGAGAATAGTTGTTTGTCAGTTGCTTCATTTACTATTATTTTCTCCCATTCTGAAGCCTGTCTTTTCACCTTGCTTATAGTTTCCTTTGTTGTGCAGAAGCTTTTAATTTTAACTAGGTCCCATTTGTTTATTTTTGCTTTTATTTCTAATATTCTGGGAGGTGGGTCATAGAGGATCCTGCTGTGATTTATGTCGGAGAGTGTTTTGCCTATATTCTCCTCTAGCAGTTTTATAGTTTCTGGTCTTATGTTTAGATCTTTAATCCATTTTGAGTTTATTTTGGTGTATGGTGTTAGAAAGTGTTCTAGTTTTGTTCTTTTACAGGTGGTTGACCAGTTTCTCAGCACCACTTGTTAAAGAGATTGTCTTTAATCCATTGTATATTCTTGCCTCCTTTGTCAAAGATAAGGTGTCCATGGGTGTGTGGATTTATCTCTGGGCTTTCTATTTTGTTCCATTGATCTATATTTCTGTCTTTGTGCCAGTACCATACTGTCTTGATGACTGTGGCTTTGTAGTAGAGCCTGAAGTCAGGTAGGTTGATTCCTCCAGTTCCATTCTTCTTTCTCAAGATCGCTTTGGCTATTCGAGGTTTTTTGTATTTCCATACAAATTGTGAAATTATTTGTTCTAGCTCTGTGAAGAATACCATTGGTAGCTTGATAGGGATTGCATTGAATCTATAAATTGCTTTGGGTAGTATACTCATTTTCACTATATTGATTCTTCCAATCCATGAGCATGGTATATTTCTCCATCTATTAGTGTCCTCTTTGATTTCTTTCACCAGTGTTTTATAGTTTTCTATATATAGGTCTTTAGTTTCTTTAGGTAGATATATTCCTAAGTATTTTATTCTTTTCATTGCAATGGTGAATGGAATTGTTTCCTTAATTTCTCTTTCTGTTTTCTCATTATTAGTGTATAGGAATGCAAGGGATTTCTATGTGTTGATTTTATATCCTGCAACTTTACTATATTCATTGATTAGCTCTAGTAATTTTCTGGCGGAGTGTTTAGGGTTTTCTATGTATAGGATCATGTCATCTGCAAACAGGGAGAGTTTTACTTCTTCTTTTCCAATTTGGATTCCTTTTATTTCTTTTTCTGCTCTGATTGCTGTGGCCAAAACTTCTGAAACTATGTTGAATAGTAATGGTGAAAGTGGGCACCCTTGTCTTGTTCCTGACTTTAGGGGAAATGCTTTCAATTTTTCACCATTGAGGATAATGTTTGCTGTGGGTTTGTCATATATAGCTTATATTATGTTGAGGTATGTTCCTTCTATTCCTGCTTTCTGGAGAGTTTTTATCATAAATGGATGTTGAATTTTGTCAAAGGCTTTTTCTGCATCTATTGAGATAATCATATGCCTTTTATTTTTTAATTTGTTAATATGGTGTATTACATTGATTGATTTGAGGATATTTAAGAATCCTTGCATCCCTGGGATAAAGCCCACTTGGTCATGGTGTATGATCTTTTTAATGTGTTGTTGGATTCTGATTGCTAGAATTTTGTTAAGGATTTTTGCATCTATGTTCATCAGTGATATTGGCCTGTAGTTTTCTTTTTTGGTGGCATCTTTGTCAGGTTTTGGTATTAGGGTGATGGTGGCCTCATAGAATGAGTTTGGAAGTTTACCTTCCTCTGCACTTTTCTGGAAGAGTTTGAGTAGGATAGGTGTTAGCTCTTCTCTAAATTTTTGGTAGAATTCAGCTGTGAAGCTGTCTGGACCTGGGCTTTTGTTTGCTGGAAGATTTCTGATTACAGTTTCAATTTCCAGGCTTGTGATGGGTCTGTTAAGATTTTCTATTTCTTCCTGGTTCAGTTTTGGAAAATTGTACTTTTCTAAGAATTTGTCCATTTCTTCCACGTTGTCCATTTTACTGGCATATAATTGCTGATAGTAGTCTCTTATGATCCTTTGTATTTCTGTGTTGTCTGTTGTGATCTCTCCATTTTCATTTCTAATTTTATTGATTTGATTTTTTTCCCTTTGTTTCTTGATGAGTCTGGCTAATGGTTTGTCAATTTTATTTATCTTTTCAAAGAACCAACTTTTGGCTTTGTTGATTTTTGCTATTGTCTCTTTTGTTTCTTTTGCATTTATTTCTGCCCTAATTTTTAAGATTTCTTTCCTTCTACTAACCCTGGGGTTCTTCATTTCTTCCTTTTCTAGTTGCTTTAGGTGTAGGGTTAGGTTATTTATTTGATTTTTTTCTTGTTTCTTGAGGTATGCCTGTATTGCTATGAACTTTCCCCTTAGCACTGCTTTTACAGTATCCCACAGGTTTTGGGTTGTTGTGTTTTCATTTTCATTCGTTTCTATGCATATTTTTATTTCTTTTTTGATTTCTTCTGTGATTTGTTGGTTATTCAACAGAGTGTTGTTCATCCTCCATATGTTGGAATTTTTAATAGTTTTTCTCCTGTAATTGAGATCTAATCTTACTGTGCTGTGACCAGAAAAGATGCTTGGAATGATTTCAATTTTTTGAATTTACCAAGGCTAGATTTATGGCTGAGGTTGTGATCTATCCTGGAGAAGGTTTCATGTGCACTTGAGAAAAAGGTGAAATTCATTGTTTGGGGGTGAAATGTCCTATAGATATCAATTAGGTCTAACTGGTCTATTGTGTCGTTTAAAGTTTGTGTTTCCTTGTTAATTTTCTGTTTAGTTGATCTATCCATAGGTATGAGTGGGGTATTAAAGTCTCCCACTATTATTGTATTATTGTTAATTTACCCTTTCATACTTGTTAGCATTTGTCTTACATACTGTGGTGCTCCTATGTTGGGTGCATATATATTTATACTTGTTATATCTTCTTCTTAGATTGATCCTTTGATCATTATGTAGTGTCCTTCTTTGTCTCTTTTCACAGCCTTTGTTTTAAAGTCTATTTTATCTGATATGAGTATTGCTACTCCTGCTTTCTTTTGGTCTCTATTTGCGTGGAATAACTTTTTCCACCCCTTCACTTTAAGTCTGTATGTGTTCCTTGTTTCAAGTTGGGTCTCTTGTAGACAACATATATAGGGGTCTTGTTTTTATATTTATTCAGCCAGTCTTTGTCTTTTGGTTGGGGCATTCAACCCATTTATGTTTAAGGTAACTATTGATAAGTCTGATTTCATTGCCATTTACTTTATTGTTTTGGGTTCGAGTTTATATATCCTTTCTGTGTTTCCTGTCTAGAGAAGATTCTTTAGCATTTGTCGGAGAGCTGGTTTGGTGGTGCTGAATTCTCTCAGCTTTTGCTTGTCTGTAAAGCTTTTGATTTCTCCTTCATATTTGAATGAGATCCTTGCTGGGTACCATAATCTGGGCTGTATGTTATTTTCTTTCATCACTTTAAGTATGTCCTTGCCATTCCTCCTGGCCTGAAGAGTTTCTATGGAAAGATCAGCTGTTATCCTGATGGGAATCCCCTTGTGTGTTATTTGTTGTTTTTCCCTTGCTGCTTTTAATATTTGTTCTTTGCATTTGATCTTTATTAATTTGATTAATATGTGTCTTGGGGTGTTTTGCCTTGGGTTTATCCTGTTTGGGACTCTCTGGGTTTCTTGGACTTGGGTGGCTATTTCCTTCCCCATTTTAGGGAAGTTTTCAACTGTTATCTCCTCAAGTATTTTCTCATGGTCTTTCTTTTTGTTGTCTTCTTCTGGGACTCCTATGATTTGAATGCTGGGGCGTTTAACATTGTCCCAGAGGTCTCTGAGATTGTCCTCATTTCTTTTAATTCGTTTTTCTTTTTTCCTCTCTGTTTCATTTATTTCTACCATTCTATCTTCTACCTCACTTATCCTTTCTTCTGCCTCCGTTATTCTACTGTTGGTTCCCTTCAGAGTGTTTTTGATCTCATTTATTGCATTATTCATTATATATTGACTCTTTTTTTATTTCTTCTAGGTCCTTATTAAACCTTTCTTGCATCTTCTCAATCCTTGTCTCCAGGCTATTTATCTGTAACTCCATTTTGTTTTCAAGATTTTGGATCATTTTCACTATCATTATTTGAAATTCTTTATCAGGTAAATTCCCCATCTCTTCCTCTTTTGTTTGGTTTGGTGGGCATTTATCCTGTTCCTTTACCTGCTGGGTACTTCTCTGCCTCTTAATCTTGTTTATATTGCTGTGTTTGGGGTGGCCTTTCCATATTCTGGCAGTTTGTGGAGTTCTCTTTATTGTGGAGTTTCCTCACTGTGGGTGGGGTTGTACAGGTGGCTTGTCAAGGTTTCCTGGTTAGGGAAGCTTGTGTTGGTGTTCTGGTGGGTGGGGCTGGATTTCTTCTCTCTGGAGTGCAATGAAGTGTCCAGTAATGAGTTATGACATGTCAGTGGGTTTGGAGTGACTTTGGGCAGCCTGTATATTGAAGCTCAGGGCTATGTTCCTGTGTTGCTGGAGAATTTGCATGGTATGTCTTACTCTGGAACTTGTTGGCCCTTGGATGGTGCTTGGTTTCAGTGTAGGTATGGAGGCATTTGATGAGCTCCTATTAATTAATGTTCCCTGGAGTCAGGAGTTCTCTGGTGTTCTCAGGATTTGGACTTAAGCTTCCTGCCTGTGGTTTTCAGTCTTATTCTTATGGTAGCCTCAAGACTTCTCCATCTTTAAAGGTTCTCTATTTCTTTGCATCTCCATCACGACCACGCTAGTCCAACTTTCCACTCTCTCCTGTTTGAACTTTATTTATTATCTCACTCATTTATCCCCAAAATACACTTTCTATTCTCTTATCATCAGTAAGCAGAGAAGTGAAGAAGTCACCATCAGATGGAGTCTCTTCTCCAGTTCCCCCCTAATTGAATTTTTAATATTATGTAAGTTCTTTATACAGCTGACCCTTAAATAACTTATATATGGATTTTTTCAATAGTTAATACTACAGTACTCACAGTTGGTTGAATCTATGGATGCAGAACCACAGATGAGGAGGAACCACATATATAGAGGGCCAACTACAAGTTACATGTAGATTTTTGACTGTACAGAGAGTTCGTGCCCCTAATCCCCTGGATATTAACTTCTTATAAGATATATAATTTATAAATATTTTTCCCATTTGATAGGTTACCTCTTCATTTGGTTGATGGTTTCCTTTGCTGTGTGGAGCTTTTTACTTTGACATAGTCCCAGTGGTTTACTTTTGCTTTTGTTGCCTTTGCTTTGGGGGTCACATCCAAAAAGTCATCACCAAGATCAATATAGGAGCTTACTGCCTATTTTTTCCTCTAGGAGTTATATGATTTTCAGGTCTTACATTCAAGTCTTCAATCTATTTGATGTCATTTTTGTGTATGGTATAAGATAGTGGTTCAGTGTCATTCTTTTTCATATAACTGTCTGGTTTTCACAACACTATTTATTGAAGAGATTGTTCTTTCCCGTTGTGTATTCTTGGCTCCTTGGTCATAAATTAACTGACATTTATGTTTGGGTTTATTTCTGGGTTCTCTATTCTGTTCCATTGATTTAGGTCTTTATGCCAGTACTATATTCTTTTAATTACAATAGTTTTGTAATATGCCTCCAGCTTCATTCTTCTTTCTCAAGATTGCTTTGGCTATTTGGGGTCTTTTGTGGTTCCAAAAAAATTTTAGAATTGTTTATTCTATTTATGTGAAAATGCCTTTGGAATTTTCATAGGGATTGTATTGATTCTGCAGATTGCTTTGGGTAATATAGACATTTTAAGAATATTTATTCTTCAAATTCATGAGCAGGGAATATCTTTCCATTTATTTGTGTTTTCTTTGGTCAATGTCTTACAGTTTGCAGTGTATGCCTTTCACCTCCTTGTTTAATATTATTCCTAGATATTTTATTCTTTTGATACATTCATAAATGGGATTGTTTTCTTAATTTCACTTTCTGATAATTTGTTACTAGTGTATAGACATGCAGTGAATTTTTGTCTATTGATTTTATATCCTGCAACTTTACTGAATTCATTTATTCTAACAGGGTTTTTTTTAAAATGAATTTTTTAGGGTTTTCTTATATCAAGTCATCAACAAATAGTGAGTTTTGCTTCTTCCTTTCTAATTTGGATTCCTTTTATTTCTTTGCTTTGCCTATTGCTCTGGCTAGGGCTTCCAGTAGTATATTGAATAAAGTGGTGAAAGTAGACCTGTTTTGTTCCTGACATTAAAGGAAGGTTGAGTATGATTTACCTGTGGGCTTGTCATATACAGCCTTTATTATGTTGAGGTGTGACCACTCTTTACCCACTTTGTTTTTATCACAGTTCAGTTCAGTTCAGTTCAGTCGCTCAGTCGTGTCTGACTCTTTGCGACCCCATGAATTGCAGCATGCCAGGCCTCCCCGTCTATCACCAACTCCCGGAGTTCACTCAAACTCATGTCCATTGAGTCGGTGATGCCATCCAGCCATCTCATCCTCTGTCGGCCCCTTCTCCTCCTGCCCCCAATCCCTCCCAGCATCAGAGTCTTTTCCAATGAGTCCACTCTTCACATGAGGTGGCCAAAGTATTGGAGTTTCAGCTTTAGCATCAGTCCTTCCATTGAACACTCAGGACTGATCTCCTTTAGAATGGACTGGTTGGATCTCCTTGCAGTCCAAGGAATTCTCAAGAGTCTTCTCCAACACCACAGTTCAAAAGCATCAATTCTTCGGCACTCAGCTTTCTTCACAGTCCAACTCTCACATCCATACATGACCAACTGGAAAAACCATAGCCTTGACTAGACAGACCTTTGTTGGCAAAGTAATGTCTCTGCTTTTTAATATCACAAATGGATGTTAAATTTTGTCAAATGCTTTTTTGTATTTATTGAGATGATCATTTATTTTTTATTCTTTATTTTGTTAGCATAGTATATTATAGTGTTGATTCTTGCATCCCTGGAATAAATCCCATTGATCATGGTGTATGATCCTTTTAATATATTATTGAATCCAGTTTGCTAATATTTTGTTGTATATTTTTGCATCTATGTTCATCAAGGATATTGGCCTGTAATTTCCTCTTCTTATAGTGTCCTTGTATGATTTTGATATCAGGGTAATACTGGCCTTATAAAATGAGTTTGGAAAGTGTCCTCTCTTCTTCTGTTTTTGGAAGACTTTGAGAAGGACTGGGAGTAATTCTTCTTTGAATATTTGGTTGAATTCACTAGGAAAGGTGTCTGGTCCTGCACTTTTGTTTGTAGAGGGTTTTTAATTACTGATTCAATCTCCTTACTAGCAGTTAGTCTGCTCAGACTTTCTATTTCTTCATGATTCAGTCCTTGAAGGTTATATGTAGGAGTTTATCCATTTTTTCTAGGCTGTCTAATCTGTTGGTATATATAATTATTTGTGATAGTCTCTTATGATCCTTCGTATTTTTGTGATATCAGTTGATATCAGTTGTAATGTCGCCTCTTTCATTTCTGACTTATTTATTTGAGCCCTCTCTTTTTCTTGGTGAGCTTAGCTACAGGTTTGTCAATTTTGTTTATCTTTTCAAAGAACCAGTTCTTGGGTTTCATTCATTTTTTGTTTTGTCGTTTTAGTCTTTATTTCATTCATTTCTGCTCTGATCTTTGTTATTCCCTTCCTTCTGCTAACTTTGGGCTTTGTTTATTCTTCTTTTTCTAGTTTCTTGAGGTGTAAGGTTAGGTTGTTTATTTTAGATATTTCTTCTTTCATGAGGTAGGCATTATTTTCTATGAGCTTTTCTCTTAGATCTCCTTTTGCTGCATTCCACAAATGTTCATGTGTTATATATTTTCATTTTGTTTGTTTCAAGGTAGATTTTTATTTCACATTTGATTTCTTCATTGACCCTTTGGTCATTCAGTAGCATCTTGCTTAGGCTCCATGTATTTATGACTTTTCCAGTTTTCTTCTTGTTTTTGATTTCTAGTGTCACATCATTGTGATCCAAAAAGATATTTGATATGATTTCAGTTTCTTAAATTTGTTAAGGCCTATTTTGTGGCCTATCATTTAATCTGTCTTGAAAAATGTTCCACATACAATTGAGAAGAATGTATATTCTTTTGGTTTTGGATGAACTATTCTGTATGTATCTGTTTAGTTCATCTGGTCTATCATGTCATTTAAAGCTTATTGGTTTTTTTTATGGATGATCTACCTCTTAATTGTAAATGAGATATTAAAGTCTCCTATGATTATTGTGTTGCTATGTATTTCTCCCTTTAGTTCTGTTAATATTTACTTTATATATATAGGTGTTCTTTTGTTGGATGCATAAATATTTACAAGTTATATCATCTTGTTCAATTGACCTCTTTATCAGTGTGTAATGTCCTTGACTTTTATTACAGTCTTTGTTTTAAAGCCTATTTTGTCTGATATAAGTATAGCTACTCCAGCTTTCTTTTGGTTTCCATTTACATGGAATATCTTTTTCTGTCCCTTCATGTTAAGTCTGTACAAAGGAATATGTTTCAAACAAAAGAACAAGGTAAAACCTCAGGGGGGAAGAAAGCTCAATAAAATTGAAATAAGTAACTTACCTGATAAAGAGTTCAAAGTAGTGGTCATAAACATGCTCACTGGACTTCAGATAAGAATGATGAACAAAATGAAAACTTCAACAAAGAGACGGAAAATATGAGAAAATCTCAAACAGAAATTATGGAACTGAAAAATACAATAAGTGAAATGAAAAAATACACTTGAGTAGTTTAGCAGCAAACTAGATAAAGCAGAAGAAAGATTCAGTGAGCTCAGAGATGGGATGAAGGAACTCACCCAATAAAAGCAGCAAAAAAAAAAAAAAAAGAAGAAGAAGAAAGTAAGAAAGAAGGAAAAAAAGGAAGATAGTTCAAGGGATTTATAGGACAACATCAAGCAGACTAATATTCACATTATAGGAGTCCCAGAAGGAAAAGAGAAGTGAAGATACAATGTGCTTGAAACATACTCCTCTATTTCTGCATTTTGCTTGACTTTGTTTTTTATGCGTTGTATGAAACAAGCTACTTCTCCCAGTCTTGAAGGATTACCTTCTGTAGGACATGAACCTTAGCATTCAGGTCTACCCTAATTCTTGGTTGCCTATCCAACCTTTGTGATTTTTTTCCAAGCAGCCTATTTTATTTTTAACAGTTGCCAGTAGTTGAGGATGTGCCAGGACCAGCCTGTGTCCCAGACAGGAGGCTCTTGGTCAGCAGCTAGATTTAGGCTGATTGAAAGCTAGACCCTCAGGCAACAGCTTTTAAAGGATATAAATATACACAGTTTTGTGGGACCACAAGCATAAGCCCCACTGGCCTCTAGAGCCAGTTAATTTGGAGGTGTCTCCTAGGAAGCAGTTGCAAAAACTGGGGCTCCAGATGTGTGCACAAACTCCTTTCTGGGAGATGACCAGTGAGCTTTAGTGAGGCAGGAGAAGAGTGCAAAGATGGCATCCTGTGGCCTGCATCACCCAGGAGCACCTCTGTAGGCTCCGGATGTTTGCTGAGGCTGACGCTCCGGGACCAGCAAGCAGAAATGTTGGGAGTGTGTTTCAGTCTGCTGCCAGTGCATGCCCTGGCTGTGGTGGCCTGCCTAGAACTGCCTCTCTGACTGTTATAGTCCTATGGGATCCAGGGACACACGCTTACCTGGTCTTCAGAGGCAGGTGATTAAAGGGTATCCTTTGGGCGCCAGCTGCAAAACCCAGGGCACCAGATGTAAAAACTGGTGTGGCAGATAGTTTAAGAGCGCCCCTCTGAGAGACGCTGACACTCTGGAGTACGGCGGAGGGGGAGCACAAAGATAGTGCCCATCCTCTGAGCTCTCAGGAAAGGTTTGCAGTCAACCTTGGACATGTGTTTACTTAGAAGCCTGCTCCTCAGGCTGCAGCTAATAGGCCTCTTTCTAGAAGGATTGAGCTCCTGGGTCTATTGCCTCTTTCAGTGCCCTGAAGGTGGTAGCTGTTTCAGAACCCTTTCTCCCTTGTTTATAGTTTTGTGAGACCCATGAGCATAAGTTCCACTGGTCATCAGAGCTAGGTGAGGGAGAGGGGTCCCCTGGAAGCAGCTGCAAAAACTGGGGCGCCAGAGAAGGATGTAAGCTCCTTTCTGTAAGATGAGCTGGGATAAGGCAGAGAGAGAGAGGGTAAAAATTGCATTCTCCAACAAACTAGTGGTTACCAGTGGGGAGAAGGAAGGTGGGGAGGGGAATATAGAGCAGTGGATTAAGGGGTACAAGCTGTTAGGTATAAGATAAGCTGCAAGGATATATTGTACAACACAGGGAATATAGCCAATATTCTATAGTAACTATAAATGGAGTGTGACCTTTAAAAATTGTGAATCATTTTATTGTCCACCTGTAGCTTATATACTATTGTACAGCAACTATACTTCAGTTAAAAAAGATAAAAAGAAAAAAAAAATGCATTCTTCAGCCTTCATTCCCAGAGACCCCCTCTGTTAGTTCCTCTAAGTGTGCCAAACCAGATACTTGCCCCTCAGACCACAGTTCCTGGACAAGCCTGTAGGCCTCTTTCTCAGAAAGGCAGGGGGTGTGTTTCAGTCTGCAGTCTGCACAGTGCCCTAGGAGTGGCAGTCTGCCAAGAACTGTCTCTCTGATTGTTAGGCCCATGGCACCCAGAAACTCAAGACCCCCAGCCTCCAGAGCCAAGTGATCAAGGGGCTTCCCCTGGGTGGCAGCCACAAAAACCAGGTCCCCAGACACAGAAACCGGACCACTAGAGGGTGTGTGGGGACTCCCCTCTCTGAGATACGGGCACTCTAGAATAAGGCAGAGGGAAAGTAACTCTCACTGCAAAAAGAAAAAAAAAAAAAAAAACAGAAAAGGAAAGGAAAAGAGAAAAATGAAAAGTAAGAAAAAAAAAAAAAAAGAAAGGAAGTATTGGATTGACCAAAAGACCAAAAAATTCATTTGGGTTTTTCTGTAACATCCTACAGAAACTGGAAAGAAATTTTTGGCCAACCCAATACAAAGAAAAAAAGAAAAGATGATGCCTACTGGCTTTAGCGAGGCTGATTTGGACTTTTCTCCCGGTATACCTTTTAGGGCTTCCCTGGTAGCTCAGTCAGTAAAGAATCTGCCTGCAATGCAGGAGACCCAGGTTCGATTCCTAGTTCAGGAAGATCCCCTGGAGAAGGAAATGGCAACCTACTCCAGTGTTCCTGCCTGGAGAATCCCATGGACAGAGGAGCCTGGTAGGCTACAGTCCGTGGGGTCACAAGAATCGGACACGACTTAGCACCTAAACGACCACCAGGAGAGCATAGAAGATCCTTGGAGTGTCCCAGCAGGCCCCTGTCCCTCAGACTAACATTTAAAGTTAGGGAATAAGTCTCATTCATATAAAGTGGGCATTTTTCAGATCACTGCTTCTGTATGGGACTCTGGCACAGGTGAGTTCAAGGCCCTTTAAAAGACCTTCTTCAGTTTACCACAGCCCCATGCAAGTGGGTTAGACTTCAAAGCTCCATGTTCTGGGGACTTCTCTCTCAGGTGCTGGTCTTAAAATCTGGGATGCTTGATGTGGGGTACAAACTCTTTGCTCCTCTGGAAGAAGCTCTGGGTTTTTACTCCCCACCATCCGCCAATTATGGGTTGCTGTGCTGGGCATGGGTATCACGGCAAGATTGTGTCTCAGCCTTTCCTACCTGCTATGATGTGTCTTCCCTCTCATTTGCTCAAGGTGAAGGGGTTGTTCTGCCAGTATTTAGATTTTCTTCAGAGAAAATCATTCCATGATAGCTGTGGATTCAGTGTATCAGTGAAGGGAGTTGAGTTTGGGATTGTCCTACGTCGCCATCTTCCTGTCTAACATTTTTACCAGAGTTTTTAACACTCTGCTTATTGTACTTATTGTATAATAAGTATATTGTATAATATAATATATTTGTATGCCATTAAAAGAAGTGTTGGGTTTTTATTTCCAATAGATTAGAGTCCTGGGAAATTTCAGACAGACTCACCATTAGATTATTTCTTTTTCTGAGTTAGTGAGTCTGAATTAGAGAGAATTACAGCGCATACATACATATTCTTATTGTATGATAAGGGACATAAAGACCTAATGACAGTAGTCTTTGAGGAAATTCATTAGTTGCAACCTCTAATCTCCCATCCTGGTGCCTCTATCCCCCTTCCTTACTTTATTCTAATATACTGTATACTGTATTCATCTGTTGTTTTTATCATCTGTGTTCCTCTACTAAATTCTAAGTGCCATGAGGTTAGGATTGGTGTTTTTTTTTGAGGGGGGGCGTCTCTTTTAACTTCTCAATGTTTAAATCAGTGTACACAGTAGCATTTGTTAACTATTTATTGTAGGAGCGAATGAATAGTTCCCAAATTAGTTGGGGATGGAGACCTGGGATCTAATTCTAGTTCTGAATCACCTGTATAAGCTTAGGCAAGTCTTTATTTTTTTGAGGTCTCCTTTTAGCACCTGTAAAATAAAAGCACTGGATCTCTAACCTAAGTTAGCATTCTTTCTAGCTCTAACATTTCATGACTGTGCACCCTTAGTTTTTAAATGCTTAGTAGATATAGAACAATATTTTGTTTTATTTTCAAATAAAATTTTATACAGAATCTTAATATCTAAGACAGATAAGAATGGAGCTGCTCTGAATGAATTGGGCTTAGGGATAGGAACAGGAGAATGAGGCCTTTCAACTTGGCTGCCTGCTGGCAGGCTGGTTCTTCCTGTGAGCTCCACGGGTTTGTCTAAGAAACACAAGGTCTCTCTCAGACACAGTTTGAAAATTCTTTCTCTAGATTAAGTCAGAAATGGGAAGTGGCCATATATCTGCATAAAATTCTGTTTGTGTGGAGATATGGATTTGATGGAGATGTTGAATAATGAAAAAAAGATGTGGTTTAGATGATGGAATTGTAGACTGAGTTTTCTTTCTGCAAATAATTTTATCTATTGTTATACAAAAATAAAATTAGGATAAATTATTTTTGGTTCTGTGATTTTATTAGAAACTTATTTGATTGAGGTTGCTTAATACAGCTTGGTCTCTAGTTCCTTCTTCTTCCATGGCTACAAATCTCATGTAGCCTGAGGCCTAGAGCTCTGTTTGTTTTGGAATCTCCAGAGAAGTAAGGGTCTTTATGAAGTTTTTACATTAAGATTCCCTGAGTCATGGCCCACTGCTAGTCCCATCATACTGAAGTAGACCACTGTTGTTAATAATAGAGCTAATGTCTAAGCCATGGGTCTTACCTGGAGGAAAGCTGTCAGATATATGGGTTCAACAAGATAGTGAATTAAAGATAAATGACACAGGAAGTTTCTTTTCTTGTGTAACTGGATTGAACTCTGTCTGGGCACCAGCTGGGAAGCAAGCTAAGCTAATATTTGTCTAACTGTGATCTGAATTGTTTGAAGGATGGTTTGGCTTATTTGAATTTGAGTATCCACTAATAATCAAGAAAGGTTGGAAGCTTTTGTTTTGTTGAGTACATATTTACCATGTATTATATTACCTTTTATTAATATGGCAGCTTAAGAAACATTCAGAGTAAATTGTTTGTGGACTCATTTGGTTGGTATTCCTTCCTGGATAATAGCAGTGATAAAAAATACCCAGGTAATAGCTTTCATTCAAGTATCTCAACATTTTAAAAAAAATCCTAGTGTTTTTTGTTATTCAATTTGTTCTAAAGCATTATTGTTAATTCTGTGAGCATTTTAAAACTGTATGTATAAGTGTAGAGGTATCACCTTTAGGAGAAACTTTCTTGTAGCTGTCATCATAATACAAGCAGAGCCTCTTAGGGATTACCTCAACTGAATGGTCCTGTCTGTTGCTATGGTAACTCTAACATCATGTTTGAGATTATTCAAACTCAATTTTTCCAAAGACAGTTATTTTGACAATCCAAAATCAGGATATCTAACAACTCTGAGAGCTCTTTTTCAGTTTTCCTACCTGACTGTCCTGATATCTGCGATCCTTAAAGCAGCATAGTTTTCTTTGCCTAATTTTAAAAGTTTTTCAAAGTAGTTAATTCTTCAGCAAGGGTATGTTTGCTTGCTTGGTTCGAATTTAGTGGAATCTAGGTACTATCTCATAGTAACAACTTTTTGTTTTCTTGATTGCTCATCACAAAAATTTGGTGAATATTTTACAAAGATTATTTTATTGTGTAATAATATAGTGAGGAACTTGAAGCCCAGAGAGATGAAGTGACTTTCCCTGGGGTGAAAGCCCAGTAGATGCAATGCCAGATGCAAACACCAGAACCCTGATCTCTTTGAGTCCCAGGTTAGCATTCTTTCTAAGAGGGGCCCAACTCAATGCATATCATTTTTCTTCCTCAATCTGCCATTTGGATATCACAAAATGACATTAATCAATCAATATAGATTAAAATGAGAGAAAATCAATGGGACCCAGTAGGGAATTGGAACAACATCATTAAATTTACAACCTT
The DNA here is from genome assembly GCF_032452875.1 of Bos javanicus. NCBI lineage: Eukaryota > Metazoa > Chordata > Mammalia > Artiodactyla > Bovidae > Bos > Bos javanicus. The sequence goes on from NC_083882.1 coordinate 34,688,677, forward strand.
CCAAGTCCAGAGAGTTGTTTAAGCTTCCATTTAAAATGAAAGATATTAGAAATAAACTGTCTTTAGATGGATTTATGATTAACAATGTATGTCTTTTCCTTTGTGACCTGTAGAACCTCAGACCATTTCTACAGGAAATTTGCTGTTACAATACAGCTGACTTTTCATTATTATTGTCTTCCTCAGTATTTAACATTTTGTAGTGTGCTGGAGGAAAATTGCATTTGGATCATAAAATTAGACCCAACTTGACATTGAGTTTCATCCAGGAAAATAGATATTTTAAAATAAAATGTACTATCTTAAAATTTAGTTGTGGTAAAATATTAATGTATAATACTCAGTATATAGCCTTTATCATCATGGGCACTTTTTATTACATTGTTGCTCCCACATTTTAAATATTATGATACTCCTTAATTAAGGTCACTGATTGAATTAACATGCATAACAGCCATCCATTGCTTAAAATTCTCTCCCTTCCCCCAATTACCCCACTGCAAGTTGCTCTGCATCACCATTCTTACCACAGAGCAATAAAAACAAGAAAAGACAAATCACAATGAAAGCTTTGGACAGCAACTAAGCTGTGCTGGGTTTATTTTGTCACCTCGTGGCAGAGACCAACAATATTTTTCCAAAGAAGACATAGATGGCCAAAAGATGACATGACATGAAAAGAGGCTTAACGTTGCTAAGTATTAGAGAAATGCAAATCAAAACTACAATGAGGTATCACCTTACACCAGTCAGAATGGCCATCATCAAAAAGTCTACAAATAGTAAATGCTGGAGAGAGTGTGGAGAAAAAGGAACCATCCTACAATGTTGGTGGGAATATAAATTGGTACAACCACTAAGGAGAAGTTATGAAGGTTCCTTAAAAACACTAAAAATAGGGCTTACCATATGATCCTACAATCTCACTTCTGGGCATATATCTGGAGAAAGCCATAATTTGAAAAGACACATGCACCCCAGTGTTCATGGCTTCACTATGTACAATAGTGAAGACACTGAAGCAACCTAAGTGGCCATTGACAGATGAATGGATGAAGAATGTGGTATACTTATACAATGGAATATCACTCATCCATAAAAAAGAATGAAATAATGCCATTTGGAACAGCATGGATGAACCTAAAGATTATTATACTAAGTGAAATAAGACAAATATCATATGCTATTACTTATATGTGGAATTTAAAGATACAAATGAACTTACATATAAACAGAAATAGATCCACAAAGGTAAGAAAAGAAGCTTACGGTTATCAAAGGAAAGGGAGGGGAATGGATACATTATGAGTTTGGGGTTAATACATAACACACTACTATATAAAATAGGTAACCCACATGGACCTAGTGTATAGCACAGGACGTTCTACTCAGTATTTTTAATAAGCTATAAAGGAAAAGAATCTGAAAAAAATACATATGTCTGTGTAATTGAATCACTTTGTTATACACCAGAAACTAACAGAACATTGTAAATCAACTGTACTCCAATTAAAGAAAAAAGAAATATCTCAACATTTTTTTTTTACCTCTTTTCTCCTTGGACTGGTCCTATCCCTCCTCTTCTTTAGTTTGTTATTCAGAGCTCAGCAAATCCTACCTTAATTTCCTTCTCATATGTACTCACATATTTCTTTCTCCCTCTTACTTTTAATTCTCCCTTCATTTTTCAATTTAGTGACTTCACAATATTCATTGCTCCTTTTTTACTTTTCATTGTCCTATTTATGGGTCCTAAAAAAAAAAAAGTGACCTTATTTGTAGTTACTGAGAGCCCTGCTAGTGAATGTGTGGGAACACCCTCTAAAGTGATGAGTTCTCAGCTAAGGGCCAGAAAAGGCCTATATTTGGAAATGAAGTACCTCATAGGAAAAGGCCTGAGGCCTTACACCTCAGAGGCCCCTGAATACGTGGAGACATTCCCTTCTGCATCAGAACCAGCAGTTCTGATGTCTCTGTCTCTTCCTTCCTCTTCTGATAAACCTGCTTTTTCTAAAAATGCCAACCCTCAAGATAATTTTAAAAACCTATTTCTTACCTGGTTTCCTTGTTTTTCTCTAAGGTTTAATTTTTTTTTTTTTTTACTGCAAATATTCGGCATTTGGGATGCTCTAAGGCAGTGATTCTCATACTTAAGCATGCATTCTCTGGAGGACTTGTTGTAACAGACTGCTGAACCCAACCCAACAGTTTTAATTGAGTAGTTCTGGGATGGAGCAGGAGAATTTGATTTCTAACTAGTCCCCAGGTGGTATTGATGCTGATGCCCTAGGACTACACTTTGAAAACCCACTGCCCCAGTGTTATGTGGCCTCTCTGGTGTGGGTATTGGGCAGTGTTTTGCAACCCATTCTCTGGCCTGTGTGCCTACAGAGACCATTTTCTAGCATACGGACTGGGTTCCTGTCTGCCACTTTTTTTCCCATAGCTGAGACCTCTTAACCTGTAGCCTTGACTTTAAGGACAGAATGTGTGTTTTAACAGTTTCTCTATCCCTAAGAAGAATGGCTACATTAAGAGCTATTAGTTGGGTATATGTTTGGGGGTGAGGGTGGATACTGTTGCAAGGCAGCAGGCCTGGGATATTGAGTATCACTTATAGTATTGTTTCCATAAAAGAAAGGCTCTGGGTTATGAATGGGATATATTGATGCTACACTGTGTAGCATCACTTGTTTGGAAGTAGGCATTAAATATTTGCCCCCATGTCTCTTCTGATGGTAGTCTGATTTCTACCATCAGTAGAAATGACGGGTCAACAACTCATTAAAGGTATTGCTTTTGTGATGGAAACAAAGTAAGGAGAAGATTGTTTTCTGGGCCAACTTTATTTAGCAATTTTATTGATGAATCTTTATAATACTCTAGTCTTAAAAAAAGAAAAAGACCTGAAATACTCAAGCAAGTGACAAATGGTAGCTGTTCTGGGAGTGCCTGTGATGATATTGTCTAGTAAATTGCCAGCCTGGAAGGGACAGGTGCAAGGCTGAATCAGGAGACAAAATAGGCTCAGGAAATACTGTGTTAGCTTTTCCTTCTGACCATTTCATCTGCTGTGTAACTGAGGGTGCAGGAGAACATTAGGTCAGCGATGTGCATGATTGGCAAGCTTCCATCTGCTCGCTGGTCACAGCTGATAGACATGCATCTGGAATCTCAGCTCTTCCATGCTGTCAGGGCCCTGGGACATCATCCTAGTCTAGGCCATTCCATTTACAGATGGTGATATAAGGCCTAGGATAAGGAAAAGACTTGCCCCAAAGCACAGGTGAAGAAGAACTAAAGAACCTCTTGATGAAAGTGAAAGAGGAGAGTGAAAAAGTTGACTTAAAGCTCAACATTCATAAAACTAAGATCATAGCATCGGGTCCCATCACTTCATGGGAAATAGATGGGGAAACAGTGGCTGACTTTATTTTTCTGGGCTCCAAAATCATTGCAGATGGTGATTGCTGCCATGAAATTAAAAGACGCTTACTCCTTGGAAGGAAAATTATGACTAACCTAGATAGCATATTCAAAAGCAGAGACATTACTTTGCCAACAAAGGTCTGTCTAGTCAAGGCTATGGTTTTTCCAGTGGTAATGTATGGATGTGAGAGTTGGACTATAAAGAAAGCTGAGCACTGAAAAATTGATGCTTTTGAACTGTGGTGCTGAAGAAGACTCTTGAGAGTCCCTTGGACTGCAAGAAGATCCAACCAGTCCCTCCTAAAGGAGATCAGTCCTGGGTGTTCATTGGAAGGACTGATGTTGAAGCTGAAACTCCAGTACTTTGGCCACCTGATGCGAAGAGCTGACTTATTGGAAAAGACCCTGATGCTGGGAGAGATTGGGGGCAGGAAGAGAAAGGGATGACAGAGGATGAGATGGCTGGATGGCATCACCGACTTGATGGACATGGGTTTGTGTGAACTCCAGGAGTTGGTGATGGACAGGGAGGCCTGGCGTGCTGCAGTTCGTGGGATCGCAAAGAGTCAGACACGACTGAGTGACTGAACTGAACTGAACTGAAAGCACAGGTGAGAGGCGGCAGAGTCTGGACTTGAGTCCTGCCCCGAGTCTAGGCCCAGATCTCCTCCCATTGCACTGCACTACTTTCTCCTTGCCAGTCTTACAAGGTAACTGTAATCTGTTTTAGACCTTTGGTTTCCCTTCAGTTAGCTACAGACAGCAGGATTATGGAGGAGAGTTGTGTGTGCTTTTTTCTCAATGCCTCAAAGGCCATTTTCTGCCACCTTCTCCCAAAGCCACAGCTATTTGATCTCCAGCTTCAGGCTCGGTCCAGGCCCAGGATTGTACCTTGATCAGGTAGATTGAAGAGGCTCAAGTTCACAGCCTGGGAGTCAGTAAGATGTCATCTGGGTGGTTACTACCCCCGTCCTGACCTGCCCAGTTCCAATCTTGTTACTCTGTGCCTCATTCCTGTCTTGATAAGTTGATAAGTTCTTAGAGGGTTGGTGCCCTGTCTTACTGTTATCAATTTGTTTTTCACTGTAGAAGAGTTGGGGTGCGGGTGGAGGGTTAGGAAGTGTTACTTGTTGATGTCTATTTTGTGCCAATCACTTTACTCACATCATATTATTTTATCTTTGCCACAGTTTAATGAGGGGCCTCACAGGTAGCTCAGTGATAAAGAATCTGCGGGAGATGCAGGAGACTCAGGTTCAATCCCTGGATCAGGAAGCTCCCCTGGAGGAGGAAATGGCAACCACTCCAGTATTCTTGCCTGGGAAATCCCATGGACAGAGAAGCCAGGCAGGCCATAGTCCATGGAGTCACAAAGAGTTGGACATGACTCAGTGACTGAGCATGCATGCACATTTTCATCGAGTTTAATTTCATTTTACAGATAAGGAAGCTGAAGTGCTGAGAGATCATGGGACTTGCTTAGGGTGACACAGCTAATGAGTGCTGGAGCTGGGGTTCAAGTTTGAATCTGTTGAGCTCCAGATCCCATACTTTCCATACTGTACCTGTCAGGGCCTGTAGTTCACCCATAAATCCCAGTCCATTTATTTGTTCAGTGAGTATTTATTGAGTTCTGTTGTTTTTCAGCCCCTATGCTAGCCACTGGAGAGGCAGTCCCTTCCCACATGGAGCTTAGTACCATCTATTGGGGAAGACAGAGTAATGATGAGTAGATAAGAGTGTTAGAAGGAGATGCTTATCTAGCAATGAATGGGGTTGGGGTATAAATCAAACAAGACCTTTTGGAGGAGAAATGTTTACATTGAGCCCTGTGCTGAAGGGTGGAAGGACCTTGCATAGCGACTGGAAGGAAAGCTAGTTAGGCAGGAACATAGTTAGCAGTTGTGGACTGATGTCCTGCTATTTACTAGAAATCCGCCTTCTGCTGCTGCCTTCCTAGCACAGTGCCTGGCACATGATGGGTGCCCAGTGAATGTTGGCTGAATGAATGAATGGATGGATGAAACAACAAATGAATGGCAATTCTGGAAGTTCATTTTGTTTCTTATGTAATAACGTAAGTTACCTTGGAATGAGTCATAGTTTCAAACAGCCTTTTCCTCCATCTCTTCTTAGCTTTCTGTTGTTTTGGGTTTCCTCGCTATATTTTGAATGTCCTCACACGGGTCCTGCTTTTCACAGCCATGGGGTGTCTTCCTGCCTCAAAGAGAGCAAAAGCTGAACTGCCCCATTATCCTCTTAGTGGCTGCCTTGAGCATGAAGTTTGAAATAGCGTCAGTGATTTGATTTTTTCCTCTGGGGATCCAGCAATTGAAAATAAATGTAGAAAGAGCCCCAAAGGAGGTTTTTCTTGGGGGCATGAGAGATGACAGCACCAGTTATTGGTGCACTTTGACAATGCAGAGTTATGTAAGTGGATGAAAAATAGAGGCTATTCCACCAAAGTCAGCTTGCCTTACTTAAGTGCTTTTATATTCACAAAAGTGGGTGGCCCAGAGTGCTTCTGTAAGTCTGACTATTTGCAAATTCCTAGTTCATGACAGAGAAATAGAATTCTACAGACGGAGGTTCAACAAATGTTACTTTAAACAACAAATATGTGCTGGGTACTTTCACGTTGCATTTAATATCTAAAATATCAACAATATTCTGTTTCTAAAGAAGAAATTTTCAACCAAACAGTTCTGGCGGGAGTAGCACAACATTGCAGAACCTGAAATAGGTGAGAATAGCCTGTCATTAGTATACCTTGGTCCAGAAAAAGTTCCCAGCCACTTTGTATCCCAGTTTTTTCCTAATTTAAGCTCCTGGGTATTCTCTTTCTCTTCTAACTTCTGGGCTGAGGAGTAGGCCTAACTAAATCAGTTTGAAGGTCAGACAATGACAAAACTGAGGAAATGGTCTTTGGTTCTTGTTTGTTTTTCTTTCCTTGGTCCATTCATTCACTCACTCATAAAGCAGTGTTGAATGACTCCTATGTGTAGACCACCACAGATGCAGACAACTTTTACATCCTGTCCTTGCAAAGCTTGCAGTGCCTGGGTAAGACAGATACAAGATGGGGGGTTGGAGGATTGTGGTTTGGGGTGGCATCTAATGCAACACTGATGGCCAGAGAGGGCATCCTAGGAGAAGGTGAATCCTAGGGGTCTGGCAGGGGTCAGCTCTCAGTGAAGACTTACAAAGGCAAGCCCCTCACCCCTCCCTAAGTGAGGCCGGAGCTGGCCAGAGTCCATTCAAGAAGTACTCAGAGTAATCTTGTCCATGTCCCCCACCACAGTAAGAGTAGGGGTATTTAACAGGATGCTGCTGCTGAGTTGCTTCAGTCGTGTCCGACTCTGTGCAACCCCATAGATGGCAGCCCACCAGGCTCCTCCGTCCCTGGGATTCTCCAAAGAGGTAATCAGGAGTCCTGTTACCTTGCTCTTTTAGGAGTTCTTGGAGGTTGATTTTTGGAAGCAGAGTATAGCTGTAGCTAATGGCTTATGGAGAATTCTGTAGTCAGATTTCCACTTGAGATTTCTATCAGAGTCAGGGAAATCAGGTGATCAGTTATGTATGTAGTTATTGTGTCATCCTAAAACCATCTTGTAGAAGAGGGTCCTTTGGCAGGTGCAGGGAGAGGTTTTGGAGCTGGGCTCTGAGGGCTGTAAATTATTTTTCATAGTGTATTCAGAATGAAAAATGCGCACTGTGACACCGAGAGTGCCTCAAGAAAGGAGTCCATTTCTAACTTGCTGATGACCTGCACAGTCATCAAGTCGGAGCACCCTCTCCCCTCGTTTCTTCTCCTGTCCCCACCAGGCAGCTGAGATACAGCCCTTGCATAGTGGCTGATATTGGTTTTCCTGGTGGCTCAGTGGTAAAGAATCCACCTGCAGTGCAGGAGACAGAGGTTCAATCCCTGGTTCTGGAAGATACCCTGGAGGAGGAAATGACAACCCACTCAATTATTCTTGCCTGGAAAATCCCATGAACAGAGGAGTCTGGTGGATTGCAGTCCGCAAAGAGTCGGACACGACTTAGCGACTGAACAACAACAACAAGTGAGTGATGTAGCCATGCAAAGAAAGATGAATAATTCTAAAATGTGGAGTAGAGAGATGGGGAGCAGGAGATGGGGATGGACAGGGAGGCTCGCTCCCAAGGACACACAAAACCCAAGGCTTAGAATTTTTTCTCTGCTTGTCTCAAAGCCTCATTGGCCAAATGAGACTTTCTCAGCTGGACGATCACCAAATTCAAAGCTGGTCTTCCTGGATTTGGAAGCAAGGACAAGGTTTGTTTAATCTGTACTGCTTCCAATCTCTGCTTCTCCCCTTCTTTTTCTGTTGCATGGGACTGACTCCGTATGGGTCTATCACCCCAGAGGTTATGACCCTCTCCCACTTCTGTCCTGCTAGTAGGCTTAGGCAGTGTTCCTTTGATTATGGTTTTATCCCTGAGATTCCAATAAAGACTGAAGTCTGCCAGTAAGCGAGGACCAGTCAGGGGACAGTGGGGCTGGGAAGAGTGCTGTAGTTTCAGAGGTGACCTCTTTGCTGATTTTAGAGCTCTGTTCGGTGCTTGCTGGCCACCTGCCAGTACAGAAGGAGCTCTGGATTCACTAATGCTTGGTTCATGGTTAGACTTCCGTGCTTAATTAGTATTTTTAAGTCATTTTGTCTAAAGGCTTCAAATTTAGAGACGCTAAGTACTCCAGAGATATTTTATGGATCGCAGCTGAGTTTAAAAGGATCTTGCAGCATCCCTCCCCAGCCCTTACTACTGGCCAGCTGCTTCTAATCACATCCAGCAAAGTCCTGTGACAGACTCATTCTTCTTCCAGCTTCTTGCAGAAGATGTCATGCTCTAGGTCGGCCTGGGTCTTTCTGAGAGCTGTAGAACAGTGTCTCCCAAACTGCAGTGTGTGTGCAGATCACTTAGGCATCTTGTTAAAATGCACATTTGATTCTGTAGGTCTGCTCTGCAGCTCTAACAAGCTCCCAGGTGATGCTGATGCTGGGGTCTGAGAACTCCCCTTTTGAGTAGCTAGGAAATTGCTGAATGTCAGGCATATAAGGGGCCTTAGAAATGGATTACCAGATCTGAGCCTGACTGCACAACAGAGGATATAGAGGCCCAGATAAGGAGTGGCTTGCCTGAGGTCACACACCAAATTAGTGGAAGAGACCAGGACTAAATCTCAGTTCATCACTTTCCCTTGATGTTGTATATGCTTTTCATCTGCTGATCTGAAAACTAGAAATAAGGAATGAAGGAAATGAAAATAAGGTTTCCTGTTGGCATTATCAAGTTTTATAGAGCCAAAATGTAATATGTTGTAGTTTAGATCCGCCTGGATTTCTTCTTTCTTAGGTTTTAGTGAGACATTTTCTGTGTTAGGGGTTTCCCTGGTGGCCCAGATGGTAAAGAATCTGCCTGCGATGTAGGAGACCCAGGCTCAATCCCTGGGTCAAGAAGATCCCCTGGAGAAGGGAACGGCAACCCACTCCAGTATTCTTGCCTGGAGAATTCCATGGACAGAGGAGCCTGTTGAGCTACAGTCCATGGGGTCACAAAGAGTTGGACACGACTAAGCGACTGAGCACATAGGCAAGTGGGCACACTTTTCATTCTGTAAATATTTATTGTGTGCCTGTAACATACCAGATGCTGAGCTGTGCGCTTGTGGATGTGGAAGATGAATTCCTAAGAGCTCTGGCTGCAGGAGGCTCCCAACTAGATTCTGCATCACAGTCATCTCTTGGAGTAATATCAAAGTGGGACTCTGGTCTTGGTTGAACGATTTGATAGGTGGGGATTCAGATAGAGGACAGAATTTAGGGTCATACTTGCTGGGTGTCTAGCACAGAGCAGGATGGCATGGTTTCTGGAGTAATGCCCAGTGAGGAAAGCCAAGGAAAAGGTCAAAGCAGGAATGGCAGCACCCTGAGTTTGCTTCTGAGCTGCTAACCTCAGATACTTGAAACCTCTCCTAACTGAGGACAGGGCTAATTGCTCAGGACTGGGCTGGGAAGGTCACTTGGTGAGAACATAGGGCCAGGCACTCTGATACCAGAAAAATGTAATCACGCAGGCTTACCCTCTGTTTACCTGCTCACCCTTCCTGCCTTTGGCTACTTTCGTGTAAGAATCATCTTATTCTGTGGTTATAGAGATTAAGGTGCAGGAAGCTTCTCAGGATCAGGCCCTTTGGGAAATCAGAGGTGCCAAGAGGCTCCCGTCATCACTTATACTAACATCTCCAAGGGCTGAGATATCATTAGGTGTCTGCTGATGAGGCAAGTGACTAAATGCTTCAATGGGAGAAGACTGGATGAATGGGTACTTGACTTGAGACCCCTCAGCCAGGCTGTGTTTGAAATTGACATCCAGGGACCAAGCTGGAAGGGCTGCAGTGTTGGTAGTGCTCGTGACAGTCAAACGGGGAGCAATGCCTGGTGCCTGCTAGGCCCATAGTAAATACGTGTTGACTGAGTAGGTATTGACAAAGTGCTTTATATAGTGTGCAAAACACTTTCCAAGGCATTCCTCTCCCAGACTGTGAGATAGGCAGAGCATTATACCCATTTGATACCAAGGAAGTGGAGGCTCAGGGTGTTACATATTTTGCCCAAGATCACATAGCTGGTAAATGGCCAAGCTGATACTAGAGCTCAGCTGAGTCTCTTTCTAATGTTCTGTCTTTGAAGACGGGTTTGAAAATGCACACAGGTACTGCTGGGGACCTGGCTGTTGCACATTCAATTTTAGGTAGTTATTAAAAAGATATCACTTTTTTAATGCAAAACATTTTTTTTTCCAAAGGAAATGTGCCTCTCTGTGTGCATTTCCCCCAAATTGAGCCCTTGGGTGTCTTTATTTTTAATAAGGAAGGAACACTTGGGTCTGGAACAGCTGAACCAAGCACCATTGCTGCCTACTCATTAGCTCCGTCTAATTAGATTGAAACCAAGGAAGGAAGTGGCAGAAGCAACCATTTTGTTGTAGCAGGAATGGTCACATATGGCCCTGAACCGGCCTTCCTTCTCCAGAAGGCCATTAGGATGCAGCTTGTTTCACAGGACAATAGTATATTTCCATCACAGAGAGAGAGAGAGAGAGAGAGAAATTGAGAGAGACAGACAGAGTGACAGATTGACTTCTGGGACCCTAGAGACTTGGTGACTCATTGTATCTTTTCATTGGCACTCAGACATGTAGGGCAGAGAGGCTAGTGTTTTTTCTTTAAGAACAAACTAGATACAAGCCATTTCTCTGAAGTACTTGGAGGACCTTGGGTTCCTGTAAATAGCTTTAAAAAAAAAAAAAGTACACCTGAAAGGTTTTGTCCCTGAAACTTGGGTCCCAAGTTTGCATGTGAGTAGAACAGTCCTGGCCCTGATCCCAGGCCTGCGGTAGGTGGTTTTGTCTAGTCCTCAGTGGCAACTCTGACCTCTGGGTCTGCTTACTTGAATCAAAGCTTCAGCCGGAATTTTCCATATTCATGCCTCTCTGCTGCTGTTGCTGCTAAGTCGCTTCAGTCATGTCCAACTCTATGCGACCTCATAGACGGCAGCCCACCAGGCTCCCCCATCCCTGGGATTCTCCAGGCAAGAACACTGGAGTAGATTGCCATTTCCGTCTCCAATTCATGCCTCTCTGTTGTTGCACAAATCGTAAGGTAGCAAATGAGGAGAGAAGGAGATTGATCGAACTCCTAGGCCTGTACTTTATGGGAAGGAGCCTTGGGGAGTGCCAAGGGCCAGTTGTGCTTTTTCTGAGACTACTTTCTACCAGCTCCTTGGGCTGGCTTGCTTCCTTTCCCCCTGCCTTTACTCCCATCTCTGTTCCCTTCCCACATCAGCCCCTCTTACTACCCTGTGGTCTCCCCGTTCATCCCTAGTTTTGCCCCCTTTCCTCACCTTCCACACAGGAAATGCCCGTGCACTTCCTTCCTTGCTCAGGGTCTCCCAGGAGCAGTCTGTTCTCCTTGGCAGAGCTTGCGGGGAATTGCTGGCTCTTTCTGGTCTCTTCAACCCATGAATTACCACTGCTCCTTTGCTCAGACCCTGTTTGTAGCCAGACTTAGAGCAATTCCTGATTGCTCAAATTCTCTCCCTGCCCCTGTGCCTTTGCACCTGCCAGTCCTTTGAGAAGATTTTAGTTATTTAGTTTCTAATTCAAGTATATGCCCAGGCAAACTTAGGTGTTTTCTTTCTCTTTTCTACTTTTAGTAATTAGTAATTCGGATGTATTCTTGCTCTTTTTTTAATTGTATAATTTTGTAATCATTTGTTTGAATGTTTATCCCTCTTTCTTACCACAAATACATCAAGCATTTGCTTGTATGTATTGATTGATTGATCAAAAAATCAATTGCTTGTATGTATTTAAGATTGATCAAAAATCAATCTTTTTGATTTTTGGTACTTTTTAAACAGAGAGCATATTTATGTATATATTTATTTATTTATTTTGGCCACACAGCTTGCAGGATGTCAGTTCCTCCACCAGGGAGCAAACCCAGGCCCCACACAGTGGAAGTGTACAGTCATACACTGGACTACCAGGGAATTCCCATCAGGTAGCATTTTTCAAATGCAAAACTTAAAAAAAAAAAAAAAAAAAGCTAAATGTGCCTCTCTGTGTGCATTTTTACCAAATTGGGTTGAATCCTTGGGTCTCTTTATAAAATAAATATATGAATATAAATGTCTGCTTTGTGCTATTACTATCTAGCCATTGTTGAGTTCTGACTCTGAGTCAGACATTAGGCTACAGTTAGGGCTTTCCATTCACTCATTTCCTCCTCCATGGGCATAGAGCTTATTATTTTCTCCACTCTGCTGCTGCTGCTGCTAAGTCACTTCAGTTGTGTCTGACTCTGTGCAAACCCATAGACGGAAGCCCACCAGGCTCCACTGTCCCTGGGATTCTCCAGGCAAGAACACTGGAATGGGTTGCCATTTCCTTCTCCAGTGCATGAAAGTGAAAGTGAAGGTGAAGTCGCTCAGTCATGTCCAACCCTCAGCGACCCCATGGACTGCAGCCTTCCAGGCTCTTCCATCCATGGGATTTTCCAGGCAAGAGTACTGGAGATGGGTGCCATTGCCTTCTCCGTTTCTCCACTCTATAGACTAGGAAATTGTGACTTAGAGTTTTTCAGTGACTTGGAAAGATCCCAGAACTAGTAATTAGTAGATCCGGGGCTCAGGCCAAGCATGCTAAATACTGTAGATATAACATGCAATATGTCATCAGCTTTTCCCTCAAGGAGCTTGTGGTCTAGTTGGTGAGACAGGTAAGTCAGTATCAGGCCAGGATGCTGAGTCCAGTGCTGAAGGGGTGCAGGGTGCCTCAGGGGGTGGGGAGGGCAATGTGGGGCTGTGCACACCCACCCTGCTCTGTGTCCCGGCACCCAGCCCTGTGTTGTTTCCCTCTGTGACCCACACTCCGCATCTCACTCCTCTTTTGTTCCACTTTGTGTTTCTCATCAGTCCTTCTGCAGCGCCTCCTCCATCAAGTTTGGAACGTGTGCTGTCTCCGTCCTGCCCCATTCATACCAACCGCCCCAAGTGGGTGAGGGCGTGGGTGAGAGTGGGATGGTTTCTGGAGTACCAGGAGTCTCTGGAGATTGCCTGTGCTTAGCTCATTTGTCATTGCCTCGGCTTCCTGGAGCGTTTCCATCCTAGGAAAATTTTTCTTGGCCTCAGGACAGAACTTCTAAGAACATGTCCCAGGATTGGGCCCTCTGGCACCCTGTCTCTCTCACCCCACAGGCTCTGGCTAGGCCTCTGCCACGCACTGGATTCTTGCAGGTCAGAGAGCTCTGAGACGTGACCGCTGTTCTGCAGGGGCTTGGGATACAGTAGCCCAGACCAGGTGAGGGGCTGAGGCCTACGTAGGTCTGGAGGGTGATCCCTGGGCCTGTGGCAGCACTGAACCAACACAGGAATCAGGTGTGAGGAGAGAAGGTTGCACCTGCGGGGACCTCATAGATGAGTCCCCTGGGGTTGGAGGTGCGGTGGACTGTCTGAGGTCAGAGTAAGGAGAGATGTGAGCTAGCCCCAGGATCTTACCCACATTTCTCCCTGTTAGAGTAACCCCCCATGTGGATGTTAGTGTCAAACCAGGCAGAGGCTCTAAAGGATAACTGTTTTGATCCAACATCAAAAGAGGCGAATCCAGTGCCTACAGAAAAAAATATTCTAATTCTTCAGGGGCACAAAGAAAGGGAATAAAAGAGTGGGGAGCAAAATATAAGGAGCCCCTCCTGTGTGTGTTGTGCCAGGTTATTATGTAATAATATGTGTGTTAGTTAAGTTCATAGCAACCACCTGAATCTTTATTTATTGATGGGGAACTGAGACTGAAGTCATGTCGCTGGTAAACAGAGAGTAGCCTTTGAAGCCTGGTCAGTCCTAAGCATTTCCTCAGCTTGCTGCTGTTCCCCAGGCACTGAAAAATACCCGCAGAAGAGACGATTGAGGAAGCTTAACATACCACACAGGAAGCCTCAGACTAGCCCCTATGAAAGTGCCAACCAAGGAGCAAAAAGTTGTTAATAAGATCTTTGTCAGCAGGGGCTAGGAAAGAAGCCCTATGTTTTCTACCAAGAGTGGTGGAAGGTTCTTTTGACCTTCTCTTCCCTGCCCTGGGCATGGCGGTCTCTTCCTGGGGTCCTCCACAAGCTCTGGGTATGACCCCACAATCTCTGAGGGAGCCCTCTGTCTCACCCCATCTGTTGGCGTCTTGATGAATAACCTCAAGACGATTTAGGCTGGCCTTCCGGAGCCCTCTCCATGAGTATGTGTGATCTGTCTTACTGCCAGAGCTCATTTGGGCTCCTTTAATAATTGAAGGCCAATGTTAAACGTTTCAGTTTGTCCTTCGCAGACAGGAGCAGTTTTCTGGGTGTAAGTGATATGCCCCGTCCCCCAAGGACGCTGTGTTTCCTAAAGTGCAGCTGATTCAGCACGCTCGGTTGTGGCCGCCAGGTCACCGAGGTTTCTTCAAGTCCTCCTTTCAAGAGCCATCTCTCCTGTTTCACCTTTGTGAACAATCCTGGGAGGCTCCCTGGCTAGGGCCGGAGATCACTTGACTGGGAATTTGGACTAAGAGGGGTGATCTATGGCAGCCGTTTCCCACTGTTCAGAGGAGTCAGTGCCTTTTGTCACTTCAGCACAGAACGAGGGGCCACTGCAGGTGTAGGTACCATCTGTTTACCCTGTACTGGTCATTCGAGGACAGTTCTAATTGCAGTCTCCCCAAGTCATGTACTTGTTCTTGCCTCCAGGCCCCTCTGCCTTCCTCACCTTCCCCGCACCCTGCCGACCTCTGTTCCTCCTTCTGGCTCGGTCAGGTTGGCTCTCCCAGGGGCTCTGTGGTAAAGGGTCTTTCTCTGCATGTCACGGCCCTCTGTGTCTCCTCTTTCCTGGCACTCAGCCCCATGTGTGGAGTTGTCTATTTACTTGTCTTTCCCTGGTGGACTGAGAGCTCTTGGGAGATGATGGGATAATGAACCAATGAACAAATGGAAGTAGTTTGTAAATTCTGCTGCTGGAAAAATCACAATAACAATTAAGGAGGAAAGTTGACGTTTATGGAGGACCTATTCTGGCCCGGGTGCTGGGCTGGCTCTGCCATCTCATTTAATCTTCACAATGGCCTTGGATGGTGGATGCTAGAGGTTACATAAAGAAGTCAAGCTTTCTGCAGTGTTTCATTGTGATCCTTCCGGTTTGGGACTGACTCACCACAAATGACCTGCCTTATAATTTAATAATGAGAACGTTAGAAACTTAAAAAAAAAAAATGCTTTCTTTTAATTTTGCAGTTTCACAGCTTCAAGTTTTAGCATCGAGTACAATAATATATCAGATGACTGTCAAAATGCAGCACCAACTCTTTTGCTGGAAATAATTACAGTTTGCCAACCCTGTTTATTTTAAGCGGCTCCAGTGCCTTAATGTACTGTGCTGTAAATTGAGCCTGTGATGTATGGATTATGCAGGGGGATTGGAAAGGCAAGGAAGCCAAGGGCAGATCCACTGGATGGGTGGTAAAAAAGGAACTAGAACATGTCCCTTTGTTAAATACATTCTCCTGAAGATGTGTTTATAATTTGACAAGTTAGACAGCTGGAAAAATTAGGAGCTGCTTTGCTGGAGAACTTGGCCTGATTCTTCAGACTTGCACTTGGAAAATGAAGCCATTGGTTCTCTTGGTAATTCTCTGGTCAAAGTGCTTGTTTCTCAGGCCATAGGCAGTTCAGGCCCCAGCCAGGCCGAGTCTGCTGTCTTTTAGGCCTGGTTGCTGTTGGTTCTAATTTCACATTTCTTACTGCCTTCTTATTGCCTCCTAAGTAGACCACTGCCCCCTCTAAGTTGTCTAAAGCAAGACTCAGCCTGGCAGAGTGGAAGCTGGAGTTAGATTTGTGTTTGAATATAGGCTGCCACTTTTATTTAGGGAAAGTTGTGTGACCTCTCTGAGCCTCATTTTCCTCATCTATAAAAGGAGGTTATTCACTGAAAAATTATTTATTGAGTGTCTGTTATGTGCCAGCCACTATTCAAGGCATTTGGGAAATAGAAATTCCTGGTAGAATTTACATTTTATTGAGGGGAGACAGACATTAAATTGTAAACATAGTGATTAAGAAAAGTGTATCATGTGTTAGAAGATAATGAGTACAAGAAAAAGAAGAAAAGATAAAGAGAGTGGGGTAAGGACTTTGGGAATTCCAGAGGGAAGCTGGGACAAGTGTGGGTTGCAGTCTTCAGTAGGCCTCATTGAAGTGGGGGTATTTAAGAAAAGATGTGGGGTTGGTGAGGGCTTCCCTGGTGGCTCAGAGGTTAAAGCATCTGCCTCCAATGTGGGAGACCTGGGTTTGATCCCTGGGTTGGGAAGATTCCCTGGAGAAGGAAATGGTAACCCACTCCAGTATTCTTGCCTGGAGAACCCCATGGACAGAGAAACCTGGTAAGCTACAGTCCATGGGGTCACAAAGAGTCGGACACGAGGGGATGGCCATGCAGGTATCTGGTGAAGAATGTCCCAATCTGAAGGCCCTAAAGTGGGGGTGGGCTTAGCATGTTTGAGAAACAGCAAGGAAGCCAACATGGCTCAAGCAGACAGAGTGAGCATGGGCAAGAATAAGGGAAACTGAGGACAGAGGTCATGGCGATCATTGCCCTGGGGTTATGAGGACTCAGTGAAAAGGTATCTGTAAGGCACCTTGCTCTTCCATTGGATTTCCAGGTTTCCCAATGGCATTTTCACTCTCCAGTCACCCAGGCTCCAAACCAGGGCTCGAACCCACACACCCTGCATTGGAAGGTGAAGCCTTGACCACTGGACTGCTGGGGAAGTCCCTCACACCCTCCGTGTCTTTGTTCACACTCTTCCACCTGCTGGAAGTTCCGGTTTTGCCTAATCTGTGATCTGCCTGCTTTCCTGGACTCGGCTTTAGATGGTCCTTGTGAAGTCTCCCCTGATTCTTGTATCCTAAGTGATCTCCCCCTTCTCTGAACTGCCACAGCATTTCTCTTGTCATTCACAGCTTTCCACCTTGGATTTTAGGTTGGGATGCAGGTGTGTGTACTTTATTTCCCTTCTAGGACTGTGAAGTCATTGAGGCATGGGTCATTTTCGTCTTTTACCACCCATAGCACGTGGCACAGCACCTTTTCCAGAGGAGGCACTCAGTGAATCTTTGAGTGAGAGACTGAGTGGATGTTTCCCAAGCCAGAACATCTGGAGAGGGACTTGCCTTGGCAATTCTTCCCCTTATGCTGATAGGAATGCGGTACTAACAAGTTTCTGGAGTCCGGGTGTATTGAGTCTGCGTGGAGCTGCTATCGTCTGGTGCTATAACTCAGAAGGCATTTTCTCGTAGAAGTCATGATGTAAATAGTTGTTAGGACTAATTCCATTAGGAGTTCCAAATATCTGACTTAGAATCACACACTTTTGGTGGCTTGTTCATTCATAAGTTGGGGACTGCTTCTTTTTTTTGTGAAGATGCCCGTTTGTACTGGCAGGCAGGCAGTGTCTGCTTAGCCAGACTGCCAGCCACTATCCAAAGGCACTCTGAGGTGAAGAAAGGTTACAGAGAGATAACCAGCTCTACCACTTATTAGCTGTGTGATTTTCAGCAAGGTACTTTACTGACCCGAGCCTCGATTTTCTAATCTGTAAAGCAGGAATAAAAATTTCTACCACTAGGCTTAATGAGGATCAGCAAGGTAATCTGAATAAAGGACAGTTAGTCCTAATAAGCACTTATAAATGTCATTTAACAACATTCAAAACAAAAGAACATTTATTTTCCTTTTATTTTGTGCATTTTGGAAGTTTCTGTGGTCTAGGACAGTGCTGCTCAGATATTATGGTGGGTGCGAATCACCTGGGAGCTTCATTAAAATGCAGAATCTGGTTTTGTAGGTCTGGGATGGGGCCTGAGATTCTGTTTCTAATATGCCACACCGCTGATCCCGGGACCATATTTGGAGTAGCAAGAGGTTAGGGTGACGGCTCTCAAGCTAAGGCCTGCCTCCAGGTCACCTGGTAAGCTTGTTAAAATTGGATTTCTGGGCCCCTCTGCTAATGATGTATTCATTCAGTACATCTGGGCTGGGGTCTGAGAATTTTCATTTCTAATAACCTCCAAGATGATGCCAATACTTTCTGGTCAGGGACCACACTTTGAGAACCATTGTGGTTGTGAGGTAATGGGGATGAAGTTAATAAGAAAAAAGAGGGAAGTAATGGTAATTCTTGAATGCCAGGGTACTTGTGCTCTCTGCTCTTTTAGTTGTAGAAGTCCATATGATAGTTATTGACTGACAAGGCTCTGGAATGTCTTATTAATAATTAAATAACGAC
The DNA here is from genome assembly GCF_032452875.1 of Bos javanicus. Lineage (NCBI taxonomy): Eukaryota > Metazoa > Chordata > Mammalia > Artiodactyla > Bovidae > Bos > Bos javanicus. The sequence goes on from NC_083882.1 coordinate 34,706,998, forward strand.
AACAAGCAACACTTGCTGAGCACTTATTATGTGCCAGGCACTGTGCCAAAAGCTTTATATAGTCCCACTTAATTCTGATAAAAATTCTATTGAAGTGGATACTGTGACTTTTCTGTCTTGGTGTTTCCCATGTTAACCGATTTGTAAGAGTCAACGGGTGTGCTTGCTAAAAATACACATTTCTAGGTCTCTACCCTGGTGATTTAACTTGGTGAGGCCTAGTGTCTCTGGTGGTTCTTACAGTCAGGTAGACCTGGAACTCTCTCCTCTAGATAATCCTCTCTCTACTTCTCTTTCATCTATGTCCAATATTAAAACTGCCAGTTTCAAAGAAATACTGTAATAGAGGGGCGTCCCTAACTTCCCAGGTGGCTCAGTGGTAAAGAAACTGCCTGCCTCTGCAGGAGATGCAGGAGACCTTGGGTTTGATCCCTGGGTTGGGAAGAGCCCCTGGAGTAGGAAATGGTAAACCCACTCTAGTATTCTTTCCTGGAAAATTCCATGGACAGAGGAGGCTGGCCGGCTACAGTCTATGGGGTCACAAAGAGTCAGGCACGACTGAGCACACGCACACACACGCAGCAATAGAACGCAGTATATTTGACATTAAAAGTTACATTAAGTCCAGTTTTTCTTTGCTGTTTCAGAAAACCCTTTGGGAGCCCTAGATGCCTTGGCAGTCCACATTTTGACCATCTCTTGACTGTAAAGGTGCAGAAAGACTAGGTGATGGAGCATTCTATTTATTAGAAGGCCAAGGAAATCTAGGCCAGGCAAGGAAGCCCAGGCCAGCCAAGGAAGCCCTGGCTGACTGTATAATATTTGGCTGTCTTGAGGAAAAGCATTTTGTTTGGAATATTTTTCTAGGAAATTGGTCTCCATCACATCCAGATGGATCCTATGATTCTACAAGATTTTAAGAAAGATGAAAAAAAAATGTTGTACTTGCTTCTCTATGGTCAGGGCTTGTTTTCCCACAACAAAGCCAGCCTCTTGCTTGGAGCACACATACCCCATCACTTCATCAACAGCCCCAGTTGATGGTCTCCCTCACCTTGCCAGGGCCTTAAGCTCTTCTCTGGTTTTCCAGCCACTGGCTTCTTTGCATAGGATTTTGCACTTAGCCTGGGGTTGTGTATTCCGTATTTCATTGAAACTATGGCTAAGGATAGAAAATGGGAAATGTTTCGAGTTATATTTACAGTTGGAAATAACTAACTGCTCGCCTACTCTGGGGAGGGAGGAGGTCCTGTCTGCCTGTCTTGATGGGGGTGGTGGAATGGGGCAGTGAGGTGTAGCAAGGATGAAGTTGTCTGTTAAATGTACCATGTTTTAGCCATCAGGAAAGATTGTTGTGAAACCAAAGAAAATTGAGACTTTCTTTAGTTCTGTTGATGCTAATCTGAATTACTTTTTGAGCCATTTGATGTAACAGCTCTCAGAGTAACTTTCTGATGCTAATAGGAGCAGTATTTCAGTTTGATGGAATGAGCACTGGACCCAGAGTCAAAAGAGGTAGGGACTCAGGTCAGCTCTCCCTCTGATTTCTTCTGTGTTCTTAGGTTAGTTAGATAATCACCTCTCTGGATATCACCTTTATCTTTAAAATGAGGAGATTGAGCTCAGTGATCTCAGGATCAGCTTGATATTCTGTGCTCTTTTGATGACCTATTCCCAGGAACATGTGCCATCATAATAACTTGTCCCAAAATGCAGTCAAATTCACCCACCCAACCACTATCTATTGAGCATCTAGTCTCCAATATTTCAAGTACTGCCCTGTATACTATGGGTGATGTAGCTGTAGATAAACCACACAAATCCATTCACTCATTCATTCTTTCATTCATTCATATACAATCATTTATTTATTGAGCATCTATTATGTGCCAAGCACTATGCAAAAAGCTATGAATGATACAACAGTAAATTAGACACAGGTTTCATTGTCACATAACATGCTGTCTTAGGGGTGGATAAGTTGTGTACATACTGTAACCACTGTCTCTAAAAGAGGCCCTCTCCTTTTTCTCTCTGTCTCCTTACCCTACTTTTAATAGCATTTATCACCTGACCTTGTATTATTTGTTTTGTATCTGACTATCAGAATGTAAGCCCCATGAGAGCAGGGGTTTTGTTTTGATCACTGCTATACTCTAGCACCTAGGTTAGTGCATGGATAAAATAAACACTCAGTAAAATCTTTTAAAAGTAAAAATACACAAGAAGCTAGAAATTATGTCTATTTATATAAAACTTCCCTTCAGCTCAGTGAAGAGAAAGGTTACTTCTAACTAGGACAATGATCTTTAAATCCTGCACATTAGAAACACCTTGTGAACTTAAAAAATCAGTTGCCAGGTCCCACTGCATATGAAGTCAGCGTCTCTGAGTGATGGTTGGACATCAGTATTTTATAGGAGTTTCCCAAGTAAAGATAATGGGTAGCTAAAATAATGTAAACTAGCAAAATCAGGGAAAGCTTCATAGAAGAGGTAGGGTTTGAGATGGCTTGAAAATCTGGTAGGATTTGGATAAGAAGGAAGCATTCCAGATGGAGTACACAGCATAGACAAAGTGCAAATACAAGAATTACAGGCTGAGTTCAGGTATCAGAAGGAGTTCATTTGGGGCTGGAGCCTAAAGAGCATGAAAAGGAATAATTAAAGCAACATTTATAATTGTTGGCTGTGGCCAGCTAGAGAAGGTCTTTGAATTCTAGGCTTAGAGATTTCAACTTCATTCAGTTTTGCAGTCAGAGAGAACTATGAATGGTTTTTAAACAGAAGTGATATCATCAGACTTTTCCCTGACTGCTCTTAGAGGATGAATGGGTTGGAAGCTGACAGGGAGGCCAGATAAGAGGTAGTACCATGGTCCATGTAATTTGGGCTCAGCGTAGGGTTGCATCACTGGTGTTAGAGACAAGGGTTGAGGTACAGCTAGGCTGCAAAGCCTGCCCACCCTCCAACTGTGGTCTTCTTTGAGGGATCTTGGTGGAATCACTGGCATTGCAATGATCAGTACCTTTTGATCATGCCAGGGGAGCCAAGTGCCATTGCATCCCTAGGCCAGTTTTGTCCTAGGCGTAACTGATGAATTGATAGTGCTGTTAAGGCCTCCTTCCTGAAACGATAGGCCATTTTATCTAGGGAAGAATTTTTACACATGAAACTCAGAACCTTTGAGACAGAGGTTTCTGTTATTTTAATGTGGCAGTGTGTGCGTTTACTTCATCTCTGGTTAATTCCAGCACCATGGATACCATCGGGTATGATGACCAGTATCTGGAGCTGCTAATTTCTTAAGCTTTGTCTGGGTGTACTGAGGACAGCCTGCCTCCAGAGACAGCTTTGAGCAAGGGCCGGGAGCCATGGGCCAGGGGGTATATTTCCAGGAGCCACTCATTATCTGAATATGTTCATCTACAAAGAGCTGAAGTTTCTGAGTGCACAGGACATCTGCATAGGCTAGGACACCATATGTGTGTGGGGCTGGAGGAAAGCAGGGTTGATGGGGGGAGGTTGTGATTGGGTCTAGTTTGATGATACAGGCTTGTGCAGAGAGGACTGCCTGCCCTTGGCCAGATGCTGCCTGTAGCTGGTGCATCCCCAGGGTCATATGCTACTCAAAAGGACAGGCAAAGCCAGAGTTGCTAGTACAGATTATTTTTTTCCTCCCTGGATCTGTTTTGCCAGGGTTGACCTTATTCACAGTCAGTTTCAGAATGTCAGTCCCTCAGATAGGCACTGACTTTACAGCTTGCAAGGAGCTTTCACACCCTTTTTATCTCATTGGAATCTCACAACAGTCCTGTGACTTAATTAGGACAGGAGTTGTTCATCCATTTTATTGATGAGAAAACTGGGGTTGGGATGGGCTTAGGTAGCTTATTCTAAAGTCATGTAGATACAATGCATAAAGGCTGGGGCATTTCCATGCAAGAGCCAAGAGGCCAATGGTTGGGGCTGCTTTAACGGCATTTATGCACACGGCAATAGGAAAAGTTAAGGTTTTGGGACCTGCACGTCTGTCTCTCCATTCCTTTCAGAGGTAGTTCTGGCTTGTCCTCTATGAGTCTCATAGTATAATGATGCTTAGTCATATCATCAATAAGACGTCCATACTGTGATAGTTACTCACACAAAATGACACATGACTCTGTGCCTGCTGGGCTCTGATCTAGCTTGCAGGTTCATCCTTGTTAGCACCATTCTTTGCAGCAGCATCTCCCGCTGGAAATGATAACATATTGGGCCCCTCATATCTCGGAGCACGTTCATTTATCAATGGGTTCCTTCCCTTCACAATGAATATGGAACAACTTAGAAGCACCAGATGCCTTGGGACAGGAGAAGCATGGCTCTGGTCAACATTCATAATAATAGATGGCCAATTACATTGTTCCTTTCACTTACCAAGTGTAACATATCTCATATGTTCCTTTAAAGAATTCTAGGAAATGGGTATTATATTCCCATTTTACCAATGAAGAATCTAAGCTCCCTAGAGAAAAACAAAAGGCTTGGCTTGCCCAAGGTCCCAGAGCCATCTCACTCCAAACTCTGTTCTCTCTCCATTGTTCTCCTGGCTTCTCCTACCAGTACTCTTTGATCTCTTAGACTTGTTCTGGCATAAGCTCCAGCTTTTTCTGTGATTCCAAGCTAAACTATTTATTACCTTTTCTGCAGCTTCCCTATCTTTTTAGTCTTGGAAGTGTTCCATAGAATTCAGCAGGAAGGAGCTTGTTTCTCTCAGACCCTGAGATTTTTCTGTGACTTCCCATGCTGACCATGGAACCCCATTCATCTCTCTTAGCTAGAGCTCCTGCTGGTCTCTGCCTTTATTTTTCCCACGGTCAAGTTTACCCTTGATCTGAACCATAAACCCTTGTCCTTTTTCTCCTAATCTGTTTAATATTTCTCAAGGTTCTTCCTGTCAGTCTTGCCTCTGTGACAGACTAAGGCTCCCCCTCCTATCAGGAAGGCTCCGTTTCCTGCATATATTTATTCATTCATTCACTTACTCATCAAGCATTTCCTGTATGCCGATGTCAACCACTGTGTTTAAGGACTGGGGGCTCTGAGTTGTTAAAACATGGTTGAGGAAACCATAAAGAATCAGGAGCCTTTATGGTTCAATTTGCTAATGATTGTTAAGGCATAAACAAATGTTTTTGTGGGAGCATAGGAGGAGGGACATGTGATCCAGATTTGACAGAGGGCAGGAGGTGGTCGGAGAAGGCAATGGCACCCCACTCTAGTACTCTTGCCTGGAAAATCCCATGGACAGAGGAGCCTGGTAGGCTGCAGTCCATGGGGTCGCTAAGAGACGGACATGACTGAGCGACTTCACTTTCACTCTTTCATGTGTTGGAGAAGGCAATGGCAACCCATTCCAGTGTTCTTGCCTGAAGAATCCCAGGGACGGTGGAGCCTGATGGGCTGCCGTCTGTGGGTTGCACAGAGTCGGACATGACTGAAGTGACTTAGCAGCAGCAGCAGCAGCAGGGGGTGGTCAGAGAAGTTTTCTTGGAGGAGAGCCTGATATCTGAACTGAGTCCTAAGGGATGGGTTGAAGTTGGCTTAGAGAGAGTGGTGGTGGTGGTGGTTTGGGGGAATTGTGGGGAGAGCAGAGTGCCAGTTAGAAAGATCTGCTTATATAAAGGCCCAGAGCATCAAGTTTAGGGAATTGCAAGCACTTTGACCTGATTGGAGTAGAGATTGTAGGGATGGTGAGGATTAGGCAAGAGAAGTAGTCTGGAACCAGATTGTACAGGACTTTTATTTCATTCTAAAGGTGATGAAGGGTCATAGAAAGATCTTAAGTAGAAGAGCAACTTGTTAAGCATAGCATTTTAGAAAGATAGATACGGTGACAGGGGGAAGAATGGATCGGAGAGAGACAGAAGAGGTGAGTCAGAAGTCTGTGGCAGTAACTGAGGCCTGAGCCGATGAGAACTTGAACTAAGGTTAGGGCAGCAATAACGGACAGACTGAGTGAATGGATTCAGAATATGCGGAAGGTGGAATTTCTGGAGCTACTAACTGGTTAGCTGTCCACGCGACTGAGAGGACACGTGCTCTTTTGTCTCTCCCTTACGTGTGCTACCTTGCCTTCTCCTTTATGCGATCCCTGTTTGCAGTCAGAAGAGAAATCTGATGTTTGTTTTCCAGTTGGCTTTCTTCCCTTAGCCCATTCTCCCTGCAAGGTCCTTCTTCTTCTGGCTAACCCTACCTTTATTATCTGTCTGGTCAGTGTCCAGGGCATTTTTTTTCTGTTTGTACTTGGAAACAGTGACACTGCAGATCAACCAAGAGGTATCACTCAGGTTTCCTCTGGTAGCCATCATTCCCTCTCTGTCTGGATAGTGCCAGCCTCTTCTAAGAGGCTACCTGGTGGGGAGGGAGATACAAGGTGACTTTATTTGCTAAGTTGCCACTAAAGGAGGAGAGGACGAGTGTTTTGCATTTTTGGAACAGAAAAATATTTAAACACAGAAAAGAGCATGTAACTACTCCCCATCAAGAGAAGAGGAAGCGTGGTGTGGGCAGATTGAGATGCTCCAGGTTGGTGACACTTGGAACTGTCCTCTCCATGGCTGTGCTGATGGGTTTGATCTTTTACGGAATAGAATAGAGCATCAGCACCAGAAGGGGCCTTAGAGATCATCCAGCTCATCTTCCTTGTTTTGCAGAAGACTCAGATCTCTTGGAGAAGGCAATGGCAACCCACTCCAGTACTCTTGCCTGGAAAATCCCATGCACGGAGGAGCCTGGTAGGCTGCAGTCCATGGGGTTGCTAGGAGTCGGACACGACTGAGTGAATTCACTTTCACTTTTCACTTTCATGCACTGGAGAAGGAAATGGCAACCCACCCCAGTGTTCTTGCCTGGAGAATCCCAGGGACGGGGGAGCCTGGTGGGCTGCCGTCTATGGGGTTGCACAGAGTCGGACACGACTGAAGCGACTTAGCAGAAGAAGTAGCAGGAGATCTCTAGGGGATGGTGTGGTTTGCCCAAGGTCACGATTAGCTAGTAGCAAAGCTAGGACCAGAACCAAGGCCCTCTACTTCAGTTTTTGTTTCGGTCGCTCTATAAAAGTACATGATTCTTTTTTTCCATAAAAAAAACTTTTTTTTTTTTTTTTTGACAGTTTGACAGTCTGGAGAATTGGACTTACAGGCTGCTTTAGCAATAAGTGTATATTATTAGATGGTTTCCCACACCCCCCACTTCCAAAGGGACTGGAAATAGCCTGTCCAAGATTGCAGGGTGAGCGAGGGGTAGAGGGGTCTCCAGACTTGGACTCTAGTGTTCTTTCCAGCACAGCCCAAGGTCTCACCCAGGGCCCAAGACTTGGACAGCTTGGCTCTAAAGACAACGGACAGACTCATTCTTCAAATGCATCACAACCACAGTCGATTTCATAAGATCCAAAAGACACGATTTCCTTCTTTTCTCTTTTTTCCTTGAGTGTTCTACTTCTTCTTTTTTTTCTTATTTGACAAAAGTGTATAGTGGTGGAAATGACGTCAGTTTAATCAGGCTGCTTGACACAGTACTTTTCCACTGAATTTACTAGGAACCGTGAATTTGTTGTAGCAAACGGCCCTGAAGGCTGCAGTGTCTGATTGGCATGCCAGAAGCATCACTAGCGAACAGCTAAATAGAGACTGGGGAGAAAACTGGGTCAGGAAACAGGCCTCCTGTACCTGCAGCGGCTGCGGAAGGCGGCGCACAGGCGGCAGGTGGCCACAGCATGGCACTGTCTCCCAGAGCCTGCGCCGGCGAGCACCCCGCCCCCCAAGCTCTGCGCTGCAGCACCCCCCACCCACTTTCCTTTGCAGGTGATCCTTCCTGTGGCCATTTTGCCTTCTGTTTCTCTACAACTGCAAAGCTCTTATATCTGGCAGCTCAGGAATGGCTTTTTCTTAATTAAAAAAAAAAAAGCCAATGATTGGTTCACATGGAACCTTCATTAGCCACTGGTGTTCCAAACCGTGGAGCATGTCTTTTGGTTTTCCAGAGCTGGATTTGTCAAGGGGTTTGAGAGTCCTGCACAGTGTTGAGGAAAGGCTTGGTCCTGTTGCAGGAAGGGGGACCCCTTCCAGGGCCCGAAACGGGGCTCTTGTCTAACACTCGGAAATGAATTGTCCGAGGAGACACATGTGCTAACAAAGCAAGAGATTTTATTGGGAAAGGGCACCCGGGTGGAGAGCAGGAGGGTAAGGGAACCCAGGAGAACTGCTCTGCCACGTGGCTTGCAGTCTCGGGTTTTATCCTGATGGGATTAGTTTCCAGGTTGTCTTTGGCCAATCATTCTGACTCAGAGTCCTTCCTGTGGTGCACGCCTTGTTCAGCCAAGATGGATGCCAGAGAGAAGGATTCTGGGAGGTGGTCGGACAGGTGGTGTCTCCTTTTGACCTTTCCCGAACTCTTCTGGTTGGTGGAGGCTTATTAGTTCCCTGTTCCTCACCAGGACCTTCTGTTGTAAAACAACTCATGCAAATGGTTACTATGGTGCCTGGCCAGGGTGGGCGTTTTCAATAAGTGTGCTTCCCCTAACAGTCCCATTTCCATTTGCCTTTCTCCTGATTTCCCTTCCTTCCTCTCTCACCCTGCACCCCCCAAAGATGATTGAATTCATCTCTGAAAGTCTCAGTGCTGAGCACCAAGATAGATCAGGGTCTCCTAAAAGGAGATGGGAGTGATTATGCCAGAAGGTTCAGGGGCAACTTCTTGAAGGCAGTGGCATTCAAGCTAGGCTTTGAGCAATGAATTGGGTCAACATGGCAGACACTGAGGGGAGGATGCTGGTGGTCTGCCAATGCTGCCTCTGGACTGCCTTGTGGTGACTGGAGACCTCCCCACTGTTCTGGGGCTAGAATCTATCTCAGTGTGTAGGAGCTGATAGATCCTCAAGAATCTGTTCTTCTAGCCTCCTTATTTTGTAGATGGACAAATGAAGGCACGAGAGGAAGGGGCTGGAAGATAGGCAGCTCAGTGTTGTTGTAACCATACTCTGCACAGTCATGCACTTGGCCTCATTTCTGACAGAGTCCTGAGAACATCTACTCCTCCTTCTGGGTTTCACTCCTATCATTGTTTTTTGATCCCATCATGTGAACTCAGAGATGCTCAGTGGTCTCTACTTATTAATTACCAGTTAGGGAACAGACCTGGGTCCTGCTGGCTCTGGACTCCTAGATCACTTGGATCCTTGATGGTTAGTTACATTCCATTCCTTCCTCAAGCCAAGCCAGATCAGGCCAGGACTGCTTTTTCAGAAGGGCTGGTGCCTCCCCAGGAATGCTTGGTAGAAATGGGTCTTGTCTCAGAGCAAGGGCTCAAATTCTCACAGTCAGAAAAGTTGAGCATGGCAGGAATCCAGGTCATTGAATTTTTATGTTATTCTGTGAGAGAATTTGGCTCATTTTGGCTGAAAGTTGTTTTTAATAAAATATGCTTAAATTTACTGAAATTTGCTTTAAATACAACTTTTGCCTGACCATTTTAATTCTATACAGCATCTCTTTTTCCCTTTTAAGGCAAAATCAGAGAGTGAGAATAAAACAACCTCCCTAGTACTTTTCCCTGAATCTTTTGGATAGTCTCAATTCAATATGAGGAGTTCTGTCTTTGGATCAAGTATTGATGTTACAGTTGAAATGCAGAAATGTATACCAATTTTGGATAGATGCACCAAAGTTTGCTGAGCAAATGAACAATCTGCACAGGATCTTTCAAAGCCAACCTCAAGGCCAGCTTGTTTTGGAATACAGTTGATATTGATAACTCACATGTCAGGTAGCCTCTGGCGTGAGATAAGTGGAATGAACAGAAGAATAAGCCCCATTAGAATAGTCATCAGACATTCCAGTTCTGAAGATCAGCCTTTGATGGTCCTGGTAGTTGGATGGCCAGAACAGATCCTGTCCTTTTCAAATCAGAGGTTCTTTTATTTTATTTTAGGTCAGAGCAGGTGGTTTTAAATGCCTCTAAATAATTTTCCTGGCTTTAGAAGGCTATATTCACTTGCAAATTAGTAGGCCTAGCATCTAATTGGTATTTGCTGAAAGAAAGGGAAAGAAGGAAGGGAGGGAAGGAAAGAAGAAATGCTTCTTGATACTTGGCAGGTTTCCACCCAGAGGCTGACACATTCATAGAAATTTCCATATATTCTCATTTTAGGGTCATACTAGGACTTGTCACTAGAGTGAACATCATCTGAACATTCGTAGAAGTGGTTGGAAGAGACAGAAAAGCTGGAGAGAGATTGTAATTTGAAGTTTGTCAAGAGCCACTTATCTTCCTTAACACAGTTACATAAAGGAAGTGAAAGGTAGGAGTCACAGTAGAATGCCCATACAGGCTCAGTGTGGCTTGGCCAGGGTCCTCTATAGTCTTTCCTGAGCTTATCCACCCCTGGCCTTGGCCTCATTAGTCAGGGACACTTAAAAGTGGTCCTTAGTTCTCAGCTGTTCATGCGGGCTGTTGCCAAGGGCAGCTTGGAGGACCCAGGCTCTTCTCCTGGAGAACCCCCTCTGCTCCACTGGTTCTGGCTGTGACCCATGCTTCCACTTCCAGCCTTGACGATGCTTTTCTGTTTCTTGGAGCCCTCATTCGCCCTCTCTAAGGAACACAGGGTACGAGACGCACAACCAGGATAAGGTCTAATGCAGTGGGCTTCTCATATTTTCTCCTCTTCCCTCTGAAACTTCCCCGGATGTACCCACCCTCCTCTAATGCAGTGGGCTTCTCATATTTTCTCCTCTTCCCTCTGAAACTTCCCCGGATGTACCCACCCTCCGGCCCCAGATGCCCACTGCTCTGTTCTGTGCATGGAACAGATATGGGCTGGCTGCTCTGGTGCCTTCTGCTCATGCCTTCAAAGCCTGTAAAGATGAGGTGGAGGAGGGATTGTTCACTGCTGATGGCTGTTGTCTTCTTAAAGATCATCAGCGTAGAGGGCATAGAGGTTCCCCTTTTTTCTCTCTCCATGGCTGACCTTTTGCCTACTTTGGTGACTCCCTAATTCTGGGGCCAGTTAGAAAGGTCAGGCAGCTTCAGTGTGCCCCGTCCTCTCTTTCATATCTATTCATTCAGTGATCAAATACTGGGACCTTCCTGGTGGTCTAGTGGTTGAGACTTTGACTTTCAACACAAGGTATGGGTTCCATCCCTGGACTAGGAGCTAAGATCCCATATACCTCATGGCCAAAAGACCAAAACAGAAGCAACATTGTAGCAAATTCAATAAAGACGTTTAAAAAATTATAAAATCCTGGGATTTCACCTCTGCAGTGTCCCTCAAGTCTACCCCTATCTTCTCATTTCTCTTGTCACACGTTGTTGTCATTCAGTTGCTCAGTCATGTCTGACTCTGTGACCCCATGTACTGCAGCACGCCAGGCTTCCCTGTCCTTCACGATCTCCTGGAGCTTGCTCAAACTCATGTCCATTGAGTCGGTGATGCCATCCAACCATCTCATCTTCTGTCGCCCCCTTCTCCTCCTGCCCTCAATCTTTCCCAGCATCAGGGTCTTTTCCAAGGAGTCGGCTCTTGTCACATGAACAATTGCAAATAAGCTTCTCTTCTCAAACGTCTTCTCTGGAAACCTCTGCCCTGGTTGCAGTTTTTACAACGTCAGCTTCCGCTGCTTGCTTCCAAGGCCCCTCATCATTTACTTGTTTGCATCTCAGGCTCTTGTATTAAATGTTTGTTAAACATTCTATGATCCATCCAGAGTAACCTTGTCAGAACAGAGTGGGGAGAAAAGCAAATATCTATCTTCTCTCTTGTCATTTCTCTCAGATGAATGAACTAAATATTTTTATTGCCTTGAAGATTAATTATCTTTTGTCCCTGGGCCAGCTTTAATATTCTTGCTGTACCTTCTTGTGACTGGGGCCTGACAGCTGGAACTTCTACCCCCACTCTGAACTGTGTTTTTGCCAGGTTTCTCAGCATCTCTGTACCATGTGGCTTCTGCAGTGAGTCACAGCCCAGGGGTTCGGAGAGATTGGAGTCTGACCTTCAGGGTTTAGATTAAGTACTGGATCATAGATCTCTGAACTGAGAGACCTCCTGAAATCTTCTGGTCCTTTCTGGTACATGAGATACTGCTATTGCATTTTAACAAATAAAACACCTGAGAGCCAAAGAATTTAAGTGACTAAGCCATGGTCACCCAGCTCATAAATTTTAAACTCTAATGCCAGACTGGACTTTAGGCTCTAAATGTACTTTATCCTCTCTGGGTAATCCAGCTCTCTATTTAGAGAAGGCATTAAATCTCTGAATTTCTCTCTGCATGTGAAACAATATGGGAGCCCCTTTTTGCAGTCCTGTGTCTTGTCAATGTAAGGAAGGAAAGCAGCCTAGCCGTGACCTCCTCCCAGACAGGTGATGGCTGGTGGACAGGCAGACATGCGCTGCATCCCCTGTCCCTTGTTCCCCAGAGAGCTCAGGGGGTTGGCCTGTGGGGCCGTTTGCCCTACCTGATTCTTCTTCAGGGAATCTGTGTCGGCCCTCATGCACCAAAGGAGGGTTTTGTTTCTACAGTGGTTTCTCAGTCCCTCAGGACCACTAAGCACTACTTGCTCACTTCCGCCTGTGTTGCACCTCAAACCAAAAGAGCAAATTTGTATTCTTCCTGCGTGTGCCCTATGCTCGTCCCACCTCCCAGCTATCTCTCAGTTCCCTGGTTGTTCTTCTCTTCTCCTAATTACTGGAGCCTGGAGCCCTCTGTGACTGGGCTTGGTAGGCGTCCTCCAGTCACTTGATCTGTCAGCACTCACCAATCCTGCCATTTCCCCCCACTATTCCTGTCTGCTCCCTCGTGGCCAGAATCCCCTCATGGCCAGATAGCTGTGCCCTTCTTTCCTGCATCACTACAGCAGCCTCTTCGTGATCTCCTGGTCCTTTGTCCTTCATCGCATCATGTAGACTGGTAGACTCTAAACACGGCCCCACTTCAGAATCTAAAACTCCCTGAAGCTATCAGGTTAAGCATCCCAGCTCTTTCATAGTCTAACCTGCGTCTCTAGTGTGGGTTGTTCATACCCGTCAGACAGGGCTACTCATATCTCCTACCTATTTAGTGACTCTGTGTTCATGTATTTCCTCCATCTCTCTTTCCCTCCTTCACTGAAAAAAAAAATATAATAACATCTTTTTGCAAACTATGAAGCATGTAGGGTTTTATTGGTTCAACAAATCCTGCTGTGTGAAAGAGAGGATTTAGATTTAGATTTAGATTTGATGATTTACCTACTGTGTGCTGGGAATTTGCATGTATTACCTGATATAATTCTCTCAATATTCCCATGAGTTGGGTTGGATTATGTTCATATTACAGATGTGGAAACTGAGGCCATGAGGGGAAAAGCATGTTCTCTTCTGCTATGCCATAGACTGGGTGCTAGAGGTGGGTAAGAACTAAAAAGTCTCTAGGCTGGTGTGGAATAAAATTTCTGTTGTCCAAGGACTACAGAAGTGGTGCTGCAGAGGTTCTGAGAACGGTGAATTTCTCCTAGCAGGAGGATTAGGGAAGGCTTCATGGAGGAGGTAGATTTCTCCTGGGCAGGAAGGATGGGCAGTATTTGACAGAAAGATGTGGGAAACTCGGCCAAGAAAAGAGGGACTAGCATAGACAGAGGCCCAGAGTCGGAAATGCCTGTGGTGTCAACAGAGATCATCAATGAATGGTCCACTTTGGTTGAAACACAGAGTTCTTATAGGGGACCACGTAGTGGGAAGTGAGGCTACAAAGATAAGCTGTAGCCTATTCACAGCTTCAGTGTCTGGTTAAAAGATTCACGGTCTGGGGAACTCCCCGCTGGTCTAGTGGTTAAGACTCGGCGCTTTCACTGCCATGACCAGGGTTCAATCTCTGGTTGGAGAACTAAGATCCCACAAGCTACACAGCCAAAAAAAAAAAAAAAAAGATTTATGGCCTGGTCTATAGGTGCAGGGGAGCCATTAGCACATTTTGAGCAGGTGAGTTGCTAGTCAGAGCTGAGATTTAGAAAGCTTACCTTGGGCACCCAATAAGTTAGAAGAGGAAACAGGAAATAATTAGCAGCTATTGCAACTGTCCAGTGCAACTGTTCTGAGGCCTGAAATATCACAGTGCAATGGGATGGAGAAAAGGGGCAATATGAGAGCAGAGCCTGGGAGACAGAATTACAGAACTTGGTGACTGGCTGGGCTTGGGGCTTGAGAGGAGAACTCAGAGACGATTCCAAGGTGACTGCAGAGATGATGATGGCAATGCCTAACAGCCAGAGGAGAGTCAGAAGGGGAAACAGATTTGGGGTGGGCAGGGCTCGTTTGGTGGTAGGTGATTTGTTTTGTTTGTGCAGGTGGAATTTCAGGTGCTGCTGAGTAGCCTAAATCACGCCTGTGTTCAGTGCTCTTCACCACTGCTATCCCCCTTCCTTCTGTCCTTCCTCTGTTAAGCAAACGTTTGGTTGTCTTTTACAGTCCAGCTGAACGTCGCCCTCTGGTGACCTTTGTTTGTCTTTGAACCTCTGATGTACTGTCCATGCCACTGGATATTACCTGAGTCCAGTCTCCCCAGCACATGCCCTCAGACGCAAATATATACCTGATATATGTGAGATGAATGTCTGGTGATTATAACTGACATTATCACAACTGAAGTTCATGTTTGTATGAAAGTTTATAGAAGCACTTAGAACGGTCAGAAATGTGTTGTCATTTTCTCCCAGTCCCTCCAGGTAAAATCAATGAGCCACTGACCCTCCATACACTGAAAAGGTTATTAGGGAATAAATGGCAACTTTTAGTTTGATAATAAGCACAGTTGAGGACATTCAGTTCAGTTCAGTCGCTCAGTCGTGTCTGACTCTTTGCGACCCCATGAATCAAAGTACGCCAGGCCTCCTTGTCCATCACCAACTCCCGGAGTTCACTCAAACTCATGTCCATCGAGTCGGTGATGCCATCCAGCCATCTCATCCTCTGTCGTCCCCTTCTCCTCCTGCCCGCAATCCCTCCCAGCATTAGGGTCTTTTCCAGTGAGTCAACTCTTTGCATGAGGTGGCCAAAATATTGGAGTTTCAGCTTCAACATCAGTCCTTCCAATGAACACCCAGGACTGATCTCCTTTAGAATGGACTGGTTGGATCTCCTTGCAGTCCAAGGGACTCTCAAGAATCTTCTCCAACACCACAGTTCTTTCTTCACAGTCCAACTCTCACATCCATACATGACCACTGGAAAAGCCATAGCCTTGACTAGACAGACCTTTGTTGATAAAGTAATGTCTTTGCTTTTGAATATGCTATCTAGGGTGGTCATAACTTTCCTTCCAAGGAGTAAGCATCTTTTAATTGCATGGTTGCAATCGCCATCTGCAGTGATTTTGGAGCCCAAAAAATCAAATGAAAGAGTTGGAATGATTTTTAGTTGCTTTAAGTAGATAGACTGTTAGAAAGAATGGTTAAAGTAAAAAGTATACTTCAGGTGACATCGATGCTGAGATTGATGTTTTGTGTGTATTAAAAAAAAAAAGACTCTTAGCATTGTATTTGGCACATAGCACTCAATAAAGCTGGACTGTGTTATTACTGATAGAAAATTTGAAACTATAAATAGAAAAAAAGCCATTTTTAAGGATAAGATCAACATTTGATTAATATGGAAATATATACAATGCATTTTAAATTAATTTATTTATCTTAATTGGAGGATAATTTCTTTATAATATTGACACAAATCACCCATGGGTGCACATGTATACCCCCAACCTGAACTCCCCTTCCACGTTCCTCCTCACCCTATCCCTCTGGGTTGTCCCAGAGCACTAGCTTTGAGTACCCTGCTTCATGCATCGAACTTGCACTGGTCATCTATTTTACGTATGGTAATATAGATGTTACAATGCTATTCTCTCAAATCATCCCACCCTTGCCTTCTCCCACAGAGTCCAAAAGTCTGTTCTTTACATCTGTGTCTCTTTTGCTGTCTTGCATATAGGATCGTCATTACCATCTTTCTAAATTCTATCAGTTCAGTTCAGTTCAGTCGCTCAGTCGTGTCCGACCCTTTGCGACCCCATGAATCGCAGCACGCCAGGCCTCCCTGTCCATCACCAACTCCCGGAGTTCACTCAGACTCATGTCCATCGAGTCGGTGATGCCATCCAGCCGTCTCATCCTCTGTTGTCCCCTTCTTCTCCTGCCCCGAATCCCTCCCCGCATCAGAGTCTTTTCCAATGAGTCATCTGTTCGCATGAGGTGGCCAAAGCATACATGACCACTGGAAAAACCATAGCCTTGACTAGACGGACCTTTGTTGGCAAAGTAATGTCTCTGCTTTTCAATATGCTATCTAGGCTGGTCATAACTTTTCTTCCAAGGAGTAAGTGTCTTTTAATTTCATGGCTGTAGTCACCATCTGCAGTGATTTTGGAGCCCCCCAAAATAAAGTCTGACACTATTTCCACTGTTTCCCCATAGGTATGTATTAATATACTGTACTGGTGTTTCTCTTTCTAATTTATTTCACTCTGTATAATAGGCTCCAGTTTCATCCATCTCATTAGAACTGACTCAAATCCATTGTTTTTTATAGCTGAGTAATACTCCATTGTGTATATGTACCTCAACCTCCTCCTCCTTATCCATTGTCGCCGATGGACATCTAGGTTGCTTCCACGTCCTGGCTATTATAAACAATGCTGCAATGAACACTGGGATACATGTGTCTCTTTCACTTCTGGCTTCCTTGGTTTTTATGACCAGCAGTGGGATTGCTGGGTCATATGGCAGTTTTATTTCCGTTTTTTTGAGGAATCTCTGCACTGTTCTCCATAGTGGCTGTACCAGTTTGCATTCCCACCAACAGTGTAAGAGGGTTCCCTTTTCTCCACACCCTCTCCAGCATTTATTGTTTGTGAACTTTTTGATGGCAGCCATTCTGACCAGTGTGAGATGATACCTCATTGTGGTTTTGATTTGCATTTCTCTAGTAATGAGTGATGTTGAGCATCTTTTCATGTGTTTATTAGCCATCTGTATGTCTTCTTTGGAGAAATGTCTGTTTAGTTCTTTGGCCCATTTTTCGATTGGATTGTTTGTTTTTCTGGTATTGAGCTGCATGAGCTGCTTGTATACTTTGGAGATTAATTCTTTGTCAGTTGTTTCGTTTGCTATTATTTTCTCCCGTTCTGAAGCCTGCCTTTTCACCTTGCTTATAGCTTTCTTCATTGTGCAAAAGCTTTTAAGTTTAATTAGGTCCCCTTTGTTTATTTTTGTTTTTATTTCCATTACTCTGGGAGGTGGGTCATAGAGGATCTTGTGATTTATGTCAGAGAGTGTTCTGCCTATGTTTTCCTCTAAAAGTTTTATAGTTTCTGGTCTTACATTTAGGTCTGTAATACATTTTGAATTTATTTTTGTGTATATACAGTGTTGTTAAAGTGCCATTTAGAGGTCTAAAGTCATTATTGATGAATATAAAGATGTTTGGTTTGCTCATAAAATTATCATGACTGACGTATTTGGAGAGAATCAAATTCAAAAAACTAGGAAGAGTTGTTTTTCTCTTCTAAATATTTAGTGAAAGATAAAAGGAGTCTGGGGAAAAAAACATTACTTCCCGACCTTTCAACAACTTTCCATTTCCCCTTTTGTTTCTCTGGACCATCAGATTTCCAGTGACCAAAGTGGAAAGGGAACTAATGTAAGTATCTACTTTGTCTGAGGTACTAAATACAGGTAACTGAATTCAATCCTGGTGATAGTCCTGTGAGATTATTGCTGTAATTCCAGCTATGCAGATGAGGAAATCGAGGCTTAGAAAGTCTTAGTAACTTGGCCAAGTTCACAGGACTACCAGGTGCTAGAACCAGAAGTGAGAGCTCTTTCACTTCGTCTCTTGCAGTAGCTTCCTGACGGTCTGTGATGGAAGAGCACACGCTCCTCCCCGCTGCCATGCAGCCTTCTTGCTTGTGAGGTGCAGGGCGGGGGGCGGGGGGCAGGGTTGGGGGCATTTTATGGTTACAACTTCACATGACAGTTGCTAGAACAAGTAATTCATTCAACAATATTTGACCTCTGTTTTGTTTGAAGGCAGGACCAGAGTCTTGAGTTCCTCAGTCACCACTGCTGCCTGCTACTCATTTAAAATACGTTTAAAAATAGTGTTAAATTGTGAATACTCAGCCCTCCTTGATACATGGGGCATATTGTAAGAGGAACTTGACAAGAGAAGTCTGTCTCCAGATTCTTATCTGGAGACTCTAGGGAAGAGCCTGCTTCTAAGCTCATTCAGCTTGTTGGCGGGTTTCAGTTCCCTGTGGCAGCAGGGCTGAGATCCCGTCTCCTTGCTGGTTGTTGGTCTGGGCTTGCTCTGCAGTCAGATGGCACCCTCCAGTCCTTGTCTCTCCATCTTTAAAGCCAGCAATGGTGCTGCAGGTCCTTCTGGTGCTTTGAATCTTTCTGACTTCTCCTCCTGTCGTCAGCCACAGAAAACGGGCTCTGCTTCTAAAGGGTGTGATTCGATTAGGCCAGCTGGAGACAGCCCTTCCATTTCTGATAGACTTTCATTTTTAGAACGGCCTTTTGGATATTAAGCTGTACTTTGACATTTTAACCATTTCTATCCATTGATCCTCATTCTGCCATCTCATTCTGCAGTCTGATTCCCTTTCTCCCTGCCCCATGGCCCTTGCACCATTCAAGTTTTCTCTTCTCTAGATTGAAAACACTCACAATCTTCCCTTTATTTTTCACAGGACATGTAGCATAGCAGTCAGTGTACACGCGAGTCACACATGCTGTGTTGTGCTTAGTCGCTCAGTCGTGTCTGACTCTTTGCGACCCCATAGACTGTAGCCTGCCAGGCTCCTCTGCCCATGGGATTCTCCAGGCAAGATTACTGGAGTGGGTTGCCATGCCCTCCTCCAGGGGAACTTCCTGACCCAGGAATCAAACCTGGGTCTCCTGCATTGTAGGCAGATTCTTTACCAGCTGAGCTACCAGGGAAGCCAGGAATCACACATAATTGGATTTAAATTCAGCTATACCACTTACTAACTGAGATATTGGACAAGTTAACTTCTCTGAACTTTGGTTTCTTTATCTATGCATACTTTATAAGATTAATTCAGAGATTAAATGAGCTAGTATATGCAAAGCTCTTAATCATTTTCTCTTGTCACATTACATATAACTAATATATGTTAGCCGCTATTATTCTTTCTGCATTGTTACTCTTTTCCCATTTTGTTCTTTTTTTTTTTTTTCTGGATGTGATCTGTTTTGGCAATGACATTAATAAAACATGCTGCCTGTATTACACAAGTGTCTTAAAAAACATTCTAAGTTCTTTGTCCAATAATTCTTTTTATAAAATTTATCCCAAGGAAATAATCAGATCTAGGCAAAGATTTTTGTTCAAGAATATTTGTCATAACACAACTTATAATGGTGAAATATTGAAAACAATCTAGGTAACTAAGAATAGGGAAATAATGAAATTAGGATACATTCGTTTGATGCTATAAAGCTGTAAAAATAACATTTTTAATGAAAGTAATAACATGGGAAATATAACATTGTTTATTGCAAACATCATAATATAAAACAGAATATATAGCATGACCCTAACTGTGTTTCTGAAATTATGTCTATTTTATTCACACACAGACAAATATTGTTAGGGAAAAGAAAGCCTGAAAGGAAATCTGCTATGTGTTAATAATGAGTGGTGGGATTATAGGTGTTCTTTATTTTCCTTACTATATTTTTTTGTAATAACTGTGTGTTACTTTTATAATCTGAAAAAAATTGATAAATTTTATTTTAAAATTACTTTAGGTAGGGAGCCTAGAATAATACCTGGTAGTCCACAACTTTGGAACCAGAAAAGTTGCAGAGTCACATCAGTAGATCGAGAGCACCTCTGATGATCACTCAGCTGGGAACTGGCCTGAAGGCAGTGGGATTCTCGCAGGCCACCCCTGGGGTCAGGATGGCAGCTCTCATTAGTCTGTTGACCAGTGGGGCTGCCACCTCATAAGGACACATGTCGGGCCGGGTCATGTGGCACCGTCAGCTGCTGCTGACGCGGCGTCACTCTCGGCGCTGCATTCAGTGTTATACCGCGCCCGCTTGTTATGATAAGTTTTGACATCTCTGTCACATCTTATCTGCATTCTTGGCTTTGTAATCCCAGAAAGAATAAAGTTTTGGGATCTGAACCTCTAGACTTTGTTTTGTTCTAATCAGAAAAGCAAATTGATCCTTAGTGTGAGGAGCTCAGGGCACCAGAGGGGCCTCTTGGTCAAGAGCCATATTCAGGCGGTCCTGCCCCATGCCTGGCAATGGCCCAGCCAAGCTCTGCTGTATAGTTGCAGCAAAGACAAAAAAAGATTCTCAGGTCTTGCACACACACGGCTCAGAGTCAGCCTGTAGGCTTGTTTTTGTTCTGTTGCAGAGAACAGAACTGAGAGAGGGTAGGGTTGTGCTGTCTCCATCCACACACTTGGAATTCACTTTCTAAAATTGTTCCCATCCAGGGGCTTTTCCTCAGACCTCGTGGGATCTAGGTGTCATTGTCCTGAGAGGCCATTCTGTTTATCCAGTGACTTAAAATCTGAACATCTGAAGGATCATCTAGTCTCTGAATTCAACCATTACTTACAGAGTTCAAAGCATTTATGAGACCGTGGTAAGAGCTGAGGAAATTCAGATAAATCCAGTGTCATTCATCTAGCATTTCCTAGTATCTACCCTGTATATCAGATTCTGAGCCAAAAGCTGGGGGAGGTACACAGATAAGTGACTTCAATTTGGAAAACATCTGATTAGGACCTACTATGTTCAGGGCACTGTGCAAGGCACTGAGGAAATAGATTAATGAGACACAACCCTTATGCTTAAAGAAGTTACAACTTAAAAAGTCTGGGAAGAGAGACATGGGAACCACTTAATAATAAGTGGAATGAGTGCTATTTCTATAGCAGAGCCCAGACGAGGGAGTAATTACTTCTGGACTGGCCTGGCTACTTACTAGCTATGTGCTTTTAGTCAAGGTATTTAACCATTCCATTCCTCAGGTAATGTATCAAATGAAGATATAATGAGTTAATTCCAATGAAATGTCTACATGGGATTTAGCAGTCATAGATGTTAGCAGTCCTTTCCCTTCTCCTCTTCTGCTGTCTCCCTCCTTCCCAAGAATGAATGGTGAGGGTTACCCCGAACCAAGGGGACAGCATGAGCTGGGTGTGGTGAGGAGTAGGGCAATACAGTGTCTGGGGTCTGATGAGGCTGGCATGCAAGTATTTGTGGATAATTCAACTGGAAGAGAGGCCAGAGAACCACTCTAGGTCTAGACCATGGAGGATTTTCAATGCCAGACAAGGAGTGTGGGTTTGGGTGACACAGAGACAGCTGATCCATGTGGACTTTCAGAAGAGCATCTTGGCAGAGTAGGGAGAGGCTGAGGAGGAGAGGGACACTACAGAAGCTGCTGCAGAATTCCAGGCAAGAGTTAAGGCCAGAACTAAGACCACTTCTCTGACTCCCTGAGTGTGGTGGGGCCTGTGGTTTTCTTGTTGTGGAAACATTGGTTTGAGTGGCAGTTTATCCCATGTAGCCCATCAATTTTAATATTCTGAGATTATGTTCAGTCTCTTGACCTCAAGGCTGATCCGCCCATGCATCCCTGCCCATGTAACTGTGCTCACTGCATTGCGTATAAGATGGGCATATACTTGAGACTTCCTGTGTGTGGACACCAATGGCATACACAGAGCATCTGTAGAACCTGCTGAAATATGAAATAGTCTTATTGCAGGGGAACCTTTATGAAGAAAAGCCTAATGTTTAAAATCACAACAATGAAAATTAATATAAAGACATATTTTCCAAAGGCTTTATAATATAAAAAGATTCGGGATATCACAGGAGATGGAGGTTAACATTTATTGAACTATGTCTAAGTATTGAGTTGGCAAAAAAAAAATTCATGCAGGTTTTTCCATAACATCTTATAGGAAACCTGCACAAACTTCTTGGCCAACCCAGTATCAGGAGTGGGGTTGGATGCTTTGGTATACTTGATCTTATGGATCCTGTGATGCAAGTATTAGGATAGACACTGAAGAAATGAAGGATTAAAGGTGAAATCCCTAGGCCCAAGGTCAGGTAATTTAACAAGTATCAGATTTAGGACCAGGTTCTTTATCTCCATGAGCCTCAACTTTCTCATCTGTTTTCACTGCTTTTACTTCTTTGATCAGTTCCCCTGTACAAAACCAGTGCACTGCCCCCAGTCCTGCTACGATCTTCCTTGCCTGGGGTCCTGCGGTCCACCAGGCCACTGCTGTCGAGCCAGGCTCTGAGCTCCCCGGGCTGCTGCCAACCCTGCTGAGCCACTTGCCTCACATGGGCTGCCATCATCCACTCCCCTGCTTAGCCACCTTCCTTCCTTCAGCTTTTGGACTGAATGATTCAGGAAGGAAGGCTATGCTTCTTTGCTTTGGGTATGTGTGTGCTCAGTTGCTCAGTCATGTCTGACACTTTGCAACCCCATGGACTATAGCCCAACCAGGCTCCTCTGTCCATGGGATTTCCCAGGCAAGAATACTGGAGTGAGTTGCCATTTCCTACTCCAGAGGATCTTCTCAACCCAGGAATTGAACCCGTGTCTCCTGCATTGGCAGGTGGATTCATTACCATCGAGCCACCTGGGAAGCCTACTTTTACTTTCCTTTTCTCTTTTTCTTGTTTGTTTGTTTTGATTGAAGTGTAACTTAAACACAGTAAAATATGCAGACCTTAAATGTTCAACTCAATGAAACTTTACATTTGTAAATACCTATGTAATCACCCAAATTAGGCACCTCAGCACCTCAGCAAAGCATCCCTCTTGACCTTTCTCAGATACACCTACCCCAAGATTACCACTGCTCTACACTTCCACTATAGATTAGTTTTGCTTATTTACATTTTTAACTTTTTAATTTGAAATAATATCAAATTTATAGAAAAGTTACAAGAATAAAGAACTCTCCAAATCCTTCACCCAGACACAGCATGTTTTAACATTTTACCACATTTGTGTGCATTTATGTGTGTGTGTCTCTTTCTAAAAATTTAACATTGATAGAACACTGTTGTCTCATCTACAGAGCATCTTCATCTTTCTCCAGTTGTCTCAATGACATCTTTTATGACAATTTTTCACTTTGATGTAGGATCCAATCCAGGATCGTATATTGCATTTAGCTGTCATGTCTTTTTGCTTGCTTTAATCTGGAATAGCTTTTCTTATCTTTTATGACATTGATTTTTTTTTAAGAGCACAGGACAGTTGTTTGGTATAATGACCCTCAATTTGGTTCTATCTGATTTTTCCTCATGATTTGATTTCATTAGGCACTTTCAGCAGGAATATTAAATAAGTGATATTTCTTTAATGCATCACAGGAAGAGGCAACTGATATTGATTTATGCCATTGTCAGTGATGCTAACTTAGATCACTTGGGTGAGGTGACGTCTGCCTCCTTTACTATAAAGCTACCATTTCTCGTTTCTTTGTAATTAAGAAGTAATCTGTGAAGAGATACTATGTGAGTCTGTGAAGTGAGACTATGTAAATATCCTGTTCCTCTTCATACTTGGCCCAGTAGTTTTAACATCTATTAATGTTTCTTGCCTGAATTCACCATTATATTGCAAAATTATTTTCTTGATAAAAAAATAATTATTACTTTTGCATTTATAATTTTCTACATTTTACTATAAGGGAGAGCTTTCCTTGCTCCCTTATTTATTTATTATTCATAAGTATAGTATATACTTAGGATTTTTTCTTGTATTTAATGAGCTGTAATATATTATCATTACTCATTTTGATGCCCCAATTTTCCCTGACTTAGCCAGTGGGAGATCCTTCAAGCTTCTATATCCTTTTGACATATCCCTGTCATTCTTTGATCACTTCCTTTCTTCTTGGCACAAATAGATGTTCCTGGCTCAAATTGTTCTTTCCCAGTCTCAACCCTGGAATCAGCCATTCCTTCAGGGAGCTCTGATTGTTCTTAAACAGTATTAAAAAACCAAAATCGGTACATCAAGTGACCTCATTGCTGCTGGGGTGTCCTTGCTTCTAGACAATTTCATATTGGTTTAACTCAACCTCTGTGTGTGTACATATAGAAAACTGTGAGTTCATACTGATATGTCTAATTCTAACCTTATATCCACAGAGTTCCTCTTGGCCCTCTCTCATTACATATTTGTGTTTTCTTTATCTACAGTGAACACTCTAGCTCCCAAGAACATTCATATATTTCATCTGCACAGTCCTAAAATATATACAAAATACTTTCAGAACTAATACATGCATACTGCTATGGGACAAAATCAATCCACTAAGTAGAGTAGGGTATTTTTAACAGTTCTTTTTGTTTTTAAACACAATTTATTTAGTCAAAGTACTGGGCTTAAAAGTTACTAGGACTGGTTCTTTTTCCCCTCTTCAGAACAATTATATTATTTATTTGAAATAAATTTGCCTGTTTTTGAGCTTCATGTAGATAGTGTCTTACAATATTTACTCTTCTGTGACTGGAGTCTTTTGTTCACCATTATTCTTGAAGATTTATCCATGTTTTGAATAGCAGTAGGGTTTTTATCCCCCCAAAGTTACAAAGTATTCTGATTATACTATACTTTATTCATTCTATTGATGATGAATATTTGGGTAATTTTATGTTTTTATTTATTATGAATAAAGCAGCTGTGAACATTCTTATACATGTTTTTTGATGGAAGTAAGTAATCATTTATTTCGGGTACTTGAGTCTCCTGATGTGTGTGTCTGTGTGTATTTACCTTTAGCAGATACTGCCAATTTTTCAGTGCAGTTGAGTTTATATTCCTGCCAGTCATGTAAGAGATTTCCAGTTGTTCCACATCCTCATCAGCATTTGGTATTGGCAGTCTTTATAAATTTCAGCCCGTCTTGGCTATTAGGGAAAGGGTTCAGTTTTTTGGAGAAGCATGCTGGCCTAAATCTGTTAATTACCTGTCTCTGAGGTCAGCTGCTCAGCTCACGTGGCTGTATCCTGTTCTCATGGGCACAAGTAACTTCCTGGCGTTGCCTTTACTGAAATTCAGATGCGTTGTTAAGTTTGGCACTTTTAGTCTGTAAGGATCAGAGATACTCTCAGGTTACTTTAGGATGGGCGTAAGTACTGGGAACAGGTGAAGCAAATGCCTTATAAAAGAACAACTGGAAAGTCACTTAAAACACAAGGTAGCTGAAAAATCTCGACTTTCTTTCACTGTCAGCAGTAGGATCTAGAAATCTCACATTCCAGTGACTTAGCTACTCTTCTTTAGTTTGCTCCTATTGCTTCCGACTCTTCTGACTGTAGCTCCTCTTTATATTAACCTTTCTTGTGTCTATTTTTTCCAGCTACTGTGCCAGCTACCAACAAGATGACTTATACCGTACAACATTTTTCAGGCAGGATTTTCACATTAAGCCACTTCACAGACTGTGGCCAATCTATGCATTAACCTTCTTTGTGCAGGTATCCCTCGATAGCCCATTCACACCAATTATGCCACGAGTGCACATAGTATCAACATAGCAATTTAGGAGAAAGGAATTTTCTTTGAGTGCACTATGGAAAAAGCAAGCATTCTGAGGGGCTGGCTGGCTAGTTTAATTGTGTATATTATATTCTAATTAACTAGACATTTCTCAAGTCCTCTCCTTATCTGGCAGTAAATAATTGTTGAAAAGGAAATGAACTGTTCATAGTGAACATATGCCAGTTCCGAGTACTTATAGTTTCCTTTTATATGTTCTCCAAATTATATTTTATATATTTTGGAGAGATGTCTGCAGAACAGGGTCAAACTCAAAGAGAATTCTATTCTGTAGAAGTTGGGATGGGTGTGAAAGGGTTTTAGGATGTATGAGATTCACTTGTTTGTTACCATCCCATCCTAAAGTTGAGGGAACTGAAATCCAGAGAGGTGAAGAGATTTGCCCAAGGTCCTATGACAAGGAGGTGGCAGGGCAAGGACTCAAAATCCAGATCTTCTGGTTCCAAGCTCTTCCTACTACCCTACACTGCCTGGGGAGATATGCCCTACCCCCACACCCAAATTATTAACAGTAGAAAGGAGGTTTGACAAAAGCCAACTTTAGCCAAGACAAGTGGTAGGATTTGAGAGAGGACAGATCTTTTAAGGGCTGAGATGATCTGGGAGACTTCCTCCAGGCAGTGAGTTTTGAACTGGGCCTTGTAAAGTTGGTAGGTTCAGAATGGTATGGAGAAGGGAGAATGGTGCAAATAATGGTGCAAAAGAGGGAAAACACAGAGATTTTCCAGGGACAGAGAAGAGACTTATGTTGCTGGGTTAGTGGGTTTATGTAGGGAAGGAGTGAGAGATCAAGTGTGGTAGGAAGTTGGAGACTTTGAGACCATGACAACTTAAAAAATTTCTTTATAAACCAGATCACGACAGGATGGCAAGAAGAAAGCTTGAGAGGCAGCTCTCAAAAGCTTCCAAGTTGGAGTGGAAAGGACTGAACTAAGATGGTAGCAGCTAAAAAAATCAAGACATGGAGAAGGCAGAATTAACAGGCTCTTGAGACAGAGTAGGAGAGAGATAAAGGAGTCAGAGAGCTGTTAGTCACTTGAGAGTTTGAGCCTTAATGCCTGGGGCAGTCTGGTACCAGAAGAGGGGCAGGATATGTAGCGGGTAAAGCTCACGGGCTTTGGATCAAGGCTCACCTGGGTAAATAGCCCAGTGTGACATATTTAACTTTTCAGAGTGTGTTTGCCGACCTGTTAGAAGATTGATCCCCACTTCTAAGAGTAGCTGGGAGGATGCAGCTTTGCGAGTAAAGTGAAATTCCATAATATCACACGTTTGGCATCCAGGCACTTAACAAATTTTAGCTCTCTTCTTCCCCACGGCAACCTCTCCATTTGAGAATGAAGTAGGACCTAGTTTAAGGTTCATTTTCTTAGGTATCAGTCAGTTCAGTCGTTCAGTTGTGTCCAACTCTTTGCGACCCCATGGACTGCAGCACCCCAGGCTTCCCTGTCCATCACCAACTCCCAGAGCTTGCTCAAACTCATGTCCATCAAGACGGTGATGCCATCTAACCATCTCATCCTTTGTAGTCCCCTTCTCCTCCTGCCTTCAATATTTCCCAGCACCAGGGTCTTGTCCAATGAGTCAGTTCTTTGCATTAGGTGGCCTATACTTAGGTATGCTGCTACTAAGTCGCTTCAGTCATGTCCGACTCTGTGCGACCCCGTAGACGGCAGCCCACCAGGCTCCCCCGTCCCTGGGACTCTCCAGGCAAGAACACTGGAGCGGGTTGCCATTTCCTTCTCCATAGGTTGTGCAAAAGGAGAGAGAATGGATACATATATATGTACGGCTGAGTCCCGCAGCTGTTCACCTGAAACTATCACAACGTTGTTGGTCGGCTGTATCCTGATACAAAACAAAAAGTTCAAAAGAAAAACAATAGTAAATCTATTTTAAAAACGAAAGAAAAATAGGCTTTTCAGGGTGAATGCGTTCTTCCTTCCCTGGATTTTGAGGTGGACGACAAGCTGAAACCTCTGGGACCAGAGGTCTCATTTTTTTTTTGGCTTCTTTGACATCTAGGCTTCAGTCAAAAGTTGACGCCCCCACAAAGGGAGTCAGAGGTGTCTTTGTAAGAGTAGGTGCTTCCAGAAACAAGCAACCGCGCCGCTCTGCTGTCACCAAGGACCTCCTTTGAAGCTTTTTCTGAGCCTACTGGTAAAACGCCTTTGACTAACAGGACTGCAGTTTGTCGTAAAATATGCCCAGCCTCCCAGCCTGCTTTTCTAACAGGTTTGGAAATTCTGGTTTGTCTCCCTTGAGTTCTATGCAGGTGGCAGCTGGGTTAGGGCAGAATTTAGCAAAGGCTGCGCTGAGGCGCCCATTCCCTTCCCTGTTAACCCGTTCGTTAATCCCAGCCGGGGCGAGGCTGCCGTTCTGGAGCTGCATGCCAGTCTGTTCTTTCTCAGGACCGGGCGGCGCTGGCCAAGGACGTGCGGTGAGGGTGGGAGCCGGGGCTGTACCGCCGAAGCTCTCCTTCCGCAGAATACCCTACGGAGTGGACGCCCCGCCCGCCCGCCGTCACGTGCGTCCACACGTGCGCCTTGTTGCCATGGCATCGGCCGGCGCCCAGGCCCATTGGCGTGAGGCAGAACCAATCAGTAGGCCCGTCACGCTGCTGCGCACCAGGGTGGTACCTGAGCTGCCACCTCGCCGTTGGGAGGTCCCCGCGCTGAGGATGGCCCCTGGATGGTGACGGGGACCAGCCTCGGGGTTGGTCTGGCCTCGGCCTGGTTTCCCTCATTGGAATCTCAGTGCTTCTTTTCCTGCGTCCTGGTCGCACCCCGCCCTACTCTGATTTCCCTGATTAAAGTGTGCGGAGTGGGTCAACCTGGTGGCCTTCCCCGCGAGGTGATAGCTTCCACAAATCTTTGTTGCCATTTTACAGCCGCGTCCCCTGAGAAAAAGCCCTGGAACAGCCCTTGATCGAGGTAAATCTAGATCTACCAGAGGTAGACACTCGTAACCACAGGCAGATGGTTGAGCCTTGTAAATCTGGGGCTCTCCCAGCATAAGATCCCTTGATAATTGACACAGGGTTGCCAGATGTGAGAACATGCTATGTGGCACCGGGAAGGGTTTGGACAGTTAACAGGACAGAAAGGTTGAAGAAGATACGAGCACAGAATCCAGCACCTCCATCAGCGGTAAGACTCTGATCAGTTACCTCACCTCTCTGAACCCCAATTGTCTCATTTGTAAAGTGGTTGTAACAAAAAAAATTTAGATTTGGTTTCAGTTTAAATGAAATAATATAGGCAAAGCAGTTAGCCAGGTTCTTGGCCATTAAGACTCAATAAGGGCCAGTCAGCAGTTTATAGAAATGGTACAAGTGTGACGGTGGAAACTAAAGCACTCATATTCAACATCTGGCCAATATTTTCAGTCATCTAATTTTTATTTATGCTTTTAGTTATTCCTTTACTTAGCCCATTAATGTTTCAGCAGCTACTGGTAGTGGGTGTCCACTACCAGTCAGTTCTTGCCCCAGGTCATCCCTGTCCAACTGTATTTAGTGGGATCCCGCCCAGGGGGAGTTGTGGCCTCCTTCATGAGAACTGATGGAGTCCAGCTCCGCAGGAGGGCTCCTAGGAGATCTTGTCCCCGTGGCAGTTGAGACTTTGGAAGTTGTTTTCTGCAGCTCTGCCTCCTCAGGCTGAGTTGCCTGAGCAGAGCAGATCCCTCTAGTGTTTGGACCGAGTGACAGGACAACTTTCCATAAACTCCTCTGTCCCCCACTCCTCACTGTTGGGGGGGTGTGCCCCCTGAATCCTGAAGGCCCCAACCAGCAAGCTGAAACCCACCCTGGAACAGTTCTGTGCTCTTGACACCCTCCCCGTCTCTCCTGTCTACTAATACCTTTCCCTTCCTGCCTTCATGGTGCATCGCAGTGCCTTTCTGCATTTGGACTGGCGTCTCCGCACCACTACTCACACTGTTTTGGGATCATCTCACATCTCTGGGCCCATTATCTTTGTCTGGGCCCCTTCATGCCTTTAGCTTGGGCTATATGGCAGACGCATTACTGGGCAGGCACCCTGCTGGATCTGTGAGAGACAGAGGTGCTTATTAACACATGCACGGTTCATAAGTAAACATCATGTGGTAAGGGCCATGGTGCATGGTGCTGTGGGAGTAGCCAGGGTGGAGCAGCTGGCTCTACTTTGAGAAGTCAGAGAAGGCTTTACCAGGAGGTAGTGTGGCACTAATGGTAAGGAACCCGCCTGCCGATGCAGAAGACGTAAGAGACGCAGGTTCAATCCCTGGATTGGGAAGATCCCCTGGAGAAGGAAATGGCAACCCACTCCAGTATTCTTGTCTGGGCAGTCCCATGGACAAAGGAGCCTGGTGGACTACAGTCCGTGGGGTTGCAAAGAGTCGGACAGGACTGAGCATACAGGCACAATGTAAGCAATCATAAACGATTTTGCTAGATGGAGAGTAGGAGAAAGGGAAGTCGAGTCAAGGAGAATAGCATGTATTAAAGTCTGAAATCATGTGATATTCTTACAGAAAATGTAGCTAGTGTGAATGGGAAAAGGGATATGTTACTTGGGGTTGAGAGTTCATGAGTAGCAAGGGGGAAAAGGGAGGCCAGAGAGGTAAACAGGGGCCTACTTGTGAGGACCTTGTAAGCCATACCACATGCTTTAGACTTTGCCCTTCCAATGCTGAAGTCCTGTGGAGGGTTTTCTATAGGGGCGTGACATGTGCAAGGTTATATGTAAGGAAGATGAGACTCATGGCTGTTGGGGGATGGACTGTGTCATTTGTCCTCTAGCAATTCTGTCAGGCAGATGGGAGGATACTCTTTTCTACCTTATACTCCTGAGAACACTGAGGCTCCAGGGGCTAAATACCTTGCCGGAGGTCTGAGAGCCAGAAAGCGGAGGACTTAGCATTCACCTGGTTCTGACCCTGACTCTCTTTCTCCTGGGCATACTGCCATTGTTAACAGAGTCTTCTAGAAAGCTGGGCAGTGGGTAGATGCTGACAGAGGCAATGTGAAACAAATGGTCATTGACACAATCTTGTTGAAGGAGTGTAGCACTGGGATTTTGTGGCCTGCGGTGTTCAGTCTCCTGACCTCTGTGCCAATGCACAGACAGCAAGAAACAGCAGGGAACTTTGAGCTTCAAGCACTACATTGCCTTGACAAAATCCATTCATCACTGTCTCGCTCATTAATTCACAGCAGCATCTGCTGCCTGATGCTGGCGTTTGTCAGTGACTTGTTTCTGGAAGCCCCTAGTCTTCAAGGCTGGTCAGGTCTGCTCCCGCAGCCCCAGGGTGAGCCCTGGCAATCAGAGGCAGGCCCTTTCTGCCTGCATTTATAAAATGAAATAACTTCATTAAAAAAAAAATAAAGGTAGTGTAACCTGGCAGTATAGAACATGAACTCTGGAGATAGACAAACCTGGCTTTTAGTTCTATGGCTGCCACTTAGCAAGCTAGGAAGTTATGAATATATATGAACCTCAGTTCTCTTCTCTCTGAAATGAGCAAAGTCAAACCTACCTAAAATATTACTGTTATGAGTAAGGTGAGATAGTGTTTATAAAGTGTCTTGGCATGATACCTGGCACATATGAGTCCTCAGTGTATGGTGGCTTTAATTTTGAACATTTAAAGAATGTTTGAAAAACAGAGAATTTGAAGGAAAAAAATCTTATAATCTTACCATAATACAACTACCTTTATAATTTAATTATTTCCTTCAAATTTTTTATCTCTACTACTTCAGAACATGTCAGATTTTATAGCACATTTATTTTATAGCCAAGAGCCTTTAAAAAATTTTTTTTTACTCCTCTGTGGTGGGAACTGCGTTATATTTATTTTCCTTATTTGTACTAGATAATTTTTCTGATTATTAAAATTGTGTATAAAATTTAAAGAACATAGAAAAAGGCAAAGGGAAAACCATACTCATCAGTTCAGTTCAGTTCAGCCGCTCAGTTGTGTCCGACTCTCTGTGACCCCATGGACCACAGCATGCCAGGCCTCCCTGTCCATCACCAACTCCTGGAGTTTACCCAAACTCATGTCCATTGAGTCGGTGATGCCATCCAACCATCTCATCCTCTGTCGTCCCCTTCTCCCACCTTCAATCTTTCCCAGCATCAGGGTCTTTTCAAATAAGTCAGCTCTTTGCATCAGGTGGCCAAAGTCCTGGAGTTTCAGCTTCAACATCAGTCCTTCCAGTGAACACTCAGGACTGATCTCCTTTAGGATGGACTGGTTGGATCTCTTTGCAGTCCAAGGGACTCTCAAGAGTCTTCTCCAACACCACAGTTCAAAAGCATCAGTTCCTCAGTGCTCAGCTTTCTTTATAGTCCAACTCTCACATCCATACATGACCACGGGAAAAACCATAGCCTTGACTAGATGGACCTTTGTTGGCAAAGTAATGTCTCTGCTTTTTAATATGCTATCTAGGTTGGTCATAGGTTTCCTTCCAAGGGTCAAGCATCTTTTAATTTCATGGCTGCAGTCACCATCTGCAGTGATTTTGGAGCCCCCCCGCCAAATAAAGTCAGCCACTGTTTCCGCTGTTTCCCCAGCTATTTCCCGTGAAGTGATGGGACTGGATTCCACGATTTTAGTTTTCTGAATGTTGAGCTTTAAGCCAACTTTTTCACTCTCCTCTTTCACTTTCATCAAGAGGCTCTTTAGTTCTTCTTCACTTTCTGTCATAAGGGTGGTGTCATCTGCATATCTGAGGTTATTGATACTTCTCCCGGCAGTCTTGATTCCAGCTTGTGGCTTCATCCAGCCCAGGGTTTCTCATGATGTACTCTGCATATACGTTAAATAAGCAGGATGACAATATACTGCCTTGACGTACTCCTTTTCCTGTTTGGAACCAGTCTGTTGTTCCATGTCCAGTTCTAACTGTTGCTTCCTGAGCTGCATACAGATTTCTCAAGAAGGTCAGATGGTCTGGTATTCCCATCTCTTTCAGAATTTTCCACAGTTGATTGTGATCCACACAGTCAAAGGCTTTGGCATAGTGATACTCATATTCATAATGCCCCCTTATCCTTATTCTTATCCTTACCCTTACCTTATCCTTACTCTTATCCTTAACCCAGAGGCTATCACTATTAAATTTTTGGAATAACTCCTTCCAGTCTTTTATTCATGTTTTATTATAGAGTTGAGATCATATTACATATATAATTTTTATGTAGTTTTTTCAGTTCACAGGATATCACACGTATTTTCCTTTATTGTAAGCATCATTTTCCAAGGCTGCATAATAATTTCCAAGTCATCAGATGGCTCTACTGTAACTTACATAGAACTCTCCTATTGTTAGACACCTAAGTTTGTTTCTAATTCTTCCATCTAAGTAGCTTGCTGTGACAAAACCAAGGGAACCAGCCTCAGTATAACCAGGAAGCATATGATGAACTTGTGCTGTGTGTATGGCCTGGGTGAGGCCTAGGGGGACCGCCTCAGATAAATCAGAGACAGAGCCTGCCTCACGGGAGCTCAGAGACTAGTCAGCCTGGAAATATTTAATATCCAGGTACTTCTTTGCCAGACAGTGTTAGGGAATCCACCTAAACATGGGTAGCCCTCTTCCCTGAGGAAACTAAGATCCTGGACCCATAAGTTTTACAAAGGAAAAAGCCTGAGAAGCCTGGCTGCCCCTTCTCACTTGAAGTGAAGTGAAAGTCGCTCAGTCATGACTAACTCTTTGCGACTCCATGGTCTTGGTCCATGGACTTCTCCAGGCTAGAATACTGGAGTGAGTAGCCTCTCCCTTCTTCAGGGGATCTTCCCAACCCAGGGATCGCACCCAGGTCTCCTGCACTGCAGGCAGATTCTTTACCAGCTGAGCCACCAGGCCTGCCGTACTCAAATGTCTTTTGAGCCTGTTACCTTGACTGTCAGGGGCCTGTGCTAGTTACCCTTGAATATCACTGCCAAGTGGTTTTTCACTGGGAAAGTGTAAGAAGTTACAGCACCAGGAGAGTGTGAGAATGAGGGAATCAGAGAGGCTCTAGTCTTAATTTAGACAGACACGCACTTCCACTGGCACCTGATGCAAGTTATATTTCCTCTTCCTAAGCCCGTTTTCTCCACATCGTGTGAAAGATCAGACTAGGTGATCTCCAGGGCTCTTCCAGTTGACATTCCATAAGTACCTGAAGCCCTTTTTCTTGCCAGGAGCTAAAGTAAGCATCACAGTAAAGGTCACAGGATCTTCTCCAGAACCTAGAGTTCCTTTTAATTAATACCTGGGGGACAATTTACGCTCTTATTTTCCCAGTCACTTCCTTCTGGTAGCATTTGGGACATGCAGAGACTGAGAGGCAAGAAATAGCTCTCACTGGGTACAGCACTGAATTCAGAACCCCAGATGATTGTCTCTTAGGTGTTTGTTCTTTAGGTACTTTGTTCTTTCATTCATTTTCTCTGAGCCCCAGACCTTGTACAGTCCATCTGTGTAGTAGTGTAGAAGGGAATGAGACATAGCGCTGTCTTCAAGACACACACAGTCTAGTGAGGAAATGGGGGAAAATGTAAAAGACGACAAGATGATTGCTGCAGTGGGGATGCATATAAATTGCCTAATGGAAGGAGTGCTTTCGTCAGCTAGAAGCAGTAGCAAGGGAGTGTCTGGATGCTTTGAAATTTTAAAGGATGAAAAGAATTTTTGGAGGTAGGCAGTTCAGGGGAGGCCATGCAGAGCAGAGGAGCAGCATGTGTAAAGGCCCGGAGGTGTGAGAGGACATGTGTTCAGAGAACTGCAGGTGGTTTGTGTGGCTGGAAGGTAGAAGGGAGAGTGAGCAGATGGGCAGAAGTCAAGCGTTTTCCCTTGGGCAAGTCTGTTTCCACTGAGTTCTTTGCTCATTTTATCATTCCAGGCCAGAGTGATGGACTTTTCAGCTCAGTTTTCCAAAACTGTCATTTATATTGCCTTATATTTTCATTTTTTTTTTTTTACAGTAACACATGCTCATTATAGAAAGTTGAAAAATACAAAAAAAAGTATAAAGAATAAAGGATTTTTTAAAAAATCACTTATGGTCTCTGCCTACAAGCAAATACATTAACATTGTGGTGTATTTCCATTCAATATTTTTTTATTTTTTCACTTTTTATGGAGTTGTGAGTGTATTGTAATTATAGTCTTTTTTTCATTGTGCCCCTTTCTACTTCCTAAAATTGCTCCAAAACTGGATGTTAATATCCTTAAAAATAACTCTGATCATAAAATATAATGGCTTAAATAAGTTTTCTATTTATATCTATAATATAACTTATTTTATTTCTTTTTACAGATCTCCTGTGGCTCAGAGCATAATCTGGCGGTGATTGGTAAGTAATTTGTGTCCTGATAACTGCGTTTATTCTGAAACTCATGGGCAGAACTGGAGGACTCCTGATTAAGCAAAGGCCAACGTGCGTGTGTGTGTATGCTGGGGGAGATTCTGGGACATGGAAGTATTTAGTTGACCAAGGCTTTGCTAGGGGCCCTTTTTCTAAAATTTCTCTACATATTATTGAGCATCTAAAAAGGTACCTGAGCTAGCCTCCCTGCTTCAGGAAGAGGCATTTTGGGGAGAATTAAAGATCTTACAGGTTGAGGGCATCGTGTGCAGAGAGCTGAACATTGGAGAGGAAGAGAATTGGGCTGCTCCTGGCTCTTGAGTCAGTCCTTTGCACCAAATTCTTTCCTCTTGCTCGGCTCTTTTTTTGGAGACGGGGTGGGGTTGGGGGGTGATGGCTTGGCCCACTGCTTTCCTGCCTTGTGTTTCTTGGCACTCAGGAACTCCCAAGCCTGTGATTAATTGATGTTTCTTCTTATTGGCTGTTTATAACCAAGGTTCACTGGTTTTTATAATCAGGCCTGTGAGTAATTCCTTCAAAAAGCTTTCTTGATACTTCCGCAGGTAGACTCAGTCTGTAGGTTTATAATAGCCAGGACATGGAAGCAACCTAGATGTCCATCAGCAGATGAATGGATAAGAAAGCTGTGGTACATATACACAATGGAGTATTACTCGGCCATTAAAAAGAATTCATTTGAATCAGTTCTAATGAGGTGGATGAAACTGGAGCCTATTATACAGAGTGAAGTAAGGCAGAAGGAAAAACACCAATACAGTATACTAACGCATATATATGGAATTTAGAAAGATGATAACAATAACCCGGTGTACGAGACAGCAAAAGAGACACTGATGTATGGAACAGTCTTATGGACTCTGTGGGAGAGGGAGAGGGTGGGAAGATTTGGGAGAATGGCATTGAAACATGTAAAATATCATGTATGAAACGAGATGCCAGTCCAGGTTCAATGCACAATACTGGATGCTTGGGGCTAGTGCACTGGGACGACCCAGAGGGATGGTATAGGGGGGGAGGAGGGAGGAGGGTTCAGGATGGGGAACACAGGTATACCTGTGATGGATTCATTTTGATATTTGGCAAAACTAATACAATTATGTAAAGTTTAAAAATAAAATAAAATTAAAAAAAAAAAAAGAGAGACAGTGTAGAGTCTGGCTATCTGAGTTCAATGCAGGCTTCTACTTATTCGCTGTGTGACCCCAGACAAGGTACTTAGCTCTCCATGCCTCATCTTTCTCATTTTTAAAATGAGAAGGGCAATGGTATCTTGGGGTTGTTGGGGCTGTTGTGAGGGTTAAAAGAGTTGATATGTGTATAGCACTTAGAAGAGCACTTAGCTCCTAGTAGGGGTTTTAGAAGTGTTAGTTGATATTATCTAATATCATTAGATCAAATAATTGCCCCCATCTTTAGGTCCCCCATCTGTGAAATGGAGCAGTTAAAACAGAAAACCAAGTTCCCTCCAGCCCCAGTATTTTATTTTTAAGGGTATTTTTTAATTGGAGTATAATTACTTTACAGTGCTGTTAGTTTCTGCTATACAGCAGTATCAATTCTCTCTTGAACCTCCCTCCCTCCCTCCCTCCATCTCACCCTTTTAGGTCATCACAGCCCAATATCTTAGGGCTCTATTACAACCCCGTTGCTGTCTGCTTTGAGTAGGTGATGTCTGTTCTGTGAACATCCCTCTCCCAGCCTCTGAATCTCAGCTTCTGAAGGTCAAGGCCCCTGGCTTTTCCTTTTGTTTCCTGGTTATTTGCAGCACCCAGAGCAGTGCCTGGCACTCAGCAGAAACTCAAGCACTGTTTTCTGGATTAAGCTAGACTGGCTGGCTCAGCTGCCTGGGGTGGCAGTTTGAAGCACTGCTTTGCAGGCCCGAATGTGATGTGCAAGAAGGCAGAACCAAGGACAGCAGAGGAGGCAGGCTGCCAGCCAGCAGAGTGGGTGGGGGGAGGAAAGGGGCTGGAGTCAGAGAGGGAGTGAGAAAATGTAACAGCAGACCTGTGTGCTTTGCAACACCAGATACTTTATACTGGAATTGCTCCAGCCTGGGTGTAATTAAGACAAGCTAATCAAAGAATCAGAGGCAGTGCCTAGGATGTTGCTACTGCTGCTGTCACTGGACTGGAAGAGAGGTTGGCTTCTTCTGGGACCAGCACAAACAATAAGATTGCAGGGAATCTAAATACAAGAAAGAACAAAATACAGCTGACGGTGGGGGTGCTGGAGTCAGCAGGGTGGCAGGCAGAGCCGACAGGCAGCCTAGGGCTGTAGACAGAGCACAGACTCTGCAGGCAGACAGCCTTGGTTTAAACTGGCTCCATCTCTGTGTGAGCTTCCATTTTTTCCTCATCTGTGTAATGGGGATAATTCCACCTGGCAGGATTGTTGTTGTGAGGATTAGAGAAGATAATATATCTGAAGTACCTGGTACTATATAGGAGATGTGTAAGAAATAAAGTAACTATTCCATTTCTTTTTCAGTTCTCTTGGTCAGGGTAGGAAGAGGGGAAAGTCACTTGTTAGTGTAACTGTTCTAGTGAAGTAATAATTCTTGGTTGGGAGAGAGAAATGATGACATTCTGGAAAGGTGTGTCCAGCGTTCCTACCCAAGTGAGGAAAACAGCAGAGCCAGTGGGAGAGCAGGGCATGGCATACTGGTGAACTCCTTGAGGGCAAACCTCTTATTTTCCATTTTGTTCCCAAAGCCTGGGGCTTGGCTCAGTCTGCTGAATGAATGGTTCCAGAGTCAGGAAAGGTGGGCCCAGTCCCAGGACTCTGGACACGTATACCTGCCTGTGTGTGAGCTGGGATCAGAGGCTGAGCACCCCTGGGGGCATGGTGCCCTCAGTGGGTGCCCGGCAGGATGCAAGCTGTGCAGCAGGAAGCGACAAGAAGCCTCCTGTGAGCCCTAGCAGGAGGCCAGCAAGAGGGAGACAAGCTGGAGGAGCAGAGTTCCTACCAGCTGGATGTCTGGCTCTCACGGCCGGCTCCCGCCTCCACCTCCTGCCCCTGCTGCCTTCAAGTGGACTTCCCTGCCTTCAGTCTCACACCCGAGATCCAGGCCCTCCATGCCTGGTGCTGGGTCACACACATGATGGGCACAAAACAGTGCCCAAATAGACTGGAGCAGAATGTAGAGAAGCCACACTTTGCTCCAGGGGAGA
Source organism: Bos javanicus (assembly GCF_032452875.1). Lineage (NCBI taxonomy): Eukaryota > Metazoa > Chordata > Mammalia > Artiodactyla > Bovidae > Bos > Bos javanicus. Next base: position 34,745,205 of record NC_083882.1, read on the forward strand.
AGAAACACATCAAACTGGAAGGGAGGGGGAAGTGAGATGATTGAAACAATGTAACTCGGGCTCTGCTGCTGCTGCTACTACGTGGCTTCAGTCCTGTCCGACTCTGTGCGACCCCATAGATGGCAGCCCACCAGGCTCCTCTGTCCCTGGGATTCTCCAGGCAAGAACACTGGAGTGGGTTGCCATTTCCTTCTCCAAAATGAAAAGTGAGAGTGAAGTCACTCAGTCATGTCCAACTTGTAGCGACCCCATGAACTGCAGCCTACCGCGCCTCTCCATCCATGGGATTTTCCAGGCAAGAGTACTGGAGTGGGGTGCCATTGCCTTCTCTGTCTTAAAATGCACAGGACTCCACAAAGCCTATTTGTTGTACCCACTTTATGGAGAAGAAAACTGAGACTCAGAGGTGAAACAAGGTGCTCAGGGATAAGTAGCAGTAGATGACAGCACTCTGTGCCTGACTTTTCCACGAATGCTTCTTTGACTCACTCACCTCCTCAGGGCCAAGGAGGGTGGGGAGTGACTAAGAGCACAGACGCTGGGGTCCTATCTCCTGGATGCAAATCCTGGCTCCTCTGCTTATGAGCCATGTAGCCTTGTTTATGAATGACTTAGCCTCTCTGTGTCTTTAAAAAAAATTATTTTAATTGAAAGATAATTACTTCACAATATTGTGCTGGTTTTTGCCATACATCGTTGTAAATCGGCCACAGGTGCGGTGTATCCCCTCCAGCCTGGACGCCCCTCCCACCTCCCTCCCCGCCCCATCCCTCCAGGTTGTCACAGTGCACTGACTTTGGGTGCCCTGTGTCACATGTCAAACTCATCCTGGTTGTCTCTTTTACATATTATAATGTGTATGTTTCAATGCTATTCTCTCAAACCATCCCACCCTCCCCTTCTCCCTCTGAGTCTAAAAATCTGTTCTTTATGTCTTTGTCTCCTTTGCTATCCTGCAGGTAGGATTGTTGGTACCATCTTTCTAGATCCCATATATGTGTGTTAATATATGGTATTTATCTTCTTCTTTCTGACTTAACTTCACTCTGTATAGTGGGCTCTATGTTCACCCACATTTTTAGAACTGACTCAAATGCATTCATTTTTATAGCTGAGTAATATTCCATTGTGTATATGTACCACAGCTTCCTTATCCATTTATCTGCCGGGTGGGCTGCCGTCTATGGGGTCGCACAGAGTCGGACATGACTGAAGCGACTTAGCAGCAGCAGCAGCAGACATCTAGGTTGCTTCCATGTCCTGGCTTTTGTAAACAGTGCTGCAGTGAACACTGGGGTACATGTGTATCTTTTTCAATTGTGGTTTCCTCAGGATACTCTCTGTGTCTTGACTGCCTCACCTGGAAGATCATATTATTGACCTCATAGTGTTGTTGTATAAAGGGCTGACAGTGCCTGACAAAAATAAAGGCTCAGTGAATGTTAGCTGGTGTTGGTGTTGCTTTTATTATATGTTGAGAATATAATTTAAGGAAATAATATTAACAAGACTGAAGCTCATGGTAGGAATTCCAGAAAGTGGAGAGAGAAGTGTCTCCCTCACCTAGCGTGTCAGGGTCAAGGATCTCGGCAGAGCGGCAGAATGGATTTGTAAGCTGCAGCCTGGGTACACTGATCTGGGGATCTCAAAACCCCAACGGCCCTGGAAAGAGTGCCAGCCCAGCTTTGCTCCGTGTCAGGGTTTTGCTGTTCACCGTCCCAGACAGGGACTGGGCCCTGTGTGTTCCAGCCCTAGAGAAGCCCCACAGCAGCCACGTTAGCTTCTTAAAGTGAATGTGTTAGTTGCTTAGTCGTGTTCTATTCTTTGTGACCCTACAGAACTGTAGCCTGTCAGGCTCCTCTGTCCATGAAATTCTCCAGTCAAGAACACTGGAATGGGTAGCCATTCCCTTCTCCAGGGGATCTTCCTGATCCAGGGATCAAACCAAAGTCTCCTGCATTTCAGGCAGATTCTTTACCGTCTGAGCCACTGGGGAAGCCCATAAAGTCAAAGCATCAATGATTAAACTTTGCTACTTTATTTGCTTCCGGGTTTCTTTGTTTCTCCTTTTGCAATTTGGTTTGGTTCTTTCCTTAGTTGTCCAATGAAGCTTCTCTTGACCTGGGCTGTGTTTGCCACAAGGTTGCCCCCATGGCTAGAGAGGATGGTGAGGCAGGGCAGGCTCCTGTATTAGACAAAGGAAGAGCCTCTGGAGCTGAGCGTAGACAAACTCAGTGACAGGAAGGAAAAGCAGAAGCCACTGGCCGTGGCCGGCCTGGCCCCTTTCTAGCTGTGTGCCTTGTACAGTTGTTCCCCACTGAGCCTGATTCCACATCTGTAAAAGCAGTATCACAATCCCCAACTCTAAAAGTTATTTTTCCAAATGGCACAGGTGTGTCAGGCACCTGCCCAGTGCCTGTCACAGCATAGGTGCTCAGCTGGTGAACTTGACAGGTTCACGAGTTCAGCTGCTTGCTTGCTTCCTTCCTTTTCACCCAGGATTCCTCTCCACATTCTGACAAAGCTGGCCAGCTCCCCTTCATGGGCATAGGTGAGGTCAGCAGGAGTGAGATGAGGGCGTGTGGCCGCCACTTGCTCAGAGGATCCCTGGTTGCCAGGGGCAGGTGTCCCAGGCCCAGCTCTGTCTTCAGGGCCCTCACCTCTGTGTCTGGCTGAATTGGCTCCAGCTGTTTCCCTTCCCCTTGGGAGCGGCTTATTTTGGCTTGAATGGGCAATTTGTTTGCCTTTTCTCCTGATGTGCGGTTGTTCAGCCTCCCCTTCCTGCAGAGAAAAAAGAGCTGACTGCATTTCCTCTCTCCCACTCCATGCAGGCCCTTAGAAGGGATTTTATTGGGGGCCCTTTCCTGGAGCACTCACGCATGCCAGACAGGCATTGTTAAAGTGTTAGATATTTGGCAGCAAAGTATAGTGCCTCCTCCTCCAAGCAGAAGCAGCTCTTTTACCAAACTGGAACTATAATCTGTGCAAGGATCTTTTATTTTTTATTATTTTCCTTTCACTGATTTTTTCTAACTGTTGAACTTTTGTGATTTTCTAATATGTGTGGCAGAACAGCTGACCGGCGTGGCCTGAGACCCGTCAAGTGGGGTCGCATAGGAATTGAATCGAGAGAGCTAACTTATTTTGACACTGGCTGTAGATCTGAGAGGCAGTACCTCCAAACCCCAGGGCCTTGTAGAGATCTTTGAGGCAGGGACAGACTTGTATGGTCCTGTGCACAATGGGATGGACAGAGCGGAAATGCTTTACTTATTTTGTCCCATTAATCCTCATACCCAATTGATGCACGGTTGTTAACCCTGCTTTCTAGATGAGAGAATCTGAAGCTTAGGTTGAGCTGTTTGCACCGCCAGGTCATCCGGTCAGGAGGAATCTGTGTGTCGAGTCTTTAACCCAGGCCTCTAACTCCAGAGTCTGTGGTCTCTTGCCTGCTGCTGCCTTCCTGCAGACCCTGACAGTCTAGCCTGTTTTTAAGGCCACCAGATAAGATTATTTCATCTCTTCATTTCAATATTTGGTTCCCCTTCATGTTGGCAAGTTCTGTATATTTAGATTATAGCAGTCTGGCTCAGATTAAGCAGTTCTCTGCATAATAACTAGGTAAAATTGTGACATTGATGACATTGTGTTGTTATCACACTTCCCTCTTTACCTTCTGACAGTCCCAACCCTTTTAAGATTCTTCTTCTGGTGTACCTTCTCTTTAAAATTTTCTTTTACTTATTTAATTTGTGAATAATTAATACATGTACATTATTTAAAACTTAAAAAGCACAAAAAGATTTAAAATGAAAAATTTCCCTCCTGCTTTATCTCCCATCTATCCAGTGCCCCAAAACCCTTCTACTACATGTGCAACTAATTCTATTATTAGTTTCTTCATATCCTTCTAGTTGCTTTTTTGCATACATAAGTGAATGCTAAGATTTATTTTTATCTTCTCTTTTACATAAACTGTAGTATACTTTACATGCTTTTTAGTGTCTGATTTTTTTCTTTCAGTAATTTATCTGGGAGATCTTTTCATATCAGTATAAAAGCCTTTCTAGGGACTTCCCTGGTGGTCCAGTGGTTAAGAATTTGCCTTGCAATGCAGGAGATGTGGGCACAATCCCTGGTCAGGGAACTAAGATCCCACAGGATATGGGACAGCTAAGCCCTTGTGCCACAACTGCTGAGCCCATGTGCCACAACTAGAGAGTTTGTGCACCACAATGAAGATGCAAAACAGCCAAATTAAATTAATTTTTAAAAAGCCTTTCTAGTTCATTATTACCACTCCATAATATTCCAGTATACCTATGTTCAGTTCAGTTCAGTCACTCACTCATGTCTGACTGCGACCCCATGAACCATAGCACACCAGGCCTCCCTGTCCATCACCAACTCCTGGAGTCCACCCAAACCCATGTCCATTGTGTCAGTGATGCCATCCAACCATCTCATCCTCTGTCGTCCCCTTCTCCTCCTGCCCTCAATCTTTCCCAGCATCAGGGTCTTTTCAAATGAGTCAGCTCTTCGCATCAGGCGGCCAAAGTATTGGAGTTTCAACTTCAACATCAGTCCTTCCAATGAACACCCAGGACTGATCTCCTTTAGAATGGACTGGTTGGATCTCCTTGCACTCCAAGGGACTCTCAAGAGTCTTCTCCAACATCACAGTTCAAAAGCATCAATTCTTTGGTGCTCAGCTTTATTTATAGTCCAACTCTCACATCCATACATAACCAACTGGAAAAACCATAGCCTTGACTGGACAGACCTTTGTTGACAAAATAATGTCTCTGCTTTTTAATATGCTGTCTAGGTTGGTCATAACTTTCCTTCCAAGGAGTAAACGTCTTTTAATTTCATGGCTGCAGTCGCCATCTGCAGTGATTTTGGAGCCCAGAAAAATAAAGTCAGCCACTGACTTCCACTGTTTCCCCATCTATTTGCCATGAAGTGATGGGATCGGATGCCATGATCTTAGTACCTATGTACCTATGTACCATGATTTATTTAACCAGTGCCCTGTTGCTGGAGATTTAGGTGATTTCCTGTCTTTTGCTTACTACAAGTTGTGACATAGTGAATTACCTCGTATATATGTGTTATTTCATGTTTAGGTGAGTATAGCAGTAGGATAAATTCCTAGAAGTAAAATTATTATGTTAAAGAGTATTTATTATTTTGCAAGATACTGCAGAAACTGGCTTCCATAGGAATTGTACCGTTTTCCACTCCCAACAGTAGTGTAGGAGAGTGCCTGCTTCTGCAGCCTCCCTAATCATGTGTTAGGAAACTTTGGGATTTTTGCCAATTTAATAGGTGAAAAACTACTCAGGGTGGTTTTGGCTTATCTTACTTTTTCAATTGAAGTACCGTATGTAAATAGTAAAGTGCACAAATCTTAATGGTTCAGACTGATGAGTGTTCACATATGTATCTACTTAAGAAACCACCACCCAGCTCAAGATACAAACCATCTCCAGCACCCCAGAAGGCTGCCTCCTGCTTGTTCTGTCAGTAACCCACCCCGCAGAGGGAACCACTGTTCTGACTTCTGTTTCTGGAGATCAGGTCTTCCCTGTTCTTAAACTTCATATAAATGGCATCATGCAGCATGAACTCTTGTGTGGCTTCTTTAGTTCAACACACTGTGTCCATTAAAACCATCCACTCTCTGTGTAGCAATCGTTCTTTTTTATTGATGAGTAATATCAATACTACAAGTTATTAATCCATGTAACTGCTGAAGAGTATTTGAACTGTTTCCAGTTTGAAAATTGTGAATAAAGCTGCTATGAACATTCTTCTACATGCTTTTTGGTGAACATACACATTTATTTCTCTTGAGAATGTAACTAAGAGTAGGATTTCTGTGTTACCAGGTCATATATATAGCATTAATAGATTCTGCTCAACAGTTTTACAAAGTAGTTGTACCAATTTATACTCCTACCAGCAATGTATGAGAGTTCTAATTGTGCCATATCTTTGCCAGGTATTTTCAGTCTTATTGATTTAGGCCATTCTGCTGGGTGTGTAGTGTGGAGTCTCACTGTGATTTAATTTGCATTTCTCTGGTAACCAATGATGTGGAGCACTTTTGTGTATGCTTATAGGCCACGTGCATAGCTTCTTTTGGTCTAGCATGAAGACTCTGCTCATTGTTTTAAAGTGGGTTTTATCTCTGCTTTTCTTAACAATTTGTAGAGATCCTTTATCTTATGAATTCAGTTTCTTTGTGCTGCTAAGTCGCTTCAGTCATGTCCGACTCTCTGCGACCCCATAGACGGCAGCCAACCAGACTCCCCCGTCCCTGGGATTCTCCAGGCAAGAACACTGGAGTGGGTTGCCATTTCCTTCTCCAATGCATGAAAGTGAAAAGTGAAAGTCAAGTCGCTCAGTTGTGTCCGACTCTTCGAGACCCCACGGACTGCAGCCTACCAGGCTCCTCCATCCATGGGATTTTCCAGGCAAGAGTACTGGAGTGGGGTGCCATTGCCTTCTCTTTGTAGGATATATATATTGTGAACATCTCCTGGGCAGTGACTTTCTCTTTTGTTCTTTTAGTGTAAACAGTGATGATATTTATCTTTTGATAAATATCAGTCAGTTCAGTTCAGTTCAGTCGCTCAGTTGTGTCTGACTCTTTTCGACCCCATGAATCGCAGCATGCCAGGCCTCCCTGTCCATCACCATCTCCCGGAGTTCACTCAAACTCACGTCCATCGAGTCGGTGATGCCATCCAGCCATCTCATCCTCTGTCGTCCCCTTTTCCTCCTGCCCCTAATCCCTCCCAGGATCAGAGTCTTTTCCAATGAGTCAACTCTTCGCATGAGGTGGCCAAAGTACTGGAGTTTCAGCTTTAGCATCGTTCCTTCCAAAGAACACCCAGGACTGATCTCCTTTAGAATGGACTGGTTGGATCTCCTTGCAGTCCAAGGGACTCTCAAGAGTCTTCTCCAACACCATAGTTCAAAAGCATCAATTCTTCGGTGCTCAGCTTTGTTCACAATCCAACTCTCACATCCATACATGACCACAGGAAAAACCATAGCCTTGATTAGACGGACCTTTGGATATTCTTAATTTTAATGAAGTCTAGTTAATCAGTCTTTTCTTTAATGATTTGAGGTATTTGGGTCCTACTTAAGACGCTTTGCCTATTTCAAGGTCCTCAGAATGAAAATATCCCTCCATGTTCTCTCCTTTTTTTTTTCTTTTTGGCTGTGCTGCACGACAGGCAGGATCTTAATTCCCTGACCAGGGATCGAACACCTACTGCATGCAAAGTAGTGTTGTACGTGAACCGTGTTGTACGTCTTCATAGACCTGCACTGTCTATGCTTGCTTTGCATGCAGTAGGTGCATGTTCCACGCAGTAGGAGGAAACACATGCCCCCTGCAGGGGGAGTGCTGAGTCTTAACCACTGGAGCACCAGGGAAGTTCTCCTTTGTCTTTTTCAGCAATTGAGTTGTTGGTCTTCTGCTAATCAGTTTCTAGGAGCTCTTTATATATTAGGAAGATTAGGCCTTTGTCTGTGATTTGAATTGCTCATGTATTTTCCTAGATTTTTGCCTTTTGTTTTTGCTTTTGATGTTTTTATTTTGTCCTATTTTTATCATGCAACTTTTCTTTCACTGTAAATGAAATTTACCAGTCTTTTCCTAGAATTCTGGATGCCTTTAGAGTATGGCTTCCGGATTTTGAGAATCCCTCCCCACCCCAGGGTATAAAGGACTTTCCTCTTATTTTATTCTGGCACTTTATGGTTTTATAGTCTACATGTGAATCTTTGATCTATTTGGAATTTATCCTGATATACGTCAGGTGCAGATTCAACTTCATTATTTTTCCAGATGGCTACTCAATTGTCTCAACACTGTTTATTGAATTCACTTTTTTTGGCTGCCTTCCTGGGTCCTGTCACTACCAGTATAGCCCTCAGGCATAATGAGAAGCAGTGACTTAACCCAAGACTGCCCAACTAATCAGTGGCACAGTTGGGGCCAGTACTTGGGTCCAGCTCCTATTGCTTAGACAGGGCTTGTGGCTGGCTCTCAAGGAACCTTCTAAGTGATCATGATCTCCCAGGCTGTTTGCTAAGTGGAGGGGGCCTGCTAAAGGCAGAGCAGCCTCTTCTACTTTGTTTGTTAGGTCCTGAGTACTCTGCCCCAGGTCCCCTTTTCTTAGCCTTGGAGGTGATAGGCTGTTGCCTTTATCACACCACTTGAGGCACCTTATTTTCTTCACTGCCAGACCAGAATGTGGCCAGATCTGCATTCAAGAGAAATGTTTCACAATTAATCAGAGATATTTTTGCAGACCATTGGTTATCATTTGAGTCACATTTCTGTTGAGTCATTTGTTTTCAAAGCATAGCCTCACATCACAAAAAATGCCTCCTTAGCTCTCCATAAAAATGGAATTATTTTCCCCCCACTATTACTCCTAAAGAAGCAGTGTTTGTGTCACTCCACAGGAGTCATCCCGCATGAGACCACAGGTGAAGGTGGCAGGCTGCCAAGGAGGCTCACAGAATTGCTAAATGACTGATGTCTATGCAGCCTTTTTGGGCACAAGATTGGCCACCACGTTTTGGCTTAATATTCTGATCCTTACAGAGTTGCTTACAGTAGCAAAACCTGTAATTGTGTCCCACTGCAGTTGTTTGCAAATACTCAAGAGGCCTGTGGCCTTGCAAAAGTAAGTCTTACTAAGGTGAATTCAAAGTAAAAAAAAACAACAGAGTTAGCATGAGATAGAGACAGCCTTCTGCAATAGAAGGGCTGAGCTTTGGTCCCAGCTCTCTCTGCCACCAAGCTCTGTCTGGGCAAGCACCCTCCCTCTCTGGACCTTAGAATCCCCTCTGGGAAATATTTCTGAAGTCTGCTTCATTGCTCAAGTCTGTCCTCATGTGCATGAACTGTGTTGTACATCTTAATAGACCTGCACTGTCTATACTCGCTTTGCATGCAGTAGATGTTTGTATGTTTGTTAAATGCTGAATGAATATTACATACAGTATTTCCCTTATCCCTTCCCATCAGCTTGCTAGTGACTAATAATGTGCCCTATAGCATTCTGGGTGCTGAGGTGGAATACAGCAAATGGTCTTAGCTTATGGAGCTCATATTTAATGGGAAAGGGAGCTACGTTAGGCCTGGCACATGATATGTACTTAATAAATACTGAATGAACACATGAATGAGTGCAAAGCAGAGAGTGATAACACTTAAAAGAAAGAGTGAAGAGGGAGGAATGATTAATTTTGGAAATCCTCATGGCAGAGGGGCTTTCTGAGTGGAGGAAGGGTAAAGGGCGTTCTGAGGGATCAACATGAGCAGAGGGAAGGAAGGCTTTAAGGTGTGAATTATGGTTGAGAGACAAGTGATCCACCAGCAAGACGGCAGAGGGTCAGCTGAGGCCATGTCTCTGGGGGCATTAACTTTACTATATAGACAGTGTGGTTCCATTAAGCATTATTTAGGAAGACACTCAGAAGTTGATGGTTGCAGCAGCAGACTTTTTTTCTTTTAATAATGCTTTCTTACAGAGCAAAAGAGAACTGACAGTAACGGGTACCTACTATATGCAGGTGCCACTCTGAGCATTTTGCTTCCATCATTTTATTAGGCCATCACCATGCTAGGTAGAAAGAAGACATGTAAGAATTAGCCCCATTTTCCAGATGGGAAAATAGAGACTCAAAGAGGTGAAGCCCTGGATTCAGGCTGACATCCACTGACTCTGAGGTCTGCATGTTCCCCCCTCACCACATGCTCCCTGCAGCGGTCAGGCTTTGGCTTAGTTAACACATCAAGCAGCATCTACCAAGCCTATAGCATGCACATGACTTCTGAAGACAGGAAAAGGCAGCAGAAACTGATAGTACTTGTCTAGAGGTGCAGAGACCAGCCTGTATCCCAGTCTGTCCTCAGAGCACTGCATCTAGGAGACCATGTGCAGCGTGGGGCAGCTTTAACAATGGCCAAGCAGTCAGGTCCAGAAGCCTGCTCCATCCTTCCTTAGATGGGAGCAAGCTTCCTGAGGCTGGGTGACACCCTGATATCTCCCTGTGAACGCCCAGTCTCACAATGCTGCCCCTTAGCAGCCACAGGCCTCAGCATGCACCAGGGCCCCTAAACAGCACCTACCCCACAGCCACTGTCTCTGTTACCTCTCATCTCTGTGGAATTCCCCATTCCGCCTGGGTGCACCTAAGCCCTTAAATATAGAACAGCTGTGACTCTTCCTTCCGAAGTGCTCTCTTCAGCATTCTGTTTGCCCATTTGCTCATTCATAGATTTAGTCATTCATTAAGAAGCTGCACCAAGTACTAGAAAGAGTCCTGGACCAAGGGACCTGAATGCAAGATTGGTTGCTTTCATCTTGGGCAGGTACTTTCCTTTTCTGGGTGTGTTTTTCTTTATGAATAAAGTAAAAGAAATCCGTAAGGTAGTCTTCAAGGTCTCTTCCACCTCTGACACTTTGGGTCTTGTTCATAAAATTCATAAATTCACACCTTTACCCTAGCATGGGGTTAGAGAATACTTCTAAGAAGACATGATGTTTGAGGTGGGTCTTTAAGGATAAGCAGGAGGAAGAGAAAGGCTTTCCAAGGAGTGGGATCAACTTGAACAATGGCTTGCAGAAGGCATGCAAACTGGGGGCAAAGAAGGGATCAGGAGGGGAACAAAGCAGTGGGAGACAAGGCTGCGGGGATGTCCGAAGGTTGAGGAGCTGGGACTTCATCTTGTATGGCAACAGGGAGCAGGAAAGGTCTTAAAGCAGAGTTGGGACTTGATCTGATCTGTTTCCAGGAGCAAATAGCTGTTCAACAAAGGAGTCTTGGAGAAATGGCAGTGGGTTTGATTTTGTGGCTTTGTAAGATATGAATTCAGTAAGTTTGTGGTTTTCAGCTTGAGGCGAGGAAGTTGCTGCAGCCCTTTGGGTTCAGCACACTGGATGTCTGATTGTTACACCCAGCATCGTGGCACCAGAGTCCCCATAAGACTCCTTGGCCCAGACTCAGCCCCATCCTAAACACAACTCCAGGTCCAGCCAAGGCCAGTCCCTGCCTTTTCCTGTGGCCGCCAAGAGGCTGACTTGGTCAGGAAGCTGCCCAGTGTGGCCCTAGTGCAGCACACATGCTTACACCAGTAGCCTCTTTCGCGGCCTTTGTGTTTTGTGAGTTTTTGTGAGTCTGCTCACTTTATTCAGGCAGCACCTCTTAGATAAATTCTGCATATGAAGGGAATTTACTATCATCAGTTGGGAACTGACTTGCAAAAGTGTTTGGCAAATGGCATTTTATATATCAAGAAGGAAAAAAACACACAAGTAAAATGATAGGGACTCTTGGATAGACACTTTTTGAAATTTAATTTTTTCAAATGTAAGCCTTTTTTCAAAAGGCTTACAGGTTTCTACTCTGGGAGGAGACTGCTTCTCTGAGTAAGGCGAGGAGAATTTTAGCTGCTCTAATGTAAGAAGAGATATAGGATCCTAGAATCACAGTCTGAAGGTGGAGGAGACTTCAGAAATCCCTACCGAAGAGGAAATGAAGGCCTAAGTGAAGAAATCATTTGCCCAAAGTCACACAGTAATTCAGACGCTGAGCCCAGGATGCCAGCCCCCAAGTCCTGACTGCATGGCACCACCACGTCTTTGGAGACAGAGCATCGGCAACTTTTGAGGTGAGTTCCGAGGCCCCCGCCCGTGTCACGCTGACCTGGCAAGCCCTGGCGTCAGGAGTCCTTGGCCCGGCTCACTGCTGGGTAGTCTCTGTGTGCATCCACACCCGAGGTCCCACATCCGCCCTCACCCTCTGCGGCAGCACATCGCAGGTTTTCAGCAAATGCAGCCCAGGAATAGAAATCGGACCTGTTTCCTTTGATTTCTTTTTTTTTTTTTTTTTATTTTATTTTTTAACTTTACAATATTGTATTGGTTTTGCCATATATCAAAATGAATCCACCACAGGTATATATGTGTTCCCCATCCTGAACCCTCCTCCCACCTCCCTCCCCATACCATCCCTTAATGTTTGAGTCTCTCCTAGGGGTTGCTACATGAACTCAGCTGTGCTTAAAAAAAAAAAAGTAAAGGTTTCAGTAATTCAGTTTTAAGGGGAAGGGAAGGGGAAATAAGGGCCTAGGAAGCCAAAACAGGAGATTATCAACTCTCAAATATTTATGGACCATATGCAGGTTTTTTTCCTTTAAAAATTTTTTTACTTTATTGAAGTATAGTTGATTTACAATGTTATGTTCGTTTCTGCCTTACAGCAGAGTGATTTAGTTATACATATACATACATTCTTTTTTATATTCTTTTTCATATATGCAGTTTTATACAGCATCACCAACTCGATGGACATAGGTTTGGGTGAACTCCGGGAGTTGGTGATGGACAAGGAGGCCTGGTGTGCTGCAATTCATGGGGTCGCAAAGAGTCAGACACGACTGAGCGGCTGAACTAACTGAAGTGATACAATATGAATTTATTCTTTGCATCAACCATTAAGTGGGTACTGTCATTATACCTGTTTCAAGATAGAGAAACTAAGGCATAAAGAGGTTAAATCATTCACTCAAGGAGAAGAGCATTGTCCTGGGCGCTCTACAGTATAAGGGTCTGGGTATCCAAAGGGTGGATTCATAATTAGTGAGTGATATTCTCCCAAATTATTCAGCAATAAATCGATAAGAGCTGCAAAGGGAATCTCTTGTGACTGCCAGAGGGCTCCAGCCTCAGCCTGTCCCCATGAAAGCATAGCAGAGTGCTCTACTTTCTGTTATATCAGAAAACTGGGAGGGTTTATATATACAAAGGATGATAAGATCAGAATCTAACAAGGGCAGATATGTGAGCTGAAGTCAACAAAGTAACACGTAATTGGGCATAAATGTAAGAGGAGGGCTAATGGTAGACATTGGGTATTGACTGCTTCGATGATTCCTGGTCAGCACTAGTGAAACAGAGCAGGGGGCAGACAGTCAGAGCAGCAGAAATGTTGGCAGAGGGGTGAGGATGAGCTCATGGGTTGTACTGCCTTTACACTTTCCATTGTCAGTGGAGCATCCCGAAGACAGAAAGTGAAAGGGGTCCAGTCTGTGGGTAGGGGCAAGGGTGTAGTTTTGTGTCTGAGGTCGCAGCATCACCTCTGTATGCCCACACTGCACGTTAACCTCGATCCACTCCAGGGAGAGCCCCCACAGTGCAGGTACACTTGGAAATGTTCACTCTGTAGAAGTAAAGTGGGTGGGAGCCAAAGGACCCCAGAGGCCATTTATTCCCACTTCTCATCTATGAATGAGATACCCAAGTCTTGGAGGGGGCAGTGATAGGGTCCAGTTGTGAGCTGTCAGCAAGGAGGCCCAGGCTGACTGAGAAAGCGGATCTTCCACCACTTAGTCCAGAACCCTTTGCTTCAAACCATGTGTTCTCAGAAACCAATACTATCCAAATCTAAGACTTCCCATCCCCTGGGGAAGATTTCTCTTTAATCTGGACCTTTATAGGCTATTTAGATGCTTTTATTAATCTTCTGTTCCTTTGTGACTTTAAGTAATTTGCTTGCCCTTCAAGAGCTATAATTGCACAACTATAAAAATAAAGATAGGGACTTCCCTGGTGGTCCAGTGGCTAAGACTCTGTGCTCCCAATACAGGAGGTACAGGTTTGATTCCTGGTTGGGGAACTAGATCCCATAAGCCACAACTAAGTGTTTTTATGCTGCAGTGAAGGTTGTGTGAGCCACAGCTAAGACCCAACACAGCTAAAATAATAAATAAATATTAAAAAAAAATAAAGATAACAATCTGGTTCCCCCTTCTTGCTCATAAAGCCTTCCTGGTGTTGTAAAAGCATAAGTCTGATTAGAAAGAAAAAGTAATCATTTTGAATAAAAATCAAGATAGAATATCATAGTTTGAATAAATATTGTTTTATACGTCTCAAATTAATTTGATGTGATTTAGGGGGGACACTAAGTCCACGAAAGTCACCTGACTAGGCTTCAGATCAGCCCTGCCGTTTTCTAGCTCTGTTCCTTTGAATACATTACAGCCTCCCTGAGCCTCCATTTTCCTTTGTGGATAAAGAGAATGAGAATACTTAAAATGTTATAATGCCGATTAAACAGGACGATATATGTAAAGGACCTGGTACATGACACCAACAGCACGTGAAGATTTCCACAGCTCCACATCCTGCCCAAACCAGGACTGATCCAGCTGGCAATTTTCACTAGTCTAGGAGGTTCTATCCAAGTAAGGATTTTGTTTCAGAGACAGGAACCCTCTGCTGGATCAACCAGAGAAACAGACCCAGTAAGAGACATACGTTAAGAGATTTAATGCACAGAATCTGCTTACACAATGGTGGAGGATGGAGAGGCAAGTCTGAAACCCAGAGGGAAAATCTTCAGGAAGGGCAAGCTGTTGCTCCAGCAACAGGCAGAACTTCTGCCTCAGGGAAACCCCAGTGTTCTTCTTAGGATTTTCAACTGACTGACTCAGACCCACCCAGATTATCTAGAATAATCTCTGTTACATAAAATCAGCTAATTATAGAGGTTAATCACAACTACAAAATACCTTCACATCAAATACTTAGATTAGTATTTAATTAACTGGGTACAGATTGACACATAGAACCAACCATCACAGGGTCCAACTTGTATTTTAAGAAAATCATTCTGGGCACTGGAGGAAGGCTGAGCTGAAGGTGAGAGGACCTGGAAACAGATGAACAGAGAAACTAGCCCATTACATCAGGGGAAGGCATTTAAGTAGTGGTAGCTGAGGTAGAAAGTCAGAAGCAATTTGAAAGGCCAGGCTCAGCTTGATGGGACTAAGTGACCTGTTATGAACAGGGTTACAAAAAGAAGGAAAAGAATGGGCAGGATCAGGGATGGTACTGAGGTTTCTACTGGCTAGACTGGGTGGATGTGTGTCATTGACCAGTGAGGGATATACATAGAAAAGAGTAGGCTAGTACTCTTGCCTGGAAAATCCCATGGATGGAGGAGCCTGGTAGGCTGTAGTCCATGGGATTGCTAAGAGTCAGACACGACTGAGCGACTTCCTTTTCACTTTTCACTTTCATGCTTTGGAGAAGAAAATGGCAACCCACTCCAGTGTTCTTGCCTGGAGAATCCTAGGGGCGGGGGAGCCTGATGGGTTTCCATCTATGGGGTCACACAGAGTCGGACACGACTGAAGCGACTTAGCAAAGCAAGGTGATGACTTTATTTTTTTTTAAATATAAACAAGTGTGAGATGGGCTTCTCAGGTGGCTCATGATCAAGAATCTGCCTGCCAATGCCAGAGAGGCAGGTTTGATCCCTGGGTCAGAAAGATTCCCTGAAGGAGGAAATGGCAACTGACTCCAGTATTCTTGCTGGGATAATTCCATGTACAGAGGAGCCCAGTGGGCCATAGTCCATGGGGTTGCAAAGAGTCAGACACAACTGAATGTGCACGCATATCATACACAACTGTGAGATGCCTGTGAAACACCCAAATAGACATACCTGGTAGGAGATTGGCATGAAGATGTTTAGCTCTTTAGAGAGGTCAGAGAGTTTCTGTAAAGAGAGCTTGGTGAAGCAGATTATCATAAGTAGTTTTTCCTTCATGTACAATGGATAATGTTTCTGCTAAGTGGCTATAGGGTGTGCTGTCATGGTGCCTTTGATAATGTTACATCAGTGTGACCATTCTGTGATTATCCCTGCTGCTGCAGTGATTTAGCCCAGGGCAGAAACTGCTTTCTTGGCCAACTGTTGCAGGGGCCTACCTGGATGCCATTGCAAGAGTTAGATCCTCAGTAGGAGCCATACCTGCGGAAGCTGTCTTCTGAGGAAAATCCAGGATGGAGTCACTAATTTTTGGGGTGTGACCTGAAAGCATATAGAAAAAGCATGATTACTGACCATGTGACAGCCCAGTGCCCCCCCAAAGCAAGGCTAGCCCAGGCAGGCTGCCTGGGAAGAAGCAAGCCCCCTTGGCTCTCTCAATTTCCAACCCTAGACCTCCTCTGACAGGTCTGCAGATAATGGATGGAGGGTTGTGCACTGGGAGGTATGGGAACAAGGGAAAGAAGAAGGAATGAACACTCACCAAGCACCTCCTATGTGCCAGGAAGTGTGCCGGGCGCCTTCAGAATGATGATGGTGAAAATGGTGACAGCTTACACCAAGATTTGCCTTGGTGTAGATGGCATGTATGGTTTATTTTCTCGTATTTAATTGTCACAGCAATCATATAAGATGGGTACTATCATGAAGCACATTTTACAGGAGAGATGAAGTGACTTGCCCAAGTTCATACAAAGGTGGGATTTGAAAAAAAAGTTCTGACTCTCAAAGCCAGAGTTTCAGATTCTGTGCTGCCTCTGCCCGATACTGGTCCTGTCATTCAGGGGGACAAGACTACAGGGTTCTTCCTCCTTCAGTTCTTGCAGATTTCTGTCTTCACAACTTTAAGGAGCTAGATGGGTTGGAGGAAGCACTAGGTGGGGATTAGGACACTTAGGTTGCTATCCCACCCTCTGTCTGACTTTGAACATTAGACCTTAACTTTTCGTTAGGGTTCATCATCTGTAAAATGGAGATGCTTACATCTGAGGGTCCGATGCAGGACTTGCTAGGGAAGTGTTTTTGCAAACTCTGACAGGTATTCCTTTGCATCTGTACCTACTACCCTGCTTTTCAGAAGGTCCTCTTGCCTGTTACCTTCCCCAACCCTGACTCTGCTCATCCTTTATTATGATTTATGACAGTTTTATCACTTAAAGCTCTCTGATAATCATGCCTTGAGGCAGGAGGCCACTAAAATTCTTATTTAAATAATCTCAACTCCCGGAGCCAGCTGGAGGGGGCAGGGAGGTGTAGCAGATTTAGCAGTTGCTGAAGCTATAACCAAGAGTAGTCTTCTTGTCAGTCATAGGAGTGAATCATTCAAATGGCTGCATTGCTGAGTCCTTTCCTAAGGCAAGTTGGATAACAGTGTTGCTTTCCTCACTTACTAAGCCTAAAATGAAGCTCAGCTTCTTACTTTGAAATGTACCAGGCATAGGTATTTGAAAGAGCATGGACTCTGGAGCCAGCACTGTCACCTACTAGCTAAGTGACCTTGAGCAACTCCTATTGCCCAGCTGGGCCTCAATTTCCTCATCTGTAAAATGGGAGTGAAAATACCTGCTTCACAGGGTTGTTGTACAGTTCAGATGAGATCGTGGGAGTAAGGGGCCCTGCAACTATACCACTTGGTCATTAGACTCTCAGTGATTCTTCCTGCCCTGAGTCTCTGAGCTGTGGGAACCAGCACCTTGGGGAGGTTGATTTGATGAGGGGTGAAACGATCTGGTTTCCAGAGTGCAAAGGCAGAGGACTCAGTACTAGACATTTGAATCACAGTTCTGTTTTTAGTTACAGCCTGCCTAAGGTTTGAGAATGTGTCTTCCTCATGTGTCCCTTCCTCCTTCAGTGTAAGCAGCGGAGGATCAGGGTGAGGAGGCCGCTGCCCAGCTTCCCCTGTCTTCACAATCCATCTTTCTCCTCGCTGGAATCTACTGTCAGCTTCAAGGAAATCAGTGCTGATCCTTGGACATGAGTGTTTTACTTTAGTCTTCAGTCTTCTAGTTTTTACTCTAGGTTCTCTCACCACCAAACCAGCCTTCAACTTAAAACTGTGGAGGAATTTCATCCATCACCCCTGCCCATGTCCACAGTGTGGCTGATCTCATGAATTTGGGGAGCACAGCAGTACATGTTTTTCCAGCAGGGCTTGTTCTCACAATGCACAATGCCCCACAGGGCCCCCTCCAAGCTCCGAGCTCTAGAGAGCGTCCTAGGTCTCATGTGACATAGAAGAGGAGTGCAGACCACGGGCCACCCGTGACTTAAGAGTAATAGTAACAGCGAATGTTGTTTCACGTTTTCCTTGTAGCACCTCTCTGGTGGGCAGGAATATGGTTTGGTGGCTGAGAGCACAGGGTTTCAAGTCAGAGAGACCAGGGTTTGAGTCCTAGCTCTGCAGCTTAACACTGTGACCTAAGACAAATTAGTGAACTCCTCTGAGTGCAGGACACGATTTCTGTCAACTGGAGATAGTAGTCCCCATTCCACAGAGCTGGGAAGACAAGTGAAGGAATACCTGCAGAGCCGCAGCACAGGCCAGGGACACAGTAAGCATGTCACGCGAAGTGACTGTGGCAGCGGTTTTATAGCAGAGGAAACAGCAGCCCAGGGAGGTTAACTCATTTATCTAAGATAGGCATTATCCCTATTTTATGTAAAAGGAAATGAGGCTGAGAGGTCAAGAATCTGGCCCAAGATTATACAACTGCTAAGC
Source organism: Bos javanicus (assembly GCF_032452875.1). Taxonomy (NCBI): domain Eukaryota; kingdom Metazoa; phylum Chordata; class Mammalia; order Artiodactyla; family Bovidae; genus Bos; species Bos javanicus. The sequence continues at coordinate 34,763,581 of NC_083882.1, forward strand.
AGCAGAGTCTGAACCTTAAACCAGGTCTCCTGATATTTTACCAGAAGCCTCTGGAAAGCTGGAATAAATACCCCAAACTCATTTATAACTGGCCCCGTGGTGGTGGAGTCCCAGCCCAACCTTCCTTCTGCTGAATCCCTCTTCCTAGACATGGACCGCTGGTGATAGATGTGTGTGGGTGCACACACACATTTGTATACAAATATGTACATCTAAAAGGACAGAGTAGGAAAATGTCCTGGGAGACCACGATTCCCCAGAGTGCTCTGGGGTGCAGTGTTCTGGTTAATGAATTTTCTACGAGCTTAACCCCTTGGCTTCAGTCATTGTTGAAGATGATTTTGAAATGCATTGCAGCCATCCACTTTCTGATGCTATTGATAGAAGAGGCTGTCTAGTGAGCGTAATTACATCCTCCTTAAATGACAGAGAATCTTGGCAGGGTCTCCAGGCATCCCCACAATGGCCAGTCATGATGTTCAGGACTCTAATAGCAATCTGTGCATCTGTGTAGGTCTGCTACACTCATTGTATTATTTAATCATGGCAGCAGCCCTGCGTGTGTTGGGTGGGAGAGAGGGGTAGGATGGGGACATAATTATCCCCATCTCACACGTGAGCAAACTAGGGCTCAGTGGGAAGGCTTCATCAGGGACCGTCTAGCTTGAGATTAGCAGAGCTAGAACTGAAGTGACATTTGCCAAGACCGTGCAGTAAAGCAGGAAAAAAAAAAAAACCACCAAACAAACCAACAAACAGATTTTTGAGTCAGACATACCTGGGTTTAAATCTCAGTTTTGACACTCACTAATGGTATTGACCTTGAGCAAGTTACTCAGTCTCTCTGGTCCCAACATTTCTCATCTGTAAAAACAGGGAGAATAATAGTGCCCTTGCTGGAATTATTTTAAGGTTATTCCAAGTGTATAATGCATATTAAGTAGCTGGTATTGTGCCTGGTCAGAGTAGGTCCTTAGCACATTTTGTTGTTGTTTAGTCGCTAAGTCGCGTCCGACTCTTTTGCAACCCTATGAACTATAGCCTGCCAGGCTCCTCTCCCCATGGGATTCTCCAGGCAGGAATACTGGAGTGGGTTGCCACTTCCATCTCCAACCTTAGCACATGGAAACATTCTGTCTCCTAGTCACAGCACTGTTTCTCTTCTACCAAGATATCCGTTGGTGTGATGTGGAAGGTCAGAGGGAACGGATTGACTTGTCTTTGAGCCCATCAAACTCGAAAAGTGCCTTTTTGAAGTAAATATATTCTCATTAGCTTTAGGAGGGTGGGTTTTTTTGTTTTATCTCTTTCTAATAACAGAGGCCTTTGAGATTTTTATTCATAGGTAAACTTAAATAATTTTAATACAAGAGGTCCGACGTGACAGAGGTCACCATCAATACAAGAGGTGCTGCAAAGCAATATAGTATCATCAGTTCAGTTCAGTCGCTCAGTTGTGTCTGACTCTTTGCAACCCCATGAATATATGGATGTTATTGATAGTAAATGCTCATAGTCTGGAAATTCTTTTTGGATCATGTAGGTCTTTTAAAATATGCATAGAATTTGACTAGGAGAACAGGACACATTTCATGTAGGGTCAAAGGTAAGAAGGTAAGACAGTGTAAGATATACTTGACTTGAATGGAGCGGAAACTATACTATACGGGGAGCATACATATACGGGGAGCATAACATGTAAACACACACATGTTACTCTCATCTTCTACCTATATACATTGCTAGTCTAAAGCCACTTCCTTAGCTGGAAGTGATCAGAGACTCTGGCTGAATAAATCTGACTGTCCTCCTTGATCTGTAGGAAGACAATGTATATAAAGAAAGAACCCTGGGCCTGGGTTTAGGAGATTCCAGAATTGCTCTAGGTTCCATCTCTTTTCAACAGTGTGACTTGGAAGAGACATGTAACCTCCCTGGGCTTTACCTCCTCATTTATAAAAAATGGGCCACTTTTGGAAAATCCTTTGAAACTATTTATCAAGAGCCTCAAAGATGTCCGTTCACTTTCATTGATTCATATCCTGAAACTGTCTCCTAAGGACAGATCTTAAATGTGGAAAAAGTCATTATGATTAAAGATGTTGATCCTAGTGTTTCATAATCTAGTAAAATTAGAAGTTGCCTAAACATCCAGCAATTGGGATTAGATAAATTTATGGCCCATCTACTCCACTAATTTGCTGTGTTTACTAAGAATAACAACCTTGGACACATAAACAGGAAAACCAAAAGGCATATATGAAGTACTAGGAAAATCATACTCCCCGACGTAGGCAACGTTCTTGATGTCCTCCGGGATTCCTCATGGTCTGGCCCCAGGCATTCACACCAGCATCCCTGTGCCATCACTATTCACCATATAGGGAGACCTCACTTTGGTGACCCTAGGGCGTTTTCCTAACAAAGGCCTTTCTCCTTTGTGTTTGCATGTCCTGACATCCCTCCTGAGATGCCCCTTCCTCCCTTGTCCAGCAGATGAACGCCTGTTCTCGTTCCAGTCCAGCTTTAGCTTTCCCTGACTTCCTAGGAAGAATCAATTGTTCCCTCATCTCTGTTCTGGTACACTGCATAAGGGGCCTCTCACCCCTGGCTATCGTGTTAGTCTTCTGTGTGTGTTTCCGTCGTTGCCTCCACGCATAGCCTGGACGTCTCTTGAGAGTCAAAACTGCCTCTGTACTTAGAAGAGGGCCTGGCGTTTAATGGACATGCAATAGGTATTGATTATTTTTAACTTCTTACTTTTACTTTTTGTTTTTCCATGTCTTCTGCATATTTTGTAATGACCTTGCGTTATGCTTATAATGGAAGGGGAAAAAACCCCCGATAATCCATTCATCCATTTCTTTTTAAGGAGGTGACTGGCCTAATTCGGAAAAGTTATTAAAATGCAAATCCCCACACCCCTCGACAAGCTTTCGGAACCCAGTCTTCAGAGCAAAGGCTTGGAATCAGTATTGTTAAGAGGCCACTTGGTTATTGTGATGCTTAGCCATGGGTGGGACCCCTTGACCTAAGTACCTCTCAGGTGTTTTCAGCCTAGATTCTTCCTCCTTCTTGGAGGGCCTCCTGTTCCTTGCTGCGCCTGCCACGAGTGGTGTCAGCATGAAGGCATTGTGGAGCAGCAGGCCAGACAACAGGAATAACTGTGATAACTGTGTTATGAGCACCAGTTCTGGGCCAATGACTGCTTTTTTTTTTTTTTTTTATCTGTACAACAATGCTTTAAGATCAGTTTCATTATCTCCATTTTTATAGATGTGGAAACTGAGGGAAAGGGGAGTTAAGTGTCTGAAAGTGTTAGTCACTCTGTCTATGGCATTCTCCAGGCAAGAATACTGGAGTGGGTTGCTAGTCCCCTCTTCAGGGATGGAACCTGGGTCTCCTGCATTGCAGGCAGATTCTTTACCATTTGAGCCACCAGAGAAGCCCAGTGGGTTCCCATGCCCTCCTCCAGGGGATCTTCCCAACCCAGGGATTGAACCCAGATCTCCTGCATTGCAGATGGATTCTTTATCTTCTGAGCCCCCAGGGAAGCACAAAAATACGGGAGTGGGTAGCACATCCCTTCTCCAGGGGAACTGAACTGGGGTCTCCTCCATTGCAGGCGGATTCTTTATCAGCTGAGCTACCTGGGAAGCAGTGTCTGGCCCAAGGTTAAATAACAAGAAGGCAGTGGAGCTCCTAATTGAATTCAGTTCATTCAGACATCAAAGCCCAGGAACCAGAACCTCCCTTCCGGCCCCTGCTCTGCCTCCCCGAAGGCGTCCTGGCAGGGCCAGGTGTAGCCTGCTGTGTGTGGAGAGGCCGGGTGCAGTGTGGTGGGCCCTGGAGCCCCTGTCCTCTGCGCAGACGTGTGGGATTAGCAGACTTGGGCAGCCATGTGCCACAGAAGCGGGGGCTCCTGCTCACCAAATGTGCTCTGACACCCACCCACCTGCCTATCGGGCGCAGTGAAGCAGCGGAATTCAATTTGCGGCAGTGACCTAAGAGGGGCTATTTTTAGTAAGAAAGTAGGTCAGGGGCTGCAGCGGTGCTGCCTGAGAAACGAGCAGCCTCCCCTCTCACCGGGAGGCTTGTTCCTCTCTCACACAGCCGGTGTGGAGGTGAGGAAGGCCGACCCGGCATCCTCACATGACCGCAGTCGTCACTGTGGAGCCACTCCAGGGAAAACACATACACACATCTAAGACAGAGGTTCTTGTCTGGCTTTGCCTAGGGTCCTGGCCCCAGGATTCCTCAGGAGGTTAGAATCCCTTCAGGGAACATGATGCGGGGCTCTTATACTGTGTTCCCACTACATAGCAGCTACTGTTCTGGGTTTGATATGTATTATCATTTAATCCTTGCAAATACCACTGCAAAGTAAGTATTATTATCCCCATTTTACAGATGTGGAAACTGAGTCACAGAGAAATTGAGGATTAGCGAAGATCACAGAGCTCATGTGTAGTGGACCCAGATTTTGAATCCCACGTCAGACTTCAAAGCTGATGACCAATCAACCAGTCCATCAAACCATGGTTGAGGGATGTTTTTTAATTACCACTCTACTTCTGCCCCATTTTATTTGGCACTTCAGAGAAAACAGCACAGAGATGGCTTTCTCTAGCTGGATTTACCTGAGTCAGACAACCTACTCCTTCCAGGACAGGAAAGGGTACACCGACCTCTTCCCTAGAGAGGAGAAAGCACATTTCTCCATCCTGCTGCCCAATCATCAAAGCCAGCAGCTGCCAAAAACAAACCAGCCACCTGATTTCCCTGGACCTGGGGTGTCTCAAAATGCTCTGTCCCACTTGCTCTGCCACATATTAACTGCAGATCTGTGGCAAATTGCAGGGTGCTCATTGGCGATGCACAGGCAGACTCGAGCTTGTTAACAGAATGCAGTAATTGACACATCGTGATTCATTATGCACAGCACGGAGGACTCGAGCACAAGCCCACTTTGTGGCCAGCCGCCACTGGCACCGCCAGCCTTGAGAATCTGTTCCTGGCTCTGTTCTGGCTCTCCAGCTGGAGAGCACGGTACCTTCAGGGCCAGAAGCAGTCGGAGGCTCCCACCTTATCCTGCTCCCTCCCTCCAAGCAAGCCGTGAGGATGTTTCCTCTGTCCCAGGCTGCATCATCTCAGAGTGGGGGGGGTGGGGGGGTCATTTGTTCATTCATTTATTCAACATCTATTTTTGAAAATGCGCCAGGCATGTCACAGAGAATAAGACCGACAGTTCCTGTCCTCACCGAACTTGCAGTCCCTCTCTGGGCTTTGTTTTACTTGTCATCAAGTCAGTAGGAAAGAGAGAAATGGATTGCTCAATCTCTTCTAGCTCTAAGATTTCAGAATCTGTGATCCTGGATTATAAACATTTATTATTGAATCCTAGTGTCAATCTTACTCATTCGTATCCAATGCCAAAGGGGAAAAAAAATGAAAATCTAGAATTTCAGAATCAGAAGTTGGATCAGAATCAGAAATCAGAAATGAGAACCATGGGCACAAGCTCATTCAATTTCTTCACTTACAGATGAGAAAAATGTGAGAGAGAAAAAAGAAGAGTGGGACTTGGCCCAGTGGCAGAGCAGGCTGGGGAGGCCAGTGCCAGGTGAAGCCAAACCTCACCTCCAGCCTCTCCGAGGCCGCCTCCTCTCTCAGCACTGCTGATGAGCCCCTCCTCAGAACCCTTTCTACATCGGGCTCCTTGAATGCTGAGCCCTCCTGGGTCTCTCCTTTCTACTTCTCTGACCCCTGCTTCTGGGCTCTCTTACCAGCCTTGGAGCCTTCAGCCTGCAAGTGGAAGAGGAAAGATCAGCTTTGCCTCGGAGGTGGCTAATCTGGTAGGCGAGCCTTAGAAGGTGAATAGGATTGGAATTCCTTTCACCAAGACCAGCAGGAAGATGGCCAAGAAGGAGAGGAAGAAGAGCAGGTAGAGTTTGCTGCGAGTTCTCAAACAGGCAGATTCAGGCAAACGACAGTGAACCTGAACGGAGAGGGGAGCTGATGGAGGTGGCTGGTGAGCAGCTCACTGGAGCCCCACAGAGGGGCCAGCCTTAGCTCATGCTGCAGAGCCCCTCTGTATCTCTGCCCTTTGCCTGAGTCCTCCATTTAGCCCCGTGGAAAGAACCTCAAGCTGGGACGAAGAGAAGATCTTTCTGATGATCTAGTAGGGCAGGGGCATTGAGTTCAGTGCAGAGAGGTCAGCACCAGGAAGCTCAACACTTTTTCAGTGACCAGGGACATCACTGTGGGTGGAGGAAGATGCTGTGAGTAGACAAGGCTTTGCTGCTGCTGCTGAGTCGCTTCAGTCGTGTCCGACTCTGCGACCCCATAGACGGCAGCCCACCAGGCTCCCCTGTCCCTGGGATTCTCCAGGCAAGATCACTGGAGTGGTTTGCCATTTCCTTCTCCAAGGCACGAAAGTGAAAAGTGAAAGTGAAGTCGCTCAGTCGTGTCCGACTCTTAGCGACCCCATGGATTGCAGCCCACCAGGCTCCTCCATCCATGGGATTTTCCAGGCAAGTGTACTGGAGTGGGGTGCCTTAGGCAGCTCCTAAAGTACCTGTTTGTGGCTTTTCTCTTCTCTCCCTCACAGTCTGGGAACCAGTATATTGAAGTACTTGATCAATTAATAAAGTTTTCTGTCCTACCATGCTCCCCTAGGATGGAGGTGGTCAGAGGTAGGAGGTAGGTCAGACGTAGGTCAGAGGCAATCGGAGGGTGAGAATATTGTTGATTATGAAAACGTACATCCATTTTGTGTGTATCTTTGTACAACTTTAGTCTCCTAAATTGATCTGTTATTTTCCATACTGTACTTTTGTAGAATATAGTTTTCCAGTAGGCACGTAAATCATCCTTAAAGCAGTACTTACTCCATGTCCATAAAATATGTCATATGTGCACTTAAAAAATGCATCTGTCACACTCAAAAATAAATCATTCTGAAGTTTTGAAAAATGATTTTCAAGTCATCTGACTGTGAGCTGGAAACGTGAGTCAGAAGCATTGACTCTTGTGTGTCCTTGGGCTGGTCACTTTCCCTTTCTGTCCCTCAGCTCTCAAACCTGCAGAATGAAGGGGATGGATTAGTGTAGTTTTACACATCTGGCCTGTGAACTGGTGCTATTGACTCACTTAGGATAATTGTTACATATTCCGATTACTGGGCCTAATTGCCCATGTATAGAACTGGGAATTGAGTGCTTGGAAATTTTACTTCTAGCAATCCTCCAGGTGATGCCAGGTCATGCAGCCAGGTTTGAAATAGTTATCTTCCAAGAACCTCACTGGTTCTGTTTTAGAATCCTCTGCTTTCTCTTTCTTGCTCAGTTTTCCTGATTTTCTCCTATCTTTTTTTTTTTTTCCCCCTAGAGAGCTCCCCTCACTAGATCGTAAACCTCTCAGGAGCAGGGTCCACATCTTGCCCACCTCTGTATCCCTGGAGTTCAGCACAGTTCCTGGCACACGGGATGTGCTTAGTGAGCAGAAGAAGGAAATGAACGAGTTTTCATGGCTTCGCTACCATTTGTGCACATCCAAGTAGTTTCCATAATTTTTCCTATAGGACTCAATCGTTATACATCTTCTGATTTGATAAGGACAGAGATTTCAGAAACTCACAAAAATGGGTGTGAATCTTAGTTCCACCACTTACTGTATAGTAATTTATTCCAAGTCATTTAATCTCTCTAAACTGCAGATTCCTTGATCGTACAATAAGGATAATGGCACCTGTTGCTACAGATCATTGTAAGGATTAACTTACTATTAATACATGAGAATATACATGTGAAAGTGCTTGACATTCAGTAGGAACTCAAATACTTTAGTTGCTTTCTTCCTTTACATGGTAAGTGATAGGAAAAGGAGGGAAGGAGACTCAGAAGAATGGATCATTCCCAAGCCAGCCACTGAGGATGAAATAAGGCCCTTCGTCATCCCCTTGCTTCCCAGGACTCTGAGACTCTGAATGAAGCCCAGGCAGCTTGGTTGCCCCCTACTTGCTCTGTCCTGAGCACACCAGTATTCAGACTTAGAATCTCCTGACTGCAAATGCAGTGTATTCTCTCTATTACTCTGCTACAGGGAGGTAGGAAAAGAGGTAGCAAAAGAAATTCAAGGAACTGTTATAGGTTTGGGCCCCTCATGCAGGCCCAATGTCTGGGGCTTGCAGTGGGAAGCCCAAGTTTATTTAGAGAGGAGAGTTTCCAGGGTCAAAGATCTTTGGGTTGGTTTTGTTAGCACATCAGCTCCCCTTTCTGCAGACTCTGTGTGGAACTGTCACAGCATGCTGCTTCCCATTAAAATCTTTTTCAAACTAGGTCTAGCTGTTTCAGCCCTGGAAGGAAAGCTGGATTATTCTCTGAGAAAAATGGTCAGTGGTTATTCCTCCCCGCAATACTTCCAACATCACAATAGCAGCAACAGCCATCCTTTACCAAGTGCCTCCTGTGCTGAGTCTTCCTGACATCACTGTGAGTAGGTGTTATTAGCTCCATTTTATAGGGGAGCAGGTTGTCATTAAGAGTGTAGACTTCAGAGTTAGACCAAGTTTCAAATTCTGGCCCCACCATGTTTTAGCCAACCCTCTCTGAGTCTCAGTTTTTCATCAGCAAATAGGGTTAGTAATGTATACATTATAGTTGTTGTTCAGTCACTCAGTATTGAATCTTATAGTGTCAATACTATTAATATGAGGACTGTGTGAATATCACCTTCCTGATACTTGACATAGTGCCTAACACATGGTAAGGAAATCCTCCAGCAGCATTGTCGTTGTTCAGTCATTCAATTGTGTCTGACTCTGCTAACTCCATGGACTGTAGCACGCCTGCAGACTTCCCTGTCCTTCACCATCTCATGGAACTTGCTCAAACTCATGTCCATCAAGTCGGTGATGCCATCCAACAATCTCATCCTCTGTCGCCCCCTTCTCCTCCTGCCCTCAGTCTTTCCCAGCATCGGGGTCTTTTCCAGTGACCCTGAAAAAGGGTCTCTTCGCATCAGGTGGCCAAAGGATTGGCGCTTCAGCTTCAGCATCAATCCTTCCAATGAACATTCAGGGTTGAATTCCTTTAGGATTGACTGGTTTGATCTCCTTGAAGTCCAAGGGACTCTCAAGAGTCTTCTCTAGTACCACAGTTTGAAAGCATCAGTTCTTTGGCGCTCAGCCTTCTTTATGGTCTAACTCTTACATCTGTACATGACTACTGGAAAAACCATATTTTTGACTATGTGGACTTTTGTCAGCAAAGTGGTATCTCTGCTTTTGAATATGCTGTCTAGGTTTGTCATAGCTTTCCTTCCAAGGAGCAAGCGTCTTTTAATTTCATGGCTGCAGTCACCATATGCAGTGATTTTGGAGCCCATCAGTGTATGGTGAAGGCCCATTACAATGATGGTGACAGTGGTGTGATCTCTTGATCTATAGAAGGTTGGCCATCATAGTAGATACTAGAGGGATGAGGAGAGACGGCAAAACCCCCAGAAGTTCCTAAGATAAACTCAGGAGAACCTCAGAAATGGTGTTGGAAGGAACCTGGTATGATTGGTTGGAATCAAATCAGAGAAGAGCTGTATTTTATTCACTCAGTGTGCTTTTATCGGCTACCTACTCTGTGTCGGGCCTTGTGCTAAAACCTGGAGATGCAATGGTGATAAAACAGGTATGATTTCTGCCTTCAAGGAGCTTGCAGTCTCATGGGGGAATCAAACACTATTAAAATACTTATACTAGGATAGTTATTAAAATAATTATAAAATTGCAAACTAGGATAAATGCTATGAGATAAAGGGACAGGTTGCCATAAGAACATATGACAGGGGTCCTGACCTACTTCAGGTGATCAGGGATAGTTTCACTGGGAAAGTAACATCTGAGCTGAGAGTTGAAGGATCATTTGTTTATTAGGTGAGGGAGTGAGTAAAGTGAGGGAAGGCTTCCTAAGCATATGGACCAATATGGCCCCTAAGGTGACGGGCAGCTTAGTGCTTTCAGAGAACTGAGGAAATCAGTGGGCCCTGAGTATAGAGAATGGGGAAGAGTGTGAGGCTGGAGAGACAGCTCAGGGCCTTGCTGATCTGTCTTTTTTTTTTTTTTTCTTTAAGAGCTTGGAGGCCATTGAAGGATTTGAAGCAGAGGCTGATGTATGTGTGTGTTGCACACATGGGGAGCAATATGAACAATTGGGATTTATAAGAGATATTTCGGCAGTGGTCTTGAGAATGGGTGGGAGGTTACAAGAGTGCCTGTGGGGAAACCAGGATGCTTTGCATTAGTCCCAGAAAGAAAAAATGCTGGACTGGGCTGAGTGGTGACATCAGAGGAGAAGGGCTTTGAGATATTTAGGAAGTAAAGTTGGCAGGACTTCCTGATGGACCGATGAGGAAAGAGAAAGTGTGTAGGACAGCTCCCAGGTTTCTGTATAGACAATGGATTATGGCCCTGCCATTCTAATCTGAAACAAACAAAAACAGGCAGAAAAAAAAAATGAGATTTGGGTAGAAAGATCTTGATCTGATTTTGAACGCACTACATTTGAGATGCCTTTTAGATATCCAGATGTGGAGGATCCATGCCGAGGGCTAGGCTGCCCATGGTAGGACACGCTGACCTTGGAACGCCTTTGGGTGCTCTGGCCGAGATCCAGCCTCTTTAGGGCCCAGGCTTGTTTAGTCCAGTTGGTCTGAGGACTCGTGAATTTGCTTCTCACCCTTCATAGTTCTGGTTCCTTAATTGAATAACCTTAAAAGGGGTGTCATGAGAGAATTCAGCCTAAGGGAGGGGTATGAACAATCTAGGGAGAGAGTCAGCATCCCGAGGGGAAAGAATTTAGGCATTGATGCATGTTATCGTAGGTGTTTTTCCTCCAAATCTGTGGTTGAGATGTGTTTATTTCCTTATTCATTTATTAATTAAAGTATTTCCTATTAAATATATATCTTTAATATGGCAGGCATGATGCCAAGTCAGAAAGGACCCCTGGTTCTTTGGGAAATGTCATCTCCAGAAACTTCCTGGCATTTCTGTTCTTGTGATCAGAAACAAACCACGCAGGATACTGTCTTTTCTCTGAACACTGAATCTCCAGGATGCTGCCTGCTGACTTTTATCAAGGGGACACGTCCTTGACTTCAGAGAGTTGGTTTGTCAGAGGGGCTCTATCTGCAGCTGAGACCCCCCCTCCCAGTCTGTCTCTGGGCCTTTCCTCTCTTGCAGAGGCTTCCTAGACAGGATCTGCATCAATGCCAGTTCTTCACTTTAAAAGGGGCACAGCTGGACAGACTGAGCTCCACCTCCCATGCCTCAGCCTGGGCCGTGTGTTCTGGTTTGTTGTCCAAGAGCATCTCTTTGTGTCCAGGTGAGGGTGAGAGAAGTGGCAGCACCGGCTCTGTGTCCTCATCTGAAATGGCCGAGGAAGTCGGGCTGGCGGGCAGTCGGGGGAGAGCAGAGGAGTGACTCATCCAGCCCTGGCACCATGTGATAGGATCTGTGAATACCCATGTGCTCTAAGAACATTTGCCTTGTGAAAATCTAAACTCACGAGCCACATGAATTCAGGACAGTGATTACCATCCTGAAAAGGAGCGTAGTGTCCTTGCAGAAATCCTCTAGTGTATTTAACATGCAGTACAGTGAGGGAGCCCAGGTAGTGCTAGTGGTAAGGAATCCGCCTGCCAGTGCAGGAGACACAAGAAACACGGGTTCGATCCAGAAGATCCCCTGGAGAAGGGAATGACAACCCACTCCAGTGTTCTTGCCTGGAAAATACCATGGACAGAGGAGCCCGGCGGGCTACAGTCCATGGGACCTCAGAGAGTTGGATGCGACTGAGCTCACATTCAGAGTGAGGAAAGGGAAAAACTATGCCGTTTAGGCACTCAGGGGAAGTTGACACAAGTGGAGTGGATGGTGAGCCCATGTTTGGGGAGATCTTGCTGCAGAGAATGACCATGTGTCAGGAGGGGCTGAGCCACTCCTTCCCAGGCTGGGATGGTAGACTGAGAATTGCATCTCTAAGATTCTCTGAGTCTTGGCTTTGCCCTTCATCTTTAAAAGTAAGTCTGCCTTGGGCAAGTCTGCCGAGTGGAAGTGTCCTTGAAGTCAGAAGTTGTTCAGTTGCTAAGTCACATCTGACTCTTTGAACTACACCCATGAACTGTAGCACGCCAGGCTTCCCTGTCCTTCACTATCTCCCAGAGTTTGCTCAAACTCATGTTCACTGAGTTGGTGATGCCATCCAACCATCTCATCCTCTCTCGCCCCCTTCTCCTCCTGTCCTCAATCTCTCCCAGCATCAGAGTCTTTTCCAATGAGTTGGCCCTTCTCATCAGGTGGCCAAAGGTTTGGCGCTTCAGCTTTAGCATCAATCCTTCCAATGAATATTCAGGGTTGAATTCCTTTAGGATTGACTGGTTGGATCTCCTTGCAGTCCAAGGGACATTCAAAAGTCTTCTCCAGCACAACAATTCGAAAGCATCAATTCTTCGGCGCTCAGCCTTCTTTATGGTCCAACTCTCACATCTATACATGACTACTGGAAAAACCATAGCTGTAACTGTATGGACCTTTGTCAGCAAATTGATGTCTCTGCTTTTTAATATGGTGTCTAGATTTGTCATAGCTTTCCTTTCAAGGAGCAAGCATCTTTTAATTTCATGGCTTCAGTCACTGTTTGCAGTGATTTGGGAGCCCAAGAAAATAAAGTCTGTCACTGTTTCCACTTTTTCCCCATCTATTTGCCATAAAGTGATGGGACCAGATGCCATGATCTTTGTTTTTTGAATGTTGAGTTTTAAGCCAGTTTTTTTTTTTTTTTTCCACGCTCCTCTTTCACCTTCATCAAAAGCCTCTGTAGTTCTTCTTCTTTACTTTCTGTCATTAGAGTGGTATCATCTGCATATCTGAGGTCATAGCTGTTTCTCCAAGCAATCTTGATTTCAGCTTGTGATTCATCCAGCCCAGCATTTCACACAATGTACTCTGCATATGTTAAATAAGCAGAGTGACAATATACAGCCTTGATGTATTCCTTTCCCAATTTTGAACAAGTCTGTTGTTCCATGTCCCATTCTAACTGTTGCTTCTTGACCTGCATACAGGTTTCCCAGGAGGCAAGTAAGGTGGTCTGGTATTCCCATCTCTTTCAGAATTTTCCAGTTTGTTGTTATCCACACAAAGGCTTTAGCATAGTCAGTGAAGCAGAAGTATATGTTGTTTTGGAATATCCTTGTTTTTTCTATAATCAATTAATGTTGGCAGTTTGATCTCTGGTTCCTCTGCCTTTTCTAAATCCAGCTTGTACATCTGGAAGTTCTCAGTGCACTGTTAAAGGCTAGCTTGAAGGATTTTGAGCATTACCTTACTAGCATGTGAAATGAGTGCAATTAGAGGGTAGTTTGAACATTCTTTGGCATTGCCTTTCTTTGGGATTGGAATAAAAACTGACCTTTTCCAATCCGGAGGACCACAGCTCAATCCCAGCTCTACGTCTCCTAACTGTGTGACTTGGGCGAGCCACTGTCTGAACCTCCTCCTAGTCTGTAAAACCAGGTCCATAATACTTTGCAGAGTTCTGTGTGTCTGAGGGTCAATTGAGTTAAGCCTAGCAGCCAGCACCCCAGGATATAAACAGGGAAGCTTTGAGGAGCTCCCGATCAGCTGCTTTGCATCGGCTGTTGACTGTGGTGTGTGCGCGTGGCCTGAGTCTGCACGCTCTGCTCAGACAGACATTCGTTGCTCCCCAGAACACAAATGCAGGGCATGTGTCAGCTCACTGGCAGCCTGCGGTGGCCAGGACACACTGTCCTGTTTCTGCCTGAGGAGACATGGGTTCAACAAGCAGTTAGCCCACCTGGCTTAAGTTTCCCCGGAAAGCTCGGTCCTCATTACAGAGAAATCCTTTCGGGTTCTGAGGGTGGTGTGTTGCTGCAATCTGACCCCTGTAAGAATTCTGGCTATGTCCCCTTCTCATGCCAGCTCTCTCCTAAAGCCGTTTTTATGAGGAGTTATTTTCTAACATGTTGGATAAAATCCCAATGCGTGTTTCTGATGGCGTCTTAGGAGGATCACACTGTTTTTATTTTCCAGGGGAGCATTAGCAAAAGATGGACTAGCCTTTGGATAGAGCCAGCACAGTCACTGTCAGCTCAAGGCCATTTGCTGCCTGCAAGATCCTTGGTGCCCTCTGCATGACTCTGGCTTCATCTGTCAGCATCTAACACATGTGAATCATACCAGCCCAAGATACTTGTCCTGGTTCAGGGTGCCCATCCCAGTCATCACAGTTTCCATCTGCACACACACAATGCAGATTTGTATTAACCGGTTATTTTCTCCTCTAGCATCCCTGCAGACTCTGTAGGGTCGAGTTCTTGGCTCCTTTATTCAGATTACGAGAACATGGATCTTACAAGGTGCACTGATTTGTCTGATGCATGCAGCTAACGACTGTGTGCTAAGTCGCTTCAGTCATGTCTGACTCGTTGTGACCCCATGGACTGTAGCATGCCAGGCTCCTTTGTCTATGGGATTCTTCAGGCAAGAATACTGGAGTGGGTTGCCATGCCCTGCTCCAGGGGATCTTCCCAACCCAGGGATCAAACCCCCATCTCTTATGTCTCCTGTGTTGGCAGGCAGGTTCTTTACCACTAGTGCCACCTGGGAAGAGTTCTTGGCCTCTTTATACAGATTAAGAGAACATAGATCTTACAGGGTGCACTGATTTGTCTGATGTCATGCAACTAATGATTGGCAGAGCTGTTTTTCAAACCATGGGCTTGTAAGCGGCAGCCTGACAGAGTGAAAACACTGTCCAGCATCTGCACCTCTCACCTGTGACATTCCTGAGCTGTGTGACCTCATCCATACTAGTCATTAGTATTAAAGATGGTTCTTGATATTGGTGATAACAGTAAAGTTTCCAAAGCATCTGGTATGGTAGTAGGTTCTCTAAACCATATCTCACTGCATTCTCACACTAGACATGAGAGATGGGTTTTGTTACTATCTGTTTTACAGATAAGCATCCTGAAATCCAGAGACCTAGAGTATCTTTTCTGAGCCTCAGTTTCTGTATAAAATAAGGATATGAATACCTCCCTGGAAGGGTGATTACAGGGACTGAATGAATGTGCATAAACTACATGTGTGTGTGTTAGTCGCTCAGTCGTGTCCGACTCTTTGTGACCCCATGGACACTAGTTGCCAGGCTCCTCTGTTCATGGGATTCTTCAGGCAAAAATACTGGAGTGGGTTGCCATTCCCTTCTCCAGAGGATCTTCCTGACTCAGGGATTGAACCCAGATCTCCTGCATTGCAGGCAGATTCTTTACCAACTGAGCCACCAGGGACTCAGAGCACAGGGCTATGATGGCTGAGGCGCTCAGTTAATGCTTTCTTCCTTTCTCTAGCTCCTCCTCTGACTCCTAATCCAAGTCTTTCCGTTGCATCCCCTTTAACCCGTTTGGAAGCTGAGGTCATGCTGGAGCCCTTTCATAACTTTCTTTCTCACTATCCCCACACCCCTCAGAGGGCCACTTCAAGTCTCTGATCTGAGCTCTCTGGCAGGTACCGCCTCTTTAGTCTTCTGCCAGTTCAGGAAACACCATCCTCTCCTGGCATGATGCTACACACCCCTGACATTTGCTCCACGGCTCTGTTCTGGAACGCTAAAGCCTGCCCTGGCCTCTCCAGCCAGGGCTCTCCCCTTTCCCAACTTTCTCTAAGGCAAATAGAGGTTGTTTTTCTTATTTTGGCATCTTGCCCGAGTCCCTCATGTTGTTATGTTGTGTTTCACGAGGGCCCACATATGGAAGTGACTTGAAACCAGGTCTCCTGACTTCTAGCGTCATGTTCTACAGCTTATTATTTAAAGTTTAAGAGGCATACATAATAGGTCATGGGGAAAATATAGGAGCCCCATCTTTGGAGATCCTGAGAAATGTATTTATTGGGCTCTCAGTAAATGTTTATTCATTTAGCACCTGCTCTCAGCCAAGCCCTAGGTGTGGCCGTAAAGGAGGCAGGCAGGTCTGTCCTTCAAGAAGCTTTCATGGAACTCACGTTCTAGGGTGAGAGGTGGAGAATAAAAACATAAAGTCCAGGTTCGATGCATGAGACAGGGTGCTCAGGGCTGGTGCACTGGGATGACCCTGAGGGATGGGATGGGGAGGGAGCGGGAAGTGGGGTTCAGGATGGGGGAACACATGTACACCCATGGCTGGTTCATGTCAATGTGTGGCAAAAACGACTACAATATTGTAAAGTAATTAGCCTCCAATTAAAATAAATAGATTAATTAGAAAAAAAACATAAAGTCAACTGGTAAGAGAATTTTAGATTTTAAGTGTCATGAAATAAATTAACTGGACTGTGGGGCAGAGAGTATCTGGGAGGTGTGTTGTGCATTTTGGATGGACAGAGTGGTCAGGGAAGGACTCCTTGAGAAGGTGCCATTTTGAGCTGTGATCTTCAAGGAAAAGCTGGAGCATCCCAGGCTGAGGGAGCAGCGAGAACAAAGGCCTGGAGGTGGAAGGGGCTTGGCCATTCGAGGAGTGAAATGCAGATCTGGACAACTAGGGGCACAGGGCAGCAGAGGGAGAAGGCTGAAGCTCAGAGAGCAGGAGCTGGAGGGTATTGGGTTTCAGAGGCCATGGAGACATTGTGTGTCTAGGATCAGCACAGAGCCACCAAAGGGCTTTTCAGCAGAGGAGTGATGTAATCTGAAGGAAAACTGAGGCGGCCAAATGGAGAATGGATTGTAAAACGTGAACAATGAAGCAATACCAGTTAGCCGCTATTAGAATAGCCCAGGAGAGCTGACCGTGGACTGGCCTGGGTTATGACAGTGGAGACAAATGACCTGAATTTGTGATTATGTTGAGGTTAGGACAGTAGGGCTCAGTAAAAGAATTAGATGAAATAATCCATTCTGCTCCATCTATTCAGTACCCCATTAGTATAAATCCAGATGATACCTAGCTTCAGTTTTAAACTGGGAGTTGTGGGGGATGACACATGCCTGGCAGTAGGTAGACTGGAAGGGCTACAGACCTGACTGCCAGGATGTGCCTCTGCAAGTCTGAGAGACCGCAGATAGAGAGAGGCTAGTCCTTGTATCTCGGAAAGACAGCTCGGAGGAGTGACACGGGGAGATTTTCAAAGAATTGGTTCATTCAGCAGTCCTATAGCAAGTGCCTTATCTGTGGCTGGTGTTCTGTCCCTGGTGAGTGAGATAGGCTCTGCTCTTTAGCACCTCCCTTCTCTCGGGGGAGGTAGAAATGTAAATAGATAAATCTCAGTGGGTAAGGATAATGACAAAGGGATAAACAAGGGGATGTGGAAATATGAAGGACAGGACTTTTCATAGAGGAAATAAAGGAAGGCCTCACAGAGAAATCAGGCATCAAAAGGAGCTAGGAGTACATTCCAGAAAAGGGAACTGTATGTGCAAAGGCCAGACTCCTGAAAGAGAGGGCTACATTCAAGAAACAGAAAACAGCTGAGTGTGGCTGGGGTTTAGGGTGTATGGGAGGTTTATGGACTGCTAGGTAAGGTTGTTGTCTGCACTGCAAAGTGCCTTGTGTGCCATAGTGAGTATATTGGACTTAATCCTTTATGCATCCAGGAACCATTGGAGGCCTTAAAACCGGATGCAAAGCAAATAGCTGCCCCACAGACTGCCAGTCAATCAAATCCTCATTTCCTACTGCATCTGGATGCAGCCTCAGAAACGTTCTTAACACAGCACTCCAGGCAGTCACTTCCAGTCAGCCAGAATTGGCAGGGGATAAGGCCTATTTGCCATTCTCGAAAGACGATGAATCTGTGGATGAGTTTAAAGAGAGAAGTGTTCTAGGACCAAAAGCTATCTTTTACAGTTACTTCATCAGCCACAAGTACAAATTGCCTTCATTGTGCAAGACCTGAAGGACAGTCAGAGAGAACCCAGCGTCCCTGCTGTTCATAGGAGAATGGCTGTTGGACTGATGGGAGAAATAACCATCTAGCCCGTAGGAACATATTTCTGAGTGTGGCCATGGTTGTATGAGCGCCAAGGAGGCAGTGCTGAGGCAGAAAGTACCAGATTTCCAAGGAATTCTGCTTCACTAGTCCCTAAATGGATGCTTTTGATCTATAGGGAAGTACAGTGTTTTAGTATATGTAAGGCTTCCTTGTCCAGTTGACATTGATCTTTTTCGCCAGGAAGTTCTTTTGAAAACGGCATGTAGCTCCTTTGAAGAAGGCAGAATATCCCAGGCTGAGAAACCAGGAAGTAACCATTCATCTGAGAGTTGAGTGGTGGCTGGGATTGTCTCTGCCAGTTCCATATCCCTGACACCCAGCGTGGGACCTGGCACACGGTGGTGCTCAGTGATATTTGTTGAGTAAATTAACTAGGAAAAGAAAACAACCAGCCAACCAAACATCCAACCTAGGTTCTAATCCCAGCTCTTGAATTTTGTTTCTCTTAGCTATACAATGACCTGGTTGGTTTCCGTGGCCCTTCAAGACATTCTGCTGTCCTCAGATTCTAGGATGATGAATAGAATGGTTCAGAGCAAGCCAAGTCATCACTCATATTTCTGATATGCCTCAAATTTAATCAGAATAAAATACCAAAATCAAGCAGTACTTTACAACATCTCAGATATGCCTTCTAAAAACAGAACCTGCGTCTGTCTCTGAGTTGTGAAGAAAATGTATTAGGTTATATTAAACAGCAAGATTGTCCTTTTTTGTAGGAAGGAAAATGAATTAAATCTTGTCTTCCTGACTGGGGATTTTAATTGGGATTTGAGTCAATTTGATCTAAATTTGAGCATCCATCCAGAAAACATTTATTGACATCTGCTATGAGAAGGGCTTTGTGCTAGGCATGTGGGAGAGAGGGAGATGAACAAGACACAAGATGTACGAGAGCCTTCTAGGCAGAAACTGACAGTCTAGTCAGCAAGATAAAACATACAATTGACTGTGGCCCCAGGTAGACTGAGAATTAACCGGGACAGGACTAGGGGAGGTCGGAGGAGGAAACCCCTTCAAGTACATCATACAGGCAGGAAGTCAGCCTCTTAACACACCGTGTAGGGCTTAGAATTCGCTGAGCCATTGTGGCCATGAGGATATACTCTCATGGGATGGAGCTGCCCAGAACTCCTGCTTAGCCTGCAGCCACTGAGTCAAGCCCCTTGGCCTGAGCTCTGGTTGGCAGGGAAAACCACCCCAGGCATTCAGCCATTGGTCTTTATGAGCAATGGGTATACCACACCACCAAGCTCAGGGACCCCTTTCATGGCTCTTATCCTTGGGGCCAATTCAAAGAAAAAGATGTTTACTACAATAGGAATTCCTATTTTTCCTTTTGCCCATGTTACCCTTTCTGCCTCAGCTCCCACTGAAATTCAAGATCTAACTAAAATGGGGGCACATGCTTTCTGACATTTATCCAACAATTACTTGTTAAACCCTTCTCTGTGCAGGGCCCTGTGCCAAGTGGGTAGCAGATCATAGAGGCCCTGCCCTCAAGGGGCTGACAGAAGGCTGCATGAGCCAGGCTGAGGGAAGACTGTAATCCCAGCTGTGAGAGGGGCCAAATGAAGTGCTCGCAGTCTGAGGAGAAGGAGCTTATTTTAAGGCTATCGAACACAGGTATACCTGTGGTGGATTCATTTCGATATTTGGCAAAACTAATACAATATTGTAAAGTTTAAAAAAAATAAAATTTTAATAAAAAAAAAAAAAAATAAAAATCAGGCAAAAAAGAAAAAAAAAAGTGGGGGGGGGAACCTAAAAGAGATCCATGGGATTTGGGCCTCAAAAAATGTTAAGGACCATACACATTGAAATAGATGTAGTAGGTTTTCTAAGATAAAATGATGACCAAAGCATTGAGGAAGCAAAAAAAAAAAAAAATTCCAAGCGTGTTTAGGGAACAGGGAATACCTCAGTCTGATTATATATAATAAAAGGAACATAAAGGAGAACAATGCTTTGGGAAAAAAAAAAGTTGAGGCCCATCTGAGTCAGTTTAGAATACTGTATAACAGGGTTCCCTAGACTGAGTGACTTAAACAGCACACATTTATTTCTCATAGTTTTGGAGGGTGGAAGTTCAAGATCAGGCTGACAGCATGGTTGGGTTCTTGGTGAAAACTCTCATTTTAATTCACAAATGGCTTTCTTGTTGTGTCCTTATGTGGTAGAGAGAAAGAGAGAAAACTCTCTTTTTATCAGGGCACTAATCCCATCATGAGGACTCCACCCTCATCATCTAATCACCTCCTAAACGCCCTATCTCCAAACACCATCACATCAGGGATTAGAGTTTTGACATGAAGAATTTTAGAGGAACACAAGCATTTAGTCCTTAGTAGGGCCAGACTGGGCTTCCCTGGTGGCTCAGACGGTAAAGTGTCTGCCTACAATGCGGGAGACCCGGGTTCAATCCCTGGCTCGGGAAGCTCCTCTAGAGAAGGCAATGGCAACCCACTCCAGTACTCTTGCCTGGAAAATCCCATGGACAGAGGAGCATAGTAGGCTCCTACAGTTCGTGGGGTCACAAAGAGTCAGACACGACTGAGCAACTTCACTCTCTCTCTCTCTCAGGGCCAGACTATAGCGGGCCTCCTTAGGTGTTCCAGGGTAAAGCAATTATATATTTAATTCTATAAGCAATAAGATGTCACTGATAGTTTTTAAGCAGCAGTGTGCATAAAATCCAAGGGTTGGAAAGGACTTTGGAGATGACCCAGTCCAGCCCTCCATCTCACACATAAAGACTGAATCCCAAAAAGGGTAAGTTACTAACCCTAAGTCAGACAACTAGTTCTGGAGCCAGGGCCAGCACCAGATCCAGATGTTCCAGCTTCAAATAGAGTGGTCTTTTGCCCACCAGGATGAGATCTGCACTAGGGAGAGATTCGTGAGTCTTTCTGCTGCTGCTGCTGCTAAGTCGCTTCAGTCATGTCCGACTCTGTGCAACCCCATAGACGGCAGCCCACCAGGCTTCCCCATCCCTGGGATTCTCCAGGCAAGAACACTGGAGTGGGTTGCCATTTCCTTCTCCAATGCATGAAAGTGAAAAGTGAAAGTGAAGTCGCTCAGTCATGTCCAACTCTTAGCGACCCCATGGACTGTAGCCCACCAGGCTTCTCCATCCATGGGATTTTCCAGGCAAGAGTACTGGAGTGGGGTGCCATTGCCTTCTCTGCGTGAGTCTTTCTAGTGGAGGTCAATTGGGAAAGGAGAGGCGAGAGGCAGAGAGGCAGAGCTTTGGGAGACTTTTGTATAAAGTTTGGATGAAAGGCAACACCTGAGGCTTTTAGGGCCTTGACAGTGGACTGACAAGGAAGGAGCTGATCAGGGAGAAACACAGAGGTCCAGCTGACGGGGCCTGGGTGTGGAAGATGGAAGGGAGGAGTCTACTGGTACTTGCTCTGGCTTCTGTTCTTTACCAAGTTGTTCCATTTTGGTAACAATTTCATAAACTACCTTCAAGTTTTCCCTTCCCAGAGGCAGGATGGGAAACAAATTGAACATAAATGCATCAAACACCCTCAGTGTTTGCTATATTAAACCCTTTTTTGTAATTTCGTTTTTGTTTGTTTTTTTTTTGGTCCTTCTTGCCTAGAGGACCTGATCCTTTTCCAGAGCCTGACCTTCCAGGTTGTAAGTCCTCAGCAATGCTTCCATTTACCAGCCAGCACTCTGACTCCGTGGCTTTACACATGGGATACTGGAGCTACCATCATCGTCTGAGTGTCCCCGATTTTAGGTTTCCTGCCAGACCCTGTGAAGGTCTGTGCGTGTGACTTAGCTCCCATCACATGACTCTAAGTTTGAAACCAAAGCCCTGAGACAACCCCAGCAAATACCGAGCTCCTGACTCCTGGCCCTAGGATGGTCTGGGCCGAGACCACCTGCCTCAGAACCTGGAAGCATGAAAACGCATATTCCTGAGTTCTCCCTTACCCCTTCTGAATCAGAACTGCAGAGTGGGGGCCAGGAATCTGTATTTTGGATAAGTGCCCCCAGATGATTTTTATGTACCTGAAGTTTGAGACTCTGCCTTAGATCACTTAATACTTTTTCTGGGCCTCAATTTCCTTGTTTGAAAATTGAGAAACTATGTACTCAATTTACTGTGAAAAAAGAAATGCACTTGGAAAAAAAGTGTTAAAAGTTAAGTACTTATATTTATAGAACTAATGGGCTTCCTGGTGGCTCACATGGTAAAGAATCCATCTGCAGTGTGGGAGACCTGGGTTCAATCCCTGGATTGGGAGGATCCCCTGGAGGAGGGCATGGCAACCCACTCCAGTATTGTTGCCTGGAGAATTCCCATGGACAGAAGAGCCTGGTGGGCTACAGTCCATGGGGTTGCAAAGAGTTGGACATGACTGAGTGACTAAGCACAACACAGCATGCTGCTGCTGCTGCTGCTGCTAAGTCGCTTCAGTCGTGTCCCACTCTGTGTGACCCCATAGACGGCAGCCCACCAGGCTCCCCTGTCCCTGGGATTCTCCAGGGAAGAACACTGGAGTGGGTTGCCACTTCCTTCTCCAATGCATGAAAGTGAAAAGTGAAAGTGAAGACCCTCAGTCGTGTCCGACTTCCAGGGACCCCATGGACTGCAGCCCACCAGGCTCCTCCGTCCATGGGATTTGCCAGGCAAGAGTACTGGAGTGGGGTGCCATTGCCTTCTCCACATACATGTATATAAAATTATTATGTGTATTGCTCAGTTTACAATCTTGGGATCAAGAGAGTTTAAAATATTTCTCAGACTGAGATACACTGGATACTGGTAAAAGATCTGAGTGCTCACATCTGGAGCATGTCTGCTTACCAAGTAAGAGACAATATGAATGAATAACTCCAGGAAAGATAAACCCGAAGCAAAATCGTTAAGCTTTCTCTTCAATATCCTCTACCTCCTGCATTCAGTCAGCATCATTCACTGAGTGCCTAATATGTGTCAGGGCACCGTGCCAGGCTAAGAGTATAGAGATAAATAAGACATGGTCCCTGACCTCGAGGGGTTGAAGATCAATATGGAAATGAATGTTCAATATAGTGTGATAAGCACTGGCTCCAGGGTGGGTAGAGGCTGGGTATTACTACTTTGGCAACAAGAGCAGGTATCAGGTGTCAGGAAAGGTGTCACCAAGGAGACGACCCTAGGGCTCTGTCTTGAACACAAGTATCATTGTTCCAAGAAGGAAAGCCCCTTACATAGTCCTTGTCACTCACTGGCTACCTCCTTCCATCCCATCCAGTTCTCTCATCAGTTTCCTCCCCCATCAAACCAGTTTCAGGAATTGAGTTTTTTCCTTCTTCCACCAAAATCTGCTTTCACTCTAAGTCAATTTTTAGGTTTAGTCGTAAACACTGGGGTTTAAGACAATGCTTTTTTGGGGGAAGGGGTGCAATGTACATTGTTACCCCCAAACTAAGCTCAACTGGAGATGTGTTTGTTTGCCTTCTATATCAGCCAGCTGATGGGAGAGGTGTTATGCCTGATTGGTTAGTTTTTTTTTTTTTTCCCTTGCGGGGAAGAGTATTGGTGACAAGTGGTTTTCCCCAGTCCTTGTTGTTTTACTAGTTAAATGATTACTACTTTGCTTATCTGTAAAGAATTAAGGGTTAATACATAGTCAAAGTTGACTTGTAGAATTGCTTTCTTAGTGTTTTAAGGTAGAAGAACAATGGATAATGAATCAGATCCTAAATTAAACTAGCCCTTCAGAATGCACAAAGTGTCATGACCAGGTATATCCTTCCTACTCTAAAGGTGATCACCAAGTCCTCAACCTCAACCTTGGCTAGCTCTGAGTTGAAATGCAGAATCTCAAATTAGCTTATGGTTACTAGGGGGTGAGGGGAAGAGGGATAAATTAGGAGATTGGGATTTGCATATACAAACTACTATAAAATATAAAATAAATAATTAGTAAGGATCTACTATATAGCACAGGGAACTCTATTCAATATTCTGAAATGGCCTATATGGGAAAAGAATCTAAAAAGAGTGGATATGTGTATATGTTTAACTGATTCACTTTGCTGTACACTTGAAACTAATATAACATTGTAAATCAACTATACTCCAATAAAAATAAAAAGAAATAAAATGTAGAACTTGAGTCTCTACCTGAGATCTGCTGAATCAAAATATGTATTTTAACAAAATTCCCTGGCAATTCATATGCACATTAAAGTTTGAAAAGGACTACAAAGTTAGTGATTTATCCCCAGTTATTGATTAGGACACTCATGTCCAGACAGATTAAGGAACTTTCTCAAAATCATGTAACAAGCAGCGGAGCCAGGATTCATGCCCTGATTACTTGAATTCCAAGTTCAACACTTGGTCCACTGTACAGCTTTGCTTCTTTGTACTGTATTAACAACGCTTCTTCAGTAGTTCATGATAAATTAAGAGGGAGAAAAATAATATTTTTTCAAGGTATAAATGTGTCTTCTTGAGAGCTTCAGGAGACAAGGAGAGTCAAAGAGCTCATCAAGTGAGCTTTGAGTTTATGCCAGGCATGTAGCCTTGTCTCCTTTTTACAGATGGTGAGAATCCTTAGCCTTTTACTGAGCGTAAACGACCCATAGGGACTGGGGAAGGTAAGGGTTGAAGATGGTATTTAAAGGTATGATACTGGGACTTCCTAGGTCAGAGGTCAAGGGATCAGAGAGATTGTGAACATTTCTTCATCCTTGAAGTAAGATCCTCTTCCTGTATGAGGTCAGCTTCTTCCTCAACTAATCAGATTTGTTGGCTGCTCCCTGCCTCCAAAGTCAGAAATTCAGGAATTCAATCTTCGGTCACTTGGAGCTCCTCTTGATTTATGAACAACTGTCTCGTAGAGTAAAAGTGGTTTTCCCAAAGAGGGAAAAAATAGCTTAAAAGAAGGCCTTGAAGAATCAAGATGACAGAATGTATTATTTATAAGGGCCTAAAATAAGTGCTGGATCCTCCACTCAAAGTGAGCAGGCGACAGCCAAGCCCTGTGTGGAGTGGAGCCCAGCCGACTCCAGCTAGATCCATGTGGCAGGGTGGTCAGCCACGCTCTGCTCAGGATGCCAGGGGTCCTTCTCAGAAGGTGACTCTCACTGCCAGTATAGGGCAGCCCGTGTAGCTCATGCCTCCCAGCTTACAAGTGCTCACGATAGCATCAGTGAAACAAAGTAATTCATTTTTAAGAAAACTTTTTATTTTATACTGGAATATAGCCAATTAACAGTGTTGTGATAGTTTCAGGTGGACAGCAAAGGAACTCAGCCATATATATACACATACCCATTCTCCCCCAAACTCCCCTCCCATCCAGGCTGCCACTTAACATTGAGCAGAGTTCCCTGTGCTGTAGCAAGAAGGTAATTCTTGAAGGAGAATGAAGGAAATGCAGCAAGAGCCTGTGGATTGGTGGGAACACACAGGCATACACATATGTGCACACACATACACATGCACGCACACACCATTTGTAAGATTATTTTGAGTTCCTGACTTAATGACTCAAGGATACAGGTATGTGTTGGGTATGAGGACAGGAGTAGATACAGGGTCTCTGGACCTTGTCTTTGATAATGGCTCCTGGTTCTGTAACAAAGCATGCATCTGCTGGTGACTCTGGCCATGCAGAGTAGGTCCTGCCACATCCGGGTAACAGCCACTTCTTGCTACATTACAGGTGTTTTTTTTTTTTTTACTCAAGGCTTGGCTCATTATTCTTGAAGAACTTAAAACAATTTCTCTGTTTTCCTTTAGGAGAATGTTTACAAACATCTCTCCTACAAAAGGCTCTCCTGCTTTCTGAAAGAACCTCAGACTTAGCAAGTCTGCATTTTGCCCAGTGGGGAAGAGGCAGTCAGTGTCCAGGGTTCTCACATCAACAGCCAGCATTACAGAAAACCCATTTCCCTGGCACTCGTCCCTTGACTCTGCCATAATACCTTTGTTATCTGGGGGCTTGTGGCACTGACTTAGACCTGAGGACTATTTCCTAAGTCCATTTGTCTATAGCAACCATGACTCAGTGACAGGAGGGAGGTCACTGAGAAATAGAAGGGGTGCCAAGAGACTTCGGAAGATGCCCCAGGCAGTCATGAGATTGGCTCCAGCTTCAGAGTGATTATAAGTCTGCTTTTACCAGCAGAACAGTAGGCTGGGGTTTGAACAGAGGCTTCAGAACCCTCTCATCTGTCTCTGATCCTTCCCCTGCTTCACCCTCTTCCATCCTCTTACTCTTCAAAATTTCTCTTCTGGGCTGTGGTGACTACACTGTGGGGGAGTAACGCTTTCAGTAGCTCTCGCTGTATTTGGAACTTGCTTTGTATTCTCTGTTGGCTGACGGCCTCCTCCCCAGCCATGGGAGCTCACTGTGATCCATGGTGCTGCTGCAGCCATGGCAGCATCAACTTGTATTGTCTCCAGTTCTAATCTCAAAGGTCTTCCAGGTTCCTGTCATCAGAATGGTTATCCCTGGAGTGTAGGGTACTGGTCAATAGGATCAGGTTTACCCACATGCCCTGGCAATCCAGGGAGCCTTCAAGAAGATGGACGTCTGACCTTCCTACCACCCTCCCCACCCCAATTCAGAATAATAAACTCTGAAGACTAAAAGAAATCTCAGCCTTTTAAGATCCAGGTAGCGATTCCATATTTGAATGAGGCAGTGTGGTATAGGAGGATGTGGTGTATTGAACTGGTTCAGTTCAAATCTCATCATTACCACTTTCCACAAAATGTGTGATCCTGGGCTCATCACCTGATCCCTCTAAACAAGAAATGCCTGGTAGAGCCATAATGGAGAATAAAGGATGGTACAGATAAAGTGCCTGTGTATGTGATGTGCTTGATAAGTAGTGACTAATATTATCATTATCCTGAAAACCAGGGGTTTTCAAAAACTTTTGCCTGTAGAATACGTGCTTTCCATCATATATGCTTTTTAGACCCCTTACCACTCTGGTTATTTTAGTAGTAGTGTTATTACTATTACTGTTTTTATTGTGGTAAAGTATACATAATACAATTCACCATTTTATGTGTACAAGTCAGTGGCATTAAGTAGATTCACCTTGTTGTGCAGCCATCACCCACATCCATCTCCAGAATGTTTCCATCCACCCACTTTGAGACTCTGTACCCATTAAACAGTAACTCCCCATTCCCGCCAGCCTCCCAGCCTGGTCACTGTCTTGGAATAGCACACTCCAAGTTCTTCAGTGTCTTTCTTCCTACCGTAAATGGGGCTTGGAAAGAGCTTCCTGCTAGGGTTTTCTTTGTGTTCTACAAACTCCCACCAGCAAGCCCAAGAGTTAAAGCTCTATGTCAATTGCAGCAAACTTTGGGGATTACTAATAGTTACAAAATGGATGTAAAGCAAAGCTGCTTTGCATGGAATGGATCCGCAAAGAGCCTTCCAAGGACTGGTACATTCCTTCCAAAGATATCCAAGGATGTGGCTTGGCATAGCTTTGGGGAGAAACCAACAGCTTTTGAATTCTTCAATAACATGTATCTCATGGTGAAGATTAAATGAGCTAATTCGTGTTAAGTGTGTAATACAGTGCCTGGCATGGATAGTGTCTTTATATGTACACTGTTGTTGCTGTGATTGTACTGTGACAAAGTTGTTATGTATGTTCTGTTATTTAATCCCCACAGTAGGTAGATATCAGCTTCATTTAACATGAGGAAACCAGGGCTCTGGGCTGTTAACACACCTGAAATTACAGAGCTAGTAACAGAGTAACAGAGCTGCCCTTCAAACCCATACTCAGTAAGATGCCACCTGATGTGATATATGCCAAGAAGGGAACTCTATGGGTGAGTGAATCATATTGACTTCATTCTCAGTATTACATCTTTCCATCTACCCTGCCCTTTTTCTGAGGCCCTGTCTTTTTGCTGTTTCTTCTTCTTAAATCATTCACCTAATGTCCAAGCCTCAGAGCTTTGCGAATTTACTAGCCCCCATTCTCTGCACCATCTGAGAGGGATCACTCATGGTCTTCAGTAAGCCCTCTGCTCCAGAATAGGAAACTGAAGCCATGCATGTAAACCATGGAGCTCTCTGGCTTTATTCTATGAGCACCTAAGAGCTAATGCATTGTTCATGGAATTTAGAGCAATCATTGGGGTTTGGGTCAGGAAATAGTACTTTGCAGGACATTCAAGTCACTTGGCTGGAATTTGTTCAGAAAAGAAAACACTTACACCTGGTTTCCGTGAGTGACCAAGATTCATTTTCCTTTCAGAAAGCAGGACCAAATCACTCTGTACTTTGTCACAACTCCTAGGAAGCTCAAAGCCAGCTTGAATGCTTGAGTCACACATGGCATGTACATCAATTCCCAGGGCAAACATGTTTGATCCCCCTCCTTTTCCTGGTTTTGCATCTCCATTTCTGTTTTACTCACTGGGTTATGGAAATTCCCTTTGGAAAGAGAGGAGTTTAGGTAAGTCAATCAGTAAAGACTATAAATGTGTTGAAGTCAAGGACCGTATTTGGTTATGGTAGTGTCCTCAGTCCATAGCCCAGGATCTGGCATGCGGTAGGTGCTGAATACATGTCTGTCAGTTGAATGAATCAAATATGTTAATGAACCAGTGTTCAAAGTGACTTGAAGGGTGGCATCTTTGGTACTTTCCTTTGGACTCTCAGCTCATAGGGTTATCAAACTGGAAGCTTTAGAAAGCGTTCCTTAGACTTTGATGGTCTTTCATTAAGGATTTGTGTGTATATGCTCACAACAGACACCATAAATAATAATGACTAAAAAAAGGATAAGTCAGTTTTTTGTGACTATTATGCGCTAAATTGTGTCTGCCCAAGATTTGTAGGTCAAAGCCCTTGCCCCCAGTCTGACTGTACTTAGAGTGAGGGCCTCGAAGGAGATAACAGAGATTGAGTCATAAAGCTAGATTGAATCATAAAGCTTGAGTGTTAATCTGACAGGGCTGGTGTCCTTATAGAAGAGGAAGAGACACTAGAGATCACTCTCCCTTCTTGTAAGCCAGAGGAAAGGCCATCTGCAAGCCAGGAAGACAGGCCTCACCAGAAACTAACCCTGGTATTTTTTTTTTTTTTGACTCTGCCATCTAGCTTGTGGGATCTCAGTTCCCTGACCAGGGAATGAAACTGGGCCATGGGAGTGAAAGCCCAGAATCCTAACCACTTGGCTACCAGGGAACTTTTGATCTTGGACTTCTGTCCTCCACACCTGTGAGAAAATCTTCTGTCCTTTAAGCCACCCAGTCTGTGGTATTTTGTATGGCAGCCACAGAGTCTAATACACTCATGTATGAGAGGTCTAGTGATACTCAGCTCAGGGCTGGTGTAGTAGCCCTGTGGATAGCAAAAAACGTTTCCAGTAATCTCCATCTTTCTATTTTACTATCCTTAGCATAGGTTTTCATGGTTTTACTATCCTTAGCAAGGTTTTCATGGTTTCCTCATGGCCCAAGATGGCCGCTAGAGTGCTAGCTGCCACATCCACATTCAGGCAGGAAGCACACAGAAGGGAAAAAAGGCAAAAAAGAGGACCTACAAAGACCCTTTGGCTCAGTGGTAAAGAATCCACCTGCCAGTGCAGGAGATGCACTTCGATCCCTGGGTCGGGAAGATCCCCTGGAGAAGGAAATGGCAACCTACTCTAGTATTCTTGCTTGGGAAATCCCATGGACAGAGGAGCCTGGTGGGCTATAGTCCGTGGGGTTGCAAAGAGTCAGGCACAACTTAGCAACCAAGCACACAGCACAAAGACACTTTTCCTGAAGTGGTACCCTGCCGTGTCCACTTGCATCTTTTTGTCCAGAACCTAGTTACATAGCCACACCTAACCATAAAGAAGGCTGGGAAATTAGTCTTTTAGCTGGGCACTTGACTGCTCTGAATAAAATTTGGAGAGAATGAGAGTTGAATAGATCACCAGTAGTCTATGCCTAAGAAACATGAGCATTTTGGAAATGAGGAAGCTGGAAGTGAGCCTCTCACTCACAAGAACAATTCCACTTCTCAGAGCCTGTGAGCTACTACCAGTCTTTAAATCCCTGCTCTCCCACACAGAAGAATTCCAAATAATTTATGTAGAGGCTCCCTACTTTAGGAGCTGGAACTTAACTTCCCATTCCTCGAGTATGGGCTCTGCTTGTTAATATGCTTCCGAAGAGTAGACCATGGAAGGGGGAGTGGTGGAAGGGAGGGCAACTCTACGGCGAAGAAACCTGGTAAATATTACCTTGGCCAGGTGATCGAAGTTATAATAACATCATTAATAATAAATCGTTTTGAACCTTTGATATGACCTGATGAGAAGGGTACTTCTCTGTGGTCTTTCTCTCCCAAACCCATAATCTCAGTCTAACCATGAGTAAAACATCAGAAAAACCCTATTTGAAGGCATCCTACAAAATAGCTGACTAGTACTTTTTGAAACTGTCAAGATCATCAAAAAACAAAGAAAGTGAGAGGAACTCTAACAGACCAGAAGATCTTAAGGAAACATGACAACCAAATATAATGTGGTATCCATACCCTGGAGCAGAAAAGGACATTAGAGAAAAAAAGTAAAAATCTAAACCAAGTATAGCATTTAGTCAATAGTAATGTACCGGTGCTGATCCCTTAGGCATGACAGATACACCATAGTGACCTAAGATGTTAACAGTAGGGGCAACTCGGGGAGCGGTATTTGGAAACTACTGTGTCTCTTCAACTTTTCTGTAAAATAGCACTCTTCTAAAATTAGCAGTTTATTGAAATAAATCCCTGCTCTCCTGCTTACTCACTGAATGACTTGGGCAAGTCACTTTGCCCCATTAGGCTCAGTACCTCGGCTGTGTGATGGGGTAATAGAACCTTCACTGCAGGATTGAGAAACGGCTTCAGTGAGACGGTGTGACACGGCCTTGAGACAGTGTCCCCTCAGTGTGGCTTTGCATGCAGCATTCCCTCCTGCCTCTGCAGTTCCATACAAGGGCCTTCTAGAAATTTCCTCAGAGGCCATTGCCGCTGTGGCACCCAGCAGGGCCCAGCCCCACCCCACTGGAGTTCCTTTATAGCCAGAATTCCCTGCAGGAACTTCTCTTGACAGGTTGCTCTGAGGGACTAAGATTGCATTTTTATTTTCATATTTCACTTCATTTCTCCCCTCCTTGAATTTAGTTTTTCTCTTCAGGAATCAGCATATGACTCAAACTGCCAGTTCTAAATTTAGTATTGCCTGTGATAGGGAGAATGCATTTAGTGCTGCCTAGGATATGTATTTGGAAATAATGGTTTTATTTACCACATCCAGTAATTCTGACTGCCTGCTGGGTTCTTTCAGGAAAGAATTTGTCATCTCCTTTCCTCCTAATGATGAAATGTTGCCGGCTCAGGTCCCAGAGGCCCAGCCCGGGCCAGACGCTGGTGACTTGAGTCTCGGTTTAATTAAACATCATCCCCAGGATTCTGCAGTCCTGGGTTCTCTCCAAGCCTTCTGTTTAGAGGTAGTTTGGAAACAGGTCTACTCTTTGGAGCCTGGAAGCTTATCTCTGGGCTCCAGGCCGAGAAGATTTGCCCCTTTTTTCATTGTTGCCCCTTTAGTGCTGGAATATAGGGGAGACGAGGAAGTTCCACATATATGGAGCATGTGTCCTCGACATGCTGGGGATATAGAAGTAAACCATAGACAGCTCCTGCTCTCTGAGAACTATAATTCATTCATTTATTTTAAAAAATGCCTCAGGCATCTACCATGGACCCAACACCATGCTAATCGTTAGGGTTACAGCAGTGACCAAATCAAACGAAGTTTCATTCCCCGAATCATGCTTTCTTGTGCGCGTAGTTTGTATGGTTTCTATGGCTCTTGTACGCATGTTTTGTATGGTTTCTATGGCTGTGGTGCACATGGTTTGCATGGCTCTTGTGCACGTGGTTTGCATGGTGTGTATGGCTCTTGTGCACATGGCTTGTATGGCTCTGACATAATGCAGGAGATGAGGGATGGTACGTGGTATTAGGGAGATAGGCAATGTGTGTTCATTTCCCAGGGCTGCAGTAATTAAGTACCATAGTCTGAGTGGCTTACAACAGCAGAAATATATTCACCACAGGTCTGGAGGCCAGAAGTCTGAAAACAAGGCTTTGACAGGGTCAGACTCCTTTTGGAGACTCTAGGAGCAAATCCTCCGTTACCTCCTCTGTCTTCTGCTGTCTCTAGGCATCCCTTGTCTTGTGAATGCAAACGCCAGTCTCTGCCTTCTTCTCCACACAGCCTTCTCTCTGTGTCTTTCTCCTCATCTGTCCCTTCAAGGATATGTGTCTTTGGTTTAGGGTCCACTTGGATAATCCAGGATGATCTCACTTTGGGGTCCTTAATTTAGGTACATCTGCAGAGGCTCTAGGGAAGAACCTACTCCTGGCTTCCCCCAGCTTCTGGTGTTTCTTGGCATTCCCTGACCTCACTCTAGTCTCTGTTTCGTGGTCACCTTGCCTCCTCCTCTTCTCTCTGTGTGTCGAACTTCCCTTTGCCTTTCTCTTCAAGGACACTTGTGGTGGCACTTAGGATCCACGCCCATGATTTAGGACAATCATTTCATCGCAAAATCCTTAACTTAAAATATTATCTGTAAAGACTCTTTTTTCCAAATAAGGCCCCATTCAGAGGTTCTGGGGGTTAAGATGTGGAGGTGTCTTTTGGAGGGCCACTGTTCATCCTACCATGCGACATGAGAGTGTAAGACCTATGCATATTCACCCTAGGAGGTTGATTTTATTCTCATTTTCCATGGGAGGACACTACGGCTCAGAGAAATTACGTGATTAACCCAGGGTCACTCAGAAAGGAAGTAGCAGAGCCTGGGATGGACACCTGGAGGTATCTGACACTGAAGCCCCTTCCTGTCCTCCCCTGGCCTCCTGACCAACCAGAATTTCTGAGAAATCTCTCCTTTGGTTTCAAACACAAGTGACTGTTAGGCAGACCACACCTAACTTTACCAGGCATTGGGATCAAATATGAACTAGCCTGAATGAACTGTTAGCTGAGAGCAACTGCTCTGCAGCCAGACAGGAAGTCTGTGGGAAGGAAGGGAGTGGGAGCAGAGGGCTGGTTGTGAAGAGGGGGCTCAGAGCCCAGAGTTGGGGCAGGAATACCTACTAAATAAGGGAAACAGCAGCTAAACGAGATGCAGCCATGCTGTGCTTAGAGCTTTGCCCAGCGCCTTCTCTGGTTCCTTGATGTCAGAAGGACTTCTCTGCTTGCCCGCAGCTGGGGGTGGTCTCTGACCAAAGACTCCCTGCTACAAGCTGGAGGGCCTGAGAATGCGTAGGGAAGGGCTCTCGGTTTGTCATTTGTGCCCTGACATTTCCAAGCAAAGCCAGAAGTGAGGCACAGAACACTCAGAGATGAACACCTGTGGTCCTTGCCCCGAGGCAGAGTGACGAGAGTAGAGAAAGATCCAGAACCAGATTCTGCTCTGCCCCTCTCGCTGTATGACCTCCCACAAGGTATTATACCTTTCCAAGCTCTGTTTTCTTACTTGGAAAATGTGGACATTTTTGAGATTTAATGGAGATAAAGATGAAAAGTAACTGTCACAGCCTTAGAATATAATAGGGTTGATGGACGTTACTTCCTTTTCATCAGAAAACTGCCTCTCCAGGCCAGAGCAGTGGTTCCCAAACTGTAGGCTCTGGTGCCTTAGACTCCAGAGTCTACCACAAGGCCCCCAGATTCCTCGTACACCTGCAGGAAGCATTGTTTCCAACTATATATAGATGGTATTGTGGTGACTCTAATTTAAAAACTTTACTGAATTCATGGTGACTTTGTCATTAAATGTTGCTTTGATCGGTGTGTATGGAAAAACCCTGAAATTCTCTGATGTTGAAAAGGAGTCTTCATGCTCAAATATGTTGGCAACCACAGGTATAGTGCGGGAGACAGATTTGTAAATTGACAAATCAGATTATGTGCAATCAGTGGTTTTACAGAGCTACATTCAGGTTCTAGAGAAGGAGAGAGGAAAAGCTAGACACACTTCCTGGAGAAGTCTGGGAAGGCAGAGGTGACATTCAGGCTAGGCCTTCAAAGATGAATAGGAGTTTGCCTCATTTGGTGTGTGGGCATTACAGTTATGCAGAGTAGTAAGGTGAAAGGCACAGAGTCCAGCTAGTGAAGACTTGGGTTTTAGTGGGTG
Source organism: Bos javanicus (assembly GCF_032452875.1). Taxonomy (NCBI): domain Eukaryota; kingdom Metazoa; phylum Chordata; class Mammalia; order Artiodactyla; family Bovidae; genus Bos; species Bos javanicus. The sequence goes on from NC_083882.1 coordinate 34,797,807, forward strand.
CTAGGAGAGGGGAAAGGCCAGAAAAAGCAGATAGGAGCTGGGGCAGGGCCAGGCCTGAATGCCATGCCAGAGTTTAAGATGACTGTAAGCAGAGGGAAGCAAGCAAAGGTGTGAAGTAGAGGAGCGACAGTATGAAATTGACCTTTAGAAAGATCATGGCTTGAAGGATGGAACTTGGGAGTCCTGTGAGTGGGGGAGCAGGTGTGGGACTCATAGCAGAGTGGGAAAGCATAAGGTTTCAGGAGTGACACAGCCTGGGCCCAAACCCCAGCTCTGCTTCCTACCGGATGAATGACCCATTTAATTAGACTTTCTGTTCTTCAGTTTCTTTTCTGTAAAATGGACATAATAATGTATCTACCTCATAGGAACTATTAGGAGGATTAAATAAGAAAATGTATTTCATGGAATATTAACTCAGCCTTAAAAAAGGAAGGGGATTCTGATATACACTGCAGCCTTGGCGAACCTTGAAAACATTATGCTGAGTGAAAGCAGCCGGCTATAGAAGGACAAGTGCTGAACGATACCACCTTTATGAGGTTCTGAGGGTCGTCAGACTCATGGGAGACAGAAGGTACAATGGTGGTGGGCAGGGACTTAGAAGGAAAAGGAATGGGAAGTTATTGTTTAATGGGTACAGGGTTTCATTATGAAAAGGTAGGAAGCACTCTGAAGATGGATGGTGGTGATGGTTACCCAATAGTGTGAATATACTTAATATCCCTGAATAGAACACTTAAAAATGGTTAAGTGAGTAAACTTCATGTCATGTATGTTTTATGACAGTTTTTAAAAAAGAATAAGAATTTTAAAAATGTATTTCGAGTATCTGCACACAGGAAGAAATTAAGGAGTATTGTTAGTTAATATTATTGTGCCAGGTAAACGAGGATGCAGGCCTAAACTAGGACAGGAAGAATGAAGGCGGAGAGGAGGAGGCATTACCTGGCTCTTTTTAGGCAGAGCCCCTAGGGCTGGGTGACAGTGAGCCAAGGATACAAGGCAGAACCACAGCAGTTTTACTGGGACGCCGCAGAGCCCGGCCCCTGTCACAGACCTCCATCAGAGTCACTCTGAAGACCCAGCTTTGACTTCTCAGACCCATGAATTTCTGAAGGATGTCCTGCCATGGCAGAGGGCCAGGGCCAGCTGGTGCTGAATCACCCACTGGGCCTGGAGCTGCCCAGGCCAGGCTCTGTACCCATCTTGCAGATGAGAGCACCTGCTGCATCCCAGATCCTGGTGGCTCAAGGCTCTGCAAGGGAACGCCTCCATGTCCCCAGAATCAAGCTGTCGGACCTTACCATCACAGCCTCTCCTTCTTCCCCTGAGATCTGAGAGCTAGAGAGGAGTCCCACCGGAAACCTGAGAGAAGACACAGGAGGGTCTTTGACCTTCTGTTCGATCACTTAAGTCCAAGCGTGAAATTCCCGTTCACGTATTTTATTGAAACCTCACAGAAACAAATTCTGGGGAGGTTTGTGCAGCCTTGGCCCTGCAGAAGAGGGCCAAGTTGGCAGGCAAACGCCTGAGGCCCCCCACCCCAGTGGAGTTGGAGAGCCTATTGTGCCTTTTTCAGGAGGAGTTTGGTGAGGTGGTAAAGTTTCCAGGTACATTCCAGACAATCTGGGTTCACTGCTCGGCTATGGCACTTACTAGTGATGTGGCTTTGAACAGCCTTCACCTCCCTGAGTTCCGGTTTTGTCTATGAAGTGGAGATGTCTCTCTTGTGTGATTTTTATGAAACATAAATGAGATGCATACACAGAGAGCCTAGCACATTATAGGTGCTTAGTAAACATGTTTTCTTTCTCTGCTATAAAATTTCATACTTTTTTTTTTCTTAACCACCCCAAAAGGAAGAATTTTGTTTCCTTTTTTTTTGCTTCAGAGAAGGAAATTGGAACTCTTAGAGATTAAGAAACTTGCCTAAATCCCCACCAGAAGGGAACAGTAGCTCTCAGACTCTCTAAGCCTATGCCCTTCCGCTGGGAGACACTGCTTCCTGTATCTCACTCAGTACTGGGAACAAGAATGTTCATATATGACTAGACTACTTCTAGAAGAGCACCTGGGCAGAAACCTGCAACCACACAGAGTCCATGCGGCGTAATAGAAAAGTGTGCCCACTGTCCCGGGAGGCTGGCTCATCTCGGTCTTCTCTTTCTCTAAGGTGAAATGGGCTGTGTACATAATCATCTATAAAAAGTACTGTGGAGACCCATTCAAAATGACCTGCTGGAAGAACAGTGGGCATCCATTGCTGGTTCTCATCCCAGAGGACAGATGAGGTCAGCTGGCCTCCCTGAATTCAGCCTGAAGTGATTGTAACACAATCCTTACAAGGAAGAGCTTGAGAAAGGATGCAGCCCTTGGGTTGAGTACTCGATTGGCTTCTTTTTAGCTATGTGGTCTTAGCTGACAATGCTCATGCCTCAGTTTCCTTAACCTCTAAAGCAGAATTAATAAAACCAACTTGGCAAAGTTGTTGTTTGGGATTAAATGATACGGAGCTAGAATGCCTCGGTTTGAATCCCCGCTCTGCCAGTTATTGGATGTGTAATACGGGCAAATGATTTAATCTCTCTGTGCCTTGGTTTTCTTGACTATAAAATGAGTGTGATGATGGTACCTAACTTTAAGCATTATGATGAAGATAAATGAGTAAACATTAAAGCGTGTAAAGTGCTCAGAGTAGTGCTTGGTACCTTGTATGAGGTAAAAGCAAAAAAGTTCAAGTGTTAGTCACTCAGTCATGTCTGACTCTTTGTGACCCCATGGACTGTAGCCTGCCAGGCTCCTCTGTCCATGGGATTCTCCAGGCAAGAATACTGGAATGGGTTGCCATGCTCTTCTCCAAGGGATCTTCCCAACCCAGGGATTGAACCTGGGTCTCCTGTATTGCAATTGGATCCTTTACTGTCTGAGCCACCAGGGAAGCACAATACCTTGTATACTGTCAGTACATTTTAGTTATTATTGTTGTTATTATCACTAGCTCCTGTGTCCGTCTCACGGGAGTGCTGGTTGTTGGTGATCCCAAGCTCTAGCAGCTGTGTGAACACGCAGACAACTCTTTGTTTGTGTTGACACAGCAGCAGAGGAGAGGATGGATTCTTGGTGTCTCAGTCGACACGGAAGAGAGTGTGTCTGCAGGCAGGCTTCCTGGGGGAGTAGCGCGTTTCCTGGTCCTCTGAGGACTCCTTGGTCTATAATGTGCAGGGTTACTCATCTGCTGAGGGGGAGATAAGATTTCATCTGAAAGATGATGTCTTCTACCTATCACCACGTCCCAGCCCATTACCTGTGGAGCAAGCATGACCCTCTGACCAGTCCCAGGAATGAAGGGGTTGGCCTAGGCAGGAGGCCAAGTTGGTTCCGGATCTCTTGACTTGGGCCCGAGTGGGACAAGACTCCACACGACAGATTTCCCAGTCAGGGTGTCAAGACAGCGATGGCCTCAGCACTTAAGGGTGGTGGCCAGGCCTGGGCTAGCAGAAACCAGTCCTCGGACTGCACATCCACCTCCACATTTACCCAAACAGTGTAATTTCTTTCTTTTTTGGCCACACCATGTGGCATGCAGGATTTTAGTTCCCTGACCAGGGATGGAGCTGTGCCTCCTGCAATGGAAGCGCAGATTCTTAACCACTGGACCACCAGGGACGTCCCAAACATTTTTGATGTGGGCCTGAAAACATGTTGGGAGGTTCTACCCGGGAGGCCATGCCTTTGAGGCAGGAAGCCAAATAGCAATCAAGAGAAACTGCTGCCGGTTCAAATGACTGGAAGCTGAGCGGAGGCTGCTGCAGATGTATGTCCCGGCCCTTTGGAGAGAGGAGAGAGCTATTAAAGAGTCAGAGGCCCATCTTGGCAGCCCTGCCTGCCAATGGATGTGTTTGAATTGCTGTAATGGTTTCCTTTTCAGGGCCCCTCCTAGCATTTAATAAACTTCCTCCTGCAAATCCCACCCCGTCTCAGCTGCTTTAACGGGAATGGAAGCAAGAGGGCTCTTCGATCCTCCGGTAAAAGTTGTTCAGGAGAAGAATGCTTCCGCTCCCCCAGGGGACACTGTGGTGGTGAGAAACCTCTGGGGATGGGAGAAAGGACAGCTGAGAGGTGGAGGAAGGCTGCAGCCCAGATAGAGGAAGCACCCAGTGAGGGCTCATCGCTTGAGCATGGCCTTCCTGCTTCCTGGCAGGAGCTTACTGAGACAAGCACAGCCCACTCCCTCAAATGCTAATGGTGAGGGCTCAGGTGGAGAAGTGATGCGACCCCACAGTGTTCATACAGACCCAAGTCTTGGGTCCAGATACAGGTCCCAGAAAGGGTAGAGATCCTATAGACAGCGTTCTGCAAATCAAGTCTTCCTGCTTGAGTGAGCAGGACTCAGGCCTATTCATACCCCTAATTTCTATTGGCATTAATTGCCCCTCCACCAAGAAGGGCTTCCCTGGTGGCTCAGTGGTAAAGAATCCGCCTGCAATGCAGGAGACCTGGGTTCAATCCCTTGGTTGGGAAGATCCCCTGGAAAAGGGAAAGGCTACCCCACTCCAAGGAGAACTCAGAGGAATCAGCAGCACTTGGCCAGGCATTCTTGTCCCGGTATTCTTTAGAGAAATTCTGCTTCTTCATGGCCCTTTGGTAAAACTGATAAAGTAAGGGCTTTGAAGTCTTCTTTACCAAATGGCTTGGTTTCCTCATCTGTGAACAAACACCAGAATAGCAAAACCTACCTCTCCATTCATTTGGAGGATTCGGTAAGGTAAATTAGATGAAAACACTCAGCCCTACCTGTGTTGGGGTTCTCTAAAGGAACAGAACCAATAAGATATACTATACCTATTTATCTAGGTTTATTTTAAACAATTGTCTCCCATTGTGGCAGAGGTTGGCAAGTCTGAAATCCTTGGGGCAAGCCAGCAGGTAGGAGATTCAGGTAAGAGTTGATGTTTCAGTCTTGAGTCCAAAGGCTGGAAACACAGGCAGGATTTCCTATGTTGCAGCCTTGGGGCAGAATTCTTTCTTCTTCAGAGAATTTCTGTCTTTGTTTTTAAGGCCTTCAACTGATTGGACAAGGCCCACTGTAATCGATCATAAATGTTAATCACATCTTAAAAAATACCTTTACCAAGGAGTTCCCTGGTGGTCCAGTGGTTAAGAATCTGATACCTTGCAATGTAGGGAACCCAGTTTTGATCCCTGGTGAGGGAACTAAGATCCCACATGCCACAGAGCAACTAAACCCATGTGCCACAACTACTGAGCCTCCACCACAGTTAGAGAGTCTGTGCACTGCAACAAAAGATCCTACATGATGTAATGAAGATCCCACATGCTGCAACTGAGACCCAGTGCAGCCAAACTAATGTTTTTAAAAATACCTTTACTGCAACATCTAGACTAGGGTTTAACCAAACAACTGGTCGCCATGGGCTAGCCAAGGTAAATTAACCATCACACCATGAATGGGTTAGGGTTCTACACAAGGACATATCCTTCCCTCTCTTCCACCCTTTCTCCTTTTCAAAATCATTACAGAGGTCTGAAGAAGCTTCATTCAGTGACATCTTTGACATGAGGGCCTGGAAGCTGTCCGATTGAGGGCCTGTGTGTTCCTCTTATGACCCTCAGATCTGTTTCTGCTGACCTCACGCTCCAGGGAATCAGTGTCCCTACTTCCCAAGTCAAGCCTAGAGTAGCCTTGGTGGTTTTCCATTGAAGACTATGCTCCAAGCCATATCTGGTTTCCTCTATATCCGGTCCAGGTTGTTCTGATCTGCTTCTCTGGTATGTGCAGTGTTGCCATTTCTAGGGTCAAATCAGAAGACCTGTGCTCTGCAGCAGCGAAACTGTGTTAATGCCAGAATGACCTTTCTGGCATGGGTAAGTTAGCAGGACTGAGAAATTGGAAGGAAAGCCTTGATGGGGGCTCAAGAGCTAACTTCCTGCTTACAGTGTTTCAAGTGTCATTCAGCCTGGAAGTATAGCGAGCTGTTCCTGGTCAGAAACTTATCCTCCCCAGGTGATCTAGAATGCTTCTTGTTTTAATGGAATGTGGAGTTGGTTTTGCCAAAGTTGAAGAAGGCCTGGATGGAACCTCTAAGGCAGCATGAGGTTGGAAAAGAGCTCTGGACCAAGAATTAGAAGAGCTGGACTCTGCTCCATCACAGTCTCCTTGTGTGGTCATGAGCAAGTCACTTGCCCAATGCAGGCCTCAGATGCCTCCCTCAAAAGAGGCTGGAAGCCACACTCCTCCTTACCTTTGCCCAGAGACCACTTTATGGCTTCCAGAGCATCTTCACGATTCATCATCCTTATACCAGACTCAGGAGGTAGGTAGGATATAGGTAAGGAGATGAATTGTTCCCATTTTGCAGAGAAGGTCCAGTGAGATTACATGACTTGCCTTTGTTCACACAGATGGAAGGTGATACAGCTAGCACTAAACCCAGGATCCGTAGTCCAGCTCGTTCTTGGGTCCCCTTTTGAATACGGTGATGTCTATGAAACTATAAGGGAAGGAACACATTGGAGTCGGCAGAAAGCTAGTGGGGGGACCCAGCAGGGAAGACAGCAGCATAGAAGAGGGGATGACACTGCCTTCATGACCCCAGAACACCAAGGCTTTGGAGGGAAACGAGTGAACGCCCTTACACTGACAGAGGGCCGGTTTAGCAACTCAAATGAAAATGTTTTTTCATGCTGTAGATTCCATTCAGAAAACATTTATTGAGGCTTTATCACAGACCAGGTTCTCTACTGGGGGTCAGAATAAGTGAGTAGAAGTGTAATGCAAAGCGGATTGTCTGTCTGCTTCTGTAAGCAGACATATATAACGAAAAGTTTTATATTTGAAATGTAAACAGAAGGCTTTGGATTTACAGTGGAAGGTCTGTATGATTAAGCCATCCCAGGGAGATGAAGGCAAACACAGCTGAGCCCCGAAGGCTGAAGCAGGATGTGACCATCGGGAGACAGAGGAGGAGAGGGGTCTCTGCCCTGCTTGTCCTCCCTGCCAACCCCCTACCCCGCTGCAGCTACCGCTGCCCTGGTGCGCCAGGATGCCGGCTGCCACAGCCTGCTTGCTGCAGGTCCTGGCCAGTCCTGACCCTGACAGAGCCCCCTACCCTCGCTTGTCTAAGTTGGTGCGGTGCCCTGAAGCGTGGACTGCAGAGCGAGAGCGATTCTGCCTGACAGCTCTGGGAAGGTTCACAGCAGGAGCAGAGGCACCCGGGGCCCTGGGCAGGGGATGGCAGGTCGGAAGGAGCTACCTTTCCTAGGGGTTATGCCCACCCTTCCTAAGGGGCTGGGAGGCGGGAGCTATTGCTCTGCATGTGTGATTTTAGACTGAGAGTGTCTTTATTTTAAAATAAAATGGCCTTCCCAGTCTCCTATGCAGTTTTCTGTCAGCTCGTTGCCATGGAGAAGTTGGTTGCGGCTGAAAGCTCTGTCCCTCTCTGTGTCAGCATTTCTGGACCTGCCAGCTGCCTCCTGCTCCTTCTACAGATGGAGAGAGCACTCCCCACCTCGGGGTGGGGGGGAGACCCTTCCTCTGCGAGGCCTGGAGCTGCGTCTCGACTCCCTGCCGGGGAGGAACCTCCCTCACCCACGCGCCAGCCCAGCAGCTCTGCCCCGCGTGCCTTCCTGTGGTGTCCCCGTGCGGGTCTCACCCCGTGCTGGGCTCTGCGAGGAGGGTGACGACCGTGGCCAGGGGACATGCATCCCCAGGCAGGACCCGCCAGCATGCCGTCACACCATCCCTCTGCGTCAGCCTTATTCTTGCTTCAGAATTTAAAGGACAGGGTTTGTTTCTCTTTCAATCACGATGGCTGCTCATTTAGAATCTTCCTGGAAGTCACCTCCTAGTCTCTGCACTCCTGGGTCTCGTTTCTTCTCTGTGTCCCCCGCGCCCAGCACGGGGCTCACCTGGAAGCGTGTGTCTAACGGAATGCTTCGTCGGACCTCTCAGATGCCCGTCTATCCTGTCTCTCTCCCTCACTTCTGAGCACAGAGACAGTATCTGTGGCAGTGTGAGCCAGTGGAAAAAGGAAGGACTTCAGGACCACGGTGTCTTTGACTTTGTTTCCACATTTCCTAGCTCTGTAATCTCAAGCAGGAGGCTTCTTCAGTTGGAGGCTTAGTCAAACCCAGTACTTTTCTTTACATCCGCATCACCTGTCAGTGATTCAGTAACTGAGTTTTGACATTTAAAAAAACAATGTAGAACTTACCAGTGGCCATTAATTCCATCAGGTGCCCTCCTTCTACATCCATGTGGGGCCCCACTGAAAAAAGGTGCTTTGCAGAGAGCCCTGGGTTGGGCTTCAGAGCCCTGGACCGTGTCCTCGCTGTGACCCTTGATGAGTTGTATGACCTGATCAAATCCCTTTCCTTACCAAGACCTCAGTTACCCTGTTCAAAAAATTCAGGAATTGGAGTGGGTCATCTTGAAGGGTTCTTTTTCTCTAAAAATCTGAAGACTCAGCTTTAAAAGAGAAGTCTTACCTCAGCTGTTGCTACCAACATCCCCAGTGCCCCAGGCTGGAAGCTGACCTCAGCATGAACCCTTCTGCCAGCCTCTGGAAGCTGCTTTCCCGGGAAGCTCTGGGCTAGAACCCTGGCACTGGATGCAGAAATCTCTTTCGGATATAAAAGTCCCTTTGAATGCATCATCTCTGTTCCCTCCCCCAATCCAGTGGCTGAGCTTGGCTTGTATCCCAGAAGCAGTGGAGAGTTGCTGGAAGGAGGGTTTTTTCCTTCTTCACCCGTGTCTTGCTTTCCCACAGACCTGTTGCCTTTGAGAGCCTTCAGCTACTGAGAATTCTATTTCCCAAGCTCCCTGCAATCGAGGACTCTGTGCTCAGCACTGAGAAGGTTGCAAAGATGTGGAAGTCATCGTCTCCACAGACAGTCTCACAATCTGTGACGGGTATGGGAGACACAAAGCAGAAGTGTGAAGGTCACAGGAAGCTGCCCAGAGAATCTGTTAATAGCTCTTCTTCTGTCTTGGGCAAGTTCTTCCCTTCTCCAGACCCAGGTTTCCTCTTCTGTGTAGTTGAGACGTCTGGGCCTATGATCACTTCATTCCCTTCCTGCTTTGAAACTTCCATTCTAAGTGCTCGGTGAAGGAATGGTTGTTGTAGACTTTCTTGAGGAAGGAGACTTGAGCTGAGCCTTGAAGGCTAGGCTAGCATTTGGCCTGGCCTAGGAGAGAGAGAGGGAAGGAGGGTGCAGGAACACAGGCAGAGACCAGAGAGCGCAGGCTGAGGGTGGAGCGAGGTGGGAGGCCTACTCACCAGAGCAGTCTCTGAAGAGATGGCTCTTGCCTTCCACCCGAGGACACTTGTCCCCAAGAGCTTGGGGCACTGGTGGTACCTGCAGGAAAGTGTTAGTTACTCAGTCATGTCTGACTTTTTGTAACCCCATGGATGGTAGCCCGCCAGGCTCCTCTGTCCATGGAATTCTCCAGGCAAAAATACTGGAGTGGGTTGCTGTTCCCTTCTCCAGAGGATCTTTCCGACCCAGGAATTGAATCTGTCTCTCCTGCATTGCAGGTGGATTCTTTGCCATCTGAGCCACCAGACAGAGAAGAAAATGAGACCGGTGGAAACCAGGGTTTCCTCCCTACCTAGGGGCCCCAGTCTGATGTACACTGTGGCAGAAGGACCTCCACCAGGAAGACACGGGATCAGAGCCAGTAGAAGCCAACCCTCTCCAGGTCTTTACCTTCTCATCCAGTCAGCAGGTTCTGATTCTGCTACTCTCTTGCCTGAAAGCTCCTGAATAAAGTCCACATCTTCTTTCTTCTTTTGACTATGCAGCATGTGGGATCTTCCTACCAGGGAGTGAATCCATGCCCCCTGCATTTGGAGCAGGGAGTCTTAACCACTGGACCACCAGGGAAGCTCCTGAGGTCCATATCTTTAGTCAAGCATTTTGAGGATTGTATTTCCTCCCTACCTATTACCCCAAATTTACTTCCTTCCACTTCTTTTTACACTTCTTCCAAGCTTAACTACCACCATTAGATCTACAGGCTCCATCTGCCTTCTCAGCTGGGCCTTTGTTTGCCCTGTGCTTCTTCCTTGGAATGCCCTTCCTCTCCTCTCCTCTAACGTTCTTTTTCTGCTTGGAAGTCTCTGCTGATCCCCTAGATTTGATGGCAGATGCCACAAACAGTTCATTCTATATTCCTGGTGGCATCTACCAAATAAAACTCAATAAGTGTTTTATGAATGACTAGAAAGACCTGGTTAAGTCCCTGTTTTCAAGCAGCTAGAGTTTGCATTGGAAGTTCAGTGGCCAAGGCCTTGATGCTTGTATATTGTCTTGAAGATTTTGGAAGTTCCCCAGGGTCTGTGGGCGTGTGTTCAGTTAGCTAGTTCCATGTGGTTATGACCCCTTTATTTAGTGTATGAGCAAACTGGCAGAAGAGGGTAGAAACCCAGGGGACTCATATTAGCTGTGGAGTTAGCTCCTGCTAGGTGGGGATCGGGCTCAGTCTAGGTGTAGGGGCCTGTGTGAGCCTGGGAATGTCAGTATGCTGGAGGGCCCATTGAGAGGTCCTCCAGTAGGAGTGTAATGGGTCCGACAGGGGCATCTTAAGGTAATCACCACCAGGCATTAAAATTCTAAGAGGCTCCAGTCAGAGAGCAACCTGGGGATACATAAAAGGTTCAGATAAAAGGCTCAGGCGGTGGGATGGCAGGAGAGTCTAGGCAGGGTGTCAGGGTCCTGCCCAGATGGCTAGAGTTAGGCCTCTAGCTTCAGGAGCCCCTAGTTTAGGGCTCACTGGTCCTATGGCTGGGCGTTCCCAGCAGGAGTCAGCAGGGATGCTATTCAAGGGAAATGGATTCCCTTTCCAGACAAGATTGGCTTGGAAATAGGCATGACCTCAGTTTGGAAATAGCTTCTGGGCTTCAGTTCCTTTTCAGTGGGTAGGTCTAGGGTTGGCAATGGCTGATACATTCTTGGGCTCAAAGGTGAATCCTGCCTTCCTCCTGGGTCACCGACTGGCCCACCAGGCCCTTGCTTCCATTTCAAACCCAAGCCATGATCATGCCTCCCTCTGGGCTACCATTTGGAAAAGCCAATCTCAGGCTGACACTGGCTGCCTGTAAATGGCATGGAATTAGGCTAATCAGTGGCTCTTAATTCCCCAACAAATGTGGATGCTGTGCTAATTGCCAGGGTCCACGCCGGCAGAACTTTGGCTGATGGCATCAAACAAGAGAAGTGGTAATTTGGAGGCTGGAATGGGGAAGGGCCTGCTTTGTTGGCTGAGCCAGTTGAAAACCATATTACCCTTTGAGCAAGCCACAGTGCAGACAGCCAGGGCCTGGCCTCTTTTTACAGTTGAGGGACGGGGGAAGTAGCCCACAAGTGTGTTTGCAGGAGCTGAAACTCGGCACCAGCAAAGCAGTTTTTGGTCCATTAATGGGATTTTGTTGTTATTGTCGTCCCTCAAGGAAGATTCCACCAGCAGCCTGGAGTAGCACTGCCAGGGCAGCTCACTGGGGATAAAGCATCCCAAAGCTTGGTCTACTGTTACCATGGCAACATGGCATTTCCAGACTCTCCAGGCAACCTTACCGGCATCTGCTGCTGTGAACGATTCAGATGGAGAAGGGCCACTGCTCTTTCTCCGTTAGAGATCGAGCAAATTGGGAAGACAGGGAGCCTTGCACCGAGGACCAGGGTCTTAAAGGAAAAGGCTGTTCCATTGATGTGATGTCTTCTTGATGCAATAGAATTTGAATGTCTGTTATAGTCTCCTGGGGAAAGCTGCAGGATCAGAAGAGAAATCCTGGAGGAGAAAAGTAAGGGGAGCTAGGGGAACGTAGGGGGACTATGTGACAGAGGCCTCCCTGGGCAGGTGGCTGGAGTAGGGGATGCGGTAGGCAGTTCAGTGTGATGGGAAAATTGAGGTTGGTGGAGGTGCCTCTCTGAAACCTGCTGGTTTGAGCCCTATTTGACAAAAGCCCAGCCTTTGGCCTCATTTCACCCAGATTATGTCGTACCCCTTCCTCTCCTGAGGTTGGAGAACTAATCTCCACACCTCATGTCAGGTGGATATATCTTGCATTCTGTCCTGGTTTGTAGTCATTTGCAGTATGGTGTGTGCCCACTGGAATCACTGATCCTCTACGTTCATAGAAGGAATTGAGACCCACAGAGGAAGGTAGGTTGTTTAAGGTTCCTAGCAACACAGAGGCCATGGACCATAGTGGTTAGAACTGAGGATCTGGAGATGGACTAACTTTGGTTCGAGTCCTGGCTGCATCACTTAGTTTTCCAGCGAGCCTAAGCCTCAGCTTCTTTAGAGGTAAAATAGGAATCCTGAACATTCCCACCCTGTTGGGGTATTATGGGTGTGAAATGAGATCATGGAAGTTGTACAGCGGGGTTCCTGGTATATAGTAAGAGCTCAGGAAATGTTATTAATTAAGAGACTGGAAATTCCTTAAAAATGGGGACTATCTTATTCATCTTTGCTCATTCCCTCCTCTTCCTTCCTTGCGCACCCAAGGCACCCAAGTAATACTGTCTCTGAAGTTGATATAAGAGGGATGTTAACTGGGTGAACACATGAATGCTGGGAATAGAGAACTGTCCACATTGATGGGCTCTGTGCTCCTATTGACTGTTTTCAGTTTCAGTACTGCCTGGTCTCCATCGGACTGGAACCAGGCCAGGCCAAGAGTCTTTCCTGTGTAGCTCAGCTCACACAGTGAAATAATTTGCCATTCGGGTCCCATACCCACCTGTCCTGAGGCCCAGGACTTATACTCCCCAGGGCTGTGGGTTTCTTAAAGGACCAGTAGAGTCGTTCCCTCTCAATCTTTGGGCACAATATATGGTGTTGCTGGTAACTAATGTACAGCTTTACAATATACAAGAAGTTTCCATTCACTCTCACGCGAGCCTCATCATAGCACTGGGTTTGTCCTCTGTAATAGCCCAGGTTGTGGTGGAGATCCTGAAGCTTGGTAGCAGGGAGTGGCTGGTCCCAAAGCACACACCAGGGAGTGCTGGAGGACGGGCGCAGTCCTATCCTCTGACGCCAGCTCTGGTGGTCTTCCCACCAGACGAAGCCTCTCTGGGTCTGTAGTTCTTCCTGGGACCCCATCACCTCCAAAGGTGCAGCTCTTAGGTGAGCCACCTCTCTCCTCTACACGCTCCCTCCCTCATCTTCCTTCTTTGGGTTTGTAGGAGGGCTGAGGGTGCTTTGGAAAGTCTGAGATTCCGATTTAGTGACTGGGGAGAGAGACATTGTTTTCAGCAGGGGCAGTCTCCCTGAGCCATGTCGAGCTCCGCAAAACTGCAGGTGCTGCTGTGCTGTGGAGGACTGCCTGGGGGTGCTGGAAGCTCCACACCATTGTCCTAAAACGCTAACCATCAGAGCTGGCAGGGCCCTTGGAGATCAGTAAAGCTGCTGCCTTCGGTTAATAGGTGGGGAAACAGAGGCCCTTTGAGAGGTGGTGACTCATCCAAGATCGTGAGCTGAGTTGGTGGCAGAGCCACCCCGTGCTCCTCCTATAGGGCCATGCTGCAGCCCTGCCCGGACTGGCATTTGCCCTTGCTCTGAGGTGCCTCATTTGAAATCATTTTAAAGAATCAGATTTTTAAAAAGAGTTTTTTGGAAAGAACTGTGTATTTCAGACAATAGTTTCAACAATGTTAGTTTTTCAAATTGTTTATATGATCATTGAAGAAAATTTGGGTAATATAGAAATGTTCTATTTAGAAGGTAACAAACTGAGCCATATTTGTTGCTGGTTTTTTTTTTTAATGGAAGCTTTTAGATCAATAGTCCCCTATACCCTGTAACATTTTCTGCAAGTTTAGCTGCAAAGAGTAGGAAAGTAACAGTCCATAGGGGCCTGGAAGGACTTAATTTAGTTCTGCAGATTTCAGGTAGGCTACTAACACTAGTTGTTGGCATCTATAGAGTCTCTTCCAAGTAACAAACCACTCTTTCATAGGTGTTCTCATTTGATTATTTGATCATTATAAGAGTCCTGTGAGGTAGGGAAAACAAGTATTATTTTCCCAATGCAAATGAGAAATTTGAGCCCCGGGGAGAGAAAGTAATTTGCTCAAGATCACACATCTAGTAAGTAGCAGAGCTATGACTTCAAACTAAGACTTGGGATAAAGAAAGCAAAAGACATCTAATAAATATTGGTAAATGAATGAATGAATATTTGACTCCCCGTCTAGGGAAGGCACTGGAAATCATCTGGTCCAGTGATTTTCAAACTGTGCTCTGGGAAAACCTAGGATTCCTTGGAGCCAGTTGAGGGTACCGGGAGGCTGTGTTGGCTCTGAGCCACTCACCCCTGCTCCAACCAGAGTAGCTTCAGTGTTATCTTTTACCCACTGGAAGGCTGAAAACATCTTAACTAATCTGACTTCTCCACCAGTGGCTCTCAAACTCTGGTGTGTATCACAGCCTCCACGGGAGACTCTGACAGTTGGTCTGAGGTGGGTGCCAGGACTCTGACTGTTTACAAGTGCAGATGGTCATCAGGCCATGCTTTGAGAAACAGTGGCCTGCTTCTTGGAATTGAGGAAAGTCAGATCCAAGGAGAAGCGGGGTGTTCCCTTGGGCCGTACAGCCCTGTGGGAGCAGAGGCCCCTGTGGGGACTGTAACCCCCGGTGCGGCATCCGCTGCCCTTCCCCCCGCACCACCACTGCAGCTCAGCCAGAAAACAAATGACACAGCAGAGAGTAACAGAATGGTTTCTGTGGCAACGCTTCACGGTTTGTGCTCATCAGGACACCTCAAACACTCATCTGAACCCTCGGCGAGAACTTGTGTGAGATCTAATCTACTTGTTCCACGCAGGGAGTCTGGCAGAAAGGAGGAAGGAGGAAGGATGGATGGCGTGCTTCTGTCGTGTGCCCCCGTCCTGGGGGATTCTCCCAAGCTTACCCACGGCTGGCAGCAAGATAGAGCAGACCAGGGAGGGGTAGGAATGGATTCTGGGCAAGAGGCATGGGGCTGTCCCATCAGTGGATGGAGAGATGTGGATGGGAGCGAGCGCCATCTAGGCACATATTGTGTGATGCACTCTCTGCTGGGCATGTTACCTGTTCATTCAAAAAAAAAAAGTAAAAGAAAGATGATTGTCCTTATTTACAGACAAAGAAACTGAAGCTCAGACACACACAGTAGGTGACAGAGGCAAGACCAAGTCCAAGTGTGGCAGGCTCCATAGCCAGTGAGCAACAATTGCTTTCAGAGTCTCTGGTCAGTGAGGGAGGACTTGGATGTTTACTCTGCAGCTGGCCTCTCCTTGTCTCAGGAAGGGGAGGGTCGGCCTGCAGGCAGCTGGGTGAGTCCTGGTGCTCCTGCAAAGAGCTGAGTTGGACTGTGCCAGGCCATAGTGCTCCTAGAGCTGGAGATGGAGTCTGCCCAGTCTTTAGCTGTAGTGTTTCCCTGCCCCTACAGTGGGGGCCCCAGTGCCCTTCAAACTGCAGGTGCCTTCGACATGGGCTTCCCCGACTGCCCCTCTATACATACCCACTGCAGATCCTTTGGACTGATGGCCCCTGTGGATGGCCTGCCCAGCTCTCAGAGTTGGCTTCTCCTCAAGGAAATGAGTTCCTCCTGGGGCAGGTGACACCCATTCATTCCTAGAATGAATTCCTAGATGTTCACTGAGCACCTTTTATGTACCTGTCACTGTTCTAAGTGCTGGGGATGCTGCAGTTGAACAAAATGAAATTTTTGCTCTCTTGAAGTTGTCCATTCCAGTGGGAAGACAGGTATATGGTGGGGGTGGGGGGGTGGCGGGGACATACTAGGGGGCTCATTTAGTTTTTCCTCCTTATAATGCTGTAGGCCTGCCAGTGCAGAAGGTGTAAGAGATGTGGGTTCAATTCCTGGGTCAGAAAGATCCCCTGGAGGAGGAAATGGCAACTCACTCCAGTATTTTTGCCTGAAGAATCCCATGGACAGAGGAGCCTGGCAGGCTATGGTTGGTCCATAGGGTCGCAAAGAGTTGGACATAACTGAAGCGACTTAGCACACACGCACACACGACGTGCGTGCAATTGTGAGGGGTGGAAGGGTGGTTGAGTGGTCAGAGAATGCCCTCCAAGAAGGTGACATTTGAACTAAGAGCCAAATGAAAGGAGGGAGAGGAAGAACCTTGTGGATATCTAAGAAGGAATGTTCCAGACACAAGGAACCGCCAGTGTGAACGCTAATGCAGGAAGCATGCCTGTGCAGTTGGAGGAATAGCAAGGAGGCCAGTGTGGCTGGAGAGGAGTGAGTGAGGACCAGAGGAGCAGCAGTGGGCGTGAGGGAGGGACCTGGGGCCAGATGGTGTGCAACCTCCGAGGCCAAGAGCCAGACTCCTGGTTTTCTTCTGAGCCAGGAGGACTAGCACCCTGTACCTGGCTTCAGCCTTAGAGCCTCCACTCCTGTTATCTGAGAGGGGAGTCTGTCACCTGGGACTGAGACCACAGGAGGCTGAGTAGCCCCTTCTGGGGACGTGAACGCAGCCTCGGACTCGCCGGTCTTCCTTGGATGCAGTTTTGTTTCTTCTCAGGGCCACGGAGCTGCCTGCCCCGAGGCCCTCACTTCTGGGTGGCCCCACACTCCCTGGGAGTTAGAAGGCATCCCAAGGAGAGTTTGGCAGCAGGGCTGCAGCATTCCCGTGCCAGCCCTGCATCCTCTGGGAATGCTGCTTCTGCTGACTCCTGGCCCTGGGAGAACCCATGCCTGTGCATCCCAGCCCAGCAGCCTGGCTGCTCACAGACTTGAGCGAAGAATGCCGCTTCCCATGGGACCAGTGGGAGAACTTGGGCTGGTGGGTTATAATTATCCGAAGTGGTAGTTTTGTTTCCAATGTAATGTGTTTTTTATCAAGTAGGGATGTCCACGGAAAAAATCTATATATTAGCCCATGTAGCATGCATACCGGAAAAGGCAATGGCACCCCACTCCAGTACTCTTGCCTGGAAAATCCCATGGATGGAGGAGCCTGGTGGGCTGCAGTCCATTGGGTCGCTAACAGTTGGGCATGACTGAGCGACTTCACTTTCACTTTTCACTTTCATGCATTGGAGAAAGAAATGGCAACCCATTCCAGTGTTCTTGCCTGGAGAATCCCAGGGATGGGGGAGCCTGGTGGGCTGCCGTCTATGGGGTCGCACAGAGTTGGACATGACTGAAGTGACTTAGCAGCAGCATGCATACATCCCAGTCGTGCGCATCATTCAGAAAGCTAGAATTCAGAGTGATAAAGGCACCATCTGGGCCCCATCGCGTCATAAACTTACCTGGTAGCTCCTGACTTTAGTTATTCCCACATCTCATAGCCCCTGCCTTTTGTTATTCCCATGGTTTCCCACTTCTCACTCAGGTCACTCACTCATTTCTTAAAAGTCCTTCCATCTTAAAATGTCTAAAACAGAACTCCAGACATGGTCCTCAGGCTGACCACTCCCCGAAGGCTGCCTCACCTTAATAAGCACGCTCTTTGCCCGTTGTTCAGGAAGTCCCTCTTGATCCCTTCTTTCACTCTTTCCCTATGAAGTTCCATCAGCAGGTCCTACACACCCTGCTTCTGAAATAGATTGTGAATCCATCTGCTCCTCCGTCCCCACTGCTGCCGGCCCTCTCTGAGCACCACCTGGTCCTGCCCAGCTTGATCCCCAGCACTGCAGCAGCCTCCTGACCTGTCCCCCTCCTTGTTTGCCCGTCACCAAGCGGCCCTTTCAGATGTGAGTCAGAGCTGATCACCCCCTTCTTAAACCCTCCAGTGGCTTCTCAGCCCACCTGCTGCACACTCCGGCCCTCTCCCCCGCCTCCACATGGCCCTGCCTCCCCATCACTCAGAGGCCTGCCTCTCCCCTGGCTCTCCTCCCCGGACCCCACCGGCCTCCTGCCTGTTCCTGGAACCAGCAAAACTCCCTCTGGCTTTGGGCCTTTCCTGGAAACCCCTTCCTCCAGGTGACTGTATGGCTGGCTCCTCATCTTTCAGGTCATAGCTCAGAGGCCACCTTATTGGAAAGACTTCTTACAACCTGTCCTTCTAATTCTATCACTCTATTTTGGTTTCCACATAACTCATGTCACCTGCCACATGCTGAAGAGTTGCCTGTCTACTTGCCTGTTGGTCCCCTGTTGGAACGTAAGCCCTTTGAGTACCGGAACCTTGGGCCTTGTTCTCTGCTATGCCCCTCCCGCTAGAACTGAGCTTGAACCTTATGGACACTCTATAACTCTTCATCCACTCACTCATTCATTCATCTCTGGTAGATAAAACCAGAGGGAAATAAGTGGAGCTCAGAATTTTAGGACAATTAAATAATAATGGTGGATAGCTGTCTATACATTTGTTCAAATCCATAGAATATAAATGGCAACCCACTCCAGTATCCCTGCCTGGAGAATCCCATAGATAAAAGAGCCTGGTGGGCTACAGTCCATAGGCTCACAAAGAGTTGGACATGACTGAAGCAACTTTAGCACACATAGAATGTACAGCAGCAAGAGTGACCCCTAAATGTGCACGGTGGGCTTTGGGTCATAATGATGCGTCAGTGTAGGTTTGTTGACTGTGACAAATGTATTGCTCAAGTAGGGAATGTTGACAGTGGGGAGGCTGTGAGTGTTGGGGCAGGGAACCGTATACTTTCTTCCAGTTTTTCTGTGAACCTAAAACTGCTCTAAAAAATAACATTTTTTTTTTAAATAACATTTTTTAAAAAAGGAAAAAAAGTGTACTAATGTAAATTGAAAGTATTAATCCCTTAGTTGCTTCCTATATTGTACTATAATTTTTTTTTAATGTCATGAAATTCAAGAAAATTTTACCATCTGGAATAAAAAGAGATCAATAAGAGACAGACCCTATTCCCAAGGGACTGTGGTCCCTTTGAAGAACTGACCACTGCCTTTCTGGGTGTACCCTCTCCAAGGCACCCAGCTCCCGGCACTGTCACCGTGGGAGGAGCACCCCACCCGTGTGGGAGCCTGGTCGTTGTGGACCAAACGGATCAGGCTGACCCGGGCACAGCTCCCCACCCAGAGTGGGCACTCAGTAGGTATTTATGAAGTGACTGGAAAGCATAAGGAGAACTCCTGGTCAGGTTTGTGTCATCCAGTGGCTTCTCAATGGACTCTAGTGCCCGAACCTCCGAACCTGCGTGTGGTTCCTTCTGGACCTGCTGCTGGATTCAAGAACAGACCTTCTTCCTCCCACCCCCGCTAATGCACTAGTGCCCTGGCTCCTCTTCTGAACCCTGGGGTTCCCAAACAGGCGTGGGGAGCACAGTGTCAGGAGGCTCTGCTGTGACCAGGCTCCGGGCCTCAGTGCTGCACTGTGCCCCTCTGCTGGTGCCCCTCAGAAGTGGCTGTGTTCACTTAGGAAAGTGCTTTTGATGGAGACATCTTGAAATTCCCAGTCAGGTCCGAACACCAGCACCGAGGCCAGTGTTTGTACAGAAGCTTCTGCGGAAACAGTATTGGGGTGGAAGTGGGCTGTGGGGAGAGTCAGCTGACTTAGACTCCAACACAGCTATTGTGGCCTCAGGCTGCACTGATGCAGGCAGCCCCTGGGAACCAAGTGTGCGTCTAGATAGAGCCCTCCGCCAGCTCTGGGGACCAAACTTCTAGGAGGGATGATGACAACTTGGGACCTACCAAGAGGAGGGGCTGTGGGACAGGCTGCTAGGTTATCTGAATTCAGTTCAGTTCAGTTGCTCAGTTGTGTCCGACTCTTTGCAACCCCATGGACTACAGCATACCAGGCCTCCCTGTCCATCACCAACTCCCAGAGTTGACTCAAACTCAAGTCCATTGAGTCGGTGATGCCATTCAACCATCTCATCCTCTCGTCCCCTTCTCCTCCCGCATTCAGTCTTTCCCTATTACCTGCAGTGGAGAAGTCTGGAGGACAGGATATGCAAACACTGAAAGGGATTAAACCCCACAGGCACCATGCTGTGGCCTTACCACTCCATCTCCAGGGCAGACCCCTGCTGGCAGCACCAGACTCCACCCTGGGCCTCCTCACTCACAGCCTTGCCCTCCCAGGGCATGCTGATCTGGGACCTCTCCCAGCCTCTGTTTCTTCTTCCATAGTGTGATCAAAATACCTCCTTCCTAGGGCGGCTCTATTCAGTGAGTGGGTTACGCACAGCCCTTGGCTGCACTCGGGGTCCTGGCAGACCCTTGAGAAGGCGAGCTGTCTTTTCTGTTCCTTCTCCAAGTGCAGCCAAGAAGCCCAGAAAGCTCGCAGTTCTGACGGAGAACACAGAATTCAGAAAGGCAGTCTGTGGGGAGGAGTTTGGTTGTTTATAAAACAGGCCAACACGTTTCCACCTCGTAAGTTCTAAATCCATCGCTCCTAGCTCCCTAGATCTAAGAATAGTCACCCAGTGGGGCCAGCGTGCCGCAGCACGCTCTCTCCGCAGGTGACCCAGGCTGCCACGAGCCGCAGCACCTCCTTACCCCTGGATGTGTGTTGGGAGGTAGTATTCATACAGCTGGCCTCCGTCTCTCTCAGCCTGGCTGTTTCTGAACCTTCTCAGACTTGGCTTTCCCTCTCTTCTCACCCCTTCCTCACTGGGCTGTTTTCACCATCAAATGTGGTGCCTGCAGAGATGCAGAGGGGGACATAGCAGTAGAAGGCATGCAGGTGGGGACCTTTGGCGTGACACTGCCCCACTCTCGGCCTGCTTCCTCTTATGTAAAGGGAGAGAGATCAACAGGGAGAACTGAACAACATTTTAAGCGATCAGATTCTAACAGAGGTGCTAGAACAGCCCCAGCCTTGCAGCCTCAGATTGAAACCTCTGAGGGCAAACCCCATCCATTCAACCCATTTTTATTTATCATCTGAACCAAGGCCATTCCTCTGTCAGGTCCGAGGAAGCCAGCCTCAGGCCCAGGGCATGTGTCCCCCTCCTTGGCTCTTCTACTTCCACCTTCCTCCTCTCTCTCTCTTTCTCTCATTCACATCCAAATCCACCCACACCACCACGCAAGTTCTCCAGACTTAGAAGGACTTCTGCGCTGTGTCATCTCAGACTCTGCCCACCATAGGAATGCCATCACCAGCTGGAGGCTCAGAACCTCTGGCACAGGCGACCTGCCCCTCTCCAGGGCAGTCCTTACAGTGTTCTTCCTGATGGTAAGCGGAAATCGACCTGCGTGCAGCATCTCCTCCCCACGTCTGTGGGCTCTTTTAGCCTCTGGGAAAGATCCGACAGCTCCTTGCTCTTGCCAGCCATTCATCCATTCGAGTGTCCGTTCATTCAAACAACAGGTATGAGTGCTAGTGTCCTGTGAGTATTGTTTCAGGTGCGGAAATAGCAGCAAACAAAGAGTCCTGCTCTCAGAGGGCTTGTGTTCTGGTCAGGAGAGAGATTGTAAATAACAAGTTAAAAATACAAAGAAAAATAAAGCAAGTGAGGAGACAAGAGATGGGGAGGGGTGTAAATGGCTATTTCATACAGAGTTGTCAGGGAAGGCGACTGGAGTTGCCATGCCCCACTCCAGGGAATCTTCCCGACCCTGGGATCAAACCCACATCTCTTATATCTCCTGCGTTGGTCGGCAGGTTCTTTATCACTAGCACCACCTGGGAAGCCCAGATAAGGTGGCATTTGAACAAATACTTGACAACATGAGGGAGTGAACCTGTGGACATCAGGGCAAGAGCATTCCAGACAGTGAGGACAGCAAAGGCCCAGAGGCCAGTGCTGTTTGAGGAACAGGAAGAGAGTCAGTCATTGTAGCTGTGGTGATGTCAGCAAGGTGGAACTTGATAGAAGCTGAGGTCCAGGAAGAAGCTGGACACCAGCTGTTATTTATCTGAGTCAATGAAGAGGCAATGGAGGATCTGCAGTGCCGTGCTGACTTCCTGCCAGGTTTGAACAGCCTCTCTCAGTTTTTGTGTAGAGAATACAATAGGGGCAGCAGAGAGAGCAGTTAGGACACCCTTGCAGGAGCACCCGTACAGAGTGATTGGCTGGTGAGATCCTCGATGTCCTTTAAACATTACCTTCCTAAATCCTTCATTGTTCCTACCTGGTGGACAGCCACAACCTCCTCTCTGGCCTGCTCGCCTTCAGTCCCAAACCCTACCTCTTCCTCTCACCCCGTTCTCAGTGCTATCATGGATCTTTGTCTGGAAAGGACCCCAGGCCAGTCAGCTTCTACTTAGCAACTTAGGCTGCAGTCACAAAAGCATCTCCAGAGTAACACTGTGGGCCAGCAGGCCCTCCCCACTCCTGATTTTGGGAGCTTGCTTCCTCCTGCTGCCTCAGATCCTGCCTTGAGGGCATCACTGGCCCCAGAGAGGGACAAATGGACTCATTATTAGACATGTCCTGCACTGAGAGTGCCTCTTCCCTCAGACTGGCCCAGTGGGACCGTTGTCCTCGCAGCCACTCTCTAGGCTGTTCTGGTGGAGGAGCAGCCCCTCTCTGGGCACTGTGGCCATGGCTCTCTGTTCTTGAGGCCAGTGGCCAGGAGGTGGCTCTGGCCACAGATAGAGAGATAAAGATAAGGATCCAGGCACAGGACTGGTGTTGATGGCACTAGATCTCAGTGTTAGGTGTGTGCTCCAGCTCTGCTGCTCTCCAGACAGAGCAGGGGGTTCAGAAAGACTGTGGCAGGGGAACGGCCCAGATGTATCCACTTTCACTCAGTAGCTCCATCCTGAGTTGCCCATACCACATACCTGAGGCTGATTGACAAGTGTGACCCGCTCCCCAGGCCTGGCTCTCATCCCAGCTCACAGATCAGTGAGGCAGTTACAAATAGAAACACCTCTAGATCCAGAAAGAGTGTGGTGTGTGTGCTTAGAGAGCTCTGGGCACCTTAAGAACTCAGCGGAAGTGAGATTAACAGCCTTCCAACAGCGCAGGAGGACCCAGCCCTACACTGGGTCAAAATGTACTCCTGCAGCCAAAAAGATGCCAGCAAAATCAGTGAAGGTCACTCCAAGTAGGCAAATCTTAGTGAGTACCTTCTACTTAAGACGGGTGAACTCTTATTCATCCTTCAAAACCCAGCTCAAAAATAATTCCTGAAACTTTCAGTGACACCTGCCTCGTGTCCACAACAGAGCATATAATTCTCCCCTCTGCTACTTCTGTCCCTTAGAAATACTGTTGCTTTTTTTATCATCATCCTATATTATTGGTTTTTAAAATATATGAACACACAAAGGAGAAAATATCAGTCATGCTTCCCCGTGTCTCCCTCTCTTCCTCAGAGACTGTGTGTTCTCAGTTTGGGATGCATTCTTCAGAATCTATACATACAAAAATATATAGTGGCTTTGCATAAATTAAGTCATAATTCCTCTATATTGTTCTGTATCCTATCTTCTCTTAAAAATGTCCAAGGTATTGTCCCATGTCAGGCCACAGAGTGCTACCTCATTATTTTAAATAGCTGTGTATTATTCAAGACATAATATTATTCATAATATTATTCAATATTATTTGATATTATTCATAATATTATTCAATTATAAATAATTCATAATATTATTCAATATTACTTGATATTATTCATAATATTATTCAATATTATTCAATTATAAATAATTCATAATATTATTCAATATTACTTGATATTATTCATAATATTATTCAATTATTAAAATAATTCATAATATTATTCAATATACTTGACCCATATGTGGTTCAAATGGTAGGGTCACATCATAGTTTCTTTGCATATTCCTTTGTGATGGGTATTTTGGGGTTTCCCTTAAAGTCTTTCACAATTACAAACAATACCACAGTAGACACTGTCGTGCCAGCCCCCTTGTACATGCCACTGGTCCCCATAATTGTCTTTCCCCATGGCGGCACCAGAGAAGGAAATGGCATCCCACTCCAGGATTCTCGCCTAGAGAATCCTGTGGCCAGAGGAGCCTGCTGGGCGGCTATCCATGGGGTCGCACAGAGTCGGACACGACTGACGTGACTTAGCAGCAGCAGCAGCGTGGCGACACTAGTGGTAAAGAACCTGCCTGTCAATGCAGGAGACGTAGGAGACTCAGGTTCAGTCCCTGAGCCAGAAAGATTCCCTGGAGAAGGAAATGGCAACCCTCTGCAGTATTCTTGCCTGGAGAATTCCATGGACAGGGGAGCCTCAAAGGCTATAGTCCATGGAGTCACACAGAGTCAGACGCGACGGAAGCTGCTGAGCACGCACGCACATGGTTGTCTACCCTAATGGCCTGGGAGCTCCAGGGCAGAAACTGAATTTTCCTCTTCGGGGTCTTGTGTCCAGTACAGGTGTCCACAAATGAAATAAATGGACTCATCTGAGCAGAATCATGACTGTGTGAAAGATCTGGGTGAACTCAGGGAGCAGTGGCAAGCCTGTGGGGCTGGAACAGAGGAAAGAGCGCTGATGCAGCCAGGAGGGACAGGCTGCCGTCAGAGTCAGTTTAAGAGGTCCCTTGTAGATGGTGGGGAGACAGGAAATTGTCCGCAAGAGGACCTAGTCCACACTGTGTTTCAGCCTAACTTCCCCCACCCAGAAACCAGCTGTTGTAATTGTCCAGGCAAGATAGACTCTGGCCCTGAATCTCATCTTTCTGTCCTGAGGTTGCCACCTAGACCCCAAACACATCAGGAAGCCTGAATTCCTTGCTCACAGCAGGACCTAGGGACCACCAGTTACGGCCCAAATGGTGAGATACCCATAAACTTGGGCGACTGGACACTCAGACATTTCTCTGAAACTTGCCCGGCCCTGAGGCCAGCTCCATGCACACTGACATCTACCGCCTTCCTGAATCCAGAGCCTTCCTCTCCGTGAGGTGCTCAGACCTCGCCCTTCCTGTCTCTCTTTATCTGTCTCTGTCTCTGCCTGGTGTTGCAGAAGAGCAGCTCTGCCTGAGGCCCAAGGTCTATGTGTGGCCTCTGAGAGGCAGCAGGCAAGGTGAACCATTGGCGGCCTGACTTTTTGCACCGTCTCTACCTCCTCTTTCCCCATCCCCAAGATGTGCTGGGGTGGGCAGTGGCAGAAGGAAGCAGGGTCTTCTGCAGCTGCCGCAGCCTCATCCCCAGTGCTCGTGAGGGCTCGGGGAGGATCCTGCTCTTCTATAGCGTGCTCCTCCTCTCACCTGCTACAGCTCTTGCCTCCCATCACTGACCTTGTCCCTGTCCAGTTGGGCCATGACTTTGAACCTTTCTTCATTACCTGAGGAGCAGGGCTTTTGCTAGAGAGGATGACATATTGACAAAAGAAATTCTGGAGTCCTTTTGGCTGGGTTGGAATTTAGGTCCACTTCTCACCAGGTGTGCTAGGTTTGCTGTGGGGATTCAGTGAATTAATACATATAAAGTGGTTATCATGGGCCTGGCGTACACTAAGTATTCAGTGACTTTATTACCATTTTGGAAATACTGAAGGACCCTGAGACTCAGGAGTCCTGGATTCTAGTCCTGGCTAGAATGGCCACGTGACCATGGGCAAGTTCTTTTACCTCTCTGAGCTTAGTTACCTCATCTATAAAATGGAGGCAAGAACACTTCAGAGGGTTGCTGTGAGAATTAAGGTAACATTTATATGAAACTGAGAAACACCATCCCTAGGTTGTAGCCTGCATCTTCATGGTCAGAGGAGGCAGCTAGAGCTCCAGCCATCACATCCACATTTCCAGTGACAGGATGGAGGAAGGGACAAAGAAGAAAGGGGCAAGGGGCACATGCCACCTGTCTTTGAAGAAGAGTTCTTTAATACAGAACATTTCAGCTTGCTTCAAAAAACTAAGATCATGGCATCCAGTCCTATCACTTCATGGCAAATAGATGGGAAGAAGTGGAAACAGTGGCAAATTTTATTCTCTTGGGCTCCCAAATCACTTTGAACAGTAACTGCGAATTAAACAGTGACTGCAAATAAAATTAAAAAATACTTGCTCCTTGAGAGGAAAGCTATGACCAACCTAGACAGCATTTTAGAAAGCAGAGGCATCACTTTGCCGACAAAGGTCTATATCAACAATGCTATGGTTTTTCCAGTAGTCATGTACGAATGTGAGAGTTGGACCATCAAGAAGGCTGAGCACCAGCAAATTGATGCTTTTGAACTGTGGCACTGGAGAAGACTCTTGAGAGTCCCTTGGATGGTAAGGAGATCAATCCAATCAATCCTAAAGGAAATCAACCCTGAATATTCATTGGAAGCTGAAGCTCCAATACTGATCCTGAAGCCAGAGCTCCAATACTTTGGTCACCTGATGTGAAGAACTGACTCCTTAGAAGAGACCCTGATGCTGGGAAAGATTGAGGGCAGGAGGAGAAGGGGACAACAGAGGGTGAGATGGTTGGATGGCATCACTGACTCAATGGACATGAGTTGAGCAAACTCCAGGAGACAGTGAAGGACAGGGAAGCCATGGGGTCGCAAAGAGTCGGACACGGCTTAGCAACTGAACAATGAACAACTCATTGGCCACGCTCCACTGTACAAGAAGTTGGGAAATGTAGCCTCCATTCTGTGGTTCAGGGACAACCAAGGGTTTCTGCCACACATGCTCAGGTGCTTGCCTCTTGTAGGCAAGTATGCTCCCACAGAAAAGCTGCCCCCTTCCTAGCGCTGGGCTGCAGTCCCAGCACCATAAGGCCCTGTGAGGACCCAGGTTGCCAAGGAGCTCAGGCAGGTGCCACAGACCTGAACAGATTGAGGTGCTGTGTCCAACCTGTGCCAGGGACCGTCCCACCCCAAGATTCTGTTGCCTGCAGGGCTCTTAGGCTAATGCAAGTGTGGTGGGCCCTAAGCTTTGTCACTTGTTACAGCCTGAATCAGCTTCACTGAGCTCCACAGGCAGGGCACTGAACTCTAGAGGTTGAGGAATCCTTCTGTATCTATGAGCTCTCTACCCAAGGCTCGGAGCTTCCCTGGTGACTCAGTGGTAAAGAATCCACCTGGAATGCAGGAGTTGCAGGGTTCGATCCCTGGGTTGGGAAGATCCCTAGGAGGAGGGCATGGCAACCCACTCCAGTATTCTTGCCTGGAGAATCCCATGGACAGAGGAGCCTGGCAGGCTATGGTTGGTCCATAGGGTCGCAAAGAGTTGGACATGACTGAAGTGATTGATACCCAAAGGCTCAGACAGGTGTCCCAGGTCTAGTGGAGCAACTCTGGATCAATCAGGTGGGATCTCAGTGTCCTCGAGAGCTTGGCGAGTGCCAGACACACTGCAGAGATCCCTGTGTAACTCCAGGAATCATCGTGAATGCACTTGTTTTGAAAACTGGGTGTCCCGTATGCCAGTTAGCTTAGGAGGAGACTTGTCATGGGCTCCTACCTCTATATGAGAACAGTAGCACCTTGCTGAGTCCAGAGGGCCCTCCCGTCTTCACTGTGCCCCTGAATAGGTGGCCGTCAGTGAGGGTGGGAGGCGGATGTGTGTGTGAAACATCTAAAATGCTGGAGGAGCTCAGAACCTAAACATGTCTTGGGTGAGCCCTTCTATTACAGGGCAGCCCATCTTTCACTCTCCAAGTTCAGCAGCCTGGTCTTTTTCTACAGGAGGTTTCTTTGCAGTGTTGGGGAACCCCTGACTTGTCATTCCACCCTCAGCCTCCCCATCTGCAGGGAGGGTTTCCCACCTGCATGGCCTTCCTTGCCTTTTCCTCCTTCTCACGTGGGTGTGAGCTGTCACCATGTGTCAGGCAGGGTACCAGGGCATTACTGTATATCAGCACATGTGGGCCTCCTCCTAGGAGCCCCGTGAGGGAGGTGGGGACAGACTTGCCATTGTCACACAGCTGTGTGGTGATGTGAGAACCAGGGCAAGCGTAGCATAGTCCACAGTCATCCATAGTATGTGGTATATATGTACCAGGGGCTGGTGGGTTACAAGCCATGGGCCAGATCTAATTCATGGTCTGTTTTGTATGGCCTCGCAAGCTAAGAATGATTTTTAAAGTCTTGTAATAAAGAATAAGAATATGCAACAGAGACCGTATGAGACCATCGAACCTGAAGTATTTCCTGTCTGCCTTTACGGAATAAATTCGGCAAGCCCTGATATAGAATGTGCAGAGTTTAGCATAGATTCTGGAGCCACACCTCCTGGGTTCTAGAGCCTCAGTTTCATAATCTCTAAAATGAGAATAATCTATGAAGCATGACTGCCCTACAGGATTGCTGGAATAAAGTGAGATAAAGAATATAAAGCACCTACCCTCACGCCAGCCTCTTTGGGAGGGCTGGAAGAAGCTGTATCTGAGCCTGTGCCAGGCTTTTCAACCCAGTGGGCTACCCCAGCCCCGCACGTGGCTTCCTCAGAGCGTTTCCTTTGGCAGGAGGAGAGGGGCCTGCCAGCTGCCCATTGTGCCATGTCCTGCTGCTAGGTCAGCGCTGCCTTCCTCCCACCCCCATTCCTGCTGACCGTCAGCTGGTGCCGCTCACCAGGGCCGGGCATGAAGCCCGCAGCAGGTGCCGAATGAAGCCCGCAGGTCCCAAGCCTGTCCCACTGTCCACCTTGTGCCTGAGATCGGCCTGGCTGAAGCGCCTGCTGAACTGCAGGACTTGTGGCCTGGGGCTCATCCTCTCTGTGTGCATTTCCTCACTCACGGGCCAAACAGGCAGACATCTGTGTTTCCCCAAGCCCAAGCTTTTGGCCAATGCCTGCCTCCCTCCCAGGGAAAAGGAAGGAGAAGGGCAATCCCAGGCCAGCCAGGCTCCCTCTGTGAAAGAGTGGTCCACAAAACAGATTTTTCAGTGGCTAATGAGTGAAATGTAAAGATAATTACAAACTCAGATGATTGAAAAAAAAAAAAAAACAATCAAAAGTATTTACTGATCTGGACGGGGATGGGCTTCCAATTCTTACAGCAATGGGAGAAATGATTAGATAAAAGAGCAAGAAATGGTACTATGTAGAACCACAATACCCAAAGCAAAATTTTAAATAAAACTGAGGAAAAATATTTCTGCCACATATGCACAGAATTAATACTCTTAAAATAATCTTAGTAAGGCTCTTGAGAACAATAATGGCAAGCATTTATTTAGTGCAGTAGTGCCCCCTCAGCCACAATTTTGCTTTCTGTGGTTTCAGTTGCCCACTGTCAACCATGGTCAGTCAATATTAAATGGAAAATTCCAGCAGTAAACAACTCACAAGTTTTGAATTGCATGCCATTCCGAGTAGTGTAATGAAAACTTGCTCTGTCCTGCTCCATCCTGCCCAGGATGTAAATCAACCCTTTGTCCAGCCCATCCATGCAGTACATGCTACATGCCCATTATTATAGGAAGAACCAGTACAGGATTTGGTACCATCCATGGTTTCAGGCATTCACTGAGGGTCTTGAAAAGTGTCCCCTGCACATAAGCTAGGACTGCGGTACTATGTATTTTATATATATACTTATTTGTTTAATCCTTGTAAATGAATCAGTTCAGTTCAGTTGCTCAGTCGTGTCCGACTCTTTGCGACCCCATGAACCACAGCACACCAGGCCTCCCTGTCCATCACCAACTCCCGGAGTTCACTCAGACTCACGTCCATTGAGTCAGTGATGCCATCCAGCCATCTCATCCTCTGTCGTCCCCTTCTCCTCCTGCCCCCAATCCCTCCTAGCATCAGGGTCTTTTCCAATGAGTCAACTCTTCGCATGAGTTGGCCAAAGTACTGGAGTTTCAGCTTCAGCATCATTCCTTCCAAAGAAATCCCAGGGCTGATCTCCTTCAGAATAGACTGGTTGGATCTCCTTGCAGTCCAAGGGACTCTCAAGAGTCTTCTCCAACACCACAGTTCAGAAGCATCAATTCTTCGGCACTCAGCTTTCTTCACAGTCCAACTCTCACATCCATACATGACCACTGGAAAAACCATAGCCTTGACTAGACGGACCTTTGTTGGCAAAGTAATGTCTCTGCTTTTTAATATGCTATCTAGGGTGGTCATAACTTTCTTCCAAGGAGTAAGTGTCTTTTAATTTCATGAGTGCAATCACCAGTTGCAGTGATTTTGGAGCCCCCCAAAAAAAAGTCTGACAAGAGTTCCAGAAAAACATCTATTTCTGCTTTATTGACTATTGCCGAAGCCTTTGACTATGTGGATCACTATAAACTGTGGAAAATTCTGAAAGAGATGGGAATAACAGACCATCTGACCTGTCTCTTGAGAAACCTGTATGCAGGTCAGGAAGCAACAGTTAGAACTGGACATGGAACAACAGACTGGTTCCAAATAGGAAAAGGAGTACGTCAAGGCTGTATATTGTCACCCTGCTTATTTAACTTAAGTACATCATGAGAAACACTGGGCTGGAAGAAGCAGAAGCTGGAATCAAGATTGCCGGGAGAAATATCAATAACCTCAGATATGCATATGACACCACCCTTATGGCAGAAAGTGAAGTGAAGTTGCTCAGTCGTGTCCGACTCTTTGCGACCCCATGGACTGTAGCCTATCAGGCTCCTCCGTCCATGGGATTTTCCAGGCAAGAGTGCTGGAGTGGATTGCCATTTCCTTCTCCAGGGGATCTTCCTGACCCAGGAATCGAACCCGGGTCTCCTGCATTGCAGGCAGATGCTTTACCATCTGAGCCACCAGGGAAGCCCTGGCAGAAAGTGAAGAGGAACTAAAAAGTCTCTTGATGAAAGTGAAAGAAGAGAGCAAAAAGGTTGGCTTAAAGCTCAATATTCAGAAAAATAAGATCATGGCATCTGGTCTCATCACTTCATGGCAAATAGATGGGGAAACAGTGGAAACAGTGTAAATGAATAAGTATGTATAAACTTTATGAAAAAGATACTATTATTATCCCCATTTAACAGATGAGGAGACTGAGGCTCAGAGAAGCTAAGTAACTCACCCAGGATCATAGGTAATACATGGAGGAGTTAGGATTTGAACCTAGGCCATCTGGCTTTTGGGTCTCAACACTTAAACTTTTCTGTGCAAAACAGGGAAAACCTGTAAAGCAGACAATACACTAAAGAGGAAATACAGATATCTGAGAAAAATAAGAATTCTCTTTCAGTTTCAGTGGGAATGAGAAAAGTACAATAAAAATAATGAAAATAAAAAAATAATAATCTTTGCCTTCAAATTAGAAAGGATTTTTAAATATTATAATAATGAATACCCACTGACAATACTGGAGTGCTGTAGAGATTCGCACAGATTGCTGTAGTTATATTTGAGTGGCCTTTGTGAAAAGTATTCTGGCAGTACTCAAAGCAATACTCAGGAATCTCAAAAATGTCCACGCCATTTGACCAGAAATTCTCATTCTAAGAATCTTAATTTGAGAAAATAATTAGAAATGTAGGCAAAGATTCATGTACAAAAGATGTTCATAGAAATGTTATACAAAATAATGAAAAATTAGAAACAAACCTCATAATAAAATGCAGGTTAAGGAAACTGTTTAATCTCCATAATGGGCATAACTAGGCAGTCATTTTAAATAATCTTTATAACAAAAGACACCATAAACAAAGTGAAGAGACACCACAGACTTCTGGGAGAAGACATGATGCTTATAACAAAGGATTATGTAAACAAAAGAATACACAAAGAACACTTACAAATTAGGAAGAAAGAAAAGGCAAGCAACCAAAAACAGGCAAAGAATGAAAGACTGTAAACACACAATACGTAGGAGAAGCAATTTAGGGGTAGTATACAGAGATGCTTCATCTCACTAGTAGTCAAAATTGCAAAATAATTACATGTATTTAATAAGAATCGAAAGAATGTAACGGCAAAGATAGAAGGAAACAAGTTCATACCCACTGCCGATGGGACTATAAACGATGAGGCTGCAGCCGTGGTGAAGAGCGGTTTGGCGGTACCTGCGTGTGTGTTCAGTCGTGTCTGACTCTTTGCCACCCCCACGGAAGTGTAGGCCACCAGGCTCCTCTGTCTATGGGATTATCCTGACAAGAATACTGAAGTGGGTTGCCATTTCCTCCTCCAGGGGATCTTCCCAACCCAAGGATCAAGCCCATGTCTCCAGTGGCTCCTGCATTGGCAGGTGGATACTTTACCACTGAGCCACCTGGGAAGCCCTTGGCCATGCCTGGTAAATGCAAACGTGTGATTCCACCACACTCACACTTCTAGGGATCAGTGTGCACAAACACCAATTTGTATAAGGACACGTGTTCCAGGATGTTCACTGCAATGCTATTTATAGTAGCAACAATAGTAATAGGATTGTTGTAAATTGTATCTTGTGTAATAAAATAGCAGCAATAATCATCAGTCATTAAAGAACTGTCCATCAGAAGGGAAATGGGTGAGTAAAATATGATTTATGCATAATAAAATACTATGCACAGTTGAAATAAATGAACTAAATCTGTAACTATCAGCTCAGATAGATTTCAAAAACAATGGTATAAAGAGCAAGTTACAACAAAAGATATATTTGAGTGACACTACTTGTATAAATCTTTAAAACAAACTAAAAATATTACATAGTATTTAAGGACACATATATGTAGAAAAATATAAAACAAGCATGCAGGCAATGTACACCAACTTCAAATAGTGGTTACTTCCTGGAAGGAGGGCCAAGGATGAGAGGTGGGTCTTAAATGGTATCTTTATAATTGATTTATTTTTTTAAAGGTTGAAACAAATATGGTAAAATGTTAACTTATGTTCTAAATCTGATTGGGGAACATGTCTTTTTGTTAAATTATTTGTACTTTTCTGCATAGAGTGTTTTCAAAATTTCAAACAATTTATTTTTAATTTACTTTTTGAATAATCTGTAATTCTATGGAGAAATGTTTATGTTATTAAGGCAGGAAAGCAAGATGATATGTACACAAATATTTACAGGTTTCACAAATTGAAGATTTGAAAGAGAGATTGAAAATATTCGTAGTGGGAATATTCACTGGCGGTCCAGTGGTTAAGATGCAGGAGGCATGGGTCAATTCCTGGTTGGGGAGTTAAGATCCCACATGCTGTATTGTAGAGCCAAAAAAAGTAAAATAAAATAGTTAAAATATTCATTGTAGTGGACAAGATTCTAGGAGTCTGCTTTTCTTTACACCTATCCATATTTTTCTCTACACACCCCCCTCGCTTTTACCACAAAGATATATTACTTTTATATCCAGAAGAAAAAAAAAAAATTTTTTTTTAACAACCACAGAAAAATGTGAGCGAGTTTAGTTAGATTCCAGGAAAGGGTCCAAAACCTAGGAAGAGGTGCTGTGATGGGGTGGGAGCCTCATGGGCTGTCGGAGAGACATGCGCTCAAATGCTGGCTCAGAGATTGGCTGTAGGAGTCTGAGTTCTTTAATTGTTGATCAATTCAGTGAACCTTGTTGAGCCACAACTGAGATAGGGCAGTGAACAGAACATTCATGTTCCTCCCTTACTGTAGGGCAGACAGTCTTGAGAGGAGTGGAGAATAAACCCATCACCACCCAGACCATCTATCCACCCCCACAGGGAAAAGTACAAGGGCGATGACAGGAATCCAGGGTGACTGGGTGCTGGGGAATCCGGCCTCTGAGCATGATCTAAACAGAATCTGAAGGATGAGGGGGATGTAAAGCCCAGCAAAGCCGGAACTTGGAGAGAAAGGTCAGCCCCACAGGGCATGTTTTAGAAGCTGAAGGAAGCAGGGGTTCTGGCATGCAATGGGGTGGGGGAGAGTGTGAAAGGGGAGCCCCGCAGGCTGGTCCAGAGCCAGACCACTCTGCCTCACTGGCCAGAAGGGCTTTAAGGGCAGTGGGAAGTCAGTGAAGGGTTGAAGCAGGGGAGTGACCTGGTTAGATCTGCCGTTGTCAGAGATTATCCTGATGCTCCTTGAAGATCAGAGTGGATGGTGAGCAGCCTGGTTAGTTGGCTGTTGGTGTGACCCAGATGAGAGAAAATGGGGTTGGGATCAGGAGACGGAGTGGTGGGGAAGGATTGGAGAGACTTTCAGAGGCAGAATTGGCAGGTCTTAGGAGTGTGTGTGTGTGTGTGAGTGAGAGAGAGAGAGAGAGAGGTGCCTGTAGGGGGAGGGAAAGGGAGGGGCCGCGGAGGAGAGCCAGGTTTGAGGCAGGAAGGTGGCGGGTGGGTGGGAGTGAAGTAAAGCAGCCTTGGGGAGCAGGGGAGGAAGCCAGGAGGGCAGGCAGGCCCTGAGGTGTGGCTGAGCTTTGGTTTCCTCAGGTGTAACGTGGGGTCCTCGGGGATACCGCACCCCCAGGCGGAGTGTTTTGGGCCTGTTCCCCAGAACCACAGCTACAACAGTCTGTTTCTCTCTCTCTCCCTGTCTCAGGTGGTGTGTGTCACTCCTGGGGCTGGAACGAGCATGGCATGTGCGGGGACGGCACCGAAGCTGACGTCTGGGCCCCGAAGCCCGTGCCAGGCCTACGTTTCTTCTTGGGACTCCATGTGGGCTGTGGGGCTGGCCACTCCCTGGCCCTTTGCCAGCTGCCAGCCCTCCCTGCCCTGGGCCAGCACCCCAGTGTCACCAGTCCTTCCCCAGATGCCACCAAGGAAGCCAGATCTCAAGAAGCTATGGAGCAAGAAAGAAACCAGAAGGAAAGGCATGCAGAAACTTCTCCCCAAGCCCAATCTGACAGGTTCAGAAATGGGGGGCTTGTGGCAGAGACCCTTGAATAAAGTGACCTTACCCACCTAACGTGTCCCTGGAGAATTGCTTTGTCAGGTTGCAGCAATCCTGAGAGGGATTCAGGAGGCGCTGTGGGTGGACCGACAAGACCAGAATGATGGGTGGCTGCCTGCCTGGTGTCTGGGCTCTAGAAACAGACATCATTTCTACCCAGTGCATGAGAAGTCTTTACCCAAGGACATAGGAAGCAGCAGGAAGTCTCCAGCCTGTCCCTGACTGGTGGGGACAGAAAGTACAGCTCTGGGGTTTCATTCTCAGCATCCAGAGCATGCAGTCTGCTGTTTCAAGGTACCCTGGTTCCATGTACTCTGATCCGGTGACTGAATACTTGGACAGGGTGGAGTTCTTCCCTTGGTGACTGGGACCAAGGGAGAGGGCTCTAGAGTGGGAGTGGAGGAAGTGTAGATGAGTAAGTGGAGGAAGAGACAAGACTTCTGGAAAGACCAGGCCAAAGAGACCCCTGGGACAGACAAGGGAATCTTTAGAACCAATGAAACTCCCAAGGTCAGTCTTCCTCTGAACCAGGCAGGACTCTGCAGCCAGTCTGTGTGACTGTAGTTGCCAAGCTGTATTTCTGGGTGAGGGACCAGCACCCAGTGGGAGGCGGGGTGGGGGGGAACTTAAGGGAAAGCAGCATCAAGAACCCTAACCCCTGAGCTCTGCCCCCCAGGCCCTTGGCTTCTGCAGGAAGGGGTCCTTCAGGTGAAACAGGGACCAGGCCAGGCCACAGGCCTCAGGCTTCCCTGGTGGCAGCTATGGCTCTGGGGGCCATGGCACCTTTTCCTCTGCTGTGACTGCCAGCAGGCCTTTGGCCAGAGGCCTCAGAAAGTGGCTTTCCCTGGTGGGCAGTATCACCACCCAGCCAGCCAGGGCTGTGGCGCATTGCACAGCGCCTCCTTCTGACTCAGGAGAGCATTTGAATCTGTGAATGCTAGGCTCCAAAGGCTTGAGAATATTACAAAAGCCCAGAACATCATGACTGGAGGATCTGTAACCACCTTCTAGCCTAGTGGCCTCTAAACTTGTATTCCAGACCCTAGCAGTCTCCTGAGACTGAGAGCAACCTCCTGACAGTGGCCACCGGGTGGGCTGTGGGTAAAGGAAAGCCAACTACACAGAGGTCTGCCCCCGCCCCCCGCCAACCTTATTCACAGCAGCATCATTTTAACCTGGCTTCCCATAAGATTCACTTGACAAGGCGTCCTTGAGAAAGTTTTAAAACCACTGATCTTATGCAGCATTTTTGTTGTTCATGTGGGAAAAGAGAGGCCCAAGAAGGGGAAGGGACCATCTTAAGGTCACACAGCTCACTCCTGGCCCAGGGTCCTAATTGGGAGGTGACCCATCCAGTACTTTGAGCCAGACAAGGGGTACAGACAAGGAGTGGCCCTGAGATCATCAGGGAGTTCGACTCAGGAGAGTGGGGATGAGGGCCATCCTGAGCTCCTCAGGCCTGCATCTAGAGACCATCCATGGCCAGTGGCTGACCTTGAACACCAGTGCATGGAGTCCACATCACTGCACTGGCCAGCAAAGCCTTTGGTCCTCCCACATCCCAGGACCAGTAGAGGCCAGTACAACCTCTAAGCACTTCCAGAGTGGAAGGAAGGACTTGTCTGGACACTCTGAGCTGGTCTTGCCAAGGTGACCAAGCCTTCTGAGATGGAGCAATCAGATGGCCCAGAGATGACCCAAACTGGAGCAAGTCCGCCATTACTGGCCACCACCTGCTATCCTACATGCTGAATGGTCTGCATCAGAGGGCAGCCCCACATGGGTGAGTCCTCAGGCCCGTACCTTCTAGACAGGGTTTCCATGCCTGAGGAGCCCACATGCAGTCTGTCTTGCAGCACAGCCCCCTACCTCTTCTGGCACCTGCTGGAAGAAATCTGAACCCCCGAAGCCTCTGCTGCTGAGCCCTCATGCTCCTGCCAAGGCTTCCTTGTGGGCACAAGATCGTGGGGCTCCTTCCCAGCTTGAGTCAGGGTAAGGTGGTGGATTGGCCTTAAGCCTCAGAACCTGAGCCAGACTCTTCTTAGAAGCCTGTGGAGCCCAGCTAATCCACTCACGCCGGAATGAATGGCTCTCGGCAGTAGACGACACCTCGGACCCTTCAGTCCCCTCTAGTGACAGCAGTGGGCAGGCTTCTCCACGTCAGCTCACTGGCCGGATCAGAGCAGCACCGGAAAGCCCCAGGGCTTTCAGTGGGGTGAGGGGCTGTTGGCAGTGTCTCCCGGACTTTTTTTCTGCATCCTCTGAACCCTATTGGTTATTCACAGACTTGTAGATGCCCAAGCCCTTCATTCCTACTAGATCTCGAGCTCTTCATGAGCAAGGGACCAGGTCTTGGTTGATTCCGGAACCCTTCACCAAGGACAGGTCCTGGGACAGAGGACGTGCCCAATGGGTAATAATGAACGAGCTGGTCGGTACACACTTAGGGTTACCATAGGGTGGAGAGGCTGAACGCATGAGCTCTAAGATCCCCTCACCCCCACCCACCCTCTGCTTTTATCTCTAACAAATGTTTGTTAACTATGCTGTGGATAGCCAATCATTTGACGGTGATTAGCTAATGAGCCATAGGAGCCAGCTTGAGAAAATGCCCACTTATCTCTAAGAATGATTTTTTTTCTGCTAGACTAAGCTGATTGGCCTTCCCCCTCCCCCCACCATGCTGCCCTATGGGAATGAAGGAAGGAAGAAAGAGAGGGGAGTGAGATCCCCTGTGTGCTCATAGGTCTTAGGTCTGAGGCTCCTGGAGTGACTGTTGAAGGGCAGCCACACACCAGGTTTTCGGGGGATGTTTACAACCTAACCTGCCACACAGGCTCCCCTCGCAGGCACTCCAGCTCCCCTTGACACCCCACCACCTTCAATCCCAGTGGGTTATCAGGTCAAAATTTGATGAGGCTGTGCTTGAGAATGGTGAACCCAGGCCAGGGGCTCAGAGTAAAGCCCTCCACCTGCATCCACTACTTCTGAGTGAAGTGACTTAGTGATAAATTGAAATTGGAGGGTAGTGAGTCAGAAAGTGGAATGGGGGTTCCAGGTCCTAAGGGGCAGTGTCCGAATTCCCCAGCAACCAGAGCACAGAGAGGTGAGAGTTGGGAGAGGAGATCTGGAGGGTCTTTTCAGCCAATTTAAGGAACTCTGGCTTCATTCTCAGGACAACAGGTGTTTAAGCAGGAAATCAAGGTAGTCAAATATTTTTATGTGCATGGAAAGCTCAGGGCAGCAGGTAAATGGCCCCTCTGTCACACCCATGGCCTGAGGACCCTGGTATTCAGGACCAATAATTCCGGTGTTCCAATCAATTCCACCTCCAGCCCCAGGAAGTCCTCAAAGAGGACTTGAGATAGCTTCACCTAAGCTCTGGAGTCAGACCACCTGGGTTAAAAACTTAGCTTCATCATTCATCAGCTGTGTGGCTTTGAACCAGTGACTTTATCTCTCTGTGCCTCTTCTCTTGCCTCTATAATGGACATGTTGAATTATTGTGGGTCATCATCAGACAGCTTGTCTCAGGTGTCCTGCACATGACAGATGCTCAGTGTATGTTAATCCCTGTTCCCCATCAGCTCCCATGTCCCTGAAAACCCCTATTCCAATGGCCTCGTGTCAAGTCCCACCTGAGTCCACCAGAGGCACTTCTCCCAGGATGGACCCCAGGTCGAGGGAACTCTGGTCTCCCTGCAGTCGCTGACACTGCTTGGCTTCTCTGTCCTGATGCTTATGAATGGCCGTTACTCAGGTGGTGTGGATCAGGCAGCTCTGTGGCCACGTGACCCCTGGGCAGAGGTCTTGCCACTCACTGCTGCACGCATCACCCCCTATTCATTGGTTCCTGGACTGCACAGGGAGCTCAGAAGTTGAGGTAAGTGCTCAGAGGGGATGAGAAACTGTTGGGTGAGAATTCGACACCCACCTTCAGACTTCTACCCACCCATATGATCGTTGACTTGGCCATACTGGCAGGGATGGAGGGAATGGAAATCCGGGAGGAACTGACCTCCACTTGTGTGTGGCCCTGGTCAGAGCACTCCCCTCTGGGCCTCAGTTCCTCATCTGTAAAGTGTTCAGAGGTGGCCTGCCATGTCCATTAGCGACTTTACCACCTGAGATTCTCTAATGGATAGGAAAAGAATTGGAACGCCAATCCCCACTCCACCCCCCGACCAAAACCAAATGAAATACCCAAGCAAATCAAGACCAAGTGAGCAACTCAAGCAAATCAAGATCCTAGGAGAGGCCTGCACCCCTTCCAAGATGCCACCAGGCTGAGTGAAGGGTATGCAATGGGGTGGCTGCCGGACAGTGCCCAGCAAGGGTACAGCTAGGTGGAGCACCCAGATCCATCAGACCCCTGCCTCTGGCTCCATCAAATTCAAGAATGGCCCTAGGAGGGAGGTGACCACGGTCTGCATGAAGGGCAGTGGCGGGGGCAGGGGTTAGGACCTCCACATAACCAGATTCAAGGGTCATGAATACAGCAGGATCCATAGAGACGTTTCCATGTTGGTGAACCCCCAGAGGATGGGCCCGTCTTAGGTCAAGGCCTTTTTTGTTGATTCCTCCTGAGCTCTCCCCCCACCCCCAACCAACAGGATCTGGGGAGGGGCAGGGTGAGGTGGGCAGAGCGGTCCTGGCTTTCTCCCAGTGATAGGACAGCCTGCACCTTGGATGGGTCCCTGAGACCAGAAGAGCCAGGGCTCAGGCTTACCCCACCCCAGCCGAGCCGCAGAAGGCCTGACCAGGCGCCCAGAACCAAATTGCGACACTGCTGGAGGAATAAAAACCCAAATTCATGCTTTATGTCCAAAGTCAGCTTTTTATTATCGAGAGCCAGGGCCCAGGGAGGGGAGGGTGCTGAACTAAAGCAGCATTGCTCTCTTTCCAGGAATGTTGCGAGCTGCAGTGAGAGCTTGAGATGTTGCATTTTTTTTTTTCAACTCAAGCATGTGTTTTTCAAAAATATCATCCTTCCCCACCCCCCACCCCACCACTAATTTTAGAATCAGACCAAAGCCAAGCTACTGTCCTCTGTTTCTGTTGGGAAAATACTATATTTATTCGAGATGCAGAAGTGCGTCTCTGCAAACCTCCGATTGCTTCAGGAAAACAAATCTGCTTTAGACTATACAGAAACCATGATACAAAATTTATTTCATGCTAGAATCGCTTTGCATAACATTGGGCATGCAGTTTTTTTTTTGTTTTTGTTAAACTCTGAAGTACTAAATTGCATACAATGCCGGGTTGTGCCTTGATCAAGGTGGAGGAGGACTGGCCCTCCCACAGTCCTGATCTTTTTTGGTGCTCTGAAAGAACACTTGAAAAATCCATACGGTGTTGATTATCTACTATGAACAATTTGTTATGAAAGTTGGTCACACTGAATCTACACACTGCTAAGATGATCGAATCAACCTAGACTAGCCGCTGTCAGGGATCTTGGGGAGACGTCCGCTGGGTCGCAAGCATGCCAAACAGAGGGAAGAAGGCGGCAGTGCGTTTCCACAATTCTATTTGGAGCAAAGTTTTCCGTTTCCACGTGAGAGATGAACTATGAAGGTGAGGTCAATATGACCAATGACTGACCGACTGCCCTTTTGGGAACCTTTACTCTAGAATCTCCGTGTACAAAAGGGAAGCAATCCATTACGCATCCCCACTCCTTCCCCCAACCCGCTCATTCCCCTCCCCACCCCAAAAAAACGTACAGGTTTCTACCGAACGCCTTTACAGTTTGGCTCCAACAACATGTATAAAAGGAAAGAGCTTTGAAAGAAAATAGAGGACTCTTGCTTGTTTTTCTTCATTGTTGTCATGGTTTAGGGTAATCATACAGTTGCAGGGGAGGTGGGGTTCGTGGGTTTGGATTGCTGGGTTTTCTGTTGAACTTCATGCAAGTCATGCTAAGGAACCCCTCCATCCCACCCCCTCCCCGAATAAATTAAAAGCTTTTTCTCAAAAAAAAAAAAAAAAAGGAAAAGAAGGAAAAGAAATCCTCTACGGTCAGTTACCATTTGGCCGTAGAAAAGCTACGTCCGTCCTAGTACAAGGCCTGGGCCACTCGGACTCGTCCGGCAAACCTGCATGGCGTGAATTTACTCTGTCCGAGGGCGAGGAGGGGCTGCAGGTCCACCCAGATGCTTAATAGCCACCAGTGTCCTGGGCCAAGTCGCCTGGTCAAGTCACTCTCACAGCCTCTGTCGGCATATACTTAGCAATGACAGGGCTTTCTTTGCAAAGATCTGTATGTAAAGAATACAATTAACACTTGAGCTTCTCTTCTTGGCTTTCCCATCCCGCTTGGTACTTAGTTTTTAAGGAAGGAGGAGGAAAGACCGAACAGCCGCATGCAGAGGCAGGCAGGATCTTCTCCAGCTGGCTTGGTTCTCCCATGCAGTGAGCCAGCCCAGCACGCCTCTTTCTCTCCCTCCTGGGGGAACGGGTTGAGCCCCTAACTCTTCTCTACCCCGCACACAGCTCATGGCCTGGCATTATCCTGAGAAAAGCAAGTCCTCAGCGGCTGTCATGACTCCATGAGAGCAGGACCATGTGGATGTGGGTGGGGGCTCCCCACCCTCAGTGCCTCTGGGGAACTGCGGAGTGGGTACCACCTGCAAACAGTGGTTGCCATCGGACTCCTTGCTCCCTACAGGCTGCTTCTGTCCCACACACCCTGGGCTTCCGGAAGCCCAGTCAAGAAACTCTTCTGTCTGCTCTTTCAGGCCACACAGATTGATCCAACATTCAAGATGAGGGAGACAGGCAGCCCCATAAGACCTTACCAGCAGAGCACAGCCATGGGGAAAGGTCTACATGCCTTCCTCTCCCATCCCCTGGGCTTGCCCCTGATCCTGGTTTTCTAGAGCCTCCACTTGGGAGAAAGCCAGTTGTGAAGGGGAGCTTTAGGCCTATCCATGGAAGGTTCCAAGGATGGGGCAGGCAGCCCCCAGGCCGGCAGCCCCCCTTCCATGCAGCACCATGCGGGGTGTGGTATGCCGCGCTGGGGTCCACGGGACCTCCAGGCAGGGCAAGGAAGCAGAGGCCAGCCTGGATCAGGAGAGCACGCCAAGCACCAGAAGGACTTCCCCCGTCTCCGTGTGGGCTGCCTCTCCTCTTCTGGGTTTGCCCTTTATTTTGAATTCTCTATTTTCTCCTCGCATATTATTGAACCATTTCAAATACTGGAGCAGTTGTGAATGGCTACCAGCTACACCAACTGTTGCTCTAAAAAGCCAACTATCTAGCCCAACCTGCTCACCCCAGTCAGCATGCAACCATACTGTGTGAGCCTGTGAGCCGCTCCCCAACATGCATGAGCTGCCCAGCCAGCCTGCTGTGCCGAGGATGGCTTCCTCCGCCTTCCAGGCCCTGCCTGGTGTCTGGAGCCTGGATCTAGGGTGCGCTGGGCCCCCGCCCCAAACTTCTCCCCAGTCCATGCTCAAGCTCTAGTGGAAGCCTTGTCCCCAGGAGGTCGGTTTACAAGACAAGGGTCTGATCCAACCTTGACCACCACAGGGCTCTGCCTTCACCAACCACAAGGGGGCACTGACCACACCTGGGGCCACGGCTACTGGGTGCTGGGGTTGGAAGGGGCTGCACAGAGTCATACATAACCACCTCCTCTTGGCTAGTTTCCTATCTGCCACTCGCAGTGTTCTGACTGGCACATATCTTACCTCTGCAAGGACGCTGACCTCACTGCCAAGCCTTTAAGCTATCTCTCTCGTCATGACCGCCCCCCCACCCCAACTGGTTTATATGGATTCTCTTTAAAGGATGCCTCTTCCAGAACATGGATCTTGGGTGGCTAGGCCCACAGGGTCCTGGCCAGCCCAGGCCTACCCTGTTGCTCTCCCCAGCCAAGGGACAGGGGAGATCACTTTGCCTTTGGGGTCCGACCTGCCATCTGCCAGAGTAGCCTGGGGGAAGTTGAGGATCTTCCCACATCTCTGGGTACCCCTCTGCCTTGGGGGAATGTAGTCGGCCAGCCTGTCCCCAAGTCCCTTCTTACCCCTGAGCTCAATTGCAACCCACAGCTGCCTGGACCTCAGGTTCTCTCTGCCAGCCTACCATCCCAACTGGGAAGGGTGGGACTCGGACCTCTGGGGGCCGACCATGGGGCTCCTCCTGCTCCTTTCCCCCCTCATTGTGCCTGCCTGCCCCTCAGCGCCCCTCGCCCGCCGCCCCGCCCACCCCTGTGCAGGAGCGCGAGGCAGGCCCGCTGATGCAGAGCACCCCGGCCTCCTCTACATACCCTTTCTCACTCCTCCACCAGGTGGGCACGCGTACTCCCCAGTTGATAAGAGGAAGCAGGGTCCGTATCTCTCGCGGGTGCCCGAGCGCGTAAAAGGCAGGCCCTCATCGGGAGTGAGGGCCTGGTCTATGTGGGGGCAGTCTTCGTTCGCCAGCGCGGCCTTCGCCACCTCCCCATTCAGTTTGGAATCTTCAAACATATAAGCAGAAGCTATTGAGACACTGAAAACTGTTTAGTGCGGGGGGGGACAGGCCAGAGTGGGACATCAGCAAAGGGTAGTGCGTGACTGAGGACAGAAAAGTGAGCGGGAGAGGCACGAGGCTGGGGGTCCCCAGCTCGTTCGGGCAGCCTTTGGGCTGCCCACAGTGCTGGGGAGGAGGGTTCCTGGGTTTGCTCAAAGTTTGCAAAAAGATGAGTTTGGTGATGGGCCCAGCAAGCGCGGTGCTGGGGGGCCGGGCCCAACGTCCAAGGTGGGGCCGATGAGACAGGATGGTGTGGATGCGGTCATGGGTAGAGGGCCAGACACAGAGCTCAGGGAGAAGACAGACAGACACGCAGAAACACTCCTGTCCAGAGCGGCAGCATTTTCTGATCCCTCTGCTGCTGACCAGAGCCCGGCTGCCCCCTCCACATCCAGCTGTCTGCTCAGGCATCCCTGGGCCCCACCCAAACCCCAAGGGTCAACTCCACTCCAGGCCCCCTGTGGATCCTCTCTGGTCATTTGCTTTATGCTGTTCCCCCATCACACCCTATCTGATCACTCTATCCCACCCCCATATGGACCTAATCCAGTCACTCTCTATGCTCCATCACCCATACAGACTAGGCCTGGTCACGTAGTCTCCTGGTCCCCCATCCAGTTGACCACTCAATCTGCT
Source organism: Bos javanicus (assembly GCF_032452875.1). NCBI lineage: Eukaryota > Metazoa > Chordata > Mammalia > Artiodactyla > Bovidae > Bos > Bos javanicus. The sequence continues at coordinate 34,841,572 of NC_083882.1, forward strand.
CCCTCTCTGTACAGACTTAAGCTGGTCACTCAGTCCACTCCGTTCACCACCCAGACCAAGCCAGGGTCTTCCACCTCGCTCTGCCTCAAGCAGAGCCAGCTTGCACAGGCGCAACAAGAATGCAGGCATGAGGCAGTGACAGCAGCCAGGGTTTGGGAGGGACTCCCATTCCTCCATCTCCTTTCGGCAGCGTCCCCCGCAAAGCAGAGCAAATGGATGTGTAAAGACAACAGCGGCTGATGGACTCGGGTGGGAAAGACGAGTCTTGGCCTCTGCGGTAGCCTGAGAAGGAACCTGGGAAGAAGTTTGGGGGCACATTTGGTGAGGGCGCAGCTCTAGCCAGAGCAGGGCGCTCCCCCAAATCCAAGAGCAGCATCGTGGACGCCTCTGGAGCTGGCAGAGAGGGCTCTGTTGGCCTCTGAGCCCACCCATCACTCTTGGGGACCCCTCCCCTGCTTTCTGCCCTCCAAGCAGACTCTTCCTGGTTAGGGTGGCACCGACTCAGTCCCCAGGGTGGGCCCTGGTGGTGGTAGTGGTGCTTTAGTAGCTAAGTCGTGTCCGACTCTTGCGACCTCATGGACTGTGTAGCCCACCAGGCTCCTCTGTCCATGGGATTTTCCAGGCAAGAATACTGGAGTGGGTTGCCATTTCCTTCTCCAGGGGATCTTCTCAACCCAAGAATCAAACCTGTATCTCCTGCATTGCAGGCGGATTCTTCACCAACTGAGTTACGAGGGAAGCCTGAGGTTTCCTCAAAGACTTCCTCCAGGGTGAGAGCCTCAAGGGAAGACAGACCCAACGTGGGTGTGACCACAGCGGGAGGCCCTCTGAAAGGCTAAAGAGGGGCAAAAAGCTGGAGAGAGTCTCCACCCAATTTGACCCTCTTCCGTGACCCTGTTCACATCATGTAACTACACGCAGAAGTGATCCTTCTCCGTGTGCACACACTCGGCGTGCCCGCGGGTGGGACCACCACCCGTGTACACATCATGTCACTACAAAGAGGCAGTCAGTCAAAAGAGAAATGGACCAATCAGGTTTATTCATAAAGCAAATCCAAAAAAAAAAAAAAAATCCCATCATAATTTTGGAACTTAAAAAAAAGTCTGTCGTACAAGATGGCAAAGCATTTCATGTACAGTGTGTTTCTTGACAGATCCCAGGGGCTTCACTCCCCAATTCACTCTGAACCAGAAAGGTTAGTTACCAGGGTAACTCTGATACCACGTGACTGGGGTTGGGGCCTCTCTGGGGAACTGGGCACTGCCTAACACTGGGGGTGTGTCTGAGGGCACACAGGTGTGCACACAGACCAGCCCGGCCCTTCCTCCCAGTTTGGCTGGACCTCCCAAGGGTCTCTGGGGAGAGGGGAACGGAGTTCAAGGGAGGAGGCAGTGGATAGGGGGATGGAAGTTGGAGCCCACAGTACCCTGTACACATTTTCTTCTAGGGGAAAACAGTGAGTCCTACCAGGCAGCATCTCCATCTGGGGGGAGAACCAGAACTTGTGATCTCTCCACTGGCCATTGCCTGCCAGCGGAGGTATCTATAGCCTGCAGGGCTCACCCAGGGTTGGGTAGCTGAGCCTGAGACCCTCTGTGTGACTCTGCCCCCCAGTGCCGTGCCCCTGGGGCAGCCAGCTCCCACAGCCTTTAGAGGACCTGAAGTTGAGGCTGGTTTCCCTGCAGGGGTCGGGCCAGGGGGCAGCTGAGTGGGCTGCCTGGGTGGGTGTGAACCAGACCCCCTTCCCTTCTCAGAGCCTGCTTCTTCTCTCAAACATGTCCTCTGAGAAAAGGCCGAGCCTGGGTGGGAGTGTTTGGGTCCTGCTCTTTGAAGGAGCCAGCCTCCCTGGGCTGTGGGCTTATCTGTGATGTGGGGTGCTCTCAGAAACTGGGAACCATACTGTCCCTCCCCAGTTCCAGAGGAGGGCTGGAAAAGAGACTAGCCAAAAAGTGGCCAGCTCACCAAACCTGGGGAACTCATGAAAAAAGCCAGAGGCGCCAGGTCACCCAAGACTGCCCCCTCATACCCCAACCTTGTCCTTTAGATGAGATGGTCACCAGGTCCCTCAGTTCCCACCTGCTCCCCAGAAGGCTGGGGGCCCTGCCCTCCCTGGCCAGGGCCCCTTGGCCCCGACTAGACCCGAGGGCCTGCGATGATGAAATGGCAGCATGGGCAGCGTCTCACAAAGATGGTTTCCAGGCTTTGAAATGGGCTGAGAGAGATGAGCGTCCGCGAGAGGGTCATTTTTTTTTAAACTTTGGAGCAAGGAGAACCCGATATCCGGCCCTGAGCCAGCAGGCTGGCTTGTGTGCCCTGGTCTCTGGGCACCACCAAGGTACTTACTGTTCACACCAGCAGCGGGCGCCGGGGGCGCACGCAGGGCTAGGGTGGGGCAGGTGGGGTGGCTGGGAATTTCCTTGGGTTTAGCCCCCCAGGTGGGGCTGCCCAGCCTGGGGCTCAGGGAAAAAACCCCAGGTTAACTGGGGACGGTCTGTGAGAGATACGAGCTGAGTACAATCACAAGAACCGGCACAAGTCATGCAACAGAACGAGGAGAGAGAGAGAGAAACATGATTAGTGGAGAGAGAGAAAGAGAGAGCATGTGAACAACACAGAAAAGAACACCCAGTCCTGGCCCTCAGAGCCCCTTATTTCTCCGCTCCTTCCCCCTGTGCCACCAGGGGGCCTCGCTGACCCCACTCAGGGCCCCCCGCTGCCCACCCTGGCCCTGCATCTGAGCAGAAACTTGGTTAGCCCCTGCAGAGGGGCCCTGCCCACACCTTGCCTGGTCACCCCTGTCCCAATCCCGATACCTCCCCTGCCCCGGGGGGTACACCACTTGCCACACCCACTGCAGCTGGCAGGGGAGACGTGGAGGGCCGGGGCGGGGGCCGCTTTGGACTCAGCTGCTCAGGGCAGACCCTGGAGGCTGCAGGGGCAGCTCTGTCCCAGCTCGGGGCAGACCCAGACGGGGGTGCTTTTCAGGACCTCACTGCTGCCCTAGGTGCTGATGGACAGGAAGGGGGAGGTCTGGCCACCACCCATCCCCTGTACTAGCCCCCTGCTCACCTATGGTGGGACCCCACAGCCCCAGACGCAGCACCACAGAGGAGCAACCCACATCACAGGAGCAGAGATGGACGAGACACACGTGAAGGCACATGGCAGGACAGAGGGAGCACTCTGAACTGCCCAGAGCAGGTGGTCTGGGCCCCCGGCTGCAGGTCAGGGAGGGACCCCCTTTCTGCAAGAGAAGCAGCTTCTCCTGAACTATCAACCCCAGCCCCTGACCATGGGGGTGCCATCCTGGCATCCTCCCATGAGACCCTACAACCCCTGCCGGGACGAATCCCCCAGACACTGGAGCCACGTCAGCCGTGATACCGAGGAGACCAGACACTTGACCTGAGGCTGCAGGAGAGACCAAGACGGGGAGGGGAGGGGAGGGGAGGGTGCTGCTGACATGACTGGGACGGCTTGCCTGAGTCCTGGAGTCTGGCCCTGGGCAGGGGGTGCCCTCAGAGCCCAGCATGTTGCACTTTGCCCCAACCCAGGTTCTAAAGGTAGAACTGGAGTCTCACTGGGCCAACTGACTGCCCTTGGGGTGGAGGGCAGTTGTCAAGGTCTTGGGGACTGCATCTCAGCTCTCAGTTCCTGTGGGGTCCAGCCTCCCATCACATTTGCCTTCCTCGCTTCTGGCCTCCCCCACACTCACTCACCAACACACCCCAACCCCATGCCCACCAAGGAGCATAGCTGCAAGCAGAAGAGGAGGCCAACGGGAAGAGACTTGGGGATGCAGAGATAGGGAGACATCCCCTAAGGATCACACACTTATGCTTATCACTTGGGTGATAATTTGGGTCTCACACACCAGCTTTCAGAGGGAGGAGGGTTCTGGTGAAGGACCAGGCTCAGAGCAGGTTTGGGATGTCAAGACAGCACCCCTAGGAGCAATAAGAACTTGGGAAAGGGGAGGAGGCAGTGTGTGGGGGATGGAAGGGAGTGAGGCAGCTGGGCCCCAGAGAGAAGGGCTCTAAGTACCTGGCTTAAGCCAGGACAATCTGGATCCCTGAGACCTGGGGCCAGGGCAAAGAGGGTCCCAGGGCCAGGGCTGTCGTGGTGGTGGGGTGCAGGGGCTCTAGGAGGAGTGCACAGGCTTTCCGGGAAAAGGGCCTGTGTCCTGGGGCTAGCTGGTGTACATATCAGAACACACATCTGCACTCTGTGTGTGCACATGCATACATGTGTACACGTGTGTGCATGTGTGTGTATATGTGTGCATGCACACATGCCCTCAGCACATGGAGAATACTAGCATTGTCTGGGACTGAAGGATTTGTGCCTGGCGGGAGTGAATCACTGGGGAGGATGGGACAGGGTGCCAAGGAGTGCTATGGTGATGCCACTCAGGCTCAACTCTTCCTGCTGAGGCCTGGCGTGAAGCTAGGGGCGAGGCCCACCCAGACCCTTTCCCAGAGCCCCAGGAATTTTCCTCGCCGTGACGGTGCTCCTGAGGTCGAACAGAAGGGCGAGATGATCCAAAGCAGAGAGGCGGGGCAGGGGCTTTCCACGGCCCATGCCTGGCTGGCTAAGCAGAATCCACGCATTGGCCGAGGAGTCCAGCCCCACCCCAGGCCCTCCCATTCCAGCCTCTGAGACCCCTGCCCTGCTCCTGGCCCAGCCCAGAACACTAGCCACACTCCTCTCAGGTGTCTACAGGGATCCCAGGGAGTGGGGAGGGGTATGGGACCGGGTGAAGGGGCTAGAAAGACCTCAGACAGAGAGGTGGACTTTCAGGGTACCACTCTGGTCAGTATAGCTATGTGATGAAGCCGGATGCGGAGTAGGATGGGGTGGTGGGCCAGAGAGTGGGGCATCAGGGAAAAAAGAATCAGTCAGCCACTGGGGAGGCCATTCAAACCAGGAGACAACTTGCTCCTCTGGGGCTGAGGGAGCCTGCAGCCCCACCTCCTGCCCTGGGCACAGGGTGTCTTCTGCAGACTAAACACTACCTGTCACTCACTCAGCCTCCCTCGCCCCGGCACCTCTTCTGAGTTCAGTGTTGTCATGCTTTTCTGGGTCATTCATTCCCTTCAAATCCCTGTGTCCACAGAATAAGTCGATGGTATTCCATGGGTAGAGGTAGACTATGGGCTTTTTATCTTCGGACCAGAGCCCCATGATCAACTTTATGTGCTATGTGCAGGTTCTCATAAAACTGAGATAGTCCCATAACGAACCACTAGCCATGGAATATGAGAATATATCCCACGGTGACTAGTATTGTTTCATGGCCCCCCTCCCCCCTCCCTGACCCCCACTGAATTCACGGGAAAGTGGGTGTACACTGGTTGGGATGTCGTGTATTGCTGCTGCAGTCCCTACCGCCGGAAACAGGGAACACTCTCAGTGGGAGGTTGTTGCTGGTCTGAAGCGCTTTCATCTAAGCTGCCCGGGTGGTGGCCCCCTCTAGTCCTTCGCTCACCAGCCGCTTCCATCAGAAAGAAGGCCACCGGAAACTCCCACTGGACCATCAACCCAAACAGACAACGTGAAAGCTAGAGTCACTCCAACAGGTTCCTAAAGATAAACGCTAAACTCTAGAGTGGTGGTAGAAGATGAGCTGGTTCCGCATGCTGTGGGGTGAGTAAGCTTGTTACGGAGGGCAAGAGGCGTCTCCGAGGACGCGCCTGGAGCTAGGCAGCCGGCATCGGAGCAGGAATGCTACTCAGCTATGGAGACAGGCTCTGCTGGGGGGGTGAGAATCCTTGCTGCTGTCTCTGCAGGGACCTCCTGCCAGAGCCCAGGCACCATCCGTGCCACGTGCACTGCCCGAAGGGAGCCGTGTAAAGACCAAATGGGCAGCTGTCTGGCATTTCCCAATCACACCCACCCCGCCCCGCCGTGACTCCGGGTCAGTGGCCTGAGTCAGCGACTCATGCCCAACTCCTGCCCATTGAGCAGCGGAGCCCCCGGGCTCCTGCTAAGAGAGTCCTCAGCAACCTCACGGGCCGTGGCATCTCTTCAGAACCCCACGAGACCGGTGTGTCAACCTCCTTACCGGGGGCCACCAGTGAGGTTCTAGCAGGCTCTCGCCTCATGAATTTGGCTGCCCAGCATCTCCCTGGGCCCCCAGACGCCACACCTCTAGACTGAGCGTGGGGTCCAGAGTCACCCACGGAACTAAGGAAGCAGTCTGACTGAATCTGGAATCATCGCTACAGGGGGCAGAGGTGAAAGGTCAGATCGACATGCCTCTAAGAGGTTTCCTACCTGCTCTGTTAATTTCTAAAATTTCTTCCTGGGCCAGCGGGCATGTGTCACTCTGAGTACTGTGATGTGGAGAGTTTACGACAGATTTACAATAATTGGGAGATCCCAGCTGCGGTGGCCGCGGAATATGCTTCTTTTTTTTCTTTGGTAGTTTCTGCTTAGCCATGGCTAAGGAGTAATACATCCCAAAATTGTTCACGATGACGGGCACGGGCATGGCAATGGTCAGCACGCCCGCCAGCGCACACAGGGCTCCCACCAACATGCCGGACCATGTCTGCGGGTACATGTCTCCGTAGCCCAGCGTCGTCATGGTGACCACAGCCCACCAGAAGCCGATGGGGATGTTCTTAAAGTGGGTGTGCTCACTGGCGCTGGGGTCATTGGGCTGAGCCCCTATCCTCTCGGCATAGTAGATCATGGTAGCGAAGATCAGGACGCCCAGAGCCAGGAAGATGATGAGCAGTAAGAACTCATTGGTGCTGGCTCGCAGAGTGTGGCCCAAGACCCGTAGGCCCACGAAGTGGCGGGTCAGCTTGAAGATGCGCAGGATACGCACGAAGCGGACGACGCGCAGGAAGCCCAGCACATCCTTGGCGGCCTTAGAGGACAGGCCGCTCAGGCCCACCTCCAGGTAGAACGGGAGGATGGCCACAAAGTCGATGATGTTGAGCGAGTTCTTGATGAACTCCACCTTGTTGGGGCAGAAGACGACACGCATGAGGAACTCGAAGGTGAACCAGACCACGCAGACGCCCTCGATGTAGGTGAGGAAGGCCTCCGTCTCCGCCTCCCGGTAGTAGCGCACTTGCGTGCCGTTGCGCACGTTCTCGATCTCCGTCTTGTTCACGATGGGATTGAAGCGCTCGTGGGTCTCCAGGCAGAAGGTAGTGATGGAGACGAGGATGAAGAACAGGGAGGCAAAGGCCACATACTGTGGAGGAGAAACACACAGTGTCAGAGGGGAGGTCCTTCCCCCAAAGCAGAGAGACTGGGTGCCTCTGGGCCAGGTCCAGTCTGGGGCCAGGCTGGGCAAGATGCCTGCAGGACACCCCTTCTGACATGGGCCAGGCAGGCAGGCCACCGTTCCCTCTTCAGAGCGTGGAGTATGGGGGTAAGAGACCTGCAGGGTTAAGAGGCTGTGGCGGAGATTTCTCTGTCTTCACAAATGCCTTTCCTTTCTTCCTGGATGAGTAGCTAGACCATAATTTCCCAGCCTGCCCTCCAGGCTGGGTGGGGTCATATGACTGGTCTCAGGCCATCGGACAGTGCACAAAAAGGTGTGCATGAAGGCCCGGCCTGGCTCACAAAACCTTCCTGCTCAACCTTTCATGCCCTCTCTCTTTCTCTGAATGTTGAAGCCCAAGGAAGCCAGCAGGGCCACCATAAGAAAGTAGCTGGGTCCCTGGAAAGAAAGACACCTACTAAATACACAGGTGGGAAGTAAACTTCTACTTTGTTGAGATGTTGCACTCTAGATGTGATTTATTAAAGCATTTAGCACCCCACCCCACCACTGATGAAAGTGACCTAGGTGGCTGAGGCTGAGGTTGGCAAAGAAAGGAGGATAGGGAAGCTATGGTGGAGCCAGGCCCCTCAAAGGCCACATCTCCCATCTTTCTTCCGTCCCTCCGCTAGGCTGTTCACTCTCTTTTTCAGGGCTCTGTACCTCATGCAGGCAGTCTCTTCATATTCTATCCTATGTTGAATTGCAAAAGACGTATCTTCCCCAAGGCCTTACACAACTCCTTTACCCACTTCTCTCTATTGTCCCAGGAACTCACATCATGTATTGGAAGTGTATCTCCAATGGGTGATACACTTGGGTGTATCAGATGGGTGTATCTCCACCCATCCTGGAGATACGGAAATAAAGACTAAATGGTCATTTGTCAGAGATACTGGGTTGTAGATTCAGGCATAAGGAGAATTGGACCAGGGGTCCTCAAACGCACCATAAACCATAGAGATGGCTTTGCTCCTGTTCCGGCCGGCTGGCCCCAGGGGAAGGGGGTGGGTGGGAGGAAGGAATAAGCTGCTGGGGAACTAGAGTTTTCCAAACATATGTGGGTGCCTGGTCCTTTCAGATCCCCTACCCGAGTGAGAAAGAAATGGCCAGGATAACCCAGTCTGTCCAGAATGGCCTGCTCTGGCCCCACCCCTGAGAGAGGTTCAGGAGACTTTGTGGTCTGATTTGGTCACCCTCACCCCCATCTGATGACCCACTGGGCTTCTCTAACCACAAGCAAACACGGGTACCCTAGGAAAGAAAATCAAGCAGCTGTCAGAGTTTCAAACCTTCCCACTCAGACTGAATTCCAGACAAGGGCTCTTCTTACAGCCTCCAGTCTGGGATCATGGAACTTTAACACTGCCCTTGGTAGAGGAACCCTGGCCAGGGGGTTCTCCTCCAGGAACCCAGCTTTCATGTTCCTGCTGCTTCCCTCCCCTCTGGACTCCCCTTCTCCCAGCCTATCAAGACAGACCATGAACCGTGCAAGGCCATCTCCCTGGAGGCAGTTCTGGGCTACAAACTAGAATGGGTGGCAAGTTCATTCTCCAGAGCTGCCTTCACAGAAAACTTCAAGGAGTGCCAAGGTGCCACTCTTTATTTGCCACAAGAGGCAGCCGTGCTGCTTCTAGTAATTTCTTTGGTTTGTATTGATGTACCTCCCCACTTGGTGGTGACCCTGTCTGGGTTGACCATAGCCATGAGACCTGACACTCAACCTAGCACAGATCTAGATATGAAGAACCGTGTGGATCTGCAAAGACACATTCCAGGTTGAGAGAAAGGGAGAGGAGAAGGAAAGGGGCAAAGTCAGCATTTTAGAATATCAGAGTAAGAGCAACCTTTAGAGATTATCTGGTCCAAGGCACTGCATGCTATAAATGGGAAGTCTGGGGCAAAGAAACAGGAAATGATCTACCCAAGCCACTCATCATGGCATGCTGGCTCCTGCTGGCTTTAGAGAGTCATGCAATTTTCAAAAACTCGATCCTAGATTACTATCGAGTGTGACCCCTCTGCCTTCTTCCTTCCATCCAGCCTTCCTTCTTCCCTTTGTTTCTTCCTTTCTTTCTCCCTTTCACCCACTCATCCTTCCTCCCTCCTACCCTCTCTCCCTCCTTTTTAGCCACATATCCATTCATCCTTCTTTTCTCCCTTCTTCTATTCCTTCCTTTGTTCCTCCTCCCTTCTCTCCCTCTTTTCCATCCGAAATGCATTTATTCATTCGTCTCTTCCTTCTCTCTTTTTCCTTTCTCCCTCCCTTCCTTCCTTCCACCTACCCATCTATCTACCTGTCCATCCATCCACCCATCCATACTTTTTTCCTTCCATTCCTCACCAAGCGCCAGGCTATGCCCAGCATGGAGTGCAATAAGACCTCAGCCCTGCCCCCAGGGAGCCCCCCACACAGCTGAAGATAAAGGACACACACAGAGACAAGTAAAATGCAGTGGACTGAAAAGGTGAGCCCCCATCAGCCCTGTGAAGTACATGGGGTTTGGACAAGATGAGGGCAGTGCAGGGACTTAAGCCAGGTTTTCTGATTCCAGAAATAGCACGTTAAGGGTCCAGAGAGTGCTGACCTGGGACACCACAGGGGCAGGCCAGGAAAGCAAACTGGAAGCAACTGGAAGAGGCCACCAACTCCAATCCAGGTTCATCCAGCTCCAGCACTTTTTCCTTTAGCAGTTATCAAAGCTCTTGGAGCCAAGAACATATCCCCAGATGCTGAGTATTTGGCCTCAGATTCCCTCTGAAGGGCCCTGTCTTAGAGCTTGGAATTCACAGCCCAGACTCCCAGGGCCAGGTCATGTTCCTGCCCTGGTCTTTTTGAGAGAGGAGAGGAACATGGACACTGTGAGTATCTAAAGGATGCCGAGAGGCTGGGCCTGCTGCATCTCCGGGCTCCTGATCCCGGCCAGTGGTGGAAGGCAGCAGGTGCTGCCTCTCCTCTGCTCCATCAGCCGTGGCATCCCCTTCTTAAATCATCCCACAGCTGTCCTCCTCTGTCCCCTCCATGCACATGAGACTCTCTCTCAATGGGGTCACTGTCATAAAAGCCAGCATATTGTAGGCTTCAATCTCAGCCATGAGTACAGCATCCACCCAGTTATCAGAAGGGGCAACAACTGGAATCCCAGCTCTCTGCTTGGCCATCTGGCCAGAGAAAAGCCCTGACTTCTCAGCCTAGCCTGTGAGGCTCCCTGTGCCCTGACCGCACTGACTTCCCAGGGACCTCTCCCTGCAAGCACCCAACATTCTTGCCACATGCAGATCAGATCAGATCAGATCAGTCGCTTACCCTCTGCCATTTCTGACCTTCCATCTCTGTGTCTCTGCACCTGCTGCCCTTTCCTCCAGGGTGTTCCTGCTGATCTCCACGTGGAAAAACCCATCCACCCATCAGTGCCCCACTAAGTAGCCCTTCTCCTGGGACACCTCTCCCAGGGAGACTTCTTCTTGGCCCTGAGGCCCTTAGGAGGCAGCAAATGAAGTCCCCCCACCGTACCACCCAAGGAGCCTCTAAATTTCCCCCAGGGAGGCAGCGAGACTGTCTCCAACTTGTGCTCATTAGTGCTTGGGGAGCCTCACAGGTACAGCCCAGAGAGGGCACTGATGTCCCCGGGGTCTTCTCACTTCCTCCCAGGTGCCCTCAAAGGCCCTCAGAGCTCTACACCCATTGGCTCTTCTTGAACAACAGGTCCTGACAGGAAAATTGAGGCCCAGGAAGTGGTAAGGTCTTCTAAAATTAGGACAGACAAATCCTGGGTTCTCAGGGATCAATGGCCATCCCTTTCAGATTCTTTCCTCTTTGGGCCCCAGAGACCAAGGAGTGGGGGTGCCGGGGTGGGCAGCAGCGATCAGCCTTAGAGTCAGATACTAGGACTTCTTCCCCAGAGGAGCTGGGGAGGTGTAAGTCAGGCTTCCTAGACTCTGCTGCAGGCACCTAGTCCCTTGTCACAGGCAGGGCCCCAGCAACATCTGGGTCCAAGTGGGCCCTTTGGATCACTGTGGAGGAAAGCGCCCCAGCTTGCTCAGACTGCCACAATCTCCTAAGCCTAGCGACTAGCAAGTCAGCCCCAGCGCATCAAAGCCAAAGCAAGAGCCCATGGTCAAGCGAGTTTCTAGTGCCCTCCCACCCATCCTCAGGGAAGCTGAGCCAGAAAGGAGAGAGAAGAAGCCGCCAAAGCTAAAGGCCTAGAGCTCCCTGGTGGTCTAGCCATTAAGAATCTGCCTGCCAATGCAGGGACACGGGTTTGATCCCTGGTTTGGGAAGGCCCCACATGCCGTGGACAACTAAGACTGTTCACCACAGCTATTGAGCCTGTGGCCTAGAGCCCACAAGCTGCAACTACCGAGGCCCGCATGCCCCACAGCCTGTGCTCTGCAACAAGAAAAGCCGCCATAACGAGAAGCCCGAGCACCCAATGAAGAGCAGCCCTGACTCGCCACAACTAGAGAAAGCCTGTGCACAGTAACAAAGACCCAGTACATGCATTAAAAAAAAAAATGCTAAAAGGCCTGCTGTGCACCTTTAACCTTCCCACAGACCTGGTGAGACAGGTGGTTGTACCTTATTGTGCCAAAAAGGAAACAGGTTCAGGGACTAAACCAAGGTTTAAGGCTAGTGATGAAGCTGAGGCTTGGACCCAAGTTGATCTGGCTCCATTGTCTAAGCTCTGTCCACCACCAGAGATGCCAAAGCTTTGGGGGCTAAAAACACAGCTCTGTGCTCTAGGGAGCTGGCCTTGATTGTGTCTGGATGGTTCAATCTTGGAGCTTGACATCCATAGCTTGGACGCCCTGAGGTCAGGTTATGTCTGTCCCCAGTGAGAGAGAGAGAACCAGGATACCTGAATGCACAGGCTGGAGCCCAGAATGCCTGAAATGGTCCTGGGCCTCAGTGCCCAGCACTTGCGAGTGCCTGGGGTGGGGAGGCTGCCCCATCTTGCTCGGGGAATCAATGCCAACAGCAGCCTCAGATGGCCCAGCCTGCATCTCTATCTGGCTGACCGTGTCCTGGCAGACCCAGAGAGGGCAGGCTGAGAGATGACCACAACTTGTTCAGGGAGCTCAGCCAGAGGGACAGGGTGGATGCCCAAGGATGGGGAGTTCCCAGAATCAGCTGACCCCTGGCAGGGAGGGAACCTCTGCCCGGCAGGCCCAGGCAGTGAGCCTTAGGAGCGGTCTCCGCAGCACCCTGGGCTGGCACATAGAGTCCAAGCTATGGGTGTCAAGCTCCAAGATCGAGTCATCCAGACACAGTTAAGGCCAGCTCCCTAGTGCACAGAGCTGTGTTTTTAGCCCCAAAGCTGGCTGGAATATAGGAGCTGCCATCAAGGGCTGGGCACCTGAGGACGGTCACCCCCAGACACACACTGCTGCCCAGAGTAGGCACCTGACCCATTACCTAAGCACACACCTGTGACGAGTGACCACACAAACTACAGCCCAGGGTCCTGACCACACACACAGAAAACACAGGGCAGACGGATGGTACTGGAACACATCACTGCCCATCAGGCACGATCACCCAGGCGCCGTACCATGAGGCACACACCCACACAGCCCCCACCCTCCCTGCGCGTATACACTCAGAGCACACGGATGGTCACCACACAGCATACCTCCTACAAACACCCTGAATGCCAGGCGTAGCTGCACAGCTGGCCCTCCTCTGCCCGCCTCACCCCCGCTGGGTGTGACTGACTCAATGTCTGACTCTCCCACAGGATGGCAGTCCCAGCCCGCCTCAGCTTCCCCAGCCTTCTCTGATGCCCTCAGCCTGCCTCCCTGCCCAGACTCCTGGATTTCCCATCCCTAGATCTGCCTGTCACCCACCAGTTCCTGATGTCCTGCCACTTGCCAGACCCTGTCCTTTCTCCCCAGCCCACTCCAGCAGCAGTAGCTATAAGCCCCCACACCCAGGACCCAAACCAGCTGGAGGGCCGATCCTCCTGAGCTTCTAGTCTAACAGGCGGCCAAAAAGGGAGCTTTGTCTGGCAGCCCAGGGCCAGCCATCACCCAGTCTAGCCACACCTCAGAGGCCACTCTGTGAAATTTCAAGACAGTGCAGGCAATATTGCCTGATAAAGCAGCATAAACCCAAACTGGTAGTTCTGGCTTTTCTTCTTTCTTTTTTTCAGAATCACAAACTGTGAGAGACCCACCAATTGTGTTCTAGAAAGAGGTAGCCATGGCAACAGAGAGAGGCATCCTGTTGCTATGGTAACCAGGGTGGTGAGACTGTTGGCTGTAAAGTCAGACAAACCTACTAACGATCTGTTGACTTAAGAAGATGTTTTATAAATCACCAAGTTATTTTTATCGTAACCCCACCCCTAAAACTATAAATCAGAAAGGCAATTTACTATCTATTAAAATGACCAAGATGTGCTGTGACTTTCATTATAAATTATTTATATCACAGTCATCTTTAGAAAATTGTGCTTGTCTTTCAGAACTGTTCAGGGGTTCACCGTGGGGAATCTGTGTTCTTGCAGTTTGGCATTCCAGAAGCAAGGCCCTGGTTGTGATGTGGTACGTGGGCCAACATGCTGATCTGGCCATTCCCTCGCTGTGTGACCGTGGCAGATCACCCCCCCTCTCGGAGCCTCAGTTTCATCTTGGTACAGTAGGGCTGGACTTGGTCACTTCTGAGGATTCTGACACTGGGCAAGGCTGCGACCAGTGGGACTAATCAGGGGAGCCCTGGCTGGTGTCCAGGCCCCAAGCCCCTAGAGGCGTCAGGTCAGTTTTTCTGCCTAATTAAATCTGCCCAGCAGGGGTGTACAGCGTTTGAGTTAATCCATGCGGAGTCAGTGATGCAGAGCAGGCGGGATGGCCAATTGGCCTAAATAAATTGTCAGTCGAGTTGAGTTTGGAAACTGAATTAGGCTTGTCTGGACTTCCTTGGGCTGGACATGCCCACACTGTGCTGGCCTAGCTGAGGGCTCTGAGGGGGACAGGAGGCTCTTTGGGGTCCATCTCCTTTTTGGTCCATTAATAAATGCCTCCACTATGGCCGCCCAGTCAGAGGCCTGGCTGTATCCCGAGTGCTCTGTCCAGCATCCGCATTCCAGCCCTGGTCCTTCTCACCAATCCTGCCCTCTTGGCACCCAGTTCAGGGAGCAGCAGGCAGGAGATGCTTCCCGTTGTATTACCTGGAGGGTGTGGACGGGAGTGTGTAAAAGTGTGTGCAGAGAACATGCTGCGTGGAAGGTCTGTGTGCTGGGGGAGGCGTGCAGGGGAGGGGGAGAGGTGGTGTGTAAATGTGGAGTGGGTGTGTGCGTGGTAAAGGTGTGTCACCTGCTTATGTGACCTGACTCTAGGCGCGTGTCAGAGGCTCGTGTAAATGGTCACTGTGTGTGGTTCATATAGGTGGTAGAAAAGCATTTGTGTGTGTATAAGGACATGCATGGGTGTGATGTGTGTGTGTAGGGACATGTATGGGGTGGTATGTGTGTGTATGTGCGTGTATGTGTGTGCACATCTCCTAGGAGAATCAGGGTCTGCTGGGCACTCTGGACACGTGTTCTGAGTTGAGACCATGATCCTTGTCCATGCCGGAGACAGTCCCTCACACTAGTCAAGGGCGGTGATGTCTCTTCCCTGGGACGGTCTCTGACTGAGAAAAAGCGACTAGACAGGGTGGAGGTAGCCAGAGGCCACTGCACCAGCCCAGAGAAGACCACGGGGGAGGGCTGTGCCCAGATGGGAATCCCCTCAGCCCCCTTCACTGCGCCACTCAGTCTTGGGCGCCAGGCTGGGCCGCTGGGAGAACCAAGGCCAGAAAAGGTCTTGTACAGCCTTTGGGGAACCCAGACTTTCCCAGTGGGACAGCAACCCACTTCACGGAATTCATCCTCCAGACCCCAGGCCCAGGGCTGAAAGGGCTGTCTCAACAGCAAGGCGGGTGACTTCTGGGGCAGCAGAGGTTCTGTGTTGTTTTCACTCCAAGATGCACATTTTGGAAATGAAACTATGTCACAAAATACAGACACCCTTAAAAGAGTATTTCTTCCCAACATGCTGTTATTTAGCTCATGGCATGTTGAATATGGTACCCTGACTTGGGAAAACACTAGAAACCAGAAGAACAAGACAGAGGGGACCCTCACAGGTTTTTGGCCCTAAAGCAGCTCGTACGGCAGGAACCTGGAGATGGAGGCAGTGCGAGGGAAGGGACCTGCCCGAGGTCACGGAGCTCTCAGGGTGGAGCAGGGGTAGGAGCCGGGTTCTCCTGAAGCGTCAGTTCTGGACTTCCGTCATCGCAGCCTCTGAGCCTTTGCTTATTTAACGCCCCCTCTCAGGCCTCTGCTCTCAGGGTCCCACCTGCCTTCTAACTCCCAGGTCAAAAGCAGCACACATCTGTTTTGTCAAAGGAGGCAGCCGCTGGAGCAGAAACAGCTGGACCTCGAGGTGAGACCAGCCTGAGTTTGGGGCCTGGCCCGGCTGGTGACCTTGGACAGCATCCCTTTCTGAGCCTTCATTCCTGGACAGGGAAGGGGTAGATAATATCCCCTGCCTCTGGGTGGCTGTGATTAAGATGAAACAGCACACAGAAAGAAAGAAGGAGGTGTCTGAGTGCGCTGCTTCAGTCCCCATGAACCAGAGGTGGACCTCTTCCAGCTCTGGCCCTCTCCCATCACAACAGCACCCGCAGCATCAGAGCACGTCAGATGTAGAAGCTGAGAATCTTATGGTCAGGGAATTGCTAAGCTGGAGGCACCTGGGAGACTCAAGCGGACCCACCCCCCACCCCCACTGCCATCACAAAACAGCACCCTGGTCCTTCAGAGAGTCGCCCCATGCCCACCACACTCAGCCATACGACACAAGTGAGGCCGAGTCCACACTTCTGCCTGAGCCTGCCCATCGGAGGCCAGCCCTGGCCCCTGAGGACAAGGGAGCCATGTTTCCTGAGAGACTGGTGGGACAGGGTCAGGTAGAAGTTTCTGGATTTAGCAACAAGGAGAACTAGGTGGGAGGGCTAACCCAGAGCCCCCAGAAGCATGGAAGGGAAGGCAGGGAGTAAAAGGCCCTCTCTGGGGCGTTTGGTATGGCACAAAGGAGGCAGGGGTGGGTAGAGGCCGCTGTGCTGGGGAAGCAGGACTGAGCAGAGACTCAAATGCAGAGTCCTGGGCTGCACACACAGCAGTGGGCGGGGCCAGACATTTATCTTTAGTCTATGTCCTCCGTGGCTCTGATGCTGCCAGCCCCGTCTTGGCTTTTGGGATCCACGAGGCCAGTGAGTCCTAAGTGCCCAGCAGCTCTGATGCACAAGGGGCCTCTTCAGCCTGAGACCACACTGGGGGCTGAGAAGCAGGCGGCGTGGCAGAAGGGAGAGAGTCCCAGGCTTGACTTCCGAGACCCGAGTTCAAATCCCAGCTCTGCCACTGGCTGTGTGAGGGCAGGCAAGTCACTTTGCAGAGGCTCAATCCCATCCTTCTTCAAATGGGGACAATCATAAGAACAATAACACGCCCAGAAGCAAGGCACAAGGAGGCACCTGGGGGAAAGGCCGAGTGTCTAGGGCTTTCCCAGATCCAGGGTGGAATTCCAGGGCAGGGAGAAACCCCAAGACTGCCAGTTCCCTTGCACACTGGTATTCCAGGAGCTGGGCCAAGGCTTCCCTCCACAAAAATCCAAACACAGCATTTTGGGTTTTTTCCACCCAAATTGTTGGGGGTGGGGGAGTGATTGCAAGGAACAGCAGCAACAGCTAAAGGGAGAAATGTGTCTAACTTTAGGTTTTTTCCCTCTAATTTTTTTTGCTCCTGTTGCAACTACTTGCCTGCAAACAACAAACCAGAAGAAAATGACAGTCTTGTGGAGAGCCAACGCCTGGCCCCTCAGAGCCTGTTTCCAGGGGTCGCAGCCCAAGATAGGGCCATGTCCCAGACCCAGCACTGCGGGCTCACGCTGCTCATAGTGAGGGTGATTAACAGGCCTACTTCCGTGGGGGTCTTCCATGTGAGCCCCAGCCTGAGGGCTGTGAGGAAATGAGGCTTGACGGGAAAGGACACCCAAGGTCACACAGTGAGCTCCGGGCTTCCCGGCCCTAACTTGGGTGACAAAATGATGACGGAGCTTCCTGCTGTTGAGCAGGCTTCCTGGGGCTCTCCTAGCATCGTGTCTCATGTAAACCTCATGCCAGCCCAGGGAGGTAAGTTCTGCTGTTACTACTGCTTTTTAGACGATGAGTCTGGGGTTTAGGGAAGAGAAGACTCTTGCTCCAGATCTCAGAGGTTCTCAGTGGCAGGATTGGTTTTGCTTCAAAGCCCTGCATTTCAGACCCTCCAAAGGCTCCTTAGACAGCCATGGGAAACGTCCACAGTGCAGGCTGGCCTGGCTGCGCCCTATGAGATGAATGAGGCTGCTCCAGCTCGGTTTCGACCTCAGTCAGCCACAAGCCCCAGAGCCTCAGAGGAGCGGGGCTGTGTGGTCGCAGAGCTCCCCTGCCATGCCTCAGGCCAAGAAGACCAGGTGTCAGGGCCCCAGAGAAGGTGCCCTTCCCACCTGCTCCTGTGACCTGAGGGTTCCTGCTGGAAAATGGGCAGTAAACATCTTCCATTAACATCTTTTAAATTTTTTTGTTTTTTTATTTTTGGCTGCGTGGGGTCTTTGTTGCTGCACGTGGGCTTTCTCTAGTTGCGGTACATGGGCTTCTCGTTGAGGTGGCCCCTCTTGCTGTGGAGCACGGGCTCTAGGCAGAGTGGGCTTCAGGAGCCGCAGCACACAGGCTCGGTAGTTGCGGCTCTCGGACTCCAGAGCTCAGTAGTTGTGGTGTTTGGGCTTAGTCCCCTTGGCATGTGGGGATCTTCCTGGACCAGGGATCAGAGCTGCATCCCCTGCACTGCAAGGTGGAAGCCCTCCCATTAGTATCTTAAACCTGGAGGAATACCAGCCTTCCACACAGGAAATTCCTCTTCTAGTTTAGGATATAGAACTATATCTGTTTCCGGATGAGCTTGTCTACTTTCCTATTAGCAAATGATGACTTATGGAACCCTTCATATTTCCTCTTTTGCTCTGACTGCCAGGGAGCTCAGTTAAATTTGATGCTCAATGCTGAACCCATCATTTACCTGGGTATTAAAATGAAAGTAAAGTCACTCAGTCTTTTCCGACGCTTTGCGACCCCATGGACTGTAGGCTACCAGGCTCCTCTGTCCATGGGATTTTTCCAGGCAAGGATACTGGAGTGGGTTGCCATTTCCTTCTCTAGGAGATCTTCCCGGCCCAGGGATTGAACCCAGGTCTCCCACATCATAGGCAGATGCTTTACCATCTGAGCCATCAGGGAAGTATGGAGAGTTGCTATTTCTTGTTTTCATTATACAACTCATATTTTCTTTTATTTCCTTCCTTATTTCTAAGGATTCTGTTGTACGTGTGTCTCATGGGCCTCAAACCTTCTTGTGCCACAGACCGGAATAAGAAACACCTGATGAGACTCCCAGATGAGGAAGTGAGCTGGAAGGCACTCCCTCTGGGGCTGGGTCAATAACCCAGAGCAGATGTCTCTGCTGGTGACCACCAGTGACAGGCACTCCTGAGACTACATTCTGTCTTTGGACAGCTATCCAGACAGGCATTTCTTATTTAAGCTAGCCTCCCTGCCTTTTTCTGCCAGGGATCCCAGTTTTGCCCTCTGGGGTCACCAGGACACTTCCTCCCTCTGACAGCCCTGCCCACACCTGCAGATAGGCCACAGGGCCCACCCTGAGCTGTCCTTCCCGTGTGCCAGGCTTCCTCTGGTTCCATCCATGCTTCCTGTCTTGGGCCAGCTCTCGGCCTGTTTCAGAGCCTGGTTGTGTTAGGCACCCGCTTGCAGGTGGCCACATGGATGGCACGCTTTTTCAGTGCTCACAGCCACCTCAGTGGTGAGAGTACTGAGCTCTGTTGAGCCTCACTGACCTCTGCTGTAAAGGAATAATGACTACTCTTGCAAACATGATCTCATTTATCTTTAAAAACCTCCCAAGGGGAGGTGTCATTAACTCCACTTAGCAGATGAGAAAATTGAGGTTCAGAGTGGTTAAGATGTGTGCAAAAAAATTAATAAATAAAACCCCACACAGCTGGGAAGCAATAGGCAGAATTTGAAACCAAGTCTCTCTGATGCTAAAACCACCATACTCCAGGGCTTCCATTTATACATCTCTTTCATATCCATCCAGGCAACCCTTGGACGAAGACATTTGTCTACACATTATAATGTCATAGGAACAGCTGGCTAAAGTTTACAATATCTTCACATTTTGAATCCCATATAAACACCGTGCATGCGTGTGCATGTGTGTGTGTGTGCACGCTCTCTCTCTCTCTCTCTCACACACACACACACACACACACACTAGCTGGGCCATCAGCAGGACAGCCTTTATTGCCGCCATTTGACAGATGAGAAAACTGAGGCTCCAAGTTCTATGAAGTGTCCACTAGGAATCCACAGTGAAATTTTCCCCCAGGGCCCACTTATGTTTTTGCACTGAGTCAAGGGTCCTGACTCCCCATAAGGTATGCATATGTGTGTACATGTGTGTGCATGTGTGTGTGTTGAGAGACACAAAACGATGACCCCAAGAGGGACAGGTCAGGGAGGGCAGTGGACACAATCCAGGTAGGACCACAGCTGTGTTTCCTCCAAAAAATATTTAAGCTTTACCCCAGGCCTGTGCCAGGCACTGGGTACAAGGTGCGCAAAAACAAGCCATAGGTCTTGCTGGGGAAGACTGACATTTACCAAATAACCAGGCAGGCAAATACATATTTGTATGAGGAGATGAGGACTTTGGGGGAACGCACACAGCAGTCGATGGGCTTTTAACAACAGGCCTGGGGGTTGGAGGGGCCCCAGGAGGAAGTGACAAGGGTACAGGGGTTGGAAAGGTAGGTAAAAATCACTAGGGAAATGCAAGGTGTGAGGACGAGCATTCTAAGCAGAAAGAACAGGAACAATTCCCCATCCTTGCCTTCCTTGACCATCAGCAACCTCTAAGACAGCTCACCACTCTCTCTTTTCTGTCACACTTTCCAGGTCCCCACAGTCTCTTGATTTTCCTCCCACCTCACTGGCTGCTCCTTCTTGACATCCTTGGCAATCTTGTCCCCAGCTTCTAACTTGTGGGGTGCTCCAGAGTGCAGTCCTTGGTCCTCTTCTCCATTGACACTCATTCCCTTAGTGACCCATCCAGTTTGAAAGCTTAAATACCATCACCTATTCAAATACCACTAGCTGCACACTCCCAAACGCTTATCTGCATCAGGACTCCAGCATCCAGCTCCCTCGCGGCTCTGTGGCGGAGGTCTACTAGTTGTCTCTGCAGCTCAGCACGTCAAATGAGCTCTTATATACCACCCCCACTGCCGGCAGCCTTCTGCATTGCAAGAGATGGCAACTCTATTCTCCCAGGACATTCTTGCCAAGAAACCCTGGAGTCATCCTTGACACCTCTCTTTCTGTCACACCTCACATTTAATTGTAAGGAAATCCTGTTGGCTCAGATCTAAATAAATCCAGAATCTGACCACTTCCCACCACCACAATTACCACCCCATCCGTAGATTTACAGTAAGAGCCTCTTAACTGGTCCCTCGGCTTCCAATATTCCTGGAGCTCTAGGAGTGTTTTCAACACAGCAGCCACATGATCCTTTTAAAATGTAAATCTGATTGTGTCATTTCTCTGCTCAAAACCCTGCTTCAGCTCCCTGTTTCTCTTGGAGGAAGAGCCTCACAACACCCCGAGGTCCCCACGGGATTGGGTCCTCCATTTGCCTCCAAGCTCATCTCCTATCGCTGTCCTCCCTGGCTTGTTCCAGCCACACCGCCTCCTCAAACACAAATCCTTAAACATGCCAGACACACGCCTGTCTTAGGGCCCTAAGGTGCCCTTCCCCAGCGTCCTTGTGGCTCATTCTCCTGTCATTGCAGGCAGCCCACTGACCACTCTAAAATGTCAGCCAGCACCCTGCGCAGATCTGATTCTCCTTCTTCTGCTCGCCCCATGGAGCACGTCCCCCTTTGTCAAACACTAACTTTCCCCCAGCTTTACTGAGGTACGAGGTATGTACAGTGACACTCACCCATTCTAAGCATCCAACTGGACAACGCTGGCACTTCACACCATCCAACTCACTCATTTTCATGTCTATTGTTTGCCTCTCTCCCCCTTAGCATGTAAGGCCCATGCGGCGGCCAGATCAGAGCATCAGGACTGGCCCTGCCGTTAGACTCAAGTCACATGCTCCACACTAGTAGGGGAAGAGGGGCCCCTTCCTTGGGAACCCGGGGCACAGCTAAGCAAGAGCACAGCTTCCCATCCTATGCATCTGCTTGTCTCAACCCATCTGTCTATATGGTGGGCACAACAACTCCCTTAGCCTCCTCAGGAGGTGACCGCCTCCTCTGATGCCCACTTTCCCTTGCCTGCACGGAGAGTGCACGCAGTCACAGACTCACTAACACAGCATCTGCCTCTACCCTGCAACACGCACAGTCGTTGGCTTCGAACTTGTGTTTACACCAGCACTGGCCACACTCACAGCAGATTGATATCCACGCTGGTAAAAGTATAATCTCTCTCCATGAATCCGTGACGAACCTGGCCTTGGATGCAGTCACTAATCATTTCGCTGTGTTGTCATCAGCTTCATTCCCACAGAGGTGGTGTGTTACACTGGCAAGGGGCACTGTGACCAAGAGCAGATCCAGGTCTACACTGGCAATGGGTATACTCGTTGACAGCAGACTCCTGTCTACACAGGTGGCAGGCCCAATCACACTCATCTCTCGTCCAGGGGCACAAAGACCGTTACCGGCTGAGAACATGAATGAGGGGAATGGGCACAAGGGCACCAAAGTTCCTTTTCAGAGGCCAGACAGAGTCTCCCCTCCCAGCAGGCTGCCAGCTGAAGGCGCTTGCTATGGAAGTCAACAGCCTGAGTCCTGCCTAGGGGGCAGAACTGTCACGGGAACATGAAATTCAAAACCCAAGTGCAGGCCCTGGGGTGAAGATGCTGGAACCTGGGACACACGGCGAGGAGATGAGACCACATCTATTCCCAGCACCTCGAGATCACTCAAGGTGAGGAGAGACTCAGGCTGTGTGACTCCCAGTGCCGCCCGCCCCCTCCCCACCCCACACCCGGGCCTGGCCCAGCCAGCCTGGGCTTAAAAAAGCACCAGGAAATGTCACTTTCTTTTTGAGGAGGTGCAATGGGAGGAGAAAGGCCAGGCAGTTCAGCTGCTGGCCTATTCAAAGGTAGGGAACGGTGACACTGCTCTCAAATCCTGAATCTTGTTTCCTACCCAAGCTGGATGAAATGCCAGCCCCTGCTCCAGTGGATGGAGCGCTGTCTAGGGCCAGCCCAGAGGCCCCAGCCTGCCTGGCAGCCCCAGCCAAGGCTCTGCTGCGGCTGTATGACTCCTGTGTTTGCCCAAGCCAGGGCCGGGCCTGTGGCCTGAGCAGGCTCAGAGACTCAGAGGCTGCGGCTGAACCAGATACCATCGTTGTGCTGGGCTGCTGTGCTAGGCTGGCTCACGGCAGTAGCTCTAGACTCAGGGCCGAATGTTTGGCCTGGACGATGCCCTCTGCCTGGTACCATTGTGCTGCCATTTCCCCATCTGCGAAATGAGAGGGGGCTCAGACCCGCTCCAGTTCTTTTTGTAGGATCCCCACGTTACCCGTAAGAACATCCCAGTCCTACCAGAGACACAGCCTGGACGAGAGACAAGTGAGCGTGGAGTCTTCCATCCAGCGAGCCATGGATGCAGCTTTCACTCACATGGTCATTCATTCAAGCTTCATACATTCACTGAGTGCCTATTTTACTTTGCACAGGAACCTCCAGAAATCCCAGCTTTAAATAAAGCTTCCGGCACTGGGGAAGGCACACAGTAGGAATTCAACAGTGGGTAAAAACATCCGCTGTGTGCTACCTCCTGAGCCGGATTCATCATCAGCACTCCCACTGCCCCATCTCATTGACCCCTGCACCATCTCAGAGGTCCACACAGCAGTTACCATCCCAATTTCACAAAGAAGGAAACTGAGGCTCAGAGAGGTTGAAGAAGTTGCCCGTGATCAGACACCTGGAAGGTGATGGAGTTAGGATTTGAAACCCAGCTTTCCATGACTCCAGAACACATGCTCTTAACCACACGCCTCACCCCTGGATAAACACTGACTGAATGACTGCCTGGGTGAATGAATAAAACTTTGTATTGGGGCAAGTATGGCTTCATGAGTGTCCGAGCCCATGAGTGTGGGGAGCATGCGTGTGCGGATGTTTATGTGTTTGCATGTCGAGCTGTTTTATGGAAAGACTCTCCCTGTTGTCTTGGTCTTGTGTGTGCTAGAGCTATACTTAGCTGTAGCCGTGACTGTAATGAGCAGTTAGCAGCACACCAGGCACTCTCACTGGGACCTGGTTTCCCAGGGAGATCGCCGGGACCAGTGTGTGTGTGTATGCGTGTGTGTGCAGCGGGTGCAGCCTGGTGCTGGGGAACGTTGAAGCAGGGCTTGGGGAGGGGGCCTGGTAGGCTCAGCACTATGCCTTATGCAAAGGGAGAGCCTCAGCTCCAGACTAGTTGCATCTAAGCTGTCAAGCCCTCAACTCTTGATCCCCCATGTCCATGGTCCCTTGACTGGCCCTCCTAGGCAATTAAAAGCCTTGGAGCTTGTGTCTAGAGCTTGGGGATTGATGGAGAAAAGCAGTTGGGTGTGGATGGACCTCAGCATACCTGAGCCAGGCTCATCCAGGGTCTCAGGAGAGCACCTCCTCAGCCAGCACATCAGAGGTATTAAGGAAGCCTGCTTGCCAAGGCTGGGGACCTAAGGAGAAAGAGTGGCCTCCCCACCCCAGAACAGATTGAAACCACAGGTATGCTCAGTGCAGTCTGGGGTCAATCCTCAGGAACTGAAGGCCAATCCTCCTCTCATGGCCTGCCCTCCAGTGGCTGCAGGGAGCCTGGAAAACCCCCAGGCCCTGAGGACCTCCCTGTCACATGGCTCTTCCTGCAACTTCTTTCTAGCCCGTCCTGGGTCTGCTCCATTGGAGCCTTTCACCTTTGAGATTGAGCCAGTTCCCCAGGCCAGTCCCTGCCCCTAGCTTCCAGCTCCTTCACTCCACAAACCATCCATTCCTTGTATCAGCAAACCCACAGATGGGCTGGGTGGCTCCACCCTGCCTTCTACCCTGAAGTCCTCAGCATCCAAATCCCATCCTCTAGAATGTTTTCATTTCGTGAGAGATAGGACTTCCTCTGCTGCCTTGAAGTCAAGGGACTAGAAATTTATCCAATTACCTTCACATCCATCCATGTATTCACCCATCCACCAAGCTACCCACCCAGCTGGTTCTCCCTCTGTACACCCTTCCTCCCATCCACTTATCCACATCCATCCACATACCCATCTTTTTATCCATTCTTTCATCTATTTGTCCATCACCCATCTATCCACTCAACTACCTCACTCTTGACCATGGAACCAAAACGTAATAGTATAAGAAGGAACACTACCACTGCTCTAGTTTACCTTCTTAATTTCCCCAAGGGGACCTGGCCATGTTTTCCCTTATCAGTAAAACAGGGATAAGATCTAAATCTTCTACTTCATAGGGCTGTTGCGAGTTACATTGTTTTAGCCAAGACTTACTGACTCTATATTATATAACAGGTGCTATCATTTCTTAAGCTGGTCCTTGTCCTCTAGAAGCTGCAGCTGAATTGGGGAGACCTGTCACTCCAATAGGGCAGCTGCGTTGAGGGCGGGAAAAGTTCCCTGGGAGAGCAGGCTCTTAGGAGGGGGATCAGGAAAGACTCCAGGCAGGATGCCTTCTCCAAGCTGACTCTGAAGGCTGGATCTGTCTCAGATATGTAAAGGTGGAAGGAAGGGCATTCTTGGTGGAGGGAACAGAATAAGCAAAGGCAGGAGGCAGGGGAACAGGGGATCCTGGAGGAATGGTTGGTGTGCCAGGAGGCTGAGGGTGGGCAGTCTGGAAAGACAGGATGGGTGACATTTCCTGGGGTAGCACAACAAGGTCTGGGAAGAGCCCTGGACGTGGAAAGCCTCAGCAAGTCAGTATAAACCATGGTGACTTATTACACTGAGGCCTTTACTCAGATCCCCAGACTGCCAGTCAAGGAAAAAATATCTTCTTGGTGACAGCCAGACCTCGGGAGACATGATTCCTGACGCCCAGAAGGGAAGCCAGCGTCTGGCATTTCTGACCTTTGTACCACTAAATATATCATTGGTGACAGTGGTTCGTGACCCTGAGGTTATGGGGCTACCGGACGAGGCTTCTACGGCTGCCTCCCTGGCTGTGGCTCAGCCAGGCCTCTTTCTACCAGCATCCCCGGGGAATCTGAACCCAGGACTAGGTTCAATGTGCCCTAGACAGCCAGCTCCAACCCCTGGTGAGCACCTCCTGTGTGCCGGGCTCTGTGCCGAGGGCTCCACCCCTCTGGGACTCTTCCCCATCTCACACAGGAGGAAATGGGCTCAAGCCACCTGCCCAAGCCCACGCTGAGGCGGGGGGCACCAAAAGCCAGGCCCAGTCAGGTCCAAGTCTTGTCCTGTCGTCTCTACCCTGTCTGCTCCTCACATTCCCTCTGCCTTTAGGATCTGGTCTCCCCTCACCGCCGCCCCCTGACCCCACACCCAACCACAGCCCTGTTCTGAACTATATTTTCTCCCTGAGAAACTACTTTTCTGCCTCTGGTCTGAGTGGATTCTCCCGGCATCCCTGAGAAGCAGGTGACACCATCGTGTATAGGTGAGGCAACTAAGGCTCAGAAGGACAAGGGCCGTGTTCCAGGGTGTGGGCCGCTCAGGAGCATGTGACCAGCCCCCACGGCACCACGAGGAGAAGCACGCTGTCCGGGGCTGACCCTTAGCAGATGACAGCCCTGTGGGCTTCCAAGAGGGCAGCCCTCAGCCCAGGGCTCAGGCTGTCTCCAGGTGACCCAGTGGGTGGCCATGTTCTTCCCAGCTGCTCAGAGAGCCCCTGAGGTTGAGCATAAAACATTCATCTCTAAGAGCTAAGATGGTGGCCCCGGCAGGAGGCTGTGCTCCAAAGTATGTTCAGTCTTGTCCTGCTGACAAGGTCCAGGGGAGTCCCACTCTCCCATTCTACCACCTGCACAGGCAGAGAAGGGCCCTGGGGAACCACTGAAGCCCCCCATTACAGCACCCCTCTTCACAGACATCAGGTTCATGTTCTCAGAACCCCCCACAGCAGGTGAGGCCAGCATCTGCAGAACACCCTTTACAGCTGAGGCAGCCAAGGCTGACAAGGTCATACGGCTCACAGCCAACAGAGCTACATTTGGACCCCGGCAGCCTGGCTCCAGTCTGGCCCATCACCACCATGCTAACCATCTCTCTCAGCACACTCAGAGTGAGGGTTCTGCCACAGGAAACTGCAGACGGGACCTTTGCCTGAACGGGCCCCTCACCTCTGACTCCCTCACCAACATCCAGCCCAACAACCCCTCAGAGAGCAGCTCACCCTCCACCCCTACCCTGGTGGCAGCCCCATGTGGCCCCCGTGTCTCCTCCTGGGCGCAGCTGCCTTTGAGGGGAGGACAGAGGTCCCCCAGGATGGTGAAGCAAGAGCCCTTGCCTGAGGCCCAGCTTCCTGAAGGTCCGACTGGGCAGCGCCTTCGGCCAGGAGAGGGGAGGAGATGGCAGTGCAGATGTGAGCACATCCAAGTGCTGGGAGGACACGCACTGTGGGTAAGATCCCACTGTCAGGGACCCCAGGGGGCTGTGCGCAGCTCTGCTCTCCTTCCACTGTCCCCCGGTTCAGCCCTGGACCCTGGTCTCTCTCTGCACCTTGAACCCCAGGCACACAGCTGCTTGGGGATTTTGCCTGTCCTATTCACTGTGCTCTGCAGATGCCACATGTCTTCCTCCCTCTCCTCCTGCAAGTCTTTGCTGAAACATCACCTGCCCAGGGAGGCCTTCCCTGCCACAGGAGCTAAGTCATCACCTCCAGCCTTCCCCGGGTCTTCCCTCCATTGTATATCCCCCTAGTACTTCTTACCATCTGACACACGAAATAGTACATGTATTTCTTTCTTTTTATTCTCCCTGCTCGAGAATGTAAGCTTCTTGAGAGCAGGGATTCGTGACTGCTTTATTCTTTGCTCTACTCTCAGCTTCTAGAACGGTGTCTGCAGCCTAGTAAGTAGGTGCTCAATAAATATTTGTGGAATGAATGACCAGGTGCTAAGAGCAGCCCCCTGGCAGGGGAACCACACAGACTGTCCTCATGTGGACAGTCGGGGCACAGGGACAGCAGTCCCTTCCTGCACTGTGGATGGGGGAGGTAGAAAGTGAGATGGGGTGCACCAAGGGTGGAGGGTCAGGGGCAAAGTAAAGCAGGATTAGGGGTGCCAGGCTGGCAGGGGAAGGGCCAAGTTAAGCCAGGGTAGAAGGGGCATGCATCTGAAGCCCTGAGGCTTGAGTGAGCTTCCTCTGGCTGCCGTGGGCCCGGCTGATAGAGTATTAGACCCTGGGCCCAGCAAGGCTGGCTCTGGCCCCCTGAGCTCAGTTTCTGGGGCTACTCCAGCTAAAATTAGCCTGTCCCCACTCAGCCTGGTGGGGCAGTCCAGCCTGAGGACAGGTACTGCCCAGTGGCACCAACAGGAGCCCCAGTCCTTAGCCCCGAGGCCCCAACAGCTCCTGGGGTCGGCCTGGGCCCTGCTGCCACTGCTCTCTGTGCCTGCGCATCCCCTGTAAAGATGTCTCAACACCCTGTGCTGTGATGCCTGGCCCTGGCCCACCACCCCCACCACGCTGGCACACTTGTCAGCATCTTAGGTCCCTGGGCTTGGCTCCCGACCACAGCCTGATGTCAGTGGCCTCCCTCCCTCTCTGCCCACGGGCGGGAGTTCCATCATCCAGCTCTCTCACCCCCCTACACCTGGGGAGGGAGGCAGAGCAGGGGTGAGCTGCCCATGACAACAGAGGGGGTGACCGAGCCCTCTGAAGAGGGCTATGACCTGCCCATGACACACGGCAGGTTTACGGCAGGACCAAGATGAATCCAGGCCTGCCTCCATGGATGACTCCACTGAGATCTGGTTCCTGGGAGAGAGGTGATTCTGGAAGAAGGGGCCCCTGGGGCCAAGTAGGTGAGGTGACCCTCAGAGAGGTATTGAAGGGAGGGTCAGTTGCTGAAAAAGGAAGCGGGTAGTGAACAGGCCAGGATCTGGTTCTTCTAGAGCCAAGCACCGTTAAAAAGACAATAATGGAACCCACGATAATTAAGCACTTATTATGTTTCGGGTTCTGGGCTAAGTGCTTAACACATTCAATCCTCCCGACTTCCCTATGAGTCAGGTGCTATTAATAACCCTCTCTTGAGGCACAGACAGGTTAGGGAACTTGTCCAAGGTCACACAGCTGAAAAGAGGAAGTGGGGCTGGGATTCGAATGCAGGGCTCCTGGCTCAAGAGGCCACACTCTTAAGGAGAGAACGGGGCTCCAGGGCATATCGCTAAGATCGGTCACTAGGAAGTGGGGGCCGCCCCGAAGCCCATGCACTTTCTACTGAACACAGGACTGTGGCTTTAAGCAGGGGAATTTGGGACAAAAGGCATCCGAGGACTTCCAGGGGATGAGTCTGTATTGAAAGCCAGTAACTAATGCCTAGAACTTCACGCAAACACAGCTGACAGAGGAAAGGGGACGATGGGAGGGGTAAAGCGAGGGAAGGAGGTGAACGGGGAAGGACGTGGGGAGGGAGAGGGAGAAAAAGAACCTGGCTAGTCTTTAGGAGAAACAGAGTCCCAAAGGAAGTCAGATGTGGGCATTCGGCTGGACCAGGTGGACGTGGGAACTCAGAGTCCTTGCAATGCACAATGTCATCATCCCAAGAGCTTGCACATCCTGGTTTTCAAAAATACTTTTTCAGTCTCTGAGCTCTGGTTGTGGGCAGTGAGTTGGGATGGAGGGCTTGTGTTCCCAGGTGAGGCAAAGAAAGACGGGGTCAGCCAGTAATAGGCTCTGAGGCGTGGTGCCGATGTCTGGCCTAGGTCTTGAACTCTGGTCTCCTTATTTATTCTCCCAATGACTATGTATTTAGAACCCGCTATGTGCCAGGCCCTATTCCAGATACCAAGCACAGAACAATGGGTAAAAGACAAAAATCCCTGTCTTCCTGGAGCTTAAATTCTAGTGAAGCTTTTATTTTTATATAAGAATATAGAGTTTATATTCCAGTAGAACGTTCTCTACTATTTCATTGGAAAAGACCTCAATGCTGGGAAAGATTGAAGGCAGGAGGAGAAGGGGACGACAGAGGATGAGATGGTTGGATGGCATCACCGGCGTGATAGACATGAATTTGAGAAAACTCCGGGAGATAGTGAAGGACAGGGAAGCCTGGTGTGCTGCAATTCATGGGGTTGCAAAGAGTCGGACACGGCTGGGCAACTGAAAAACAACATATTCTAGTGGGGGAAGCAGACAATAAACAAGGTCAATAATAAAATACAGTTGGATGCTGTTAAATGCCAAGAAGAAAACGGGAAAGCATAAAATGGGGGAAGGGAACGCAAGGGTGCAACCCAAGGGGATGACCTCTGAGTACAGGCCTAAAGGAGGTGAGGATGAGGGAGTAAACAGCGAGGGGAAAGCACTCCAGGTAGAAGGTAGGGCGAGAGGACAGGTCCTGAGGCAGAAGCACAAGCGCTGTGCTGGTGGAAAACCAAGGAGCCAGAATGAGCGGGGAGGAAAGAGAGCGGAGGGGGAGGCTGGGTGCGGGCAGCTCCTGAGGAGCCTTATAACCCTTGCAGGGGCCCGGGCTGCTCCCTGACTGAGCAGAGTACAGGGGTGGCTCAACCTGGCAAGCGTTTGACCAGGAGGGCCCTGGCTGCTGTGCGCAGAAGGTGCTGCAAAGGGCAGAAGCAAGCGGACAGTTCACAGGAATCCGGGGGAGAGACGATGGTGGCTTCAGCCAGGGAGGTAGCAGTGGAGGCAATATGACAAGGTCAGGTTCTGGCTGTATTTTCAGTACAGAGACAACAGGATTTGCTGATGTGTGAGAAAAAGCGAGGAATAACGGATGGGTGCCAAGGTTTTTGGTCTCAGCACCTAGATGGAAGCGGCTGTCATTTATCCAGCTGGGGCCTCAGCCTCCAGGCACACCACCCCGATGTCAGCGTCTTGGGCACACGAAAGATCAGAATCACCCACGAAGCTCTGCCAACCAGCACATACCCGTCCAGGCCTCTTTGTGTCCTGATACTTCCCCTCCACTGGGAACGGTTTCCTGCCTCAGCACTTCTCAGAATCTGGTGTGCGTATGATTCATCTGAGGATCTTGTTAAAATGCAGATTCTGAATCAGTAGGGCTGGGACCTGAAACGCTTTCTTTCTGCCAAGTGCCCAGGTGATGTTGATTCTCTTGGTCAGAGGACCACACTGAGGAGCAAGAACCCTTGTGTCCCAGACCCCATGGCAAATCCTCCTTCTCTGAGTATCAGCATAGCTGGAGAACAGACTCTGGAGCATAGGCATCCTGACCATCTCCTTCCAGACCCAGGAGTCAAGTTCTCCAGGGACAGAGCCCAGGAGTTTGACCTGTCTTCTGCTTTTGGCTGCTCAGCATATGGGATCTTCCCTGACCAAGGACTGAACCTGTGCTCTGTGTTGGGAGTGTGGAATCGTAACCAGTGGATTGCCAGGGAAGTTCAAGCCTGACGTTTTTGAAGGATCCTAAGTAAACTGAAAGTTACCCATGGATGGGGGTCCCCAGAAACACCCCTCTAGCCCCATTACAATGATTGCAAACACCCCTGGCCCATCCAGCACAGCAGCAGCCCACTGCCTCCCTTCTCTGCAGTGCCTCGGCACCATCGAAGATAGCCCCAGCCTGCCCTGCTCCAGCCCCTAGAGTCTGGCATAGCATCTCGTCTCTCAGT
This sequence comes from Bos javanicus, assembly GCF_032452875.1. Taxonomy (NCBI): domain Eukaryota; kingdom Metazoa; phylum Chordata; class Mammalia; order Artiodactyla; family Bovidae; genus Bos; species Bos javanicus. The sequence continues at coordinate 34,872,812 of NC_083882.1, forward strand.
ACACCTTTCTGCAACTCGCGAAGGGCAGACAGCTAAGAGAAGGGCCTGGAGAAGAGAGCTGGAGGTGCCACCCACTGGGCCAGAGCAAGCACACCATAGAGAGGTGGTACCCCCCGATTTGTGCCATGAGAGGACTGGGGGAGTCTACACACCCGGTGACTCCCAGGGGCCTAGCGCCTGTGGCGACGCCAGGTAGGAAGGGATTACTACGGGAGCCTGAATGAATGTAGGGGAAAGCTTCTCAGACCCCCTCTCCTGGGCTCCTGCCCGCTTGATACCAGGAGAGCTCACATGTGCCCTAGAGAGGAGCTGGGTGCAGAATGTGGAAGGAGAAGTAGGAAAGGACTAACCTGGCTCCCGGGGCTTCTCAGGTGGCACCAGTGGTAAAGAACCTGCCTGTCAGTGCAAGATACACAAGAGATGCAGTTTCAATCCCTGGGTTGGGAAGATCCCCTGGAGGAGGGCATGGCAACCCACTCCAGGATTCATGCCTGGAGAATCCCATGGATGGAGGAGCCCGGCAAGCTACGGTCCACAGGGTCACAAAGAGTCAGAGACAACCGAAATAACTCAGCATGCACGTACACCCTGGCTCCCACGGTGCCTCCGGGAAGCTGAAGCTTGGAACTCTAGCCTCCTGGAGTGTCAGAGTGGCAAAGGGACTTGGTGGTCATTTAGAACAGGGGTCCACAGTCTCTGAGATCTAGTGACCTGAAGTGGAGCTGATATAATAATAATAGAAATAAAGTGTATAATAAATGTATTGTGCTTGAATCATCCTGAAGCCATCCTCCACCCTGGTTCATGGAAAACCTGCCTTCCACGAAACTGGTCCCTGTGGTCAAAAAGGTTGGGGACTGCTGATTTAGAAGGTCCTCTACCAGTCCATTCTAAAGGAGATCAGTCCTGGGTGTTCATTGGAAGGACTGATGCTAAAGCTGAAACTCCAGTACTTTGGCCACCTCATGCAAAGAGTTGACTCACTGGAAAAGACCCTGATGCTGGGAGGGATATGGGGCAGGAGGAGAAGGGGACGACAGAGGATGAGATGGCTGGATGGCATCACCCACTTGATGGACATGAGTTTGAGTAAACTCTGGGAGTTGGTGATGGACAGGGAGTCCTGGCGTGCTGCGATTCATGGGGTCGCAAAGAGTCGGACACGACTGAGCGACTAAACTATCTTCCAAAGGGGAACTATAGCCTGAAGGGACAACGGGACCTGCCTATGGGAGCCTGGTTGGCTTAGTGGCCTGGCTACAGATCTTGTTCTGGGGTAGCTGCCTCATGCCCACAATGGGGGTCCTGTCTGCGGCCTCTTCTCTCCTCGTCCCTGGGCTGGTGCTAAGCCCCAGGCCCCCAGGAGTGACCCACTGACTGTCAGCTCAAATCAGGCAAGCCTGTGACTTCTTGCCCAACCCAGACCCTGTACTCCCAAAGGAGTCAGTGAGGGCAGGAGCAGTCAGGCTAAGCATTAGGGACCTGGGGGAATGGATTTTCGGTTCAGCAAAAACTAGAAAGGCTACTGGGAGAGGGAATAGATGAGCAAAAAACCTGGAGGCTGGACTGAGGTTCAGATGATGAGGTCAGGGAGGAGCCTGGCGGAAGGGAGGAGCCTGGCAAAAGGGAGGAGCCTGGCAGAAGGGAGGAGCCTGGCAGAAGGGAGCAGCAGGACCCATGGCCGGCTTCCAGAGCAGAAGGCCTTGAATGTGGAGCTGAGGAGGATCCAGCATGCTCACCAGGTGTCATCTCTTGCAGGATAGCTTCTGATCCTCCCAAGCCCCCCAGTCATTTCCCGGGGCCTGCATGGCTGGCAGGGGCAGGAGAGGCACCTTCTGAAAAGTCTCTTTCTGGGGGCCGCCAGTGCATCATCTTACCCCACCAGGCTGGGCCTTCACCTGCCATGGTTCAGGGGCCAGAACTGCAGAGCAGGATTCCCAAACAGGTTTCTGGGAAAGAGAGTTTGCTGAAGGAGGAAGGAAAACAGAAGGAAACCCAAGCCTGGGCCACGGCCAGCCACAGCCCCCAGTACCCTGGAATAACAACAAGAGGCGGTACTGAATAGTGGTTATGGACGGAGCTCCGGGGTCAGGTGGTCCCACAGCTAAATGCTGGTCCACTACTCAGGGTCTACAATGACCTTGGAAAGGCTACTTAACCTCTCTGAGCTGCAACAGCCTCATCTGGGACATTGGTGTGATAATAATGGTACAGCTCCATGGGCGTTCGTATGACAATTGAATGAGAATACGTAAATCAAATCCTTAAGGCTGTCTGATACATAGTAAGTGCTTTAGTAAATAAAGTGCATGTGTGCTAAGTCGCTTCAGTTGTGTCTGACTCTGTGTGACGCTATGGACTGTAGCCTGCCAGGCTCCTCTGTGTGTGGCATTCTCCAGGCAAGAATACAGGAGTGGGTTGCCCTTTCCTGCTTCAGGAGATCTTCCCGACCCAGGGATTGAACTTGAGTCTCTTAAATTTCCTGCATTGGCAGGAGAGTTCTTTACCACTAACACCACCTGGGTAGTAAACAGTAGCCATTAGTACGTTGACTCAAGGAAGGGGCTTCTGGAAAATTTGGCCTAGGGGATGAATACAGGATCTGGGCCAAGTCTGGGTTGACTGGCTAAAAGAGGTCTCTACCAGCTGTACCGGGCCCTGGGAGGGGAGTGGGGAAGGCAGGAAGGAGGGCACCTAACTGCTGCCCAGGTGGAATTTAATATTCTCTTAAAACTGAGAGAGCAAATAAATACAAATGGCCAGCCCTTAGGCCAAGAGGCTTGGGGTAGAGTTTGAGCCTCGTTGATGGGCTGTGTGGTCTTAGGCAAGTGTCTTCCCTGCTCTGAGCCTGATTTTCCTCTGCCGGATGAGGGCAGTAGCTAGAGGTGGCCTGGCAGCACCCAACAGTCCTGTGCATATGAAAGGCAGTCCCTCCCCTCAAGTGGTTCTCCGGCACTAGGGTTGGGCATCTAACCGTCCCTGGAGCCTCCTAGGTTCCCCTTTCCCTGGAGCCTGCACCCATGGTGTGGCCAGGCTGGCCCAGGGCCCATGGGAGGCCGCAGCTTGAGGCCCTGACCTTTCGGTCCAGAGTGAATACACTGGTCATGGGACTGCTCAGAATAGTCATAGCACTATATTCAGCTGTCTTGGGAGGCCCCGAGATCCTTGGTCCAGGTGGTGGGCCCTGGAACGAGCCCCCACCAGCTCCCTTCACCGCCTCTGAAACAACATACTTCTCTCTCTTGGAGGTTCAGGCCAGTCTCCTCTAAAGCTCTGGCACATTCTAGACTGCCCAGAGTTAGGGAGCACAGATTCCTGCCCCTGGAGGGCCAGACCCCGGCACTCGCTGAAGTGTTGTAAGGTGGACGGGGCTCCCAGCTACGGAACCAGGAGTTGAAGACCTGAGTTCCTAAACCAGCCCCCTAACTTGTTCACTGGGACCTTGGACAAAGCACACCTCTCTGGGCTTTGCCTTCCTCATCTGTTTCAATAATGGCTGCTATTAAACTGAGTATATAAGAAGCTTGGATTCTGGAGTAGGAGACAGATTGGAATCAAGCAAGACTGCTAATGAGCATTTTATTACACACTAGATTGCTACTTTAAAGGGAAGGACTCTGGTCCTAGACCCAGCCTGTGGGGTCCAGAAAGGCATTTCCAGGGAACTGAGGTTTGAGGAGGGGTGTCAGGGATAAAGAGGGGCAACTCAGGAGGAAAGAGTGCTCCAGAGGGAACAGCATATGCAAAGGCCGTGAGGCAGGGGGACCTGTCACGTGCAAGAAAAAGAATTGCGGCCGGGATGACTGAAGCTCATCTGGAGAGAGCCAGGCCGGAGGAGCCTAGAGAGACAGGCCGGGCCCAGGGGACCACAGAACGGGCTGGGGAAGCACTGAAGGGTTTCAAGAAGGCAAGGCTGTAAGCTGACAGATTTGTGAGTTGAAGAGATCTCTGTGGCTTACAAGTGGAGGGTGACATGGAAGGGCCAGGGGCTGGAGGCAGGACAGGAGTCAGGAAGCTGCAGGAAGGTGGGCCGGGGGGACACAAAGATGGCTGGAAACCAGGATAGTGGGCTTAGGACAGAGGGCAAAGGGTGGAGTCTAGAGAAAGTCATGGAGTGAAATGCTAATCCAACCAACAGGAGTTTAATAACAGAAGCCAACATTTATTGAGCACTGACTACATGCCAGGCCCTGTGACTTGGGGCTTTCCACCAACATGTAGATAACTCAGTTCATCTTTCCATCAACCCTCTGGGACAGGTTCTATCATTATGCCCATTTTAGAGGTGAAGAGGCTGAGAAGCTGACCAGAAGACACTCGCTTGGTGACTTTCATTACTGGTTGGGGAGCTGGCGCAGGGGAGGCTGTCTACCATTCAAAGACACGCGGACACCTGTCAAAGCATTGTGAGAAGGTGAGGAACACCGGATGGGGGACACAGTATGGTGAGGAGTGCTTAGGGTGGCCAGAGGGGAAGGCACCAAGCCCTTCTGCCCTGCTCATGGGTCTCCTTCACATGTTTCCATGACTCAAAGTGGGGCCCAGACCTGGGGCAGTGTGCTCTGAAGTGGGGGCGAGCTGCCCAGGAAGTCCCTATTAGCACCCCTGTCCCCAGTCCCTCCACATGCCAAGCCAAGATCCCAGTGTCAGCTGGGACCCAAGGGAGGGCCAAAGTTTCTGGCTGGGCAATTCATCCCAGCTGCCAGGTGAGGATCCGCCCCAGAGAGTTGGGGGAGAGGAGGACTACATCAGGTTCCAAACAGGTGGGGACAAAAAGAGAGATGGAGACCTGGCATCAGAGGAGAGCTGGGCAGTGGGGTGGGTGGGGGTGGGGCTTCCCAAGCTTGGGGTCACTGGCACTTCTTTGTCACTGCAAAGTCAAGTGACTTTGGGGGAGAGATGTCCACACAGACACACACACGCACAGGACACTCTGGTCTGCAGCACAGGGCACACCACTGGCGATGTGTGACCTGACACCGAGCAATGTTCCTGATGACAACATGAACATCAAAGATAAAAGCCAAGAGCCTCCGACCTGTGCTGGCCCCCAGGGGAGAGAGGAGGGCAGTTTTCAAGGCTGGGCTGCCCCAGGCTGCTCCCACGTGACCCTGCCTGCTCCCACACCTCCACAGTTTTGCATGCTAGCACTGCTGTTCCCTGCCATCTGCCTGGGTAATTCCTACTTGCTCCTCAAAGTCCGTCCCTGAGTTACCTCCTCCGGGATAGTTCTTACTCTCACAGTCCCAGGAAGCCCCTTCACGGCACTTACCACAAAGTGTCGTCGACATCTTTTGCTTGTGTGTGTCTGGGGCATGACCCCTCGTGCCAAAAGACAAGTTGGGCTCATCCTGCCCCAGCTCACCTCCCTACCCCTCACTCCCTCAGCCTGGGAACCCAGGAACCAGTAGGAGAGAGGGGCCAGCAAACCAGCAGCTCTGGCCAGCACTGTCACCTCCAAAGAGCTCAGATGGAACCTCCCACCGCCTAGTTAGCCCGTATCTCCCAGGGCCACCACTAAGGCCTGCAGTGGGGTGGCCTCACTGTGCACCAACAACCAACTGGCCTGGGCTAGAGCAGTGTTTCCACTAAGGATGGAAAATAGGGGGCAAAACCACTCACTAAGGCGGCCCAGAAGTCCCAGGAGATGAAGGCAGCAGGCAGGAAGCGGGTCTGAGTTTCACCTCCCTCAAGGCACACACACACAGGTAACCCAAAGCCCCTCTCACATACAAGTCCACACAGCCACACTGACACCAGGTTCCTGCACACAGTTCCTGCCTCACACGCGCCTCACATACACACAGGGTCTCTGTCACACACATAGAGTTCCCACCCCACACAGCCTCTCACACAGATGGTCTTGTGCACGCAACCTTACATGCAAAGCTTCCCAGTGTCCCACCCGCCACACACAGAAATACACTCACCTCAAGTCTCTCACACCCTCCCCAAGAATCCTTCTCTCTCACACATGCACAGAGCATCTTTCGGACATATACAGTCCCCCCTCTCTCTTATATACGCACTCTTTCCCACACAGTCTCATTCTCACACACAAAGTCCATCTCTCAGAACCCACAGAATCTGTCTTTTTCACACTCACATGGGATTACTCTGATACAGAAACACACAGAATCTCTCTCACGTAGTCAGTCTCAACACACACACCCGCCCCCAGAGTCTCACTCACACATGCTTTTATTCTCATGTGGCCTTACACACACATACACACACACACACACACACATGAAGAACCTCTCACACCCACACAGAATCTCTCTTACACAGATTCTCACACATACAGCTTGTCTTTCACACACATCTACAATGTCACACACAGGATTGTGGTCTGGAATCCTGAATAAACATTTGAATCCCGACACAGCAATCTGAGGCGGCCTGGGGCCCGCGAGGGGGAGGGGTAAACAAAGGTGAGGGCGGCGGAGGAGCCGAGATGGAGGAGGGAGAGCGGGCGGGCAGCCGGCTGGGCTCTGCGCAGATGAGCCGCAGAGAGGCAGCGCAATGCAGCTAGGCCGGCCGGGCGTGCAGCGGGAAGCCTGGGTTCTAATCCAGGCTCTGCCCTCACTTCCTGTGTGCCCTTGGGCAGGCCCCAGTGTCCTCAGCTGTCACCCGAGGGAGCTGGAACAACTCTATGTGGCCACTGGGGAAAGAATGTCGCACAGATAGGCTGAGGGGGGCACCTTCTAAGCACCCCACCCCACCCCCAACCACTGCTCAACTTTTCCCTCAGTCTGCTCTTCAGTGGACGCTGGAGAGAATCAGGACTTTTCTGTAAGATTCTGTACACCAACATGACCCCCTTTAGCCAACTCTTGTATCTGCATGGGGGAATGGCCAGTGGGAGGAGATGGACAGGGCAAGGGGCTAAGTATGTCCCACATGACCCCTGCCTATCCTGAAACTCAGGGGCTAGGGTCAGAGCCTGAAGCTGACCCCAGGAGTCGGGTGGGGGGACTCAGCCTCTTGGTAGAGCGCCAGGAGGTGGAGAGGACCATATGGAAGTTGGGCCTACTCTTTGCTTCTGGGGCCAAGGGGGTGGTGGTGGTGGTAGCAAGATGCTTCCCAAGGTCAAATGCAGGCTAATGGGCAGCTGCTCTAACCTAGGCCTCTGCTCCCCTTGCCCCCTGCCCCCACATGCCCCAGTTCAACCTCCCAGTCCCCTTTCTCCTGCTCCTCCTCACAGCTCAGCTACAGCTTCCAGTTACATAATCCCCTGGCTATGGTGGCCTCTGTCAGGAGAGGGGAGGAGGGAGACCTCTGAGGATCCCAGTCTCCTCTGGAGATGGCAGGGAGCTGGTGGCCAGCTGAGTGGAGGACGGGGTCCCAGGGGACTTGGGTCCCAGTACACCATGGCCTCTAACTCCCTGGGTGACCTTGGGCAGGCTTTTCAAAACGGAGGGTTTAACTATCTCCCTATTACTGCACGTCCACACACCCCCTCCCCGCCCCAAACACACACACATATCTGATCTAGGATTTAATATATAAGACCTGTTGCCCTCTCCCTCAGATGCTAAAACACTGAGTGTTTGATCTCAGTAACACGTCCATCAGGCCTGTGCCTAAACACAGCCTTTTCCTGCCGTGGAAGCTTCCGTGCCCCCTGGTCCCTTCTCCCCACTGAAGTCAGCCCGGGGAGGCACTCCTGCTCCCTCCCCTGCCAGAACCTCCATCCCCAGTTCGAGGGCAGGAGGGAAGGGGTGTGGAGCAGTAAAGGAGATAGGGCATTGAAGGTAATGTCTTGCCTGGGAGGGGATTAGGGGGTGGCTCACACACTGGGGAGGGACTCTGCTTTAAATTCCCAACTCTGACCCTTCCCCTCTGTTCAGATCTCTGAGGGCAGAGCCTAGCAAAGGCAAGAGGGGTTTCTTCCAGGGTAGGTGGCTGCTACCCCTGTCTCCCTTTTGGGCTCAGTGAAGCAGCAAAGACCCTTAGAATTCACCAGGCCCCCTCTCTCTCTTTACATTTGAGGGAACTGATCGGAGGAGCCATTTGATGGGCCTGGGTGGGCAGCAGGGTACCCTTTCTCCCTGGCAACAAGCTGCTGTCACTAAAGGGGAGTGGTTGATGAAGACATACCTCCCTCTCACAGCCCTGTAGATGCCCTCCCTGTCCGGACAGGTCCTAGAGGAAGCACAGGCAGAAGCCCAGAGGCCCCCTCCAGCCATCTCTTCTTTTGACAAGAAAGAAGGGCAGGCTCTGTTTCTAGGAGCAGGTCTCAGAGGGATCACACCCTCCCCCAGCTCCACCATCTATCAGTTAATTAGCCATAAAGACTGCCCCTTGATCATCTCCCTGGGATGCTCTGAGGCTGCTCCGCGGGGTGGGGTGGTCTATCTCACACAGCAGATCAGGTCTCAAGCCCTCTTCTATGGGCCCTGGCTGGTCCCACATGCCCCTTACCTGGGAGAGAGGAAGGACTCCTACTTCCCTCCCCACACCAAAATCTAAAGGACAGTTCAGAGCTTCACCCTGTACACCTGCAGAGATGGTGATGTGCATGCACAGGCACGCCTGCACACTCAAACATACACACATGCTTGCTCATTCTCACCACATACATTACCCACCCAAATATACACCACCACACTTACATAAATATGCGCACACTATCAACTCATGCACACAAACACACCCATTCATACTCACTTATACATACGAAATTCAAAAATACACAGACCTTTACATATGTACAAAGCTAGCCACCCTTGAGGAGAGTCACTGTCTCTGTCACACGCGCACAAACATCCTCCTTTCTGCTTTGACTCCCGGGCACCAGTTCTCGGATCCAACCCTGCCCGCGGGAGGCAGAGAACACTGCCTTCCCCGCCCCACTCTTCTCATGGCTAAGTTGTCACTTACCCTCGCGTAGCGGGATGAGTAGGGGTCCTCGAAGAGGGCCCAGATGCGCGGCTGCCAGCGGCGCCAGAAGCCGCCAGGCCGTCCGTCTGGGGAGTCGCTGAGCGCCAGGCGCTTGGTCATCTCCAACTCGTCCTCGCCGTCGCCTGAGTCGCCGGGGCCGTCGGCGTCCGCGTCGTCCGCGCTGTTGTCCAGGGGCGCGCCGCCGAAGCTGTCCAGCGCCTCCTCGGCGTCGCGGTGCTGGCGGTAAGTCATCCAGCAGCAGGGCTCCACGTCGGTCTCGTCGATGCCCCAGAAGGCCAGCTCCTCCTCGTAGAGTGGCCCGCACACGTCGGCCGGGCAGTGCAGCTTGCCCGTGCGGTAGTAGTTCAGGATGTGCGCGAAGACGCCGGGGTGGCGGTCGAAAAAGAACTCGTCTGCGCGCGGGTCATAGTCGAAGTGGCTGTGGGCGTCGGGCTCCGCCAGCCAGGCGAGCCGCGTGCCGGGCAGCGTGCGCAGCGTCGAGCGGTACGTCTGGTGGCGCGTGCCGCCCACGTTGATCACGATGCGCTCGCTTTCGTCCCCTTGGCCCATCGCGGCGCCTCCTTAGGCATGGCGCGGCCCAGCGACACCCATGGGAGCGGCCGCCAGGGGGAGTTGGCGCCGGGGAGGGGGGCGCGCGGCCTCCTCCCCCCTCCCCCCAGCCGTCGGGGGGACAGAGGACCGGGCTCCGGCTACTCCGAGAGCAACCCAAGCCCTTCAGGGCGCTTCCTGTCGGGTGCTGGTTCAAGGGAGTGTGCGCGGGATCCCCAGGGTCTCCGGGCGCCAGATGTGGGAGGGAGCTAGTCCGGCTGCGGAGGAGGCAGAGGAGAAAAGAAGGGAGGGAGGGAGAGAGGGAAAGGGTTGCGGGGGGTTGGGGGGGGAGGTGGCGCTCAGCGGCGAGCCCGGGGAGGAGGAAAAAGAGGGTGGGGGGGCCGGGCTCCCGTCCCCATCTCAGCGGAAAGATAGAGAAATCGACACAAAGCTATCGGGGGGAAGGTCAGCTGCTTCCAGGGCCGGACATGGATCAGCTCCTGGAAGGGGGAGGGGAAAGGAGGAGAGGGAGCCGGGAAACTCGCGCTCTGCTGTGAGGTGGTCGTCGCAGCGCGCTCTCGGCGCAGGAGAGATGGATGCCCGCTGCCTTCCTCCCTGCGTGGCCCGGCTGCAGCTCGGGGCGCAGGGCGGACTCCGGCCCCCTCCCTCTCCTTGCCTGGCTGCCTGCTCCCCCCGGTGGCAGGCGCGCCTGTCCGCTCGCCCGCCCTCCTCTCTCCTTCTCCCCGCCTCTCGGAAGAGATGGCGGGCCCCCGGGCAGGGGCACCAGGGGTGCTGTTTTGTGCTGCTGCCGCGGAGCGCTGCGCTCCGTGCGCTCCGGCTGGATCTGGGGCTCTCCGCTGGATTGCGCTCCGACTCGGGCTCCGGCTCCGGCGGCGGTGCTGAAGGGACAGCTCCCGGACTGTTGAGGAGCTGCGCGGGGCCGGGCTAGGGTTCTCCCGACTGGGCTCCGTCTGCGGGGCCGGTGGGCACTGACTCCGGTGCCTCTGCGCCCTGCGCTCTGCGCCCTGCTTCGGACAGGCGGTTGGCGCTGTCGACCGAGGCGAGGGGGCTGCGGCGATCGGGCCGGGGAGGCGAGGGTGGCGGGTCTGGGCGCGGCGAGGCAAGGCTGGTGAGGCCGGGGAGGCGAGGCGCGGAGCGGCCGCCGCCGCCGCCCGCGACGCTGCTGCTGCCGGGGCTGCTGCTGGGCTTAGCTGGCTCGCTTGCTGGCTCGCGCGGTCCGCGTCCAGCCCGCCGCTCTCCGGACACGGGCACACGGCGCGCGCAGCCGCACTCGCCCCCGGAGGGAGGCGCCGCGCTGGGTCCTAAAAAGCCCTGATTCCGCGCCCCTCTCCCAGCCCCGCGCGGAGCCCGGCCTCCTTCAACCCCAGCGCTGGGGGCGCCAGCCCGGCACCCATCCTGCGGCTCCCGGGGAGGGGTCGGGGAGAGGAACCCGCCAACGCTCCGCCCTGGGGAGCGCCACTCAGTGGGTGGGGGCTCTGGGAGACGTCTCGATCCGCGCCCCTGGGTCAGATTGAGGTGAGAAGGCGGTTTGGTACCCACCCCTACCTTTCCCTACTAGGGACTGTCTGATTCCCTAGTGAAATGAGACACCCTTGACCGCTATCAGAGACACCTCGATCCGGATCGCTCCAAGCAGTTCTTTAATATCGACCTTTCCAGGGAACCTGGAGTCCCCATGTCGCTTTCATAGGTACCTTATTGCATAGATTCCAAAATAGCACTCTCCGCGCTCCCCTATACACTACACACACCTCCACTGGGTTGTGTTGTCCTCTAAGCCATCTACGAACAACCTAATAATCCTGGACCCCTGTTAACCCCTTTCGACCCTTTTCTGACCCTGGGCCCTTCTTAACTGCAGGCTGACCCTAGTCTCCCTGTGAGTGCCTCATGCTGTGCATACTGATCCCAGCTCACTGATCCTCCCACACTAGTCCAGGATCCTTAGTGAGGATTCTGTCCTTAGAGGTGAGAAGAAGCAACTCCTTCTAATGGTCCTGAACATTAAGAGGCCGCCTTTCTCCTAGGGTTTCAGCTACACTGGAGGGGCCGCTGATGCGATATCTGGGGGCTATATAGGAGCAGCCCCCCCCAACCCCGTGGTGATTCTGGGCTTCACCGTTGATGATGGGGTGGGAGCTGTAGTTTAGGCCCCCAAGCCTTCTCAGCCCATGTTTGCTGGCAGTCCCTCAGTTTTCTCAATGAAGCCACCACCCCTTCACTCCTTACTTGTTCCAGGCTTGGTCCCAGGTAGAGAGGCACAAGCCCTTGTAGGGGCCCCAGGCAGTCAGGGAAGTGGGCAGGTGGGCCAGGACAGGGCTGGGGAGGTCAGGCCCAGCTCCGGGGGTGGCTGTGCTGGGAAAAAAAACTTATTGATCTAGCCCAGCCCAATCGAACACAAGGCTGCCTGGGCAAAGGGCGATTTAATTAAGAAGACACGAGGCTCTTATTTACCTGTGGGCACCCGCTCACTGTGCAGACAGCTGTCCCTCAACACTGACCCACAGACCTGCTTGTGGGCCTGGAGACGAAGCTGTGCTGCAGGCATCTCTGTCCTCACTTGCCAGGGGAATCCCAGCCCAGTGCCAGTGAAAGCTGTGTGTGCTGGGGCAAAGGTCTGGAGGAGTGGAGAGGTTTGGAGAGGGGCAAGGGGCAGAGCAAGAGATGAAGGGTCATGGAAGGACAACTAAGAGACAGAGAGAGGCGGAGTTATGGCAGAAACAAGGGCAGAGATGGGCAGAGGCACAGAGAGAGCTGGAGTCCGGGGCCAGGATGGCACTTCCTCCCTCCAGAGATTGATCTGTATTCTTCTTCTAAAGGGGAGATGTTTCGCCTTCAATACGACGCCTTCAGAGTAACACAAAGGTAAGAGTGCGTTTCAGTGTCCTCCTCTCACCCTGGTCAGTGTGAATCCCACCCCCTACCCAATAGGAGGCCTGGCCTGGTGTAGCCCAGGTTGGCCCAAATTCAGATTCCCAGGACATAGTTCTTTCAGGAAGTTCAGCCTCAATCCAAGGAGGTGATAAAATGTAGAAACAGAGTCCCCAGAAAGAACAGAAAAAGATGGACACAGAGAGATGGTCTCTCTCTCTCACACACACACAGAGCTGGGAGAAATTAAGATGGGGAGACACAAGACCGAAGCCTTTCCAAACCTTCCCTTCCTTCCAGACAGATATCCAGTTCCTCTTCTCCCTGTGGAAGCTTCTTGTGATTCTGCCAACCAGAGGGGCACAGGGCTCCACCACTTCCCTCTCTTGCAGGACCACATGAATCAGAGTATGGCTCTTTAACCTTCACTGTAGCTTACTTCATTTCCTCAGAAAAAGAACTCTCAACTCCACCAGGGCTCCTTCTTGCTTGCTTCTCCCTACACTGCACAGAGCCACAGTAGCTCCTCATTAAGGGCTGGATGATTTGAGAAAGGCCAGGAGAGGGGCTGGGATCCTAGAATCCTCATGTGAGAGACCATAGGAGTCTGGAGCCCTAAACCAGGGCTGAGTCAAGGGGAAACCCACCCAGGTTTTCTTGGGGAGTCAGTGCAGACCCCACTCAGGCTTCTACCCCATGGTGAACCATAATGGGGAACTGAAGCATGCCCCAGGGGGTGGGAAGAAGCAGAGGGAGAGGCAGAGAGAGGCAAAGGGTGCTTAGAAGAGGGAAGCTGGAAGAAGCCCTGGTCAGCCCTGGCCATGTAGGGCTAGAGAAAGAGGCAGGACAGGGCTAGAAGGAGGGGGAGTGTGAAAGTGTATCCATCACACCTAAAATACAAGGTAAGCAGAGCGGGCTCAGAGAGAGGAGCCTCCCAGGTGGGAGAGGGTAGCTGCCCAGGAGATGCCCCATGCTGTCCCACCTTCATCCTTGATGACATTCTGAGGCCCCAAAGGATGCCCCCCTTCTCTATCCTAAGCAGGGACATAAAAGTTCTTTCTCTCACTTCCTCTTCACACTGTGAGAAGGCTGGCATTTGCATAAAGCCCAGAGAAATCAAGAGGGCATCATGGTGGGGATGGGGGTGGGGGGGGGGTGGGATGGGGAAGGGAAATAACCCCAGAGAAATAGGGGTTGGGAGGAGGAACCACTGAACAGAGCCTTAGCCTTTTACCCACAAGGCTAACCACAGACCCTCAGCCCAGATGAGAACCTCACCACTTTTGAGCTGTTCCTCTTACTCATAGACATTTGCTCCCTTCCTTGCAGAGGAAAGCAATGGTACTATGCAGAGTGTCTTTTTGGTATCAGTGGCTGATACTAAAGAGTATACAGGCAGGGCTCAGGGTACAGTGAATTAACAATGGGGTGATGTTATTCAGTGGTCAAGAGCATAAACTTTGGAGCCAAATTACTTGTGTTCAAATCCTAGCTCCACCATTGACTAGCTATGACCTTGGGCAAATCACTCAACTTCTCTGTGTCAGTTTCTTTATTGATGAATGATAATAAGCCCTATATCCTAACACCTCAGCTCTGTCATTTCTCTTGTTGAGGCTGGAGGAGGGGGTTGATGGGAGTGATGAAGAATGAGCTAAGGTAGGATATGGGCTAGAAAGAGGTGAAGAGAGTCCTGAAGCCAAGTTTGGCCTGTGTTCTCACACCTGGCACTTGCAGGCCTTAGATCTGGTCCTGCTAGGCTCTGGAACTGGCCCAAGTCCACCCCTTGCAGGCCCTGATACAGGTTGGCCCATCCCATATGCTCTCTCCCAGGCCAGGAGCCTTCATATTCCTGGTGGGTTGGGGTGCCATCTTGTGGCCAAATCTGAGAACTAACCTAACCAGGGCACAGAGCAGGCTTTGGGGAGATAATAAGCAGTGTACCACACAGGCCTCTCTCTTCTGCAGATCAGAACTCCTCCCTCCAATGGACAGGGGAGGGTGAAACTAGAGGTGCCGTAGTTGGAAACTGGTGATGGTAGCTGTCAGATCTGTAGCGTGAGCACTGAGACTGGTGCCTAAGCTGGGAATGGGGTGGGGTTTTTTTCTTGTGATCCCTGGGCGAGTGGATCTCAGATCTCTTAGTCCAGCGAAAGTCTCTAAAAGGGCCAAGGTAAAGAATCTTCCAGGGAAGTGCGAGAGCAGGGCTTGTCAGTCTCTGCACTATTGACATTTTGGACCAGATTATCCTCTGTCGTGGGGCTCTCCTAGGAGGTTTAGTAGCATTCCTGGCCTCTACCCACTAGATGTCAGTAGAAAGTGAAAGTCCCTCAGTCGTGTCCTACTCTTTGCGACCCCATGGACTATACAGTCCATCGAATTCTCCAGGCCAGAATACTGGAGTGGGTAGCCTTTCCCTTCTCCAGGGGATTTTCCCAACCCAAGGATTGAACCCAGGCCTCCTGCATTGCAGGCGGATTCTTTACCACCAAGCCACTAGGGAAGCCCAGATGTCAGTAGAACCCCTTCCCCATTCAGAACAAATCAGAAAGGTCTGTGGATACTGTCAAAATTCCTTGGAGGAGGGTGAAACTTCCTCTGGTTGCAGGGACCACTGATGGAGAGGGATTTGGTTCCAAAGCTCATTTTGCTACTTACTAGCTGCGTAAACCAGCCACATTCTCTCTCCACACTTCTGTTTCCTCAGCTGTGTAAAGGGAGGATTTTGTGAGGATTCAGTGAGCTAGCCTCTCTTATTAACTTCCTCTCCTTCCCTCATCCCCCTTCCCTCGGATTGCCCATCTCCTCCAAACCCTCTGTGACCAGCCTTATCCCGTGTCTCTCTCCTGGGCTCCTGCCATTCACAGCCAAGCCCGTCGCTCAGTGGCAGTATGGTCTCAGGGGCAGAGCGTCAGCCCTCCCTGGGCTTGACTTTGAGGAAGAAGGGCCTCAATACCTGGCCTCTTGTTCTTGAATGTAGGAGGAAGGTGAGGAGTGGGAAATGATGATGGCTGTGGTGAAGGATGCATAGGATGGTCAGGTGTGCACATGTGTGGGAAAAATGGGTAGATGCGGGCACTACAGCAAGAGTGTCCCCACAGGACCAGTCAGCAGCCACCGAGTTCTCCCAGAAGTAGCTGGAGATGCATGGCTGCGACTCCCTATAGGAACCTTGTGTGTTCTCTGGGCCCTCATGTCTGAGTCAGCCTGCAGTGTGCAGGGCTGGGTCCAGGTTCTGTGAGGCGTGAAAGTGAAAGTGAATGTGAAAGTAGCTCAGTTGTGTCCGACTCTTTGCAACCCCATGGACTGTAGCCCACCAGGCTCCTCCATCAGTGGAATTCTCCAGGCCAGAATACTGGAGTGGGTGGCCTTCCCCTTCTCCAGCGGATCTTCCCAACCCAGAAATTGAACCAGGGTCTCCTGCATTGCAGGTGGATTCTTTACAAGCTGACTTACCAGGGAGGCCTGAAGTTTAGACATTTGGTGGGGGTTGGAGGTCAGGGTGGGGACTGGGGGTGGGGTCACATTAAAAAAAAAAAAGAATAGAAAGTTGTGTACAAAAGTGAATATTTATTGAGACTTAGAGAAGAAATCAAGACCAAATGTAAAATTTAGAAAACCAACAAATACTAAAAATGTTTTAAAAAATCCAGAAAAACAATTGCTTAATATTGTTATTAACTTTCTAACACACCTACATAATACTTTTAAATATGCTGTATTTACTTGGAAGCATTCATAATGCCAATGAAAACAGTTGCAACTTTTTTTGCAATTACCAAATGATGTTCAGTTAACAAAACCACATTTGTTGTATTAAAGCTTCATCAAATATGGCTGAAAATGAAAAAAAAAAAAATCATCATCCTCCCTTATAACTATTTCTTTCTGTGCATCAACATGAATCTGCTTTAAATTTACATGCCACTTTATAGCCTCCCATAGTGTATTGGGCAAGGTTTGTGGCTACTGAAAATACTACCAGGACTGGGTTATTCAGACACGTTCATGAAATGGATGGGACCCAGAGTAGCCAAAATAATCTTGAAGAAGAACAAAGTTGGAGGATTCACACTTCCTCATTTCAAAACTTACTATGAAGCTACCGTAATCAGACTGTGTGGTATTGGCATAAGGGTAGATACACAGATCAATGGAATAGAATTGAGAGTCCAGAAATAAGCCCATACATTTTATAGTCACTTAATTTTTGCCAATGGTGCCAAGACAATTCGATGGAAGAAAGAAGAGTCTTTTCAATGAAAAGCACTGGAACAATTGGCTATCCACATGCAAAAGAGTGAAGTTGGATCCCCTCTTCAGATTATCTAGAAAAATCAACTAAAACTAAACGAATACCTAAAATGTGAGAGCTAAAACTATAAAATTCTTCCCTGGATTAGGTCATGGTTTCTTAGATATGATGCCTCAAATACAAGCAGCAAAAGGAAAATATAGATAAATTGGACTCCAAAACCAAAAAGACTTTAGTGCTTCAGAGAACAATATCAACAAAGTGAAAAGACAATCCATAAAGTGAGAGAAAATATTTTCAGACTATATATCTGATAAGGGTCTAGTATCTAGAATATATAAAAACCCTCATAACTCAATAATAAAAAAACAAATGACCTCATTTTAAAATGGACATAAGATTTGAATAGACATTTCTCCAAAGATATACAAATAGCCAAGAAGAACATAAAAAATGCTAACATCGTTAGTCATTAAGGAAATGCAAATCAAACTACAATGAAATACAGTTCACACCCACTAGGACAACTGGAATAAAAAGACCATAACAGCGCTTGTTGAGGAAGCAGAGAAATTGGAACGCTCATACCTTGCTGATGGGAATGTGAAATGGTGCAGCTGATGTGGGGAAGACTTTGATAGTTTCTCAAAAACTTAAACATAGAATTATGATATATCCAACAATTTCACTTTTAAGTATATACCCAAGAGAATTAAAATCATATGTTTACACAATAAGTTGTACATAACTGTTTATAACAGCATTATTCATAAGAGCTAAAAAAAATGGAGACAAGCCAAATATCTATCACTTGAGGAATGGATAAACAAAATAGGATGTATTCACACAGTAGAATATTATTCAGATATAAAAAGGAATGAAGTACTTTTAAGCTGCTACACTATGGATGAACCTTGAAAACATGCTAAGTGAAGGAAGCCATGCACAAAAGGCCACCTAGTGTGTGGGTCCATTCACATCAAATGTCCAGAATAGGCAGATTCGTAGGGACAGGCTGGGGCGAGGAGAGACAGTGACAGCTAAGGGGTATGGGTTTCTTTGGGGAGTAATGTTTTGGAATTTGATAATGATGATGGTTGCACAAAGCTGTGGCTATAGTACAAACCATCGAATTCAGCACTTTACCAGTTTGAATTTTGTGATATGTAAATTGTATCCCCCCTTTTTTTTATTGTGAAAAGTAAAAGAAGGATTAGTAAACCAGGAGGCTATAAATAATTTGCTTATGCTAAGAAGAATCTGTCATGGTGCCAGCTCCCTTATCTGTAGAGGACCTGTTTAGTTATCTTTTTCTTTCTCCGAAATGCTTTAAGTTAGTTTCAGAACTGGAACATACCTTTTAAATTCACTAATTCATTACACGGAGAGAGAGCCCAAGTCCAAAAAGGTGAAGCCACATTCCCAAGGTTTCAGAGCTGGTCAGAGGCACAGCCAGGCCCACATCCTGGAAAACATGTGGCCATTGATATCAGCTGGGACTTGCACCTCACTTCTACCAGGAAAGTTCTTTGTGAATTAATATCCACAGTTAAATGTTATCTGGGGGAAAAGAGTTAACTATACAAAAGTGACGCTGTATGTTATAAAAACAAAACCTACACAGCCTCACACTGTCCCTCTTAATACTAGTGAGCTGTGTGCCAAGGATTTAAGTGTTTTATAGGAGAGAAAAAACTTGAGTTAGAACCAATTTATTTTTTTCCATCATTATCACCATCACCATTTTGGTCTTTATCTTCCTTCTCATCTCCTTTGCCTTTCTCTTCTGGATCTTTTTTTCTTTTTTTTTTTTTTTTGCCTTTTTCAGTCTTGCCCACCCCTTTCCACCCATATCAGGCTGTATATTCTTTAAATGCCTCTTCATGTGGTTCTATAATATCATTTTCTATACAGAGAATTGAGAGCTAATTCAGTCTCTCCCTCAACACAGTTGATCAAAACTTATTTTGATATCATTGATAATTTAGGAAAGTTTCTTTCAGGTTTACCACTCTATTGGAAATATCTATTGGAAAGTGTAACTAAAATGTACACTTTTAAAATTGTCAAATTTGGCAGAAGTGCCATCAAATTTCTCTCATCTGTGGACTATAGGAGTTCAAGGTATTTTCAGTTTTCCTGTGTGGTGATTACTTAAATGCTTTTAAATTGGTAATGTTCATTTAAAAATTTGTTGATGCTAAGGTCTTGTTATAGTGGCATATTATGAATTTTATTCTATCTTTGTTAATGTAACTATTTTGTGTTAGACCAGCAAAAACTTAAATCGTTTTCCAATATGCTCAGGTAATTCACTCTTCTTTGTTGAATAGATTACCAAACAATGCAAGAGACTTATCAATAATTCTGTTCAAAAGTTCTCTCTTTTAATAAATTGCTTTTTGTTGTTGTTGTTTATTTTCTAAGTTGTGTTCAACTCTTTTTGCAACCCTGTGGACTATCACCTGCCAGGTTCCTCTGTCCTTGGGATTTCCTGGGCAAGAGCACTGGAGTGGGTTGCCATTTCCTTCTCCAGGGGATCCTCCTGACTCAGAGATGGAACCTGCATCTTCTGCATTGGCAGGTGAGTTCTTTACCACTGAGCCGCCAGGGAAACCTGCCAGTACATTTTTTATACTGGTATTATTTTACATAATTGCAAATTAAATAAATGCTAGTCAGAGACAATTCCATTTATAATTTGTCCTAGGATACTACATCAAAAATATTTAAAACTATATATATATATGGCGAGTCATGGCTCTGCATAACTCTTTAGAGAATAATGTTTACAGCACTGCCTGTATCACTCTAGCTCCACAGGAAAATAATCATTTTCTCTTTATGCTAAATAAAGATACTGGAATTTAATGCTACAGGAGTAGCATCCTTTTTAAAAATAATTTTTAACAATGGAATTTCAATTTATCATCATTCCTCTAATGAAGATAGAATAAAATTATACCTTTAAGCATACTAACAAAGAACCTGAAAACAAAAATTTGTATTTAATCATTATTCAATAGATTATAGATATATTTCACATTTTAAGGAATTAAATTGCACTAACAAAATATACAGTATTTTCGCATGTAAAAGGGCTTATTCATTCTAAAAGAGTTCTCAGATGGACTTTGATAAGAAAGGTTTAAATATGAAGAATGCAGCCTGTTCAAAATTAAGAAAAATGCCTTGAACTTATAAGGGTAACAGCTCCATTTGGTATGATCTAAATAGATGTTGGGGGTACCGTTGTTTTCTCAATGTCAGAATCATTGTAATTTATTTCATTGTTCATTGTTATTGCTTCTGTTTTATATTTCATTTATTTAAAATATATTCCACTACACCCAAATAAGATGTACACCTCTCGAGAGGACCTCAACATGCCCATAGATGCCACCCGACATGAGGGAGGAAGTCAGAATAGAAACAATGGTCATAACCAGTTTCCTAAAATATTTTACTTTGAAATATGTGAGAAAAAAGAAAAAACTAAACCATGTGAACCTATTTCTAGGGCTTTTCATGCCAGGGACAGGACCTAAAGCTTAAACGTCCTTAGCCTCCAGGTACACCAGCTTTGACGGTATGTTCTGAGTTCTTGTGTGCTGTTGTGTGAGCACACGTGTGTAGAGATACGCACATGTCTCTATGGAGAGCATGGCCCAGTATCTCCTCAGATCCAGCCCAGGTGAAAATGGCCCCAAGAAGAGGGATGTTTCATCTACACTGCAAATGGGATTCAGCTAGATGTCCCCCACCTCTGGCCCTGCCCAGGGAACTGAGATGAAAAACAGGTCAGGAGGGGACCTCAAACCCCATCATTCACGGGGTGATTTGATCTCTAGCTGAAAGTGTTAGTCACTCAGTCGTGTCTGACTTTACAACCCCATGAAATGTAGCCTACCAGGCTCCTCTGTGCATGGGATTTTCCAAGCAAGAATACTGGAGTGGATTTCCATGGGCTCCTGCAGTGGATCTTCCCAGTCTGGGGGTCAAACTCAGGTCTTCTGCATTGGCAGGTGGATTCTTTACCATCTGAGCCACTCTGGTGGCTGCTCTCTAGCTACTCCCCTGCATCCTGACATGCTCTCTTCCTCTCTCCTTACTTCCTCTGCAGAGGCTCTAGGGCTGGGCCACTCAGCATGCAGTCTCTGGAACCTCTTTGCCTGGGTTCAAATCTTGCCTCATGATTTAAGCTGATCTAGTTGAAGTTTTTTTCTGGGAATTTTCAGACTGGAGTTAAATGGTGAGGTAAACCCCTGAGTTGCTGTAGAAAACCAATATGGACCAGGAGAGAGAGAAGGCAAGAAGGAAGCGTGTCGAAGAGCAAGAGGGGCTCCAGTCCCAGCTCTCAGGCCCACAGGTGCTGTGGTGTTGCAGCCCTGCTCCCTTATGTGAACGGCCCTTCGTCCTTCCAACACATTCCCTGTAGGGTTTAACCTTGTTTGAATTGGGTTTCTGTCACTTGTAACCAAAGTGTCCTTGACTAAATCTGCCCCCATCCCTGCTTCTTCTTCTCCAGAGGTCTCTATCTCTATAATAGCACCACATTCCACCCTGAAGCAAACCAGAGCCCAGGGTCACCCTTGGCTCCTCCTTCTCCCGCCTTCCTTGGGGCCTCCAGACACAAGGCTCTGTGAAGACCTGGCCACGGAGGTGAGAGAGGGCTGAAGGCCAGCCTACTCTTCGTCCCTAGCCATGGGCCCTGGTGCAGGACAGCGTCCTTAGGAAAGAAGAGACCCCCTTTTCAAATTGCACACTAGCTCTCTATAGGCTATAGTAACCCTATAAGCTACTGGAGCCTTCTTCTTATATACAGGAGCCCATAACCCTCTAGGCTACTGGTTCCTTAGTGCAGAAGCTCTGTCTCCTCCTCCCTTTGCCTGATTACTCTTTCGTACTCCATCATCATCTCCCACTGCACCCTCCCTTTATTTCTCCTTGTGGTATTACCCACCATTTCTAACATCACTTGAGTCTCTGTCTAGTGGCTGTTTCCCTCTTTAAGCTGTGTGAAGGTAGGAACTCTGCCCTCAAGGTTCTCCGTTGTCCTGTCAACCCCTACACTTTATCTGGCACCACTGTCTCTATTCCGCTTTCTCTCCCATCCCCAATCACTACCCCAGTTCAGGCCATACCATATCTCCTCTGAGCAACCCTGGTGGCCTCCTGACAAGTCTCAAGTCTCGTGTCTAGTTCCCTCTTATCCGTTCTGCCAGCTCAGACTGGTCTTTCTAAAATACAGATTTCTTTGTATTCTTCCCCTGGTTAGATTCCTCTATGGCTCCCTATGGCCTTCAGGATAAAGCCTAATTGAGGTCCATTGTGGCCTCACCTCTGCCTTTTCCCCATCTCACCTCTGGCCCCTTGTGTGAAGGCATAGTTTACTTTCTGTCACCTCTGGGTCTTTGGCCTTTGCTATATCCTCAGCTTGGAGCATCCTTCTTTGGCAGCTCTTTTCTGGTCAACTCCTTTAAGATTCTTATTAGGGTCTGCTTGCTGTCTATACCTTCTGTTCCTACTGCACTCCTCTCCATGTACGTCCCCATTCGAGCACTTAATTCATCGCCATGTAACCAGTTGCTAAAAGATCCAGCCTCCCAAAATGTCTGGGTGCATCCCAATGTCAGAACTGTGTCCACAAGTCTCTGTCTTCACCCAGCCTGGGACCTGGCATCTTCTGAATGAATGAATTCATGAATGAGCCCTAAGGGATCCCAAGGGAGTGTAAAGAACCCCAAGGCACATCTGGGGTGGCAGCCAGATGAAAAGTGGAGAATCATTAGTAGCAGCAAAGAGCCCTGGGTGGCTCCCCAGGGGCCCTACACTGGGGAGAGCTGAGGCTCTCCTAGAGCAGAGAGCAGAACCCTGGCTCTTCCTTCTGCCATTATGTCTTGCCTGCATTCCCCAGGCATTCTCCACACCTGCCCCTCCTGGGTGAGAAGAGCCCTTGAAAAGGGGCCTGTAAGGTTTTCAGGGAAAAAAACATTTGTAGGAGTGGGATTATAGGAGCCATTGAGGTCCTGGTGACAAGAGTATGTGAATTAGGGGTTGGAATTGGCTTTTGCCAAGCCATCCATCCGGGGTGCCCTCCCAGAGGTTCCTCTACGTGTGTGTGTCCCCTGTGTGTGTGTTCCCTGAGTATGTGTGCGTGTCCCCCATGTGTATGTGTGTGTGAGGGGAGGTCTGTGGCATTGTGCATGTGTTGCCTTCTTTCGTTTCCCAAGACACAGTTCAAGTGGCGCCTCTTCCAGGAAGCCCTCCGCAGCACCCTGACTAAATCAGTAGCCCCTTCTCAGCTCTCAGGGTGTTTATAGCTTGAAACCAGCACTGATGCCACCTGTGACGATGCAGCTGTGCACGCTCCCCTCTCCCTGCAGGCTCTGGACCCGTGTCTTCTTACGAGATCCGACAGTGCCAAGATGCTCTAAGTGCTGGGCTACTTACAGTAGATGTGTCTGTGCCTGCCTGGCTGTCCATGCTGGCCCTTTGCGGTCACACCTATCACCGAGAGCCTGGAAGTACCCTTCACACTCATTTAGTTTTTCCTCATAATGCTCTAAGCCCCTTACGATACCTATGAGGATTTCGAGTGGCATCTGGAGGACATAATTTTCCACGGATCCTTCGGGACACCATACCTGGCTTCACTCTGTGTCTGGAGGGGTGTGATTCTCAACCGTATGCACTTCAGCATCAACTGAGTAGTTTGAAAAATGCCAGTACCTGGCTGTGGGTATCTAGGTGGCAGATACTTTAAATCAGAATCGCATGGACCTTTTATTAACGACTCAGATCGCTCTAATATCCATCCTGACATGAAAACTACTGATCTGTGTGCTGTGACGTGCTGTTATGGTCAGAAGAACCTCCTCACGTAATGGAAACATACACACCCCTCCCTCCCAAAGGCCCCAGGCTTCCTCCTTGCAGTCCGCCTGCCGCCTACAGGGGTCGCTGCGGTACAGCTGGCCCAGTTTGCGGATTTCCCTCGCTGTTAAAATCCAGTCCCCAACCCTAGCGAAAGCCGGAGCCACCGCGGTATAAATTAGCGTCTTTATTTCGAACACCTGAGCGAGCGCCCGCGGCTCGCCTGCCTGCCGTATAAACATACAAAGTCCCTGTCGCACCGCACACCATGCCTCAGAGATAAATACAGCCCGAGGGGCTCCTGCTCTGGCAAAGCAACTCTTATTTACAGGAATAGATTACAAAAGTATTACAAAAAGTGGTCCTGAACCGGGGGTGGGGGTTGGGGGGTGGGAGTGGTTACCTTTACACCTGTTACACTTGGGAAGGGAGCGGCGGGAAACAGCTGAAGTCCCCAGGGGGCTCCGGAAAGGAGGGGCACGCCCCTTTAAGCGGTCGGGGGTCTTGGGGGCGGGGCTTAGGCCTGCGTGGGTCACACACCCCCATGGGGGAGGGGGCGAGGAAGAGGAAGGGCCTGGCTCCTCAAGGGTCAGCTCTGGCCCACGGAGTAACATCAAACGGCCGCCACAGCGGGTCTCAGGGAAGAGCGCTGAGTAGGCGGGAAAAAAAGGACCATGTCCTTGCCCTGGGGTGCGGGAGGCGGAAACACAACAGTTCCTTCGCCTCTCCTACCTCGGGAGGGTCGCTTTTAAAGCGCTGTTGGGAGGAGAGTGGTTGGCACTTAAGCGCAATCTTTGGGCGCGAGGGACCCTGAGGGCGCCATCCCTCGGGCCCGTGGGCAGCGGCGCCCCCCGATGAGGCCGCACAACCCCTCAGAGCACCTGGTAAATCGGGTTGGGGTTCGCGCCCGCGAGGCCCTGAGGGGCAGTGTCGGGGGAAGGAGCGGGGGTGCCGCGCTCCACCTCGCTCCCGGCGGCCTCCTGCGGGCCAGGAGACGACTCCGGCGGCGCGTCGGCTAGCAGAAGCGCGGGCGCGGCGGGGCTCTCGGTGGAGATGCGCTCCACGATGCTGGACAGGCAGTCGAGGCTCGACACCGCAGCGCTCTTCCCGGGCCGGGGTTCTGCGCGGGGAGGGGTAGGTTAGTATGCAGGGGTGCACAAGTCTCCCACCTCCGAGTTCAGTGCTTTGGGGCAGACGGGGAACTGAGGGCCAGCCAGAATTCGTGAGGATCCCACGAAATTTCAGGATGAAAAAGGAGGGAACTACATGCTTAGTATTTCATTCCCGGTACCATCTTCCAGGATGGGGGCAAGGAGGTCCTAGATAAAGAGAAGCCAGGGAAACTCAAATGGGCATGTGGAAAGGAGGCGCGAATACGCACCGTTGGGCGCCTCGCTGTAGTAAGTGCGGTCGTAGCAGTTCCGCCGCCGGGCTCCACTCGGGGGGCCGCTGTAGTCCATCTGCAAATGGAAAGGACGACCGAGTCAGGCCTGGAAACTGCGCAGGGCAGGAGCTCTGTTCCCTGCAGCCGCCCCCTCCCCGACTTCCCAACTCCCCAAATCTCAGCCACGAGAGTTCCGGGCCCGGATCTGTCTGATTTGGGGAGCAAGGGTGGGCAGGAGCTGTCTGCAGCATGCCGAGCCAAAGAGAGGGCAGACAGTCACCCAGGAGCACAAATCTGCATTTCGGCAACAGGCGTAAGAGGAGAAAAAGCAGATCTTCGTGTCGGCGCAGCAGTGTTCTAACAGTGCCCCCAGTCGGATGGATCGTATCCTTCCTGTGCATCCCCAAAGCCCTAGGCCGCCCCAGTGACAGCTGCCTGGGGGTGGCAGTGGACTCCACCGGGGGTCCACTCCTTGGAAGGTTCCCCGCCCAACCCTCCCAACCAGAGGGCCAGCTCCTTGCCCTCTCGTAAACACATGCCTGATATACCAAGAGCTGCCCGCACTTCTCTAGCCCAGGGTCCTGGCCTTACCATGCCGTCGGAACAGTTGGAGCGCGGACTGGAAGCGTCCGAGTCGCCGCTGTAGTGTTCGCCGCTGCGGCCGGGGGGCAACGGGCCAGGCGCGTAAAAGGCAGCGGCAGCGCCGGGAGGCGCGGCGTCCTGGTCGCGAAGTAGCGCCTGCAGGCCTTCGATATAGCGGATGGCGTTACGCAGGATCTCCACCTTGGGCAGCCGCTGGTTTGGGTTGCTAGACGTGCAGCGTTTGAGCGTCTCGAAGGCCTCGTTGACTTTGCTCAGGCGGCGCCGCTCGCGCATGGTAGCAGCCTTGCGGCGGTCGGCGTTAGTCGTCTTGCGTTTGCACGCCTTGCAGGCCCACAGTAAACAGCGGCCCGCCTGGTGGTGCCCGCTGGGCGCGCGCACATGCTCGTCCTCGCGCGCGCCCGGGGCCGGGTGCGCGGCTGCAGGGAAGTGCGAGTGTTCCTCGGGCTTCAGGAGCGCGCCCACGTGCACGAGGCGCGGATCCAGGTCCTCGAAGAAGCGCAGGTCCGGGGAGTCGAAACACGGGTCATCATAGAAGTCGTCCGCTGTTGCAAAGTTGCAGAGAGAGCCGTCGGGGCCCGTCAAGTCTACGTCGCGGAGCGGCGGCGACAGCAGCTCCATATCCCGGCGGGGGGCGGCGCGATCCTGGCTTTGCCCAGCCTCAGCGGCAGCGGCAAGGGTTGCCAGAAACTTGCTGCTGTTCTGGAGCCCCAGCAGTGAGATAGCAAAGCACTGAGGGTCTGAATGTATAACCAGCTGTTCCCCACCCTCCCCGGTCCTGTCCCGCCTGAGGGACGGACGGCGAGGAGAGCCGCGGCAGCGCCCTGGGGCCTCCCCACCCCTACCTTCACACCAGGCTCCCAGGGCTATTTATCCCGTAGTAGCCTAAGGGCCCCCGAGCCCGAGCTAGCGGCTAGAGGCGGGGGCGCCCGAGGCCAATAGGAACAGAGCAGGGAGGAGCTTGGGATCCCCAGGGTGGCAGCAGGGGCCCGAGACTGGCCAGCCCCCTACCCCTTGACACCCGCGCGCGAGCGCTCGGGCCCCTCCCCAGGCGGGGAGGAAGGCAGAGGCTGGCAGCCCAACGCAACTGCACTTGGCTCCCGGGCACACTCTCCAAATTTCTCCAGCACTGGACTCCTCGTGTTTCCGCGGGAAACGCTGGCAACGCGCGCTTACCTTTGGGCTGACTTTGGGGTCCCCTCAGTCCACTGATTTGTGGGGACCCAGGAGCAGGATAGGGGTAGAAATCAGATCTACCGGATCAGGGAGAGATGTGGAAAGAGACACAGGGCAATAAGGCAGAGGTACACTCAAAGCTGAGTTAGTGAGACGGTGAGCGGTAAACCCAAGAGGCTGAGACATTGAGAGAGCAGAAAGCTAGAGTCAGAGGCAGGAAAATGAGCAACGAGAGATGAGACTCAGTCCAAGTGGGGGAACCTGAGACTGAACGTTGCGGTCGTGCCACTTGGCCAGCTTCTGCCAAGGGAATCACTCAGAGGGTCGCGGGCCCATTTTCTCTGCTCGCTTGGAAACCCAGCCGCATCTACACAGAAGTTGATGATCGCTGCTAAAGCTTCGTGCCAATCTCTCCAAACTCAGGGCCTGTCCCAGTCTGGAGGGAAGGAAACAAACTTCTGCCCAATTCAACCTGCGCGTTTCCACGGGGAGATGTCCAGTGTGGGTATCAGCTGCAATGTCTCTTCTGCTGGGGAAAAAAGGGAAAGTTCATTGTGCAAAGGCTTAGAACGCGGAGACCACCCGAGAACCTGACTTCAGGGTGGAGTCTTTGAGAGCGGAGTTTGCAGACCAATAAGCAGAGCGGAGTTTGCAGACCAATAAGCGGAACTCCACAGTTCCCTGTGTGATTTTGTGGAAGTCACATCTCCTTCTGAACCTCAGTTTCCCCACTTTGTAAATCTGAGGACATTAATAGCGATCTCTCAGAGTGATTGTGGTGGTGGTGAGAATCTAAAGAGAGCAAAGATGTGGAAGCCCTCAGTCCGAGGTACAAGGATATACTAACAAGAGGGCTTGCTTCTGTCGTTGACACCAGCTGGACAGCTGGAAGGTGTGCTTCTTATAGCCTTCTCTGCTGTCAGCTGGGGCACTGAGCTCCGACGGAGGCCAAGGTAGTCTTAGGGCTAGGCTCCTGTGAAGGCCTCAGGGCATTTCTCCCCAGCCAGGACCACGGGAGAGACTAGTAATAGAAGGAGGAGGGAGCCACTCGTGGAACTCTGGCACTCTCACAAGCTCTCTCACAAGCTCTCCACTCCTGTAGGGTGGCTCAGCCTCTTCCTGAAACTTCAGTCCACACCTTCCTCTCCGCATTTTTGGGCTAGAGATCTCTTGGACCAGACACCCCTACTGGGTCTCTCCTCCTGGATCCCAAAGATATAAGCAAGAATGATCCTTGTTCCTTTCCCACTAACTTCTGGAAGCTGTCCAAACTGGCCCTCTGTGCTCTGAGAAGTCAGTCCTTCTCTTCTGGAGCCCTATCTTCTTTAATTCTCTGCCACTTCTACACCTCTGGCTCTAGTAGTGCCGAAGGTCCCCCTTTAGGAAGTGCTCACCTCCTCTCACTCCATAGCACCATCTTCATTTATTCATTCAGCACACCTCATGGAGTGTCCACTATGTACCAAATACTGGTCTAGGTGTTGAGGATACAGCAATGAACAAAACCAAGGCTCTGCTCCCATGGTGCTCACACTGTAGGGTTGGTTGGCAGATAATAAACAAATAAGCAAGGAAATGTATGATGTCAGGAGGTTATAAGTTCTATGAAGGAAAATAAAGCAAGACTGGGAAAAAAGTGATGGAAATTATTTCATTATGTGGAGTGGTCAGGGAAGACCTCTCTAGCTTGATTCCATTTGAGCAGAGACCAGAATGAAGGGAGGGCAGAAGCGGCTATCTGGAATCAGATAGAAGGAAGAGCACGTGCAAAAGTCCTGGGAAAGGACTGTTTATCAGCTTTAAAGTACATGAAGGAGGCTGGTGTATCTGAAGCAGAATGAGCAAATGTGAGAGTGGTAAGATATGGGGTCAGAGAGGGAGCAAAGGATTTGTATTCTGAGATAGAAAGTCAACGGAAAGGTTGAGCAGCAAAGAATGTTACCGTCTGACTTATAAACAGGAGCAAGCTGGCTATGGAGAGCAAAGGCACAGCAGGGAGACCAACTAGGAGCCCACTGAAAAATCCAAGTGAGTGGTGATTGTGGCTCAGATCTGGGTGGTCATGTTGCTGATCACTGGAATGGAATCTTCACAATTTATTTGCAATTGGATGTAGGCAAGAGAAATTTGGATGGCTCCTGGAAGAATGGAATTGGAGAAGAGCAGGACTGTGAGTGGCAGACCCAGAGTCCAGGATGGCACAAAATTTGAAATGCATTTTCAACATCCAGCTAGAAAGGTTGAGTAGGGAGGGGGTTTATGAGGTTGGAGTGTCAAAGGGGAGGTCTAGGCCCATGGGTAGCCTGACCACTCTACCTCTAAGACATCGCTCAAGTCTCTGCATCTCCACCGTAACCATCCTGGACTACACTGCCACACTGCTGGCCTGGATGCCCACCATAGCCTCCTGGTTCCTCCTCTCACTTCCACTCTTGTCTCAGTAGGCTCCATTCACTACACAGCAGCTTGAATAATCTTTTAAACATGTACATGGGATTATATTTCTGTCCTGCTTCAAACTCTGTAAAGCTTCCCATTGCATTTTAAATAAACTCTCATCTCCTCACCTGGGCTATCAGGCCCCATGTGAACTGGCCTTAGCCCATCTCTGCAGTTGCGCCTGGACCCATCATCCCCTTCGATCATTCAGTGCTAGCCTGGCCTTCTTTCCTGTCTGCCAACACTCTGAGCATGGTCCTACCTTGATGCTACATACTTGCTGCTTCTCTGCCAAGCCCTTCCCAAGACTGGCTGCTTTTTATACACCAGGTCTCAGCTCAAACTCGCCTCCTTGGGATGTCTCTGACCATCCTCTCTATGGTAGCTGAGTCACATCACCCTGCTCATTTTCTTCCTAACACAGCCACTCTTAACTTCTTAGTTGGTTCATTCATTGATTGATGTGGCCCCAAGAAGTCAAGGATGCTTTGTTCACCATGGTATTCTCTGAAACCATCAGAGTGGCTGTCACATAGCAGGAACTTGATAAATGTCAAATGACTGAATGGGTGGCCTCATAGCCTTGACTCTCTATGGATATATTTGAACATCTTGAAAAGTGTCATTAATGAGGCTGCTTGTATTTCTTCTGAACAGGATAGTCGCATACATGATTAGATGTTCATGCTGGGTCACTCTTCCCAGGAAAGACTCGGGTCCATCTGCCTGAAGCATGATCTTTTAGTTCATCAAATATGCATGGCCTGCTGCAATATTGTCATAGCATCCTATAGGAAGATTTGGTGCTTATAATAAACTTGAGTCTTTTCCTTTGACTTACATTTATAATGAGGAATGAGAATAGTTATATTAGTAATTTAGTTTGAAATAAATATTTCTTCCCATTGGTTCAAGCCTCCACAGAATGCCTGGCACATTGTGTGTGTGTGTGTGTGTGTACACATGTGTGTGTGCTCAGTTGTGTCTGACTCTTTGCAACCCCATAGACTGTAGCCCACCAGGCCCCTTCGTCCACGGAATTTTCCAGGCAAGAATACTGGGGTGGGTTGCCATTGCCTCCTCCAGGGGATCTTTCCAACCCAAGGATTGAACCCAGGTCTCCTGCGTTGGCAGGCAGATTCTTTACCACTACACCACCTGGGAAGGCAGGCACACAGTAGGCACTCAATAAATGTTTCTTGGATAAATGAATCAAACTCTTTAATTGAAGGGTGCCCTGAAATTTCCAGGTAAAGCTCTTCAAGCCGTTTATTCATGCAGATCTGGATTCTTCTCAAGCAAGCAAAGAAAACACAGAAATATATTGGATTCTGAAACTTAAATGATCACAACTTTGCTTTTTGTGTTTTGCATTCATAAGAACCACCTCAGGGCTGTCATCAAGGTGCCTTTACAATAAGTAAATGTTGTATGTTCAAACTTACCAAACACATTTAATATTTTATCTCTTTTGGCTTAGAAATCTAAACTCCATTGACAGTTTTTAACTTGATTTGTAGCTTCGTCTTCTCTGGAAATTAGAAAGCATGGTTTTAAAATGCATACACAGTTTGGGGGTATGATGCCATTTTTCTATTAGACTTCCAAGTGGGATTTTGTTTGCAGCAAGTCTTCTGCTGCTTGAAGAGCTTGGGATATACTGAACTTGGTGACCTTTACAGGGCTGACCCCCATACCTGCCTGCAGTCACTCTCTTGGACATGCCACCACATCTTTTGGCAAAGGTTTGCCAACACCACCATCCCATCCCTGTTGCCAAAAGATCAGGGAGAAGTGTGTCTGTCCAGGGACCTGGGACCCTTTAGTTGTAGTGCTGGGTTGGGGGCAGAGAGGGGAAAAGATGTCAAGTCTGGAAGCAGAAAGAGTCCAAGCTCTTACATTGTAGAGTCTAGTCAAGGACTTCTCCTGGGAGAGGCCAACAGCAATGGACTGGGGGACCTATGGAGGGGGCTTCCCCCAGCACCTCTTCTTCCATCTCAAGGCTAAGCAGGGTGGTGGGCTGTGTGATCTGGAGCAAGGGCACACCTCACCCTGCCCGAGTTTGCTTCTGGCCTTTACAATGAGGGGCTCCTTTGGCAGCAGGGAGGGAGGGAGGGCTCTCTTCTCTCTCCACTCTTTCCAGCCCTCCATCCTCAATTCCCTTGGCCTGCCTGCCTGGGACTATAAATGGAGAGCCAGCCTCTGGGCAGGAATGCATGCCTGGCTGGGCCCCACAGAGTTGCACCCTCAGGGAGCGGCCAGCTCCAGGGCACCCGGCAGCCTTTATATATATATATATAGCCTCTGGAAACCCAATCCAGCCTGCACCTGCCCCAGTCTTCAAGCACCCTGCCCTTGCCCAGGCTGGACCTGTGGCCTCTTCCCCCGGGGTTGGCACAGGCCATGTATCTGCTGGGGGAGGGGACATGCCACAGGGCCAGAGGGTGAACACAGAACGGGCCAGGTGGGGGCCGGCCAGCCTCAGATCCCCTCTTTGTCTCCCGGCTTCCCCTTCCTGCCCCTGGATCCACCTCGATAACCCTGTTCTATCTCTGCCAATGAGACCCCTAGTCCTGCACTGAGGCCAGTCTGGGTTGATGAGGACAGTAATAGATGTGGTCCTAGATTCAGGGTCAGGGGCCCAGAGATCCTCCACAGGTGGCCATATTTCCCACTTTACAGTACTCCCCAGCCTCCCACATACAAACAGGGCTTGGGAGTCTAGTAGTTGAACTGGGAGTTGGAGAAAAGGGGTCCAACTGGGAGTTGGACAGGGAAGGGGGCAGGGAGACCACAAATTATAGGTGTAACCCACACCCCCTCGTGTGCAGGGCGGGGCTTCATGGAGTGGTGTGCGCACTGTGGGGGCGTATGCCCAGTGCCGGCCATCCGCTCTGTGATTCGTTCACTCATTCAGCAAATATTTATGCAGCACCTTCTGTGCCAGGAAGTATAAGCAGAGAACAAAACAGTCAATGTTCCCTGCCCTTATGGAGCTGACAATCTAACAGGTAGACTAAACAATAAACATGCTAATAAGTAAATCATGAAGTAGGTTAGGAGGCACAGAGATATTAAAAGCAGAGCAGGGTGAGTGGACTTGGGGCGCCAGGGCAGAATTAAATAGAGGGGTCAGGTTGACACAGTGACATTTGAGCGAAGAGGTAAAAGAGGCTTGGGAGCTAGCCTCATGCCCATCTGGGGAAGAAAGTTCTGGGTGGGGAGAACAGATCACCGTTGAGTATCTTCTCTAGGATAACTGCCTCCGCCAGGAGAAGATGATTCATTGGGGAAGAGACGGGTGTAGCTTCCACTGCTCTAGGAGCCCTTGGCCTGGATGTCTGATGCTGTGTAGGCAGGCTAAGGTGAGAGGGTGGCGTGAGATGGGGCTTGGGGATGGCTTGGATGGGTGACTTATAATGACAGGGTGAGGTGAGGATGTGATGCTTTGTTCACACAGAAACACGTGTACCAGGCGTTGCATGTTGACAGAGTGGGTGGAAGGCTTGGGAGAGAGCTTGGCACTGAGGGAAGGGAAGGGCATGTCCCCCACAGGCTGCACAGCTTTTCACCCTGCCTGCCCCAACTCACACAGGTGCCAAGCGCACCTCGCTGCATGCACATCTCAGTCTCTAGGTACACCTCCCAGGAAGGGAAAGCTGAGGCCCAGATTATGAACTGCTGATGCTTGGCTTCTGGAAAGACCTAAGGATCTCACTCATACAGTCTCTTGCCCTTCAAGCTTATCCTTTATGTAATTAAAGCCTTTCTCAGTCACAGAGGTGAGCACAGAGGCCTTCGTGGACTCAGGTTCCTGAAGTCTGAAGTACAACTTGCTCTGGTTTACTAAACTGCACAAATAAGGTGACAAGAGCTTAATGACCAGAGGTGCTAATGCAGGCAGGATTCTGGAAGGTGCTAATTAGCTTTCCAGCCTGAGTGCTTTAGGCTCCTGGGGTGAGAACTTCATGAAAGGAGAGTTCACCATCCTCACTGAATATACTCTCAAAAATAGTTTTTAAAATGCAAGTTTAACTTAAAGCATCACAGATTTAAGTCAGGCACAAGAAATAATATAATCAAAGTATGCATATTGTCCTTGAGCTAAGATGGTGTGGATGCTGCAGAAGGTTGAGGAAGAGTCCTCTCCAAGTCACCCTCCACTCTGTGCACATAGGATCTGTGAAAACCCAGATGTCTGTCTGTCTCCTCTGCCTATGACAACCCACAGGAGGCTGTGCCAATGGTCCGGTGTGTGGGCCCAGGACAGAGCTGCCAGGAGCGTTTCCTTGGAAGGGGCGTTGGCCTCACTGCCGTCCCTCCGTGCATCTATGGACACACACCAAGGACGTCCGTCACACTGCGCATACCTCACACTCCATGGACATCTCAGTCACACTCTGGGCACATCTCACACAGCATGTACAACTCATTCTGTCTGTATCTTCCACCCCATGCCCACTTCATACATCTGTGTATCCTATATAGAGGACGTATCGTCTACACTGTGCATACGTCTTACACCATGTCCATCTCACACTCATTACACATCACATTCAATGTGTATACCTCGCAAACACGTATACCTTACACACTGTGCACACCAACCTTACGGAACACTCCTGTGTCCCACAGGCTTATATTCTAGGCCAGGTACAACTATACCTTAGATACATCACAGACTTAAGGTTGCATAGCATCACTGACTCAATGGACATGAACTTGAACAAACTCCAGAAGACTTCGAAGAAGCCTGGCATGCCATAGTCACAGGGTCACAAAGAGTTGCCTTTGTCTAAGGCAATGGCACCCCACTCCAGTACTCTTGCCTGGAAAATCCCATAGACGGAGGAGCCTGGTAGGCTGCAGTCCATGGAGTCGCGAAGAGTCAGACACAACTGAGCGATTTCCCTTTCACTTTTCACTTTCATGCCTTGGAGAAGTAAATGGCAACCCACTCCAGTATTCTTGCCTGGAGAATCCCAGGGACTGGGGAGCCTGGTGGGCTGCCGTCTCTGGGGTCGCACAGAGTCGGACATGACTGAAGCAACTTAGCAGCAGCAGCAGCAGCAGCCACCTATGTGCCTGGAAGTCCCCTGCTCCACCCAGAAAAAAAGATACTAAGTGGGTGTATTGGAGGTGGCATCCATCTTTTTCTTGCAGTTTCTACTTTGAACTTTTTAAACTGAGTCTTCCTGCTGAGAGAAGGTCAGGCCTCCATGTCAGGGTTGAAGGAGGAGCAGCTCAGGGCCGAAGGGAGAGCTAGTGATGGGGGGCCCTGCCATAGGGCCGGCACACGTGGCAGGATCCAGTGGGCAGCTGTGGGGTCTGGGGAGGGGCCTCAGCTCCCCACCCCCTTCCCGTTGCCTCCTCTTTGCCTAATCAGCCCACCTGCCAGCCTGGGGGCTCCAAGGAACCAGGATTAAGGCACACACAGCCGCTGGGCTCCGGGGACAGACACCAGCTGCTGCCCCCAGCAGCTGCCCCAGCCACACGCCTCTGAGGGGAGGTCGGGCGCCTGGGGGAGGCCTGATTCTCTCCCCCAAACCTGCCCACCCTTGGCCAGTGGCGCCCAGGACAGGGGTTTCCTGGCAGAGAGACAGACGGCAGAGAGCCTCATGACTGGTACCCAGGCTGCCCTGGACATCTGTCATCTGCCCTACATCCTGCCCTGCTCCATGAAGCCTCCTCGATTCCTGTCTCCTTTTGGTTTGGGCAAGAGATTTATGGCCCAGGTGCCCCAACCGGCCTACCCCTCCCTCCATTCCTCAAGTGTTCCGTAAGCAGCCACTCTGGTTGCAGGCTCCAAATTGGGCGATGCAGCAAGATCTGAAGCTCATTCAGACAGGGTCTCTGGGAGTTCCATCTCGTGGGAGGAGGAAGACTCATGAATGAGTCCTCAAAACATCCCTCAAAGGGGCGAGGAACTCTCCTGTGGATAGCTGTGAAGACTGCCCCAAGGAGGATGTGTGGGACTCCTTCTTCCTGAGGTGTTGAAGGGTGAGCAGAGTTGCCCAGTAGGATTACTGAAGGGAAAGACATTCTAGGCTTAGAGACCAGCCCAAACCAGGCCAGAGGATGTTCCCATGTGGCTGACACTATCTGGGGTTCCTCTGATCATTTGACACTTGTGGTCTCAGACCCTCCCAGAAGGATAAATGGGCCCCCTTCTGAGGTGAAGCCCACTAGTTTCCCAGGTAGGACAATGGGTTCAGTCATGGGCTGAGAGTGGTGTAAGGAGGGCTTGCAGGAGGAGGACAGTGACTTTGTACAGAAAAGAGAGGCTGGACTGGAGCCCAAACCAGAGTGTTTGCTGTGCCTGGGGTTGCCCGGCCCTGAATCCTTCCACACCCCTACTTGGGGCTCACTCTCTGGACAAGGAGAGAGACATTGGACTCCTGTCTCTACTCCCATTCAGGGAGGGGTCTGGCCAGGGGTCCCTGCCTGCTTGGCCTCCCTGCCTCCCTATTGGGCCTCCCTTCTTGGCACGCAGAGCAGAGGCCTGTCCTTTGATCTGTCCCCTGGCCCAGCGGGGTGGGGGTGAGTGAAAGGGAACCCTGAGTGAGGGGGATGCTCAGCATAGCTGTGGAAGTCTGTTCCTCAGACTGGAAAGGCAGTTAACGTGAGGGTCCCCACTCCAAGGAGCACTGGGGGGCCATGAATGTCAATCCTCGGCTTTGCTCGAAGGTGTGGCACACCCTCTCTCAGGCCCTGTCTGAACGTGGCCTTGGAGAATGTGGTGCTGCTCTTCCTTGACACAGAGACTGGGTCTCTGGTGCCTGGGGCTGTGCTCCCAGCACCTCCACTGGACTTAAGGGTCCAACGGACAGAGTCAAATGCTGGCCCTGCCCCTCACTTCCCTTGGGGGAAGTCACTTCCCTTCTCCGAGTCTCACCTTTCTTAGCTGTAAAACGTGACTACTCCCAGTGCCCATCTCTCAGGATTGTAAGGGATCAATATGCCAAGGCTTGTGGTATCCTTGAGTGAGGCCCATCTCACAGTGCTCAGTAGGGGCTTGGGAATTATTTTTGCCGGGCGACCTCTCCCTTTGGATGGAAACTCTGACTAAGCAGTGGGTGGGGTGAGGATGGGGCAGTGTGAGGCCTGGCCTGGTTATTCTGGGCTCTGAACCTTTTGGAGCCAGGGGCCATGGCGGGCACAAGGCTGCTGGAAACGTGGGGAACCTTATAGCCGTGAAGCCTTGTCTGCCGCAGTGGGTGTTGCCGCCTCCACCGTGCACATGGGCAGCCTGCCAGTCGCCCCCAAACAAAGCCTGGCCCGGGGAGAGGAGCAGAGCAGGCTGATGACAGATGCAGCGAGGCTGGTGCGGGCAGGGCAGGGGCCAGGGGCTGGGAGAGGCCAGAGGAGGCAGCTCTGTGGAAGGCAGCCCCGGAAAAGGCTGGGGTCCAGCAGAGTGTCCAGCTCAGTGGCCATGGCCCTGCCCCACCCCAACACCAGTAACAACATTCATCCCTGCTGTAATGTGTGGAAATCTGAGGCCCAGGGCTCTAGGCAACTTGTCCAGGGCTCACGAAGGCTTAGCTATGGAGGCCCTAGGATGGGAACCCTGGTCTCTTGACTCTACACATCTGGCCAGCTCTTGGAAGCCCAGATCTTGGAGACAGGGGAAAGGATTTGATGGCTTCTTGAGGGCCTTTTATGCCCAGGATTCTCTGAATAGATAAGGATGAATTTGCCCCCACTTCATGCCCTCCAAGCAGGGACACTCCCATATGCTGGGCATGGGCAATTGTAAGGTCACCAGGGGCTGACATTGATTCGATTTCTCTGTGGTAAAGAGGTGGCCACCTTTGCCCTGACATCTGACCTCTGATCCGCCAGGCTCAGAAGTCTCTAGTCTCACTGTCCCTCCTTAGCTGTTTGGGCTTGGGGGCCCAGTGGCTTGTCCCAGAGGCCAGGGAGGTGGGAAGAACATAGAAAGAGACGTCTGGGCTTGGGGTCTTGCTGGACCCATCAAATATGCTCCCTGTCCATTCAGCCCCTCCTCTGCCTCTTATGCCTCCCTAACCAAAACTTCTTTTTTTTTTTTTTTACAGTTTTTTTGAAATTATGAATAACTTCAAAGGTCGAAAGAGACATAGCAGCATAAAGAGCCTGGCTACCAGCTCTGACAACCATTAGCTCATATCCAAAGCTGACCTGTTTATGCATTGTCCCCTTTTAACCCTCCTGTTGTCTTGAAACACATTTCAGACATTATACCATTTCACATGTGCATATTTGATTATGTATTTCTAAAAGATCAGAACTTTCATTGTCATAAGCACAATACCATTAAGCTACTTAAAAAATTGATAATAATTCCTTTTACCACCAAATATCCAAACAATAATCAGGTTTCCAATTATCTCAGATATGTTTTTATTTGTTCATTTGTTTGTTTGACTCATGATCCAAATTGGGCTTACACATTGTGATTGGCTCATCTTTTTAAGCCCCTGTAAATCTAACTTCAATATCTTTCTTCCTTTGTAATTTATTAATTGAAAAACAAAAACTCGGTTGTTTAGGGAATTCTCTGGCTGCCCAGTGGTTAGGACTGGACACTTTCACTGTCATGGCCCAGTTCAATCCCTGATTGGGAAGTAAGATCCCACAACCCTTGCGGCGTGGCCAAACAAAAAAATGCTGGGTTGTTTCTCCTGCAGAGTTTCCTAGAGTCTGGAGTTTCCTGATTGCACTTTTATGGCATATGTTTGTTTTGTTGCTATTTTGTTTACTAATATAATTTTTAGACTGAAACATGACCAGAAGACTACATTTTCCAGATTCTCTTGCAGTTATCTGTGGCCATGTGAGTAAGTTCTGACCAATAGGGTATGAATGGAAGGAATCTGTAAGCAATTTCTTGGCTATAACTTCTCCTTTCCTCCTCCCATTGGTTGGAGTAAGGGTGAATGGCAGGAGCTGGAGTGGCCATCTGTGTTAGATTAACGGGCCACCAAAGACATCCGTTTTCTAATCTCCAGAACCTGTGGATTACATGGCATAGAGGACCTTGCAGGTGTGATTAACTTAGAGATCTTGATAGGGAGATAATCCTGCATTACCTAGGTAAGCCCAAAGTAATCACAAGAGTACATAAAGGAAAAGGCAGATGCAGGAAAGTCAGAGAATAAAACTGATTACAGAAGCACCAGAGTGATGTGGCCATGAGCCAAAGAATACAGATAGCTTCTAGAAGCTGGAACAGGGAAGGAAAGAATTACCCTCTAAAGCCTTGGAAAGGAATGCTGCTCTGCCAACACCTTAATCTTAGCTCTGTAAGGCCACTTGTAAGATAATGGTGGTGTGGTTCGTTCTTTACTGTCTTCCGAAGTTTGTGTAAACTCATGTTCATTGAGTTGGTAACGCTATCCAACCACCTCATCCTCTGTTGCACCCCCTTCTCCTCCTACCCTCAATCTTTCCCAGCATCAGGGTCTTTTCCAATGAGTCAGTTCTTCACATCAGGCAGACAAAGTATTGGAGCTTCAGCTTCAGCATCAGTCCCTCCAATGAATATTCAGGGTTGATTTCCTTTAGGATTGACTGGCTTGATCTCCTTGCAGCCCAAGGGAGTCTCAAGAGTCTTCTCCAACATCGCAGATCAAAAGCATCAGTCCTTCGGTGCTCAGCCTTCTTTATGGTCCAACTCTCACATTCATACATGACCACTGGAAAAACCATAGCTTTGACTAGACAGACCTTTGTTGGCAAAGTATGCTGTCTAGGTTGGTCATAACTTTTCTTCCAAGGAGCAAGCGTCTTTTAATTTCATGGTTGTAGTCACCATTCGCAGTGATTTTGGAGCCCAAGAAAATAAAATCTGCACTGTTTCCACTTTTTTCCCATGTATTTGCCATGAAGTGATGGGACTGGATGCCATGATCTTAGTTTTTTGAAATGTTGAGTTTTAAGCCGGCTTTTTCACTCTTCTCTTTTACTTTCATCAAGAGCCTTTTTAGTTCCTTGTCACTTTCTGTCATTAGAGTAGTGTCATCTGCATATCTGAGGTTGTTGATATTTCTGCCAGCAATCCTGATTCCAGCTTGTGCTTCATCCAGCCCGGCATTTCACATGGCGTACTCTGCATATAAGTTAAGTAAGCAGGGTGACACTATACAGCCTTGACATACTCCTTTCCTAACTTTGAACCAGTCCATTGTTCCATATCCAGTTCTAACTTACTTTCCAACCTGCAAACTGGCTTCTCAGGAGACAGGTAAGGTGGTCTGGTATTCCCATCTCTTTAAGAATTTTCCATGGTTTGTTGTGATCTACACAATCAAAGGCTTTAGCATAGTCAATGAAGCAGAAGTAGATGTCTTTCTGGAATTCTCTTGCTTATTCTATGATCCAACGAATGTTAGCAATTTGATCTCTGGTTCCTCTGCCTTTTCTAAATCCAGTTTGTACACTGGGAAGTTCTCAGTTCATGTTCTGCGGAAGCCTAGCTTGAAAAATTTTGAGCATTACTTTGCTAGCGTGTGAAATGAGCACAACTGTGTGGTAGTTTGAGCATTCTTTGGCATTGCCCTTCTTTAGGATTGAAATGAAAACTGACCTTTTCCAATCCTGTGGCCACTGCTGAGTTTTTCAAATTTGCTGACGTACTGAGTGCAACACTTTAACAGCATCATCTTTTAGGATTTGAAATAGCTCAGCTGGAATTTTATCACCTCTACTAGCTTTGTTCATAGTAATGCTTTATAAAGCCCCCTTGACTTCACACTCCAAGATGTCTGGCTCTAGGTGTGCGTGTTTTTGTTTTTTGTTTTTTTTAATTGGAGGATAATTGCTTTACAATGTTGTGTTGGTTTCACTGTATGACAAAGTGAATCAGCCATAAGTATACATATATCCCCTTCCTCTTGAGCCACCTTCTCACCCCACCGTCCTCTGCCATCCCACCCCTCTAGTTATTTTAAACCACTAAGTTTGTGGCACTTTGTTTCAGCAGTGATAGGAAACTAATATAACCATTTTAGATCATGTGATGGAAGTTAATTACTAAAGATCACAAAGCAACAAGATAGAAAGAACCTGGATCCCCAGTATTGTTAAGCTTCCCTACAAGTCTTTGGCCCCTCCCTGGAATTTTATATAAGAAAGAAACAAACTGTATTTTAGTCGTCTTTGTTGTTACAGCAGCTTAACCTATATCCTAATTATATGCATCTCTACTACCTGTCTGGAAATGACATGGGTCCTGACGAAATAAAATCTATAATGCACATGGTAAGTGTGGTGGCTGAGACATATCCAGGAAACTACACAGGCATAAACAGAGGAGACAAGAAATCTTTGCTGGACTAAATTTCTGCTTTTTCTCCAAGAAAAAGAAATGCAGAAAGGCAAAGTAGTTGTCTTAGGAGGCCTTACAAATAGCTGAGAAAAGAAGAGAAGTGAAAGGCAAAGGAGAAAAGGAAAGATATGCCCATCTGAATGCAGAGTTCCAAAGAACAGCAAGGTGAGAAAAGAAAGCCTTTCTAAGTGTTCAATGTAAAGAAATAGAAGAAAACAATAGAATGGGAAAGACTGGAGATCTCTTCAAGTAAATTAGAGATACC
Organism: Bos javanicus; assembly: GCF_032452875.1. Classification (NCBI taxonomy): domain Eukaryota; kingdom Metazoa; phylum Chordata; class Mammalia; order Artiodactyla; family Bovidae; genus Bos; species Bos javanicus. The sequence continues at coordinate 34,913,442 of NC_083882.1, forward strand.
AAGGGAATGTTTCAAGAAAAGATGGGCTCGATAAAGGACAGAAACGGTATGGACCTAACAGAAGCAGAAGACACTAAGAAGACGTGGCAAGAATACACAGAAGAACTATATTTATATATCTTTTTAAAAAGATCTTAATGACCTAGATAACCACAATGATGTGATCACTCACCTAGAGCCAAACATCTTGGAATGCGAAGTCAAGTGGGCCTTAGGAAGCATCACTATGAACAGAGCTAGTGGAGGTGATGGATTTCCAGCTGAGTTATTTGAATTCCTAAAAGAGGATGCTGTGAAAGTGCTGCACTCAATATATCAGCAAATTTGGAAAACTCAGCTGCTGCTGCTGCTAGGTCGCTTCAGTCATGTCCGACTCTGTGTGACCCCATAGACGGCAGCCCATGAGGCTCCCCTGACCCTGGGATTCTCCAGGCAAGAACACTGGAGTGGGTTGCCATTTACTTCTCCAAGGCATGAAAGTGAAAAGTGAAAGTGAAGTCGCTCAGTCATGTCTGACTTTTCGAGACCCCATGGACTGCAGCCCACCAGGCTCCTCCATCCATGGGATTTTCCAGGCAAGAGTACTGGAGTGGGGTGCCATTGCCTTCTCTGGGAAAACTCAGCAGAGTTATTTAAAATCCTAAAAGATGATGCTGTGAAAGTGCTGCACTCAATATATCAGCAAATTTGGAAAACTCACAGGACTGGAAGAAGTCAGTTTTCATTCCAGTCCCAAAGAAAGGCAATGCCAAAGAATGTTCAAACTACTGCACAATTGCACTCATCTCACACACTAGCAAAGTAAAGCTCAAAATTCTCCAAGATAGGCTTCAACAGTATGTGAACAGAGGAATTCCAGATGTCCAAGCTGGATTGAGAAAAGGCAGAGGAACAAGAAATCAAATTGCCAACATCCGTTGGATCATAGAAGCAAAAGAATTCCAGAAAAATATGTACTTCTGCTTCATTGACTATGCTAAAGCCTTTGACTGTGTAGATCACAACAAACCATGGAAAATTCTTAAAGAGATGGGAATACCAGACCATTTTATCTGCCTCCCGAGAAACCTGTATGCTGGTCAAGAAGCAACAATTAGAACCAGACATGGAACAATGGACTAGTTCAAAATTGGGAAAGGAGTACGTCAAAGCTGTATATTGTCACCCTGATTGTTTAACTTATATGCAGAGTACGCCATGCGAAATGCTGGGCTGGATGAAGCACAAGCTGGAATCAGGATTGCCAGAAGAAATATCAATAACCTCAGATATGCAGATGACACCACCCTTATGGCAGAAAGCGAAGAGGAATTAAAGAATCTCTTGATGAAGGTGAAAGAGGACAGTGAAAAAGTGGGCTTAAAACTCAACATTCAAAAAACTAAGATCATGGCATCTGGTCCCATCATTTCATGGCAAATAGATGGGGAAACAATGGAAACAGTGACAGACTTTATTTTGGGGGGCTCCAAAATCACTGCAGATGGTGACTGCAGCCATGAAATTAAAAGATGCCTGCTCCTTGGAAGAAATCTATGACAAACCTAGACAGCATACTAAAAAGCAGAGACATCACTTTGCCAACAAAGGCCCATAAAGTCAAATCTATGGTTTTTCTAGTAGTCATGTACGGATGTGAGAGTTGGATATAAAGAAAGCCCAGTGCCGAAGAATTGATGCTTTTGAAATACTGTGGTATTGAAGAAGGCTCTTGAGAGTCCCTTGGACTGCAAGGAGATCACACTGATCAATCCTAAAGGAAATCAATCCTGAATATTCATTGGAGGGACTGATGCTGAAGCTGAAGCTCCAATACTTTGTCCACCTGATGGGAAGAGTCAACTCATTAGAAAAGACCCTGATGCTGAGAAAGACTGAAGGCAGGAGGAGAAGGGGACAACAGAGGATGAGATGGTTGGATGGCATCACTGACTCAATGGACACGAGTTTGAGCAAGCTCCAGGAGATGGTGAAGGACAGGGAAGGCTGGTGTGCTGCAGTCTATGGGGTTGCAAAGAGTTGGACACGACTGAGGGACTGAACAGCAACAGCAAACTCCTGCTAGGTAAGCAAGGATAGTTTTCTTCATTTTGAAGAGATGGCCAAGAGGTTGGTGACTGTTCCCCAGGCTAACAGATGGTGTGCCCCTGAGATGGAAGCAGAGATTCTGGAGTAACCTTTAAGGAAGATAAAAAATAAGAGCCACAGGAAGGGAAGTAATGTCAATAGTGTGGTTAAGACTGTGGGCTCTGGGAGTCAAGCTGCCTACGATGATTCTGCTACTGACTATGTGACTTTGGCAAGCTCTTTAATCTCTCTGAGCCTCACTCTCCACATATGAAAGGTGGAGATGTAAATTTACATTTGTCAAAGTGCTGTTGTGGATATTAAATAAAAGCTGGTATGAAAAGTGGATCCAAAGCACAGAGCTGGGGACGTAGTAAGGACTCAATAAACTGCTATGTTTAAGGTTGCACCTGTCCACAACTCAGTGGTGGGGTCCACCTGTTGAATGTTAGAGAGATCCTACCCACCTCAGTTTATGATTTCTGGAATGAAACCTAAACTTGAATCCCAGACCTGCCACTTATGGCTATGTGCTACTTAACCACTTTGTGCTTCTGTTTACTCACCTAAAAATGGCATATCAAAACTAGAAAGCAACCAAGACGTCCTTCAGCAGGCCAATGGATAAATAAACTATGGTACATCCAACAGTGAATTATTATTCAGTACTAGAAAGGAATGAGCTATCTAGCCATGAAAAGACATGAAGAAAACTTAAGTGCATATTGTTAAGTGGAATAAAACATTACATACTGTATGATTCCAACTATATGATATCCTAAAAAAGGTAAAAAAAACAATGATTGCCAAGGGTCAGGCGGGAGGGATACATGAATAGGCAGAGCACAGGGGTTTCAAGGCAGTAGGACTATTCTCTTTGAAACTATAATGGTAGTACATGTCACAATACATTTGTCTAAACTTATAGGGTGTAAGGGGCTTCCCTGATGGCTCAGATGGTAAAGAATCCACTGCAAATGCGAGAGCCCTATGTTCAATCCCTGGGTTGGGAAGATCTCCTGGAGAAGGGCATGGCAACCTACTCCAGTATTCTTGCCTGGAGAATTCCCATGGACAGAGAAGCCTGGTGGGCTACAGTCCATGGGGGTTGCAAAGAGTCGACTGAGAGACCAAGCACAGCACAGCATGGGATGTAAGACACCAAGAGTGAACCCTGATATAAACTATGGCCTTTGGGTGGTTATGATGTGTCAATGAAGGTTGATTGATGGTGACAAATGTACCAGGTGACAAATGTATCAGGATGCTGATAGCTGGGGAAATTGTGTGTGTTAGGGGGATGGGGGATAGACGGGAACCCTCTCTACTTTCCACTCAATTCTTCTGTGAATCTGGAAAAGGTCAGTTTTCATTCCAATCCCAAAGAAAGGCAATGCCAAAGAATGCTCAAACTACCGCACAATTGCACCCATCTCACACGCTAGTAAAATCATGCTCAAAATTCTCCAAGCCAGGCTTCAGCAATACGTGAACCGTGAACTTCCAGATGTTCAAGCTGGTTTTAGAAAAGGCAGAGGAACCAGAGATCAAATTGCCAACATCTGCTGGATCATGGAAAAAGCAAAAGAGTTCCAGAAAAACATCTATTTCTGCTTTATTGACTATGCCAAAGCCTTTGACTGTGTGGATCACAATAAACTGAAAAATTCTGAAAGAGATGGGAATACCAGAACACCTGACCTGCCTCTTGAGAAACCTCTATGTAGGTCAGGAAGCAACAGTTAGAACTGGACATGGGACAACAGACTGGTTCCAAATAGGAAAAGGAGTACGTCAAGGCCATATATTGTCACCCTGCTTGTTTAACTTATATGCAGAGTACATCATGAGAAACGCTGGGCTGGAAGAAGCACAAGCTGGAATCAAGATTGCCAGGAGAAATATCAATAACCTCAGATATGCAGATGACACAACCCTTAGAGCAGAAAGTGAAGAGGAACTAAAAAGCGTCTTGATGAAAGTGAAAGAGGAGAGTGAAAAAGTTGGCTTAAAGCTCAACATTCAGAAAACAAAGATCATGGCATCTGATCCCATCACTTCATGGGAAATAGATGGGGAAACAGTGGAAACAGTGTCAGACTTTATTTTGGGGAGCTCCAAAATCACTGCAGATGGTGATTATAGCCATGAAATTAAAAGACGCTTACTCTTGGAAGGAAAGTTATGACTAACCTAGATAGCATATTCAAAAGCAGCGACATTACTTTGCCAACAAAGGTCCATCTAGTCAAGGCTATGGTTTTTCCAGTGGTCATGTATGGGTGGGAGAGTTGGACTGTGAAGAAAGCTGAGCGCCGAAGAGTTGATGCTTTTGAACTGTAGTGTTGGAGAAGACTCTTGAGAGTCCCTTGGACTGCAAGGAGATCCAACCAGTCCATTCTGAAGGAGATCAGCCCTGGGATTTCTTTGGAAGGAATGATGCTAAAGCTGAAAGTCCAGTACTTTGGCCACCTCATGCGAAGAGTTGACTCATTGGAAAAGACTCTGATGCTGGGAGGGATTGGGGGCAGAAGGAGAAGGGGATGACAGAGGATGAGATGGCTGGATGGCATCACCGACTCTATGGCCATTAGTTTGAGTGGACTCCGGGAGTTGTTGATGGACAGGGAGGCCTGGCGTGCTGCGATTCATGGGGTCACAAAGAGTTGGACATGACTGAGCGACTGAACTGAACTGAACTGAAAACTACTCTAAAAAATAAAGTCTATTTTTTGAAAAAGGTTTGTGTCTATTATCTATTCCTATGATAATACTTATATGTCTGTTCCACTCCACAACTCAGTGGCTTTAAACAATAAGCATTTAGTTTATGAATCTGCAGGTGGGCTATGCGGATAGGGCTGTTGTGGGCTCAGCTGGGCTCACTCACCTGTTGTGGCTGGTCCATGCTGGACTTGACTAGGGTGACTCAGTTCTTCTCTGCAGGTCTCTCATCATCCAGCAGGCTGGCTGGGCATGTTTTCATGGTGAGAGAAGTGGTGCAAAAGTTCAAGCCAAAGCACACCATTTTTTCAAACCTCTGCTCAAGGCCCTTGGGAGCCCCTTGGGAGTTACCTGATTGAACTGAGAACCAAGGGATGAAGAAATAGGCCTCTTGATGTGAAGAGCTGCAGAGTCACATGACAATGGGGACAATGAGCGTTAGGCGTGAGGAACTAGGTCCACTAATGTGATCAGTTTACCTGTGGGGACAACAGCGTGCCCTCCCCATGAACATCAGATGTGGTCAGATATATGAATCTAACAGAGGCCTGCCTGGCCCATGAAAGGAACTTGTAAAGTGGTTAGTTCCTCCTCACACAGGAATCTTAGGCTGCTTCCAGGACTAGTGGAATAGAGTAGAAGAACTGAGAATTGCTAGAGACACAGCAGCAAAGGGTGACACAAGATGTATGCTTTACTTGGTAGAGCCCTTCCCTCAGGTACCCGTCATGGCTCTTTCTCGAGTTTGGTCTTCAGCCTTGATGAGCACAATGTCACTTGTTGACAGACATTCACTCATCATTTGCAGTGTCCTGTTCGTCTACATAGATTCCTGTCAAATGAGAGGAGTCACTGAAAGACTTTCAAACCATTAGCTTCCTTACTACTACACAGACACAAGTCCCTGACAAATAAAAATGTGCCTTTTGCCTTCTGAGCAATAATGATGATGATGATGATATCAGTAATAATATTCATAGCTCCCACCTACTAAGTAGGCAAAACTGAGTCCTATCTGATTCTCACATTAACTCACTGAAGTTAGTACTATTACTCAGCCCATTTTACAGATGAAGAAACTGAGGCTCAGAGAAGTCATTCAGCTAACAAGTGGCAGAGTTGGGACTCTACAACTCCAAGGCCAATACTGTTAACTACTTCACTTTTCTCCCTTAAAGCTCTTATATTTATTCTGCCCAAGTCAGGCTACTTGACATTTGTGTTACTTTTTGCAAGCCTGCTTCAGCCATTACCCATGGGCTTCAAGTCGCACACTGACAAGCAACAGCAGCTCTGAAGTGAGGGGGTCATAGTTGAAGGGAATTTTTCCAGGTCTGTACAGGTAAGGGTCCCCCAACTGTAGGGCTTTCTCTGCTCACTCCCAGAGTTACACTTGAAACCCTACCCTTCACTTGAAGGCCACTGCCTGCTGGTCATTCCTGGGGACAGCCTGAGGTCTTGGCCAAAGCCAAGGCATGGAGCTGGCCCTCCTCCCAGGGCCCCAACATCTCATGGCTCGAATCTAGGGGTCAGTGAGGAGCAGGACTCTGGGAGGGGAGGCAAGGCCCCGAATATCAGACCTGAGTTGGAGAAACTTGAGAAGGCCCCCAGAACAGCTGACTCTGGGCGCCACGTTTTGGCGGCGGCTGCCCCCTCCCCCACACTGGCTGTGCTGTGAGTCACGGGTTTTAGGCTGAGCACTCTGGGAGATTAACCAGCTTTGTGACCAGCTGCTGGAGGAGAATACTTGGCCGAAAGAAGCAGGATAAAGTTACCCTCTCAGAAGTTTATAGGAAGGCCCATAAATGCCCCCAACTGCTGTGGGGCCCATGATGTGGGGCGCTTCTGGATCCCCCCCTTGCTGAGGCCCTCGGTGGCTGTACCCATCTCCCCACTCCTCACCCACCCTAACCTGGAACCCACTGGGAATGCCTGCCACTTAGGGTTCCAAGAAGGGTCTTGGGCCATGAGCCTTCCTTCGCCGGATGACACACATTAGGAACAGAGCCCGGACTGGAGTCAGTTGGGAAGGGCCTGGCTCCCTCCTGGCTCTGGCCTGGGTCAGAGGCTGGTGGGAAATGTCTGGAACAGGATGGTGGGCCGCTGGCACCCAGGGCGAAATGAACAAGAAGGACTACATTGCATCATGGCTCCAGAATGCATCATGGTGAGGGTTTGAGAGGATGAAAGGGAGCCCTGGGACAGGGAGCAGGAGGCCTGGGTTCAGCCCAGCTTTGCTGCTGACCCTCTGTCCTCATTCACTAAAAGGAGAGCTGGACAAGTTGTTTTCAAACTATGCTCGGTGGAGTCCTGGGCCACTCAGAAGTGCCTCGGGGCTACCACAAAGGCTGGATGAGCATTTTAGCCCAGTAGGATTCTTCAATTATCTTCATGACCCCCTTCCCCCATCTCGCATATTCATATTTATCAAAATAATCTCATTTTCCCCCCACCAATTGACTATCCATTCAGTCAACAATTATTTATTGAGGGCCTAGCCTGTGCCAGGCTCTGTTGTAGCTGATAGAGAAAAACGGTGTTCTCAGTGAACTCCGGGAGTTGGTGATGGACAGGGAGGCCTGGCGTGCTGCGATTCATAGGGTCACAAAGAGTCGGACACGACTGAGCGACTGATCTGATCTGATCTGATCTGATCTTATAAGAAATAAGAACTATACATTTGAACTGGGAAAATTAACTTGTAACAACAAAATGGCACGCCCACATCTGCTTTATGGATCTGAAGGTAGGATTCTGTTTCTAAAGAAGTTTGGCTTGGGATATCTCCTGGGTGACTTCTGATCCACTTGACACCATTCCCAAAGCCTAAGCTGCCAGTTACTCAGGGAATACCCAGAAAAGGGTGAGAAGGAGGCATCTTGGTCCCAGGGTGTGTTGGGGGGTTTCCCACACAGTGGAGGAGGCTCTGTCTGCCCTCTGCCTTGGGACCTGAAGGGTATGTGGGCCAGGGAACTGTGCTGGTTGTAGCCCCTACCCTGGATCCAAAGATGGGGTGTCCACACTACTTTATATAAAATAAACAACAGGGTCCTATTGTATAGCACAGGGAACTATATTCAATAGCATATAATAACTTATGGGCTTCACAGGTGGCTCCAGTGGTAAAAAATTCATCTGCCAGTGCAGGAGACGCAAGAGATGCGGGTTCGATCCCTGGGTCAGGAAGATCCCCTAGAGAAGGACATGGCAACCCACAACAGTATTCCTGCCTAGAGAATCCCATGGACAGAGGAGCCTGGCGGGCTACTGTCCATGTGGCTGCAGAGAGTTGGACATGACTGAGCAACTAAGCAGCAATAACCCATAGTAGAAAAGAATCTGGAAAAGATTTAACATGTTGTGTTGGTTACCAGTGTAAAGTGACTTCTAGGCTAGTGGGAGACAATACCAACAATAATATCTAACACATATACTACCTACTGTATGACAGGAATTACTTCTGAGTTCACTTCACTCCTAACACTAGTGGATGGTTATCTCTTCCATTTTATAGATGAGGAAACAGGGACAGAGGATTAGTGTCCCAAGGTCATAGAGCAGGTAAGATAGAGCTGGAACTTGAAGGCTACTACTTGCAATACTGGCAACCCACTCCTGTACTCTTGTCTGGAAAATCCCATGGACAGAGGAGCCTGGCGGGCTTCATGGGGTTGCCAAGAGTTGGACATGACTGAAGCAACTTAGCACGCAAGAAGGGGGCAGGCAGAAGGAGGAAGAAGAGGATTTGGGAACTTGTTTCTCTATGAGTCTTGTTCTTGGCTAGAGGCTGGCCCGCTGCGCCCAGCCCTGGTCTCCAGCCCCAAGTCTGTCCAGGCACCTGCTGTGGGGCCTGGCTTCTGCAGACAGGACCGGGGAAGGGCCAGGGTGAGGCCGGAGGGCGGGTGAGGACAGCTCAGCCCAGCTCCTCACTTCTGGGAGCCTAGGGCTGCTCCAGCAGCTTGGAGCCTCCCTGGAAGGACGGAGGACATGAGTGTATGTGGAGGAGTGAGCCAGACTCTCCTGCCTCTTAGAAATGAAGTCCCCAGCAGCCTCTGTCTAGTTGGTGGACAGGGGCAGGGTCCATGTCTCTGCCTGCCGAGTGTCTCCACTCAGAGAGCATTCTCTGTTATCATGTGTCTAGACCTGCCTTTGTTCTCAGGGAGCTACTGTCTCCAGGAGATGCAGATGACACTGGAGTGGCTTAAGCCAGGTGTGATCCAAGGTTCTTCAAGGAGAGAAAAGAGCGGGCTGGGCTGGTGCTACAGGAAGGGCTTCCTGGTGGAGGTGGCTCCTGCGTTCTAGAAAAGGGAGGGGCCTTCTTCTAGGCAGAAAAGAAAGACGGTGAAGTCGCTCTGTTGCGTCTGACTCTCTGCAACCCTGTGGACTGTAGCCTACCAGACTCCTCTGTCCATGGGATTCTCCACACAAGAATACTGGAGTGGATTGCCATTTCCTTCTCCAGGGGAATCTTCCCAACCCAGGGATGGAACCTGGCTCTCCTGCATTGCAGGCAGACGCTTTACTGTCTGAGCCACCAGGGAAGCCTAGGGAACCGCAGGTGCAAGGGCTCAGAGGCTTATCTGTGACATTAGATAAGAATTTTCAATTCTGACTTTGCCAAGATCTGGTTATTTTGGCCATGTGAAAGCAAGTCTGGGGGCCCTGAGCTAAGGCGCTGGGTTCCAGATGGGCTTGAGGGGGCAGGTCTGAATTTAGAGAGCCCCACTCAGCAGATACATGGCTGAGACACTGCTGTGGGGAAACAGCTTGAGGGAGGTGACTGCTGCAAAGGCTACACCTGCACAGGGTACGTGGGCACCCCGGCCCAGGGAAGGTGGACGTTCTTCCTGACACTAAAGACACAGAGACATCCCTGTAGAGTCTGTGGGTCTCACAGTAGCCTTAAGGTCCTGGACAGTGGCACACAGTCAGCATAGGGTGATAATAGAAACTGTCATGTCTGGGAGACGCACCCAGTCAGAGTCCCCGGGAATCGGACCCGAGGGACACCATCACAAGGTGACAGCTGTCACAATGCCCCACTTGCCCCTCAAAGTTCCGACACACCTTCAAGCCACTGCCCCTCGGCAGCTCACTGCCGAGACCCTCTCAGACCCGCGCAGCCTCCGGCCATCAGCGACAGCCGCAGGGCCCCGGTGGCACACGTGCGCACGCCGCCCTCGGCCGCACACCCCTGCGCACACGCCGGCGCGGGCTAACGAGCCCACAGCCCTGCTCGGCGGGAGGGAGCCAGTTGTCGGGCGGGGCCGCGCGGTCACACAGCATTAGCCCTGCGGCCGCCCCGCCAGGTGCGGCCACTGCCCCTAATCCCTGGCCCTGGCCCGCTAAGCCGGGCCTGAGCGACGCCACAGCTGGGGGCGGCCGGCCACGCGCCGCCCATCACCGCAGCCCCAGCCCACCGCGGGGCCTTCCCCATCCTCCACCCGACTCCCACCTCCCCAGTCCCGGGCAACCCTCGCGCTCCCTCCTCCGCCACTGACCTTGGGCTCCCACCCCATCTAGCCTTTAGCGCCCCACTGCCCCGCCCCCAGCTCCTCCCACTACAGCCTCCATCTGGGTCCTCCGGTGGTTAGAGCTCCCTGCACCTCCCCGACCCCATTCCAGTCTCTCCACTGCAAGACCGGCGGTGCCCTACTCTGCCCCAGAGCCACTCACTGCCAGCTCCGTGCCCACTCCTCCACCGGATTTGACTTGGGCTCCACCCTCCTCACGCTTCACCCCTCTTATTTACCTGCCCTGCCCCTTGTGCAGGCCAGAGCTGGGGTCCCCCTCCCCTACTTGGATTTGTGAAGTTCCAGGATCCACTCTTCCCCCACCACACATATTTCCAGCCTCCAACTGCTCATCCTGTTACCAGGCAGAAGTCATCTCCCCCCAGGGAACCTGAACTTCAGTTCTAGATTTCTGACTCTTGCTGGACCTTGGGATGGATCCCAGGACCTTCAGAGGTATTCTGTGGCCTCTTTGAATCTCAGTTTTCCTTGTCTGAAAAATAAAGAAGTGTGATTGAGATGACCTCTGAGAAGCTTTTGTCTTTTCCAATCCCATAACGTTAGCAAGGTCATGTACTTCCTGTCACCTGAATGTTGAAGACAGATGAATGTGGAAGGGCACCCACTGGCCATGTGTCCCCACCCCATCTCATCCCATTATTTAGCTTTCACTGTGTGAGTCGCCCAAGGCAACTTTTACCCTCTGGTATGGGGATGAGTCGGAGAAGGCAATGGCACCCCACTCCAGTACTCTTGCCTGGAAAATCCCATGGATGAAAGAGCCTGGTAGGTTGCAGTCCATGGGGTCGCTAAGAGTCAGACATGACTGAGTGACTTCACTTTTCCTTTTCACTTTCATGCATTGGAGAAGGAAATGGCAACCCACTCCAGTGTTCTTGCCTGGAGAATTCCAGGGACGGGGGAGCCTGGTGGGCTGCCATCTGTGGGGTCGCACAGAGTCGGACATGACTAAAGCGACTTAGCAGCAGCAGCAGCAGAAGCATGGGGATGAGTGGGCTTCCCAGGTGGCTCAGTGGTAAAGAATCTGCCTGCCAGGAGACACAGGAGTCACGGGTTCAATCCCTGGGTGGGAATGATCCCCTGAAAGAGGAAATGACAACCCACTCCAGTATTCTTGCCTGGGAAATCCCATGGACAGAGGAGCCTAGCGGGCTACAGTCCATGGGGTCACAAAAGAGTCAGACACGACTAAGCGACTGAGGATGCATGAATGCATGGCGGATGAGTAAGAGAGAACAAGGTGGAATCTGGGTGCTTAGGGCTTGGCCAAGGCTTGGGACTGGCTGTGGGCAGGGGATCTCTGCCGCCTTGGGATGTCCCCTGGAAGGGTGCACATCTGGGACTGGCCTGGCGGGGGTCCTGGCCTCGGGCACTGTCAGCATTGGTGCTGATGGACAGCCCTGGCAGGTGGGAGCCGGCCAGTCACCCCCGACAGCCCTGCCCACCTGTCGCCCTCCTGCTCGGGTGACCGGCTGCCTGACCCACTGACCAACTTCCTGCTGCTTTGCTGCACCCTGGGCACTGTATGATCAGGACTGCTGTGCCCTGCCCCGTTCCTTTCAGATTTTTCCCAACAACCTGCTGGTTCAGAGCACACAGGCACACAAATATCAGGTTAATATTATGCAGATTCACACAACACAGACAGACACATACAGGGGTTGCAGGCATGCATGCCCATGTCTAAGCCTGCTTCATTCTCATGCAAGCTGAGCCAAGATGCTTCTTCCCAGGTATGACAACATGGGCATTGCCTTCTCTGTGGCCACAGGGCCCCGTGATAAAGGTGAAGGCAGGCAGTCTGGGATATCCTAACTGCATGACTTTGTCAAGTGACTTAATTTCCCTGGACCTCAGATTCTCCATCTGTTCAATAGAACTGATAATAAGTATCCATCTTATAGGATTGTTTTGAGAATCAGATGAAACAATCCATGGAAAGTACTCAGAATGGTTCCTAGTATTAATACAATAGAAATCCACAATACATGCTAACTGTTAATATTATTATCCAGTGGGGGCTGACAGGTTTCTGGGATATTCTCAGTGATAATTTCCTTTAATTGGTCATTTCTGGGCATAACTGTTTAAATGGTTATAAATCTCCCTAAAAGTACTTTTATTCCACTTTCCACATTAGGAGATGTCAACTGGCAGATGAAATCAGGATATGCCATTTCCACAGCCTTCCCTGGATTCTGGTCAGGTGTGATTGCTCATGCTTTGCTGTTTAAAAACTAAGAAACCACACAAGTCTAGACCTGAGTTGTTTAGGGGATGCTGGGCTGGGGCCTGGGGCTCACCATCTTCTCTTCAGAATCTAGGCAAGACCCTCTCCCCAGGTCAGGACCCCCAGTCCATGCATCTATGGATCCTCCTCCTTCTTTCTGAAAATCAGGACAACGTCTGCTCCATCCCGTATGACCCCTTCCATCCCCCAGATCTTCCTAAGGGCCACCCGTAGCACTTCAACAATCTCACTTCACATGCTCTTGGGCCCTGAGATTGGGATTTCTTGGCACCCTAAAGAGAAGACTGCACTTGGCAGAGTTTTGAGTTCTAGAACAATCTTCTTCAGCATCTCCTTCTTCAGTCTGCTCCAACCAAACCAAGTCTGCTCTTGGCAACCTTTGAGCAATGAATGAATGAGGCTCATGATCCCAGTGGCAGCAACAGATGCAGGATAAAGTTGGGGAGTTCTATTTTTCCACCACTCTCGCCCCCACAGGAAGTCTTCTTTGTTCTGCTTCTAAACAAAACTCAAGAAATCCTGTTTTCCACCTTGAGCATTTTCCCAACTCTCACTCCACATGAGTCCTCTCCCCTCCTGACTCCCTCCTCTCGAGCCCTGTCTTTGTTTTATCCTCAGGTGCGTGTCTTGCCTCTGATTTGGGGTATATTCTTCATTTATATTCTTTATCATAACTATTGTAAAGTACTGTCACTTCTAGTATAAAGCTTCCTGTATTAGTTATCTACTGTTGCACAACAAAATACAGTCAAATTTACCAGCTAAAAACAATAAACTTTTATTATCCTGCTGTTTCTGTGGGTCAGGAGTCCAGCAGCAGCTTAGCTCAGGGTTTCTCGCAGGCTGTAACTAAGGTGTTGGCTGGGACTAACGTTATCTTGCGGCAAGACTAGGAGCAGATCCATGTCCAGCTCACTCATGTGGCTGTTGGCAGGCCTCAGTTCTGTGCTGGCTGTTGGCTGGAGATGTCAGTTCCTTGCCACGAGGGACTCTCCATGGGGCAAGTTGCAACATGGCAGCTGGCTTCTCTCAGAGCAAGCGATCCGAGAGAGGAAAGAGATAGAGAATGCACCCAAAACAAAGACGTGTCTTTTGATATTGCTGCTGCCAGTGCCCCTGACCCCACAGCAGGCCACTGTCAACCCACGCCTCCACAGGAGACTCCCAAACACTCACAGGTATAGAAGGATTATTTGCCTTCCTTTTTCTGCTTATCTGGGCCAAATCACTTCCAAACTACCAGTTGGTCTTAATGAGAGTGCTTCTCAACTCCAGGGCTCAAGTGCTTGAGGTGGGTCATGGCTACTACACTGGACAGCACAGCCGTGACCTGACCTGGATACCCGGGGGCCACTGGGGGAGCAACACTGGACTGGATAATGCTGTGAAGACCACTTAGCAGATTCTGGTGCCCCAGACAAAATAGGCAGACAAAGACACCGGGCTCAAATCCCGCCCCCCTCCCAGAAGATGCATCTTTTTATAACCTAATCTTGGAAGTAACTTCCATTACTTCCACTGATATTCATATTCAAAGGGGAGGGATTACATTAAGCCAGGAGGCAGAGATCACCTATCACACTTCTCAGTGCGGTGGTCCCTGAATTAGCCCACCCATCACTGTGTTCTCAGTAGATGTTTGTTGAAAGAACAAGTGCAGTCACCAGAAGACACTTGGCAGAGGCCCTATAATCTAGACTGTTCTCCTTGGATACGACCCTTCCCCCCGAACCACCCCCAATTTTCTTCTTGGGAGTCATTTGAAATTAAACTGAAAAATAATGTTACCTTTGAATAACATATCTGCTCCTGGGAGTTTGTCTGCTCTCCCACTTTCTGTAATTTGCCGTTCCAAAACTGGACATGTGCGTGGCATTATCTCATGCAGATAATCTCTGTGGTTATCACAAGTTCTAAGGTGACTTGGTTACTTTCTTTCAGGGTTCCTATCTCTTCTCTTCATCTAAGTCAAGACTAGTTTCGAAGAAATGGCCTCCAGTGTGCCCCTAGCACGCATACCCTCCTCTCACAGTGATCAGCACTTGAAGCTTTCCGTGTTTATGGTTCTGTCTTCTCAGCTGAGCAGAGACCTACTGTAAGGTAGGGACAGTTCAGCAAATACTTGGTGAGTATTCATGGAGTGCGTATCCTGTGCTGGGGCTGGGCTAGGGACCAGGGAGACAAGAGGGTCATTCATGGAACTCCCAGCATCAAAATGGAACAGGTGCTCAAGAATGCTTGCTCCTCTGGGAGATCAAACTGTCAGCAAGTCCACCTCAAGTATTAATCAGGTGCTGTTGTGACAGAATTTCCAGGAATGGCTCCCAAGATGCCACACTTTAATCCCTAGAATCTGAGGATGTGATGAGATACAATACACTCCCCTGATTGTATTATGCTGTGTGTTATACAATTGACCTTAAAAAGCGGTGATTATCTGAGGGGGCCTAACCTACTTACATAAGTCATTGCCAGCAAGGAACTCTCACACCCTGGTGGCAGAAAGGGAAGTCAGAGAGATCTGAAGCATAAGAAGGACTTAGAGCTCTGATTTGTTAGTTTGGGGGTAGAGGGGGCCATGTGAGAAGGAATGCAGGTAGTGTTCAGGTGCTGAGAGACAGCAGGCAACAGGGACCTCAGCTCTATAATCACAAGGACTGGACTCTGCCAACAAGCAAGTATGTTTGGAAGTAGATTCTTAGAATATGCCTCATGCCACCCTCCATACCTTCATTTCAGACTTGTAAGCCCTTGAGATTAGAGCCCAGCCAAGCCTTTCTAGACATCTGATCTACAGAACTATGAACTAATTAATGAATATTTTAAAGTTATAATTCGATGCTTTTTAGCATATTCACAAAGTGTGCAACCATCATCGCTATATAATTCCAGAACATTTTACTCACCTCCGCCAAATGAAGCCTGTTAAGTAGTCATTCCCTGATCCTCACTTCCTCCAGCCTCTGGCAAACACTAATCCATTTTCTGTATATATGCATTTGCCTATTCTGAACATTTCATAAAAATAGGATCATGTAATATGCAGCCTTTTGCATCTGGCTCCTTTTGCTTAGCATAATATTTCCAAGATTCATCCAAATTGTAGTATGTATCAGTATTTCACTCCTTTTTATGGATGAGTAATAATCCCTTGTATAGATACAGCACATTATATTTATCCATTCAACAGCTGATGGATATTTGGGTTGTTTCTACCTTTTGGTTATTATGAAGAAAGCACTCTGAACATTCGTGAACAGGTTTTTATGTGGATTCACATTTACAATTCTCTTAGGCATATACCTAGGAGCAGAACTGCTGAGTCACATAATAACCCTATGTTTAACTTTTTGAGGAACTGCCAGACTGCTTCCCAAAGTAACTGCACACTTTTACACTCCCACCAGTTGTGTATGAGGATTTCAATTTCTCCATCCCCATGAACCACTGTTATTTCTCTCTCTCTCTCTCTTTTTTTTTTTTATTAAAACCATCCTAGCAGGGATGAAGTATTGCTTCTTTTTGGCTTTAGCTTGCATTTCCCTAATGACAGTTGATATTGAGTAGATATGGTTTAAATCCACTAAGTTTTGGGTGACTTGTTCTACAGCAATAGAAATCTAATAAAGGTGCTTCCTCAAACCCAGATGGCAAAAATGGAAATGGGGAAAAAGTTGACAACAAAAGAAGCCATTTGAGTTGAGTGGCAAAGGAGTCAATAAATGGCATTGTCATGAGGTAGGTCTGGAACCACCCTGGGTGGGAGGACAGACATCTAATGTTAAGAGGTGGGACTAAATCAAGAACTAGGACAGTTATCCTGTTATAACAGGGCAGCATACATGGAATAAGTCAGGGGAATATTGGGAGTAAGCTGCTTCTAGTTTTTGCCCTTTTCTGTTGAATCAGTCATAAATATAGCTGTGCTGAAGGCACCTCAGAGTCTGCAACATGTTTGACTTTTAGCCATTAAGTCCCTTGTAGCAGGACATCCAGATGGATGAAGACCTCATCTGCTTAAATAGGTCTCTGGGTCAGCCCTGGGACATGCTTCAATATGCCAAACTCCATTTCTATAACGTGGCCGGTGAGCTTTAGGCGACTTTCTTCTGCCCTTCACCACCTTGATTCATTCATGAACAGGCTAGGTTTTGTTCTAGGTACCCGGGATACAACAGTGGACAAAATACAGGTCTTGTGTCACTTACCTTTTAGCTGGGAGAGACGGCAACAAGCATAAAGGTAGTAAATAGTGAATCATATACTTTATGTGTATTTGTGTTATATATTAAAAAAAAAAAAGAAGAAAAGTAGACTGTGGTATGGGAGATTAGGCTGCTGGAAGAGAGAAACTGATTGCAGTTGAAGGATAATCAGGGCAGACCTTGGCTTGTTGAAAAGGTGAAATTTGAGCAAAGACCTGAAGGAGTCTTTTGAAGGAGGAGTTAGGAAGGCAGATACCTGGTGGCAGAATATTCCAGGCAGTGAGAAAAATTACAAAGGTGGTTCTATGGCAGAAGCATGTCTACCAAGTTTGAGAAAGAACAAGGTGGTCAATATACCTGGGGCAGAGAAAGAGGAAGAGGAGCAGGAGATGAAGGCCAAGTGTGGCTGAAACCAGACTATGTAGAGCTTTGCAGGCATTGCCAGGACTTTGGATTTTAGTTTGAAAGAAATGTGGAGCCTTGAAGAGTTTTGAGCAGAAAAATTATGAAGAACTAACTTGCATTTTCAAAAGGATTCCCCTAGCTGTTGTGCTTAGAACAGGTCGGGTGGGGAGGTAGGGTGTTGGCCGGGGGGGAGGTTAGAAACAAGAGATCTTGCACAAGGCTTCTGCAGTGAGAGATGGTCACAGCTTGGTCCAGAGTGGGAGCAGTGGAGAGAGTGAGAAGTAGTCAGCTTTTTGATACAGTTTTTGAAAGTAGAGCCAATAGGATCTCATGACAGACTGGATGTGGAAATCGAGAGAGACAGAGAAGATTCAAAGGTAGTGTTTTACCTGAGCAACATGATGGATGGAGTTGCTGCAAGCTCAGATGGAAAAGATTATATGTAGAGCAAGCTTCGTAGAGCAGATCAGGAGTTCAGTTTTGGATGAGTTAAGGTTGAGAGCTTTATTGTATATCCAAGTTATGATATCAAGCAGGCTAATATAAGTTCAGAGTTTAGTTGAGAAATCTCAGCTGAAGATGGAAACTGGATAGCCGTCAGCATATACATGGTATTTAAAGCAGGGCTGTACAAACACTGATGCTTTTGCCGCACAGGATTATTTGTTCTTCTCTCTGAACAGATCCATTTTCTTTGTGCACATGAAATGTTTCCATCTGGTTTCTGAGGGCTGAGTCCTCATCCCACTATGTCTCCATGAAGTCTAAAAGATGATATTGACTTTGCTGACTTAAAATCTCAAGCTCATGGGGTTCATCACTCAACTCTGATCTCTATATCGAAAGCCACTGCAGTATTTGCCAGCTCGTCCTCCCAAGGTGCATCTCTGAAAAGCTGGGTAGCTCTTCTTTCTAGGTCAGACCAGTAGGTGCCACACCAAGTTTTATCTGGCCATCTTTCTCCCTCTTCCTCCAGTTTCAGTTTTTGGTAGATCAGTGTCAGACCAGGAAGCTCTTGGTGTGAACGTCAATACATCATATGGGTAGAGTCTTAGATGGTGTTTTTAAGTCAGAGAACTATAGACTTCTAAGGTCGGCCCTATAGATCATGCTCATAGGGGCAGGAGGTTAGCACAGCTCCTTCCACCACAGCCCCTCAACACAGGGATTTGGAGTGGGTCCTAGAGTAAGGTGCTCCCTATTCTTGTCAGTTGACTATTCTCTGTCCATTTAAGGGATGGAGACATGACAGTTAGGGGTGTGGCATGTGAAAGAGATGGAGTTAGGCAGTCAGGGCATGACAAAGAAGCTAACGTGCAAGCTCTATGCCCTATCACTCTGGTGTATGGATTTGAGGCCTCACACAGGTGACAGGGAAGGTAGTTGAGCTAGAACACCTCTAGGAGTCCAGCCTGGTTCTTCTGCATAATCCCCACACCCTTTCCATCCTCTGGGTTCTCACTTCCCTCTTCCCTTAGGCCTGGTTCTCCTTGCCACCTCCTCCCTCACCCCAGGCAGAGAGGGGGCCAGTTCAGGGCCCTATGACTCAGGCACAGGGTGGGGGAGGATGTTTTGGATGCCGCTCTGCTGACGCTGGTGCCCTCTGTTCTTACATCCTCCTTAATTTACTGCCTGAGGAGGGGGCCAGGGCTCTAGAGAGGGGATTAGATGGTCCACACTGATCTGAGGCAACAGCTGCTGGGCTGGCGGCCGAGGAGCGAGGAGTGAGCAGGAGGCGGGGGAGGCTCATGCCTCCGCTAGGGCCGGAAGGGAACTAAGCGGGCATCTGGATGGGGCCCCTAGGTGAGGCTGGCTCTGGAAGAAGCTGCCATTGGCCTGAGAGGTAGGGCTAGAAGGTCTGCCTGACCAGTAAATCAAATCTAGGTATCACACAGGAAGGCCAAGGGGGGCCATCTGGTCAACCATCTTGCCAGTTTTCTAAAGAAAATTAAGAAGTGCTTTCTTTAGCTTTCTGCAACCCAGGGAGGGGAAGATTGGCTCTGGGGTCTAAAAGGCCATCTTATCAAGCCCTAAGATGCCACATGATTGTGTGAGAAGCTCCCTAACATCGAGAATGCCCCACATCAGTTGGAACAATTCCTTACAGAGAAACCTCTTTTCCCTCGCTTACAGTCCACTCACTCGTTTCTTACAAAGCAGAAGGCAAACAGTTAGCAGCATTCCCATTTGACAAATGGGGAAACCAAGACCCCACAGAAGTTCAGTGCCTTGCTCCAGGTCACACTTGGGGTCCGTGGTGTGGCTGTGATTAGAGCCCAGTGCTCTTAACTAAGTCAGTCTGCATTTTGAATACCTGGGCACATGTGTTGACATTTTGCACTGGGGACTGGCCTCTTTTCTTCCTTCTAATCCATAATTCCAGGTGATAGTCTTGTTTAAAGGAAAATGGCCCAGGCATGGAAGCCATAAACCTAGAATCTTTGAATCAGTTAATGTCCCCTTTGGGTGACTTGGTTTTCCCATCAATATAATGGACAATATCTTAAACATTTGTCTTATTCAGCCAAAGGACAGGAGGGGCTTTGGGGATCATTAAAAAAGTAAAGATTTGAGCTCTGGAGTTAAAATATCTGGGATCAAATACAATCTCTGCCACTTACCATTATTTTTAGTGAATTTTCCCTCTCTTTGAATTCAATTATTTCATCTTCTGTAGTCAAGTGATAACAACACCTACCACAAATGGATATTATGAGGATTAAAAGAAGTCATTCTAAAAGCAAAGCATTAAAAATAAATAAATAAATAAATAAATAAAAGCAAAGCATTATTTTTGGTGCCTAGTAAATGTTAAATTAGAGAAAGAGCAATAGCTCTAGTAGTTGTGGGGTGTTACTTATTGCTTGCTTACAAGTAGCCACTGAAATTGGGCCAAGAGATCCCGGGCTAGTGGCTAGCTTAGGGCAGTGGTTCTCAACCTTGGCTGACCAATCAGGATCACTGTTTTGGAGATGGATGTTTACAAGGTTCCTAGATGACCTTGAGGATCACCCAAGGTTGGTAATCACTATCTAGGGGGCCTTCTTTGATGGTTGGATAATTGACATATCAGTTGTTTGTAAGTAAACAGGTGCTTAGTCATTTAATAGTTTAAACACTTTCCCTGATTGGCACTTCTACTCCTAATTAACTCCTAACAAGCCCTTCCTTCCCTGGGTCATGAGCAGGAATTCCCCACTGGGGGTTCCCAATTAATGAGGTTTTCCCAGCTTGGGGGCCTCTGGGAAGCAGGCAGGACTAATTATGCTCTTGTCCCCCAACCCCCTGGCCAAATCCTCTCCCTGTCCTTCATCAATCTTGTCCTGGCCTCCAGCTGGCTTGCATTAGCTCTGGTTTTCCAGCCCCTATGGCTGCGGCTGTAGCTGAGAGATTGAGCCAGTCCAGGCTGGATGGATCTGTCACCCGATCCTGGGTCTGTGCTGCAGCCAGTCCTGGAATCTGGGGCAATGTGATCCTGCCCTGCGGGAGCCCCTAGCCAAACCAGGGACGCCATGGCGGAGCTCAGGAAATCCCAGCTATCCAGGGACCTTTGCCTAGGCCCCCAAGGATCATATCCACTTATTCTCAGAGAACCTCTTGTCTAAGTGCCTTACCTTAAAGAACAGGAACTGGGGGCCCAGAGATGTGAGTCACCTGCCCAAGGTCACACAACCTGTCCATGGAAGAGCTTACCTAGAGCTCTGATCTCTTTGGTTACAGTCCAGGCTCTTTCCCTGGCTCCTCCTGAAGCAGTGTTTCTGCAGACCATTGTCTGGGTGATGGGGTCTGATATGGGTGCTCCCATCCAACCCCAGACACCAGGCAGAGGAGATCAGGGGAGGGAAGTGTTGAACCAAAGCACATGATCCTTTTAATTCAGATTAAAGAAGTCCAATTTCAGGTCATTGGAATTTGGAAATTTAGGGAATAGCGGGAATAAAAATATGAAAATAATTGAAATAAGAGCAATACGTTTTAAAAATGTATTTTATAGACGTAACACTTTTCAGCATAATTGAGGAACACAGATGGAAGGATCTGACACATAGGAACACTCATCTCTGGAATCTGAGTTTGCTGATTATCATGTTCACCCAAAGGTTATTACATCCCAAAGTATGGACACCTAGACCATGAAACAGAAAATTTTATAGAGGACAGTTTGAACATTTTCTTTAGTAGTTGAGAAAAAAGACAACTAGTTTCCTAAAGACTGATCTTTCCCACATAATTTCATTTTTTAAATACCCAGATTTTACATATCTCACTCACACCTGCTTGCCTTGTTCCTCCTAAATGATTTGAACCAAATATCTAAGACAAGAAGTGGTTTTGTTGAGGTTCTGAGGGTAAGGACAACAGAGACCATAGAGCTATCTGGTCTCGGCCTTCAAAGCCCCAGAATGTCAGGCAGCTCCTGTCTAGAGAAGGTGAAATAGCCTCCTTCCCTCAGAGATGATCTGGGGCTTCAAGGTGGCTGAGGGTGTGGAAAACATGCTGGCTCTTTGGCAAGAGCTGCCATATGTTGAGAAAGGGTTTACTACGTCCTAAGGGCTTTGCACATCACTATTTTTATAAGGTAAGTATTTTTATACCTATCATATATTTGGGGAAACTGAGGCTTAAAGCAGTCAGGTAGCATACCTAATGTCACTAATTTACTAAGTAGATTTGAACCCAAATATTTAGAGTTCAAAAGTCATATGTTTCTCTCCAATGCCTTTTGGGTAGAAGTGTGAAGTACTCCATACTTCAGTTTGGGTTCACATTTCTTGTTCCTTTTGACTTTATTTCCCTGTTGCTTTCCCTCAGAGTTTGTAACATTGTTCAGGAGGGCTGCAGTCAGGGTGTGTAGCCAGTGTTATCTGCTCCGCCAGCGCTTGGCCTGCCTCTGATTTCAGTCACAGCCAAAGAGGACAGACCTATGTGAAACTATGTGAGCTCAGACTCATTCTCAATGTCCTCCCTCAAGCACAGCCAGAGTCTTTCTGATTCTGATTCAGGGTTATCTCCTATACCACACAAACTTGCTCACAGCCTGCAAATGCTACCTGGAAGCGTAAGGGAGTTAACTTCCCAGGAACAACTTCCCAATCAGTGAGGGGCAGAGGGGAGACAGAGACTCCAGCTATCATCCGTCAGGTGGACTCTTTTGTGAGGCATCTGCCACCTTCTCAGAGGTTCCAGTGGACTCGAGCCTTCTATGCCTACAGACCTCAAGGAAACACACCCTCATCTTGGCTTTTCCTATTTCCCTGGTTCGCTCTTCCTCCTCCACACTACTTCCTGGGGTCACTTTCTGAGTAGACCACTTCCATCAAATCCTTGCCTTGCTTGTTCTGCTTTCAGAGTGATCCAAACTAACCTGGTGCGGTGCCCGGAAGGCTGTGTGAATTGGTTTGTGTGCAGGGATGGGGTAGGGGATATGGTGGCAAAGGAAGAAAGAACTTTGAACAGAAAATAAACTTGAATACAGGAGGATCTCCTTTCATGGAGATTCTCCATATATAAAATTCCAGGAGCTCTTGAAATTTCTGTTCAAATGGGAGGCATCACCTGGCAGAGACACATGATCTCAATTTGGGGCAATGGGTGGAGTCATCACTGAGCAGGATGTTTCAGGATGGGGCTGTCTCTGTCTCTAGTTAGGGAGGTCCCTCAGTCCTTGGTGGTGGATCTCCCCAAGCTCTCACCAGTGGAGCTGTCTCAGGTAGATCACTACCTGGCCACAGTTTCAGTGAGCCAGTTTCACTGGTCCCAGAGGCTCCCATCTTGCATGAAGTGGGGGACTGTTTTACCTGGTAATGTCTTTGGAGCTGATATCCAGCCACATCCTAAGCCTCTGTATAAAAACAAAGGGGAGAATTTAACCAGCTGTAAAAATCAATTTAAATGCTTACAGAGAAACAGTAAGGCCTGACACTGCCGTCTCATTTTCATGAGGTGAGTCACTGAAACGGTTGACCTCATGGCTAATCTATGAGCAAAGGCGCGCTGGCAGTTACTGCTGGCACGGGAATGGCCTCCGACCTGTTTCCTGGAACCCTGGCGCCAGTCAGAGCTCAGAGTGGCCTTTAGCCATTTTGGAAGTCAGATTACCTTTCCAAGGAGAACGTTCCCAGCTCAGAGGTGCAGGTCTAGCTGTGACTCCTCGATTTGTCAGTTTCACTGACTAGGGCCCTTTTTGAAGTTACTGATTGGTCAGATCCACCACCCACTCCTCACAATATGCAGCTTTCATTGGTCGAATCCACCATGTGCTCACCAAAGATCGCCTTTTCTGGTTGGTAAGTCCCACCAGCCAGTCAGTGGGAAGAATCCTGCTCTCATACACCTTTGAAATGATTTCTTCTTAAAGGCTCGTAATTCCTGCTATGATCTTCTGCATTTATGCAACTCTAATAAACCTACTTTAAAATGCCTGCTCCCCGTCCTGTAGAGTGAGGAAGTAAGGATTGGAGATACATGAGCTCTGGATTTGAATTCCAGATTAGACTCGTCTTAGCTTTATGATTTTAGCTAAACCAACTATTTGCCTTTTGTATGCCTTAAATTTAATAGCTGAGAGCATTACAGTTAGATGGGTTCAAATATAATTTGCTGGTGTGTGATTTCAGATGGGTTACTTAAGTTTTTTGAGCCTCACTTTCCATAGATAGAAGATAGGGGTAATAGTAATACATACTTGGAGAACGGAATGGTAACCCACTCCAGTATTCTTGTCTAGAGAATTTCATGGACAGAGGAGCCTGGCGGGCTACAGTCCATGGGGTCCCAAAGAGTCAGACTAACACACACACACACATACACATACACAGTACATAGTATCTACGACTATGTGTGTGTGTGTGACTAACACACACACATACACACACAGTACATAGTATCTACGACTATGTGTGTGTGTGTGTGTGTGTATGCGACTAACACACACACAGTACATAGTATCTACATGTTATGAGGATTAAAGGAGATAATGAATATAAAATATTTGGCACATAATACATTCTTAACAAGTATTAGCTATTTATATTGTGCATTTAGAGAGAAGGAAACTTGTAGAATAATAAAGACCCAGTCCTAAGTGGTTAAGGATACTGTCCAAAGATCAGCCACCGGGCAGACCTGGATGGTGGTCAGTGATCTCATGGATGCAGTTCTTATTTTCCTGGATGTGGACAACCTCAGTGGCTGGTCCTACCTGGACCTGTTGTTTGTGAGTGGCAGGCAGAGTCTTCATGTGTAGACCAGAGGCTCAAGATAGGGAGGAGGAGGTATTAAGACACTGCATTAAGATCAGTGCTCTGAGAGAACGATGTGATTCAGGAGTGGCAAGAATATTGGCTGTGGCTATTAAATACTCTAAAGCATTTTAAAACGAACATTAAAGCATTAGCAAAGGAAGAATCCTATGCATACTTGCATAGGATTCAAATACAGGAGGAAGAATCTGGTTTCAAACACTTGACTACAGTATCATGATGTGCAACAATTAAACAACAGAGGAAGTAAGATCTAAGGTGTATTAAGGTGTATCTTTGCACCAGTCCATTAATACAACATTCTGTCAATTGTCCAATAACACTTAATAACTATCCTCCTAGTCCTTACTTTGTTAAGCAGCTACGAAGCACAATGCATTGTTCTGATAAAAATAAAAACACCAGTGGGTTTTTTTTTAAAGGGTACAGGAAATTGCTGTATTGGTCAAATCCAGCTTTTGGAATTTAGACTTTGTCAAAGTATGTTTCACCTGTATTTATTACTCCAAAATCTTATATTGCATTAGTTGCTCAGTTGTGTCTGACTCTGCAATCCCATGGACTGTAGCCCTCCGAGCTTCTCTGTCCATGAGATTGTCCAGGCAAGAATACTGGAGTGGATTGCCATTCCCTCATCCAACTCTAAAATCTTAGGGTTAGGTTATCCTATGCAATCATTTTCATGTGCAAAAATAATATACATATACCTGGTCAGTATACTGGAAGGTCCTATGTGAACTGGTCATTACCTGCTCTTTGCAAGAAGAATCTGGAAGCTTGTATGAACATTGATACAGCTAGACCACTGTGTCAGTATCTGTTGGTCCTTTGAGACTTGGTTGCTTGTTAGCTGAAAGTATCTGGAAATCTGCAGAATCATGTGTCAGAGATTATACATATGTGTATGTGTACACACACACAGTAATACCAAGTGGTTCGGGCTTGTGCCCTATAGCATTCCCACCATCAACCTTGCGGTTGGAGGGCTGGAGTGGGGTAGGAGGAGAGGATGATGTAAGAGAAGCTCTGTCAGACTGGAGGGGGAAGCCGAGAGCCCTTCAATTGCTAGGAAAAGATAACGTAAGATCAGGGTGCTGCCTTAGCCCAGGGATACAGAGAAGGAAGACGAAAGATGCTGCAGAGGAAATACTTATCTACCACCAAGATCAGGAAATGCAGGCATTCGTGCCACTGTTGCACTTTCTCCCACACTCGCCATCTGACTGTAAGCTGTATCTGGACTGGTAGCCTGAAGTGGTCTTCACATGCTATGAAAGAGATCCCAAAGCCTCTACAGGTCTCAGGCAAACAGAGAAGGTGGCTGAGAACTGAGGATTGGCGGTCATGGTGTGGAGACACAAGGGCTCCCCCATTGTGAGGAGACATGAGGATCCCACGACAAGACGCTGCGGTTAGCAGCCCCAAACTGGAGGTCCAGGTAGCATCTGAAGCTGGAGAAAACAATCGTCTCCCAGAAATCAATCACTGAGTTATTTGCCTGTGCTGAGCACAGACTGCAAGATGTCCATTCATAGGCACCTCAGCAATGGATGAGATTTATGTCCAGAAGCCTGGTGGGTTGAGCTCCCCTTTCCCCAGCAAAAGCCAGACCAGAGACCTCTCTCCTCCGGGGGTCCCTGTAGCACTCAGGGAGCAGAGACAGAGGAGTGAGCGTGGAGCACCTTGAAGGATGAGTAACTACCACAGAGAGAACTTACCCACAGAATTTTTTAACTAGAAGAGTTGGAGTACAGTTTTTCTCCTACCTGCATTTGTTAGGGAACTTTGAATTAAGAAAAAAAAATGCTTAGAGAATAATAAACAGAAGTATATTTTCTTGCGTATCTGACCTGTGATGCATAAATCGTAATCCAGTTATTACTAAAGTGTACAGTGGCCAATGGCATTGTCTTAAAGCCTATGCAAAACTCAACTGTTTTAAATCATATTTCCCACATAGTGAAACTCTCTTGGTTGAAAGGATACTTTAAACATTTTTGTGTCATCTGCTGCAGAGCATATGATGGTTCTCTGATCTGCAGATTCTTTAGAGGAAAGGATTATAGTTCATCATTTTTCATCCTGTAATTGATACACTAGCCGCCTATTGAGACCAAATACTTCCAGAGGCAAAGTCCAGCTTTGTTTGCATGTGTTACTCCAAACCCCCTAAAACTGGGTGAAAAATCCACTGTAGCAGGCACACTAACAGTGTAAAAGGACTTCTCAAGTGATCCTTCAGAAGTATTAAGAAAGCTGCTTTGTGAAAAATCATTAAATGCTAAATGACAAAAAATAAGCCTGAATTTGCTAAGATGGTTACTCTGAAATATTACAGTCTAAGCACCTGATTTTCTGAAATGTAATCTGCAGTCTGAACAATTTTTATGCCTTTTGACTTTGGAAGAATATTCTTTCTCCAAATTAGAGAAAATTAAAGTCTTTTGAGGAACTATGGGAAGCAGCATCATTTGTGAGTGTAACACAGCTTGTTAAAAAAGCTCAAATAGCTGAACCCTCTCCCACCCAGAGGCATTGCAAAACCAGAGTATACCCTCTGTAATTTGTATAAAATTCTTCACAGCAATAGAATATCGTTTGATTATTATATTGTCAAGATTTGTTTTAGATTTTCAGGGTTCTTTTTTCAGGAGGTGTATTTTTGTTTTAACCAATAAACCAGTTATTGGTAATTAGTAAAATTATGTGCCTAGTATTTACAATAGGTCTTCTTCATGGTGCTCAGTCCTGAGTGGAGGCACCTGAGGCTTTGCACTGCAGTGTTTGTCCTGCCAGAAGGTCTTGTTATTCCCTAATATCTGCCTGGAATTCCTAGTCTTGGAGTGTGTGGGTTAAGGGACCTTCTTTATGAACTGTGCTCACCTGGGCATGACCACAGTAGGGACAACACAAGCTAGAACCTGACAGGAGAGTTAGGCAGGAGAAAACCACAGACAGAGAAGCACTCTTCCTAGGCTCCTACAGTGTGCTGGACACTGGGCCAAGCTCCTATCATTGTTTTTTAAAAATATATATTTTTAAAAACCTTTTTATTGAAGGTATAGTATACATAGAAAAAATACACATAAGTGTACAAATTGATGAATTTTCATAAAATGAACATGTCTGTGTAGTTACCCCCTATATTAAGAAACAAACCATTACAGTTTGCAGAAGATCCTATGACCCCTCCCAGTCACTCTGACTCCCCAGTGGGAAATTACTCTCCTGACTTCTTGCACCATTGATTTTATCTGTTAAAAAAAAATTTTTTTTAAACAATCTTAGACTCCTAAGCTGCAAAGGTAGTACAGAGAATTCCTGTATATTTTTTACTCAGCTTCCCCAATAATATATCACAGAACTACAGTATATTATCAAAACCAGGAAACTGATATCAGTATACAATGATAGAAACTTAGCTACAGATCTATTCAGCTTTTACCAGGTTTATGTACACCTTTGTTTGGTATATAGTTCTATAAAATTTTATCACATTCATGTAAGCACCATCACAATCAGGACACAGAAATGTCCCATCACTACAAAGGGTTTTGCCTGGATTTGAAATTCATGAATGACACCATACAGTATACTTTTATTTCTGGCTTCTTTCGCTGAAAATTATGTTTACGAGATTTATTCTTGTTGCTGTGTGTAGCTGTAATTTGTTTATTCTCATTGTTGTATTCTGTGGTGTCTCACAATTTACTTACCCATTGTACTCTTGGTAGACACTTCTGGTGGGTTCCAATTTTTGTCTGCTATGAATGGTTCTGTTATGAACATTCTGGTCTATCTTTGGATGAATGTATATAAGCATTTCTGCTGGGCATATACTGAAGAGTGCAATTGCTGGAACTTAGGCTGTCCATATGTTTATCTTTGATACATACTGCAAACCAATTTTCTAAAATGATTCTACCAATTTACATTCCCATCAGCAGTTCACAGAGTCCTGGCTTTCGCATCCTTACCAAATCTTGGGATTTTCTGTCATTTTCCTTTTAGTCATGTAATGGAATGCATGTGATATTGTGTGATAGGTTTAATTTGCATTTCCTTAAGAACTAGTGAAGCTGAGCACCATTTCATACATTTACTGGCCACTTGGAAGTAATTTTTTTTTGAGAAGTATCTACTCAAGTTTTGGTGAATTTTTTTTAAATTACTTTGTCTCTTTTTCCCTCATTGATTTGTAAGAGTTTGTATATGAGTGCTTTGTTGGGTATTTGTGTTGCAATAGCCCCTTGCAGTCTGTGGGTCACCTTTAAGGCTTTTTTTTTTTTTTTTAAGAGCAGTTGTAATTTCTCACCAAAATTGAGTGGCAAGTACAGGAAGTTCCTAAAACCCTCTGCCCCTACACATGAACACCCTCTCCACTATCAACACCCTGCACCAGAGTGGTGCATCTGTTATAATCAGTAAATCTACATTGACACATAATTATCACCTAAAGCCTATAGTTTACATTAGGGTTCACTTTTGGTGTTGCAGATTCTATGGCTGTGGACAGATGTATGATGACATGTATTCGCCATCATAGTATCATACAGAAGTGTTTCACAGCCCTGAAAATCCGCTATGCTCTGCCTATTCATCTCTCCCTCCCCTTCATCCCTGCAAACACTGAGCTTTTTATTATCTCTATAGTTTTGCCTTTTCTAGAATGCAGTATTGTATGTAGCCTTTTGAAATTGGCTTCTCTCACTTACAAATATACCATTAAGTTTCCTCCATGTCTTTTCATGGCTTGATAGCTCATTTGCTTTTTAGTGCTGGATAATACTCCTTTATCTGGATATCCCACAGTTTATCTATAAATTGAAGAACACCTTGGTTATATTCAAGTTTTGGTAAATGAATAAAGCTACTTATAAACATCCATGTGCAGTTTTTCTGTGCAGACATAAGTTTTCAACTCTTTGGGGTATATACCAAGTGTGATTGATTGCTAGATCATATGCTATGAATACATTTAGTTTTATAAAAAACTACCAGACTGTCCTCCAAACTGTCTGTACCATTTTGTACTCCCATCAGCAATGAATGAAAGTTCCTGTTGCTCCACATTCTTGTCAGCATTTGGTATTATCCGTATTTAAGATTTGGGGCCTTCTGATGCTTTTGAAAAGCTTTTGATGAAAGTGAAAGTGGAGAGTGAAAAAGTTGGCTTAAAGCTCAACATTCAGAAAACGAAGATCATGGCATCTGGTCCCATCACTTCATGGGAAATAGATGGGGAAACAGTGGAAACAGTGTCAGACTTTTTATTTTTTGGGGCTCCAAAATCACTCCAGATGGTGACTGCAGCCATGAAATTAAAAGATGCTTACTCCTTGGAAGAAAAGTTATGACCAAATAATAACCAAAGTTATTATTCAAAAGCAGAGACATTACTTTGCCAACTAAGGTCCGTCTAGTCAAGGCTATGGTTTTTCCAGTGGTCATGTATGGATGTGAGAGTTGGACTGTGAAAAAGGCTGAGCACCAAAGAATTGATGCTTTTGAACTGTGGTGTTGGAGAAGACTCTTGAGAGTCCCTTGGACTGCAAGGAGATCCAACCAGTCCATTCTAAAGGAGATCAGCCCTGGGATTTCTTTGGAAGGAATGATGCTAAAGCTGAAATGCCAGTACTTTGGCCATCTCATGTGAAGAGTTGACTCATTGGAAAATACTGATGCTGGGAGGGATTGGGGGCAGGAGGAGAAGGGGACAGCAGAGGATGAGATGGCTGGATGGCATCACTGACTCGATGGACGTGAGTCTGAGTGAACTCCAGGAGTTGGTGATGGACAGGGAGGCCTGGCGTGCTGCGATTCATGGGGTCGCAAAGAGTTGGACACGACTGAGTGACTGAACTGAACTGAAGTGAACTGAGGGTAAGGCTAAATACGGTTGCAAGAAAGAGTGAAGGCTCTGGGGAAGAAGAACCCTTGAGGATAGGAAACAGTTGGCTCCTCCACGGAAGCACACCTTCACAACCTCTTCCATTCCCCTGTCCTCACAAGGGCAGTAACTAGGTCCTTCCCCAAGGAGACAGGAATGGCAGAGGGAATAGCAGGTGGGACTGAGGCACTTAAAGGATGCAGTGGAATCACCCTGTCCTCTCTTCATCATTCTTAAGATAATACATAGTAATAACAACAACAGTAATAATAAACATTAATTGTCTAAGCCTCTCAATATTGAGCCATTGTGTTATTCTTATCTTCATTTTACACATTTGTAAATAGATTCAAAGAAATCAACCAACTTGTTTTAAGCCGCACAACAAAGACCTTGAAGCTGGGAAAGATTAGAAAGCAAGAGAAGGGCATGACAGATGGGGAGATGGTTGGATGGCATCACTGACTCAATAGACACGAGCTAGAGCAAACTCTGGGAGATGGTGAAGGATAGGGAAGCCTGGTGGGCTGCAGTCCATGGGGTCACAAAGAGCTGAACACGACTGAGCAACTGAACAACAGAGACTGAAATGCAGATCTGCCAGATTACAAAGCCTACAGGAATAGCTCCAAAGACAGAAGTTTCCCAACTTACAGCCAGTCTCAGGCCAGATATCTGCTGAGCAGGAGAGGCAGGAGTCCTGAGTGCAGACCCCTCACCTCAGAAAGAGTTGTGGTGAAGAATAAAATAGATACATGCGAGCAGACAGGCATATCCACAGACACCTGATTGATGACAAAGATGCCACCGCAGTGCCACAGGGAAGTGATAATATTCTCAGTAAACAGTGCTGGGTCAGTTGGATATCCATAGAGAAAAACATGATGCTGAACCCCTCCACCGCATACCATACCCAAAATCAACTCTGTTTGGATTACAAATATAAATGTGAAATGTCAAACACCAAAGCTTTTAAAAAAAAAAATGGAACATTTTGGAAATCACTTTGGTAAGTGATTTCCCAGGCAAGAATACTGGAGTAGATTGCAGTTTCTTTCTCCAGGGGAATCTTCACAACCCTGGGATCAAACCCACATCTCCTGCATTGGCAGGCAGGTTCTTTGCCACTGAGTCACCAGGGAATTGCAAATTAAAACAACAATGAGATAGAGTCCACTACAGACCATTCAGTTCAGTTCAGTTCAGTTCAGTCGCTCAGTCGTGTCCAGCTGTTTGCGACCCCATGAATCGCAGCACGCCAGGCCTCCCTGTCCATCACCAACTCCTGGAGTTCACACAGACTCATATCTATCGAGTCAGTGATGCCATCCAGCCATCTCATCCTCTGTCGTCCCCTTCTCCTCCTGCCCCCAATCCCTCCCAGCATCAGAGTCTTTTCCAATGAGTCAACTCTTCGCATGAGGTGGCCAAAGTACTGGCATTTCAGCTTTAGCATCATTCCTTCCAAAGAAATCCCAGGGCTGATCTCCTTCAGAAGGGACTCGTTGGATCTCCTTGCAGTCCAAGGGACTCTCAAGAGTCTTCTCCAACACCACAGTTCAAAAGCATCAATTCTTCAGTGCTCAGCCTTCGTCACAGTCCAACTCTCACATCCATACATGACCACTGGAAAAACCATAGCCTTGACTAGACGGACCTTTGTTGGCAAAGTAATGTCTCTGCTTTTGAATATGCTATCTAGGTTGGTCATAACTTTCCTTCCAAGGAGTAAGCGTCTTTTAATTTCATGGCTGCAGTCACCATCTGGAGTGATTTTGGAGACCCAAAAAATAAAGTCTGACACTGTTTCCACTGTTTCCCCATCTATTTCCCATGAAGTGATGGGACCAGATGCCATGATCTTCGTTTTCTGAATGTTGAGCTTTAAGCCAACTTTTTCACTCTCCACTTTCACTTTCATCAAGAGGCTTTTGAGTTCCTCTTCACTTTCTGCCATAAGGGTGGTGTTATATGCATATCTGAGGTTATTGATATTTCTCCTGGCAATCTTGATTCCAGCTTGTGCTTCTTCCAGCCCAGCATTTCTCATGATGTACTCTGATATCCCACGACCAAGGTAAGAGAAACCCAAGTAAGACGGTAGGTGTTGCAGGAGGGCATCAGAGGGCAGACACACTGAAACCATACTCACAGAAAACTAGTCAGTCTAATCACAATAGGACCACAGCCTTGTCTAACTCAATGAAACTAAGCCATGCCCGTGGGGCCACCCAAGACGGGCGGGTCATGGTCTGAGAGAATGTGGTCCACTGGAGAAGGGAATGGCAAACCACTTCAGTATTCTTGCCTTGAGAACCCCATGAACAGTATGAAAAGGCAAAATGATAGGATACTGAAAGAGGAACTCCCCAGGTCAGTAGGTGCCCAATATGCTACTGGAGATCAGTGGAGAAATAACTCCAGAAAGAATGAAGGGATGGAGCCAAAGCAAAAACAATACCCAGTTGTGGATGTGACTGGTGATAGAAGCAAGGTCCGATGCTGTAAAAAGCAATGTCGCATAGGAACCTGGAATGTCAGGTCCATGAATCAAGGCAAATTGGAAGTGGTCAAATAAGAGACGGCAAGAGTGAACATCAACATTCTAGGAATCACCGAACTAAAATGGACTGGAATGGGTGAATTTAACTCAGATGACCATTATATCTACTACTGTGGGCAGGAATCCCTCAGAAGAAATGGAGTAGCCATCATGGTCAACAAAAGAGTCCAAAATGTAGTACTTGGATGCAATCTCAAAAATGACCGAATGATCTCTGTTTGTTTCCAAGGCAAACCATTCAATATCATGGTTATCCAAGTCTATGTCCCAACCAGTAATGCTGAAGAAGCTGAAGTTGAATGGTTCTATGAAGACCTACAAGACCTTTTAGAACTAACACCCAAAAAAGATGTCCTTTTCATTATAGGGGACTGGAATGCAAAAGTAGGTAGTCAAGAAACACCTGGAGTAACAGGCAAATTTGGCCTTGGAATATGGAATGAAGCAGGGCAAAGACTAATAGAGTTTTGCCAAGAAAATGCACTGGTCATAGCAAACATCCTCTTCCAACAACACAAGAGAAGACTCTACACATGGACATCACCAGATGGTAAACACCAAAATCAGATTGATTATATTCTTTGCAGCCAAAGATGGAGAAGCTCTATACAATCAGCAAAAACAAGACCGGGAGCTGACTGTGGCTCAGACCATGAACTCCTTATTGCCAAATTCAGACTTAAATTGAAGAAAGTAGGGAAAACCACTAGACCATTCAGGTATGACCTAAATCAAATTCCTTATGATTATACAGTGGAAGTGAGAAATAGATTTAAGGGCCTAGATCTGATAGATAGAATGCCTGATGAACTATGGACCAAGGTTCGTGACATTGTACAGGAGACAGGGATCAAGACCATCCCCATGGAAAAGAAATGCAAAAAAGCAAAATGGCTGTCTGAGGAGGCCTTACAAATAGCTGTGAAAAGAAGAGAAGCGAAAAGCATAGGAGAAAAGGAAAAGTATAAGCATCTGAATGCAGAGTTCCAAAGAATAGCAAGAAGAGATAAGAAAGCCTTCCTCATATGGCAAAACCAATACAATATTGTAAAGTTAAAAAATAAAATTAAATTAAAAAAATAAAGTTAAAATTACTTTTTAAGTATCAGAATATCAATAAAATTTATATGAAGCAAAAAGAAAGAAAGAAAGAAAGAAAACCTTCCTCAGCGATCAATGCAAAGAAATACAGGAAAACAACAGAATGGGAAAGACTAGAGATCTCTTCAAGAAAATTAGAGATACCAAGGGAACATTTCATGCAAAGATGGGCTCAATAAAGGACAGAAATGGTATGGACCTAACAGAAGCAGAAGATATTAAGAAGAGATGGCAAGAATACACAGAAGAACTGTACAAAAAAGATCTTCATGACCCAGATAATCACGATGGTGTGATCACTCACCTAGAGCCAGGCATCCTGGAATGTGAAGTCAAGTGGGCCTTAGAAAGCATCACTACGAACAAAGCTAGTGGAGGTGATGGAATTCCAGTTGAGCTATTTCAAATCCTGAAAGATGATGCTGTGAAAGTGCTGCACTCAATATGCCAGCAAATTTGGAAAACTCAGCAGTGGCCACAGGACTGGAAAAGGTCAGTTTTCATTCCAATCCCAAAGAAAGACAATGCCAAAGAATGCTCAAACTACCGCACAATTGCACTCATCTCACATGCTAGTAAAGTAATGCTCAAAATTCTCCAAGCCAGGCTTCAGCAATACATGAACCGTGAACTTCCAGATGTTCAAGCTGGTTTTAGAAAAGGCAGAGGAACCAGAGATCAAATTGCCAACATCCGCTGGATCATCGAAAAAGCAAGAGAGTTCCACAAAAACATCTATTTCTGCTTTAATGACTATGCCAAAGCCTTTGACTGTGTGGATAACAATAAACTGTGGAAAATTCTAAAAGAGATGGGAATACCAGACCACCTGACCTGCCTCTTGAGAAATTTGTATGCAGGTCAGGAAGCAACAGTTAGAACTGGACATGGAACAACAGACTGGTTCCAAATAGGAAAAGGAGTACGTCAAGGCTGTATATTGTCACCCTGCTTATTTAACTTATATGCAGAGTACATCATGAGAGCCTTACCCTCAGGGGATTGTTAATTGCTTGTTATTCCAAAGAAGTCATGAAATGCCGGGAGCAAGAGCAAGGCGTGGCACTTGGGAAACCCTGGTCCTTAGACTTGGCTTAGTTGGTCATGTTCTTGAACAATCTTGGATGAGCTGCTCTCCTTCCCTGAGCCATGCTTTCTCACCCACAATGGTGTAGAATCATTCCATCATGTCCCCAGATCTTCTTGGCACCATATTCTGTGACTGTTTAATAAGATGTGACACCTGTAATCACTGGTTGGTGGTATGATCCAGGGTAGGTTTCCAAGTGCATGTGAGTGTGTGTGATTGTTTGTTCAGTCCAGTCTGGCTCTTTGTGACCCCATGGACCATAGTCTGCCAGGCTTCTCTGTCCATGGAATTCTCCAGGCAAGAATACTGGAGTGGCTTGCCATTTCCTGCTCCAGGGGATCTTCTCAAGCCAGTGATCAAACCTGTTTCTCTTGCATCTCCTGAATTAGCAGGTGGATTCTTTACCACTGCACCACTTGGGAAGCCAAGAGGACCTGCAAAGAAGGCTTATCCCACTCCTGGGGCTTATCCTTTCCCTGAGAAAATCAGGTAGTCTGGTTGCTATTCTTTCTTAGTTGTCCCAAGGAAAGAATCTAAAATATAGAAATAGGTTTATGCACAAAGATGTTCATAGTATTGCTTATGCTAGTAAAAACACCCATTTTGGAAAGAATTGCTCTGCCTATGTTCTATCTGGGGTCAACTAGACTGGTACTCAGGATCCTCCAATCAGCATAGGGAAATCTAATATTGACTTAGTTTCAGGAAGGCAGCCACAATACTTGATATAGAATCAATTAGTTAAACATCAAAAGGTTTTCATCACTCATTAAGCCCTGGGCTACAGCTCATGTGAAGAGTTGACTCATTGGAAAAGACTCTGATGCTGGGAGGGATTGGCGGCAGGAGGAGAAGGGGACGACAGAGGATGAGATGGCTGAATGGCATCACCAACCCGATGGACATGAGTTTGGGTGAACTCCGGGAGTTGGTGATGGACAGGGAGGCCTGGCGTGCTGCGATTCATGGGGTTGCAAAGAGTCAGACACAACTGAGTGACTGAACTGAACTGAACAGAATGAAAACAGTGATAGACTATTTCATGGGCTCCAAAATCACTGCAGATGGTGACTGCAGCCATGAAATTAAAAGATGCTTGCTCCTTGGAAGAAAAGCTGTGACAAACCTAGACAGAACATTACTTTGCCAACAAAGGTCCATGTAGTCAAAGCTATGGTTTTTCTGAGTGCCAAACAATTGATGCTTTTGAACTGTGGTGTTGGAGAAGACTCTTGAGAGTCCCTTGGACTGCAAGGAGATCCAACCAGTCAATCCTAAAGGAAATCAATCCTGAATAGTCATTGGAAGGACTGATGCTGAAGCTGAAGCTCCAATACTTTGTCCACCTGATGTGAAGAACTGACTCATTGGAAAACAGCTTGATGCTGGGAAAGACTGAAGGCAGGAGGAGAAGGGGACAACAGAGGATGAGATGGTTGGATGGCATCAATGACTCAGTGGACATGAGTTTGAGTGAGCTTGGGGAGATGGTGAAGGACAGGAAAGCCTGACATGTTGCAGTTCATGGGGTTGCAAAGAATCAGACACAACTAAGCCACTGAACAACAACAGAATGGTTATATGAAGATGACTCAGACATTATTTCTACTCTGAAGGAGATCACAATTTAGCCAAGAAAGGAGAACTCCAAGAGTTAAAATAGAAGTCAATATAAATGCTGCATTAGAGGCGAGTGAAAGATGCCATGAGAACTCAGACAAGACAGTCATGTTTCTTGGTAAATTGGGAAGACTTCCTGGACAAGGTGGCATCTGGGTTTTCCAGACAAAAAGCTGGAAAATAATTTTAAGCAGTTTGAGCCAAGGCATAGAGAGAGCAGTACATCTTTGTGGCTGGATTGTAGGGTGCATGGGAATTGCATAAGGGGTAACATGTAAGAGAAATAACACTTAAGAGAAATAACATGTAAGAGAAATAAGAGAAATATTCCTTATGTACTGTCACTCAGGACAGTAGACTAGAGGTAAATATGTAGGGCCTTGAATGGCAGGGTAAGCAGTGTCAACTGCATCCAATGAATGGATTGGAGCTGGGGGGTGGGGGGATGTTGTCTAATATGATAGCATTAGAATGATGATCAAGTGATGTTTTTGAAAGATAGATTGGAGAAGAACAAGGATGGAGGTGGCATGATTAGATAGGAGCTACTGACAATTTTTCAGGAGAGAAAGGAGGAGACATGGGGACCTGAGGGCATTGAGAATGGAAAGAAGCAGAGTCCTAGTGCTCTTTAGGAGGTAGACTCAACAGACCTTGTTGGCGGCGAGGATGTGGGAGGTGTGGTGAGTCTCAGATTTCTGACTCTGGCCACTGCATAGACAGTGGTGTCCTTTCCTGAGATGGGGAACTCAGGAGGAGAAGTTGGGGAAAAGATAAGGACCACAATCTGGGCTGTGTTGAGTTTTAGGTGCTAGAATGGGCTCTCAGGAGGCAGATGGTTGGATAAACCAGGGGCTTAGAGGGAGACTGAGGTTGGTGATGTTGCTCTGGGCCACATCAGCCTAGAGCTGGTGTTTAAAGACTGGGAGAGAAGACCTGTGTCAGGGAGAGTGTCTTGAGAGAAGGGAACTGAGGACAGTGCCAAGAGGAGCCCCCACCCCTAATGGAACGAGAAAGAAGGCATTGGAAAGGCAAAAGGAGAAAAGCCAATGAAGAAGACAGATGAGGGACAGTCAGGAGACCAGAAGAGCTCCCCTGGAAGGAGAGGGAAGCTCAAGGAGGGAGCTGCCAGTTTGTCTTATAATGCGGAGAGGTCCAGACCATTGAGAACTCAGATGTGACATGTCCCTGCAATTTAGCAGTGACATGGTTGGAACAGAAGAGCTTTCTTGGGATGAAGAGAGTGGAATCCAGATGGCAAGGAGTTGAGCGAGTAGGGATGAGGAAGTGCAGGACTTGGAGTAGAGACAGCTCTGGCTAGAGTCAGCCTGGCTAGAAAGAGAAGGAAAGAGATGGAGCAGTGACTGAGCCTGTGGGGAGATGGAGGGAGGGCTTCAAGCTGTGATGGTGGCTACAACCCTCTTTCCACCAACTTCTGGCTAGTGAACAAGCCCAGAGTCTGCTTCAGGACCTTTCTTTTCCAGGCCAGGCTTCCCATGGAAGACGGAGCCTGGGGCACATCTCTGTTCTCTTCCCCTTTCTTTGTGCGTGGGTGTCTATGGGCATGTATGGGCTCATGTTTATGAGCAGTTGGCATAAAAAGCCTGTAGGTAGAGTTCTGGCTCCCCAGCTGGTCTGGAGTCAGCCGTGGGGTACCCCAAGGTTCCTGAGGGGGTGAGCCTGCATCTCTTTATCCAAGATGAGGGTGAGAAGTAGGAGGCAGGCTGTGGACCATCACGATCTGTCAGCTAGCTCAACAAGTCTGCCCGCCATCTGGGCCCCATCAGATGAGCGGAGCGCTTCCTAGTTAATCTCTGATGAACTTGGCCTGGTTTTCATTTCAAAAGGCTCTACTTCTTTGCCTTCTTCCACCCAGCTCCTTCTTTACATCCCCTCCCCAAAATAGGACTAAAAATTATACCTTCTCCCCTCCTTGGTCTCCCCACCCAGCTGGGGCTGAAGAAAGCTTTGAAATTGGAGCAAGGCTCAGGATGGGGAGGGATGGGATGCTGATGTAGCTGCTGGGGAGGTGCTGGGGGAGGAAAGGCCAACTGAGCTCCCAGGCGATGGGGAGAGAACAGAGATCTCTTAGACCAACTCTGCCCCCCTGGGATTTCCAATCCGCTCCTTCTCATCTCCCAAGTGTCCTTCCATCGCCTTAGTCTTTCCTTTCCTCATCCCACATCCCACGTAGGATGAGGAAATCATTTCTTGGCATATTTGTTCATCCCCTGGGTGTCTCAATAGACTAGGGACAATCCTCTTGGCCAGTAAGGGAGTGAGTCTGAGTCCTGGCAAAGGCTGCCCTGTTATCAGCTGCCTGAAATCAGGGGCTTCCAGGGCCATGAGCCAGAGGCTTTGGGAACCTGGTCTTCTGTCTTCCTCCCTCCATGTTTATCATACAGTATAGTGCAGGAGACCAGTGCTGAAAGGCTCTGTGCCAAATGCAGAATGGAGTGTTGAGCTAACCAGAATAGATAGAGTTTATTGTATCTCAGAGTGCAGGAATCCTAGAATTTCAGAACTAAGAGAGACCTTGAGACATGTGGTCCAGCCCAATTATTGTACAGCCTTCCCTGGTGGCTCAAGACAGTAAAGAATCTGCCTGCAATGCAAGAGATCCCGGTTCAATCCCTGGGTTGGGAAGATCCCCTGGAGAAGGAAATGACTACCCACTCCAGTATTCTTGCCTGGAGAATCCCATGGACAGAAGAGCCTGGAGGGCTACAGTCCATGAGGTCGTGAAGAATCAGACATGACTTAGCAACTAATACTTTCATTTTCATTTTTCAATTATTGTATGTAGAGAAATGAGAGGGCCCTAAGAGAGGAGAGTGATCACACAAGGACAGATGAGAATGGGCACCAAGGCTCTCATTTACGAGTCTGACTAGTGTGAAGCCCTGCAACAGGCATCAAAGATGCTTTACCTTCGTAAGTCAAGGGCTGAATTGGCTTCATGGTCAGTGGGAGCCAGAGTTGTCCTGAAGGTGTTTCATGAGAGCTCTGAGTTCCACTCATTGGAGATGAGGCGTGGGTGGGAGGCAAAGTTAAGGATCAGTTTGTAAAAGAGGGAGTGAGGGGAGGATAAGTGAGGGGAGTGAGGCTAAGGATAAAAGGCAATGTTAATGGGAGTCTATTCTTTTCTTAAATTGACGTATAGTTGATTTGTAATGTGTTAATTTCTGGCATACAGCAAAGTGATTCCATTTTACATATATATATATATCTTTTTCATATTATTTTCCATTATAGTTTATTACAGATATTGAATATAGTTCCATGTGCTATACACTAGGATCTTATTGTTTATTTTATATGTAGTTGTTTGTACCGGCTAATCCCAAATTCCTAATTTATCTGCCCATCTTTCCCCTTTGGTAACCATAGGTTTGTTTTCTATGTCTGTGAGTCTGTTTCTGTTTTATAAATAAATTAATTTATATCATATTTTGGATTCCACATATTAAGTGATATCATATGACATTTGTCTTTTTCTTTCAGACTTGTTTCACTTAGTGTGGTGATCTCTAGATCCGTCCAGTTGCTGCAAATGGCATTACTTCATTCTTTGGCTAAGTAATATCCCATTGTATATGTATACCACGTCTTCTTTATTCATTCATCTGTTGATGGACATTTAGGTTGCTTCCATGCCTTAACTATTGTGAATAGCGCTGCTGGGAACATTGGGGTGCATGTAATTTTTTCAAGTTAGAGTTCTCTCTGGATATGTGCCCAGGAGTGGGATTGCTGGATCATATGGCAACTCTGTCTTACTCCATACTGTTTCCTATAGTGGTTGTACCAATTTACATTAATGGAAACCCATTCTTACTAGGTTCTCGTCTGCGTGATTCTTTTTCTGTTCGCTTGAAGTAGGGATTCATTCAGTAACGGAAGACTGACTACATGAGTACAGGATGGATCTCGCTACAGGAAAACCCAGCTCAAACTGGATCAAACAATAAGAGAATCTAGTAACTCATTTGCAAGTTCAGAGATAAAGTGGGCCTCAGGATTGGTTGATGTATCAGCTCAATCATGGCATCCAAGCCTCAAAATCTTTCTCAGCTTTGCTTTAATCCATGTCATAAGATAGTTGTCTCCTAGTCATGAAGTAACTGCCAGCAGAAAATAGGAATTTTTACCTGTTTACTCAATTTAATGGGAAAGAGGAAAATAATCTCTCTTCAACCATAGAATATAAGTATTTTTCTTGAGTCTACTTGAGCAACTTTGAGTCATATCGCCATCCCTGGACCAACAGCAGTTATCAAACACTTGCATAATTAATCCTATATAATACATTATAATAGATTTTAAAAAAACACTCAAGTTTTCTTGGAAATAAAAACCTGAGTGGTAGGGGAAAAATAATGGAAAGCCTGATGAACATAATCAAGACAGGATCCGTGAACTAAAACACAGTGCCAAGGAATTCTCTCAAAATACAGAGCAATAAAACAAAGAGGTGAGAAGTGTAAGATAGGAGTTTAAATACAGAGTTTTGAGGCTTCTGCTTATGCCTGGTGTGGAAAACTGGAGAGTCTCTCATTGTTCCTGCACTAATAAAATGAAAAGTTTGGATAAACTACAAAACTACTACATTTCTTGAAACTATCTGTAGTGACCACCTTCCAAGATGGCCCCCAGTGACCCCTACTTCCTGGTATTTACACCTTGTGTACTTATACCCTTCCAGGGTCAGCCTGCGTAAGCCATAAACTATTACAGAAGTGATGTTTTGTCATGTCCAAGATTAAGTTACGAAAGAAGGTGGTATTCTGTCTTGAGTTCTCCCTCTCCCTTGCTATCTCTCCTTCTTCCCTCTCTCTTTCGCTCTCTCATCACTTGCTCTGCAGGAGCAAGCTGCCATGCTATTAGCAGACTCACAGAAAGGCCCACATAGCAAGGAAT
Organism: Bos javanicus; assembly: GCF_032452875.1. Lineage (NCBI taxonomy): Eukaryota > Metazoa > Chordata > Mammalia > Artiodactyla > Bovidae > Bos > Bos javanicus. Next base: position 34,955,074 of record NC_083882.1, read on the forward strand.
TGAAATTCAACAACAGCCAGCAATGCACTGAGGCCTGCTGACAACTGCAGGCATGAGCTGGGAGAGCTCCTCAGCCCTATTCAAGTCTTGAGCTGTCTACAGCCCTGCTGACAGCTAGACAGCAACCTTATAAGAGACTCTGAACCAGAACCACGCCATCAAGCCACTCTCATATTTCTGAGACATGGAAATGGTGAGATGATATTTCTCCTATATTGCTTTAAGCTGCTATATTTGGGGGATGATTTGTTATGTAGCAGGAAATAACTAATAACCTATCCAGAGTGGAGGATTCAGGGTAACCAAGCAGGTTGAAATTTCAGGGAAGACAGGGCCCTTCAAGCAGAGACAGATAGTGAGCATTTGCTTACTTCTGGTAGAGTAGGAGAAGAGATCTAGGTATGTGTGCTCAATTGCATCAGCTGTGTCTGTTGACTCTTCACGACCACATGGACTGTAGCCTGCCAGCCTCATCTGTCCATGGAATTCTCCAGGCAAGAATACTGGAATGGGTAACCATTCCCTTCTCCAGGGGATCTACCCGACCCAGGGAACAAAGCTGGGCCTCCTGAATTGCAGGCAGATTCTTTACCATCTGAGCCACCAGGGTGCCATAGAAAAAGGTAAAATGAAAAGAGAGAATTTTTATTTTTGATTCATCAAATGAATTCATTTTTTATTGAGGTATAATTGACATGTAACATTATTTTTGTTTCAGGTGTACAACCTAATGATTCAATACTTGCGTATATTGTGAAATGATCACCACAGTGTCTTGTTAGTATCTGTCACCATACATAGTTGCAAGCTATTTTTTTTATCGTGAGAAGAACTTTTAAGATTTGCTCTCTTAGCCACCTCCAAATATACAGCACGGTATTATTAACTATAGTTCCCATGACTTTATTTTATAACTGAAAAGCTTGCACCTTTTGACCTCTGTCACTCATTTCCTCCATCCCCAATCCCCTACTCCTGGAAACCACCAATCAGTTCTCTATATCTGTATGCCTAAGTAAGATTATATAGTATTTGTCCTTCGTTGGCTTATTTCAGGAGATAAAAGTTTTAAATTGCTAAAGCCTACATGTGGATGATTATAGAAGGATAGAGATTGCGGGAGCAACAGACAAAAGAGTGGTTCTTCTTCCCGAACCTTCAGTGGCTGCTCATGACAAAGACCAGTAGCAATGTAGGAGAATGGAGAATCAAAGACCTGTGCATCTTGATCTTGGGCTTCCCAACTTTCATAACTATAAGAAAATCAATTTATTATTTATGCCACTCAGTCTATGGTAGCCCTGGCGAACACAGGACTTATTTTAAAGTGCAATTTCAAATTCCTTATTGACGATATGTTGACCTTATATCCTATCACTTTGCTAAACTCACTTAGTTCTGTTGCTTCTTGGTTGACTCTTTGGGATTTTCTGCAGAGACAATTATGTCATCTGTAAACACAGACACTTTTATTTTTTCCTCTCCACTCTTTATACCTTATATTTCTTTAAAAGTGTTTTAAATTACTTTATTTTTTAACCTTAAAATTTTTTTTACTGAAAGAAAGATTCTTTAAATCCTATAATGCTTTACAATTCTCAAAAGTTTTGCACACATGATTTCCTATAAGCCCATAATAACTTTTTTTCCTTTTATCCCCAACCCTATATGGCCTCTCCCTTCTGTCTCTCTCCCCACTGGTAACTGCTAGTTTGTTCTCTGTGTCTGTGAGTCTGCTGCTACCTCTTATTTCTTTCTCTTGCCTAACTTCACTGGATAGAATTTTCAGTGCAATTTTAAATAGAAGTGATAAGAACAGATATCCTTCCTTTGTTCTCAGATGTAGGGAGAAAGCCTTTAGTCTTTCATTATTAAGTATAATGCAGTTTATACAGCTCTGTAACCATCACTGCAATCAGTAATTGCTCACCATCTGTTATCACGCTGTTTGTGTGTTCAACTGAATTCCCAGAGCAGCCTTAGAATGGAAGATAGTACAATGGATGGAAAGGAGAATAGTTAATACGTTGAACCATATCCTCCCTTAAAAGTCATAACATGCCCTGGCTCTGTTTACCCTCATATCCAGCCTGCTCTCTGCACTCCTAGTTTGGGTTACTTAACCTTTATGCTGGTTTTAGAAAAGGCAGAGGAACCAGAGATCGAATTGCCAACATCCGCTGGATCATTGAAAAGGCAAGAGAGCTTCAGAAAAACATCTATGTCTGCTTTATTGACTATGCCAAAGCCTTTGACTGTGTGGATGACAATATACTGTGGAAAATTCTGAAAGAGATGGGAATACCAGACTACCTGACCTGCCTCTTGAGAAACCTGTATGCAGGTCAGGAAGCAACAGTTAGAGAACTGGACATGGAACAACAGACTGGTTCCAAATAGGAAAAGGAGTACGCCAAGGCTGTGTATATTGTCACCCTGCTTATTTAACTTATATGCAGAGTGCATCATGAGAAACTGGGATTGCCAGCAACATGAGATTGCCGGGAGAAATATCAATAACGTCAGATATGCAGATAACACCACCCTTATGGCAGAAAGTGAAGAGGAACTCAAAAGCGTCTTGGTGAAAGAGGATAGTGAAAAAGTTGGCTTAAAGCTCAACATTCAGAGAACGAAGATCATGGCATCCGGTCCCATCACTTCATGGGAAATAGATGGGGAAACAGTGGAAACAGTGGCTGTCTTCAATTTCCTGGGCTCCAAAATTACTGCAGATGGTGACTGCAGCTATGAAATTAAAAGACGCTTACTCCTTGGAAGGAAAGTTATGACCAACGTAGACAGCATATTAAAAAGCAGAGACATTACTTTGTCAACAAAGGTCCGTCTAGTCAAGGCTACGGTTTTTCCAGTGGTCCTGTATGGATGTGAGAGTTGGACTCTGAAGAAAGCTGAGCACCAAAGAATTGATGTTTTTGAACTGCGGTGTTGGAGTAGACTCTTGAGAGTCCCTTGGACTGCAAGATCCAACTAGTCCATCATAAAGATCAGTCCTGGGTGTTCATTGGTAGGACTGATGTTGAAGCTGAAACTCCAATACTTTGGCCACCTGATGCAAAGAGCTGACTCATCTGAAAAGACCCTGATGCTGGGAAAGATTGAGGGCAAGAGGAGAGGGGGACAACAGAGGATGAGATGCTTGGATGCCATCACCGACTCAATGGACATGGGTTTGGGTGGACTCTGGGAGTTGGTGATGGACAGGGAGGCCTGGTGTGCTGTGGTTCATGGGGTTGCAGAGTCAGACACGACTGAGTGAACTGAACTGAATCTTTATGCTCGGCCCCTTCTCTTGCTTCATCTGATGCATTATCTTGTATGGAGGTTTGTACTCAGCCATCCCTTCTTCCACTCACAGAATTGTTGCTATTGTTTCCTGTTGTTTATGGTTGTAGTCAGGTACATACCTTTCCTTTTCCTTGTGGTGGTGGTGGTTTAGTCACTAAGTTCTGTCTGACTCTTGCAACCCTATGGACTGTCGACTGCCAGGCTCCTCTGTCTATGGGATTCTCCAGGCAAGAATACTGGAGCTGGTTGCCATTTCCTTCTCCAAAGGATCTTCCTGACCCAGAAATTGAACCTGGGTCTCCTGTATTACAGAAAGACTTTTTACTGACTGAGCTACAGGTACTCTACCCTAAACTATGTCTACAACCAAGTCCTGCAGGAAGGTAACTTTCAGTGAATTTGATCTCCCTGGAGTGAATTATTTTGGAATCAGACACATGGTTGACTTTGAAATCAAAACTCAGGAGCAGCTAAAACTTCCATGGATGGCTCCATGTTCTGGTCCTGAACCACAGGCCTCCGACAGTGATGGGAATCTATCGATCCACTCTAAGCGGTTAGAGCTTCCTTTTTCAACCTGTGTATGTTTGTCTACAACATTATCCTCTGAGTATGTAAAGCAACTTGAAGATCCAGGTCAGTCCATACAGGATAACTTGAACTTTAGAAAGTCAATGTAGGTAAGCTGATGTGCCTTCATCCTGACTTTGGAGGTATTTTTCAAACTACAGTTTACTGCTAGTTAGAAGTCAGTTGAGTGAATGCAATAAGAAGTTTTCAAAACCCAGTGGATTTTGACATATCAGAAGGCGTTGCCTACAAGCAGTGCAGTGTTGTGTGAGGAAGCTTCTGTTGCATGTGTATGTGGGTGGACACACATGCGTGCTGGCTAGTGGTGTAGACTGCATGCCAAGGTTGTGGGAATATCACAGCCCATGAAGCTGAACTATTGAAAAGTGCAGGAACTATGGGTTGGGCAGCATGAATGAAGGCAGAACACAAATATTTTTGATCAAGCAAACTAATCAAGGAATGCCTGTGCTTAACCTTTTAAAAAATATTTGTTTATGGCTGTGCTGGATTTTCATTGCTGCCATTGGTTTTTCTGTAGTTACAGCAAGCGGGGGCTACTCTCTCGTGGTGGTGCACGGGCTTCTAATTGAAGTGGCTTCTTTTGTTGTGGAGCGTGGGTTCTAGAGCTCGTGGGGACGTGGGCTCAGTAGTTGAGGTTCCTGGGCTCTAGAGCACAGGCTTAGTAGTTGTGGCACATAGGCTTAGTTCCTCCCTGGCATGTGGGATCTTCTGAGACCAGGAATTGAACCTGTGTCTCCTGTATCGGCAGGCGGATTCTTTACCATTGAGCCACCAGGGAAGCCCTGTGCTTAACTAAGGCAACTCACACACAGATTACTAAAGAGGCTATATGATTTTACACTTTCACTAGCAAAGTGAAATGAGGATTCCATTTATCCACATTCTTGCCAAAACTTGATGGGTCAGTCTTTCAGTATGTGGACATTCTAGAGGGTATGTAGTATATTCTCATTATGGTTTTAATTTGGATTTCATTAATAACAAACGATGTTGAGATTCTACATGTGTTTATTTGCCATCATATATATTTAAATGTCAAATGAGATTTTGTTCGTGGTAGAGTTGCTTTTTTAGACTTCTTATTGTTATGTGGGTGTATTTCTGAACTTTCTGTTGTAGTTCACACACACACACATATATATATATATACCCTTAGAACCATACCATATTATCTGGATTACTGTCACTTTATAAGTTTTGAATAAAGACAGTGTAAGTTTTCCAGCTTTTATCTTTACCAAGTTGTCTTGGCTGATCTGGGTCTTTACATTCCTATATATGTTTTAGGATCAGCTTGTCACATTCTACAAAACAAGCTTCCTGGGATTTTTTTGAGAATTTCTCTTTTTAAAAATTAATTATTTTAATTGGATGCTAATTACTTTACAATATTGTGGTGGTTTTTGCCATACATCAACATGAATCAGCCATGGGTGTACATATGTGCCCCACCATCTTGGACCCCCCTCCCATCTCCCCGTCCAACCCATTGCTCTGAGTTGTCCCAAAGCACCAGCTTTGGGTGCCTGCTTCATGCATCAAATTTGCACTGGTCAACTATTTTACATGCGGTAGTATACATGTTTCAGTGCTGTTCTCTCATATCGTCCCACCCTTGCCTTCTCCCGCATTGTCCAAAAGTCTGTTCTTTACATCTGTGTCTCTTTTGCTGTCTTGCATATAGGGTCATCGTTACTGTCTTTCTCAATTCCATATATATGTGTTAATATATTCTATTGGTGTTTCTCATTCTGGCTTACTTCACTCTGTATAATAGGCTCCAGTTTCATCCATTTCATTAGAACTGACTCAAATGCACTCTTTTTTTTATAGCTGAGTAATATTCCCTTGTGTATATGCACCTAACTTCCTTATCTATTCATCTGCCGATGGGCATCTAGGTTGCTTCTATGTCCTAGCTATGTAAACAGTGCTGCAATGAACATTGGGATACATGTATCTCTTTCAGTTCTGGTTTCCTCGGTGTGTATGCCCAGCAGTGGGATTCCTGGGTCATATGGCAGTTCTATTTCCAGTTTTTTAAGGAATCTCTACACTGTTCTCCATAGTGGCTGTACTAGTTTGCATTCCCACCAACAGTGTAAGAGGGTTCCCTTTTCTCCATACCCTCCAAGCATTTATTGTTTGTAGACTTTTTGATGGCAGCCATTCTGACCTGTGTGAGATGGTACCTCATTGTGGTTTTGATTTGCATTTCTCTGATAACGAGTGATGTTGAGCATCTTTTCATGTGTTTGTTAGCCATCTGTGTGTCTTTTCTGGAGAAATGTCTGTTTAGCTCTTTGGCCCATTTTTTGATTGGATCGTTTATTTTTCTGGTATTGAGCTGCAAGAGTTGCTTGTATATTTTGGAGATTAATTCTTTGTCTGTTGCTTCATTTGCTATTATTTTCTCCCATTCTGAAGCCTGCCTTTTCACCTTGCTTATAGTTTTCTTCATTGTACAAAAGCTTTTAAGTTTAATTAGGTCCCATTTGTTTATTTTTGTTTTTATTTCCATTACTTTGGGAGGTTGATCAATGATAGTAAAGATGATCCAAAATCTTGAAAACAAAATGGAGCTACAGATAAATAGACTAGAGACAAGAATTGATGAGAATTTCAATTGGGGTAAAATTGCCACTTTAACAATATTGAGTCTTCCAATACATGAAGAAGATATAGCTCTTCATTCATTCACATCTTTAAATTCTCTCAGCAATGTTTTTTACTTTTCAGTATATAGGTCTTGCAGGTTTCTTTCTTTTTTTTTTTTTTAACTTTACAATATTGTATTGGTTTTGCCATATATCAAAATGAATCTGCCACAGGTATATATGTGTTCCCCATCCTGATTCCTCCTCCCTCCTCCCTCCCCATACCATCCCTCTGGTATGGTCGTCCCCACTGGTCGTCCCAGTGCACCAGCCCCAAGCATCCAGTATCGTGCATCGAACCTGGACTGGCGACTCATTTCATATATGATATTATACATGTTTCAATGCCATTCTCCCAAATCATCCCACCCTCTCCCTCTCCCACAGAGTCCAATAGACTGTTCTATACATCAGTGTTGCAGGTTTCTTAAATGTACTCTAAACTCTTTTATTCTTTTTTATATTATTGTGATTAGCATTGTTTTCATAATTTCATTTTCAGATTGTTGCTATTATATAGAAATATAATTGAGTTTTGCATATTGAGTTTTAATTGTGTTAATAGTTCTAGTAGCTTTTTTTTTGTAGTTCCTTAAGATTCTATACATAGATGATTATATAATTTATGAATAAAGACAATATTATTTTTGCCTTTCCACTTTGTATGCTTTTAATTTCTTGTTTTACTTTATTGCACTGGTAGAATCTCTTAGTGGAAAATATTCTGCCTCTGGTCATTAAGTGTGACATTAGTTGAAACATTCTGAGGTGCCTTTATCTGGTTTAAGAAGCTTCCTTCTGTTCCTACTTTTCTGAGAGTATTTTCTTGTAATGGATGGGTGTTGGATTTTGTCAAATTCTTTTTCTGTGCCTATTGAGATAATGTTGGAACTAGTTCTTCACTTTATTAATATTATTACTTGATTTTGGGATGTTAAACCAACTTGCATCCCTGAAATACTCCACTTGGCCATAGTATCAGATCAGATCAGATCAAATCAGTCACTCAGTCGTGTCCGACTCTTTGAGACCCCATGAATCGCAGCACACCAGGCCTCCCTGTCCATCACCAACTCCTGGAGTTCACTGAGACTCACGTCCATTGAGTCAGTGATGCCACCCAGCCATCTCATCCTCTGTCATCCCCTTCTCCTCCTGCCCCCAATCCCTCCCAGCATCAGAGTCTTTTCCAATGAGTCAACTCTTCTCATGAGGTGGCCAAAGTACTGGAGTTTCAGCTTTAGCATCATTCCTTCCAAAGAAATCCCAGGGCTGATCTCCTTCAGAAGGGACTCGTTGGATCTCCTTGCAGTCCAAGGGACTCTCAAGAGTCTTCTCTAACACCACAGTTCAAAAGCATCAATTCTTCGGTGCTCAGCCTTCTTCACAGTCCAACTCTCACATCCATACATGCCCACAGGAAAAACCATAGCCTTGACTAGACGAAACTTTGTTGGCAAAATAATGTCTCTGCTTTTGAATATGCTATCTTGGTTGGTCATAACTTTCCTTCCAAGGAGTAAGCATCATAGTACACAATCCCTTTTACAAGTTGCTGGATTTTGCCTGCCAATATTCTTTTTAAGGAGTTCTGTACCCACGTTTGGGCTTCCCAGGTGGCTTAGTGTTAAAGAATCTGTCTGCCAATGCAGGAGACACAGGAGATGTGGGTTTGATTCCTGGATTGAGAGGATCCTCTGAAGGAGAAAATGGCAACCCACTCCAATATTCTTGCCTGGGAAATCCCATGGACAGAGGAGCTCGGCGGGTTGTAGGCCACAGGGCTGCAAAACGTCAGACACGACTGAGCATGCATGAATACACGCACACACCCATGTTCATGTGAGACATTACAATGTTTCCATTTTTATCATGTCTCTGCTGGCTTTGGTATCAAGGTAATACCAGCCTTATGAAATAATTTGGGAAGTTTTCCCTCCTCTTTTTTCTGAAAGAGTTTGTGTAGGAATTTGTCTGGTTTATTTCTTAAAATGTTTGATAGAATTCAACAGTGAAGGCATCTGGGCCTAGGGTTTTCTTTGTGGGATAAATTTTGCTTATCAAGTCAGCTTCTTTACTTGATATAGGTCCTACATATTTTTTGTTCCTTTTTGAGTGAGTTTTGGAAATTAATCTTTCTCAGAATTTTTTCTGTGTGACATATAACTTCAATTCATTTGGGTTTATACCTAGGAGTGGAATTGCAGGGTCATATGAAAACCACTGAAAACTGACCCATTGGAAAAGGCCCTGATGCTGGGAAAGATTGAAGGCAAAAGGAGAAGAGGGCAGCAGAGGATGAGATGGTGGACAGCATCACTGACTCAATGGACATGAATTTGAGTAAACTCCAGGAGATGGTGAAGGACAGGGAAGCCTGGCGTGCTTCAGTCCATGAGGTCACAAATAGTCAGATATGACTTAATGACTGGACAACAACGACAACAATGAAAAACATTTGATTAACATTTTGAGTAACTACTAGGCCATTTGCAAAGTAACTGCATCATTTTATACTCCTGATAGCAATGTATAAGGATTTCAATTTGTTCATATCCTCTCCAATACCTATTATTATCTGACTTTTTGATTATAGCCATTTTAATGGATGCAAGGTAGTACCTCATTGTCCATTTTATTTGCATTTCCTCAGTGACTAATGATCATGTTTTTGTGTGTTTATTGAACATTTATACATATTCGTTGGAGAAAGCCTATTCAGATTTTTTGCCCATTTTAAAAACTGATTTATCTGGGTTTTGTTGCTGATGTTATTTGTTATTGATGTGTAGAAATTCTTTGTTATGGATAGTTCATTATGGATACAAGTCCCTTATCAGACATAAAGTTTGCAAATATTTTCTCCCATCTGTGGAATGGGTTTTTTGTTTGTTTATTTTTTGTTTTACTTTTCTGATGTCTTTTGAAGAACAAAAGTTTTCATTTTGGTGAAGTTCAAGGTATCTATTTTTCTTTTGTGTCTTGAGCTTTTTATGTCACATCTAAGATGACTTTGCTTAACCCAATGTCATGGAAATTTACTCATTTTTTTTCCTAAGAGTTTTATTGTTTTACCTCTTACATTTAGGTTTATAATCCATTTGGAGTCAATCTTTGTATATAATGTAAGGAATGGATTCAACTTCACTTTTTTCACATGGCCATCCAGCTGTTCCAGCACTATTTGCTGAAAAGACTCTTCTCCATTGAATTGTTATGGCATGTGTGTCAAAAATTAATTGACCATAAATGTTTGGGTTTATTCCTTGGCTTTCAATTCTATTCCATTGATCTATATGTTATTCTTATGTCAATTTGTTATTTTTGTTTTTGTTGTTCAGTTGCTAAGTTGAGTCTGACTCTTTGTGACCCCATAGACTGAAGCACACCAGGCTCCTCTGTCCTCCACTATCTCCCAGAAGTTGCTCAAATTCATGTCCATTGAGTCGGTGATGATATCTAACCATCTCATCTTCTGCTGCCCCCTTCTCCTTTTGCCCTCAATCTTTCCCAGCATCGGGGTCTTTTGCAATGAGTCAGCTCTTCGATTCAGGTGGCCAAAGTATTGGAGCTTCAGCTTCAGCATCAGTCCTTCCAATGAATATTCAGGGTTGATTTCCTTTAGGATTGACTGGTTTGATCTCCTTGCAGTCCAAGGGACTCTCAAGTGTCTTCTTTAGCACCACAGTTCAAAAGCATCGATTTTCAGTGCTCATCCTTCTTTATGGCCCAACTCTCACATCTGTACCTGACTAGTAGAAAAACCATAGCTATGTCTTTATTGGCCTTTGTCGGCAAAGTGATGTCTTTGCTTTTTAAAACGCTGTCTAGGTTTGTCATAGTTTTTCTTCCAAGGAGCAAGTGTCTTTTAATTTCATGGCCACAGTCACCATCCACAGTAATTTTGGAGCCCAAGAAAATAAACTCCGTCACTATGTCAATTCCATGACTGCAAGTTTGAGTGCACTTGTCAACCTACAAATAGGCCAATAGGCAGAGTATGGACCTTGTGGATTTTGAAGTGTTTAAGCATAACTTAATTCCAATTCATTGGCTAACCACAAAGCTAAGCTATTCTAAGTACCAGGTAAGTATTTTTATCATACAGTATTTTTCCTTTTGTAACTGGCTTAGTTCATTTAGCATGATGCCTTCAAGGTTCATCCTTAGCAAGTGTTAGACTTTTCTTCCTTTTTGAAGTTGAATAATATTCCATTGTATGCATAAGCATTGAGTGTTGGGCTGCTTCTGTGTTTTGATTATTGTGAATAAAGCTGCTATAAACATAAGTGTACAAATATCTGTTGTGTCCTTACTATGAAATCTTTAAAGTATATGCCCAGAAGTAGATTTCTGGATCATATGCTAATTTTATTTTTAATTTTAAGGGAAAGCCTTGCTTTCCATAGTGGCTGTACCACTATGGAATCCCCAAGGCAAGGGCAACAAACGAAGTGAATCTTACTAGAAATCTCCATCTTTCTTCCTGGAGGGATTTTCATTTTATATGCTGGAGCATTTTATATGCTCACCAACCATGTGCAAATAAATGTTCAGGTTTCTCTGCATCCTCACCAATACTTGTCACTTCTTTTTTGAATAACAGCTATACTGATGAGTATGGTATCTCATTGTGTTTTGAGTTTCATTCCCCTAATGAGTATTGATGGTGAGCATCTTTTCTTGTACTTATTGGCCATTTGTATATATACATTTCTTTGGAGAAATGCCTGTTCAAGTTCTTTGCCTTTAAAAAAAATTGTGGTTTGTTTTTTTGTTGTTGTTGTTGAGTTACAGAAGTTCTATATATATTCTGGATTCAGCCATTATTTCTTTTCTTTCCCTTCTTCTCTCCTTCAGGGCCTTAAATTACACGGATTTTAAAGCCTCTTCATCAGGCCACTGAGGCACTATTCATTTTTTCAGCCTGTGATTTGTCTTAGATGTTTTCTCTTTTTATGTCTTCGAGTTCACTGATCTTTTCTTCTGAAACCTCTACTCTATGCTTAATCTCATTTAACATTTTGTGTTTTCACCTCTGAAAGTTCCATTTTCTTTATTATATCTTTCTTTTTTTCCTTAGTAGTTTCATATTTTTCTCTGCTTTTCGAGCATCTTTGTAATAGCTATTTTAAGACGCTTGTCAGCTTTTATCATCACCTTTGTTGATTCAGGTCTGTTTCCATTGAACTGATCACCGCCATTGTTATAAGTCACATTTTCCAGCCTCTTTGCATGCCTAGTAATTTTTAATTGAATTCTAGACATTATCATGTTGTCACATGTCTGGATTTTTTTTTCTAAAGAATATTTAGACTTTGTTGGTTCTTATAGTTAAGTTACTTGTGTAACAACATGGTCACTTTGAGGTATGTTTCTGTGCTTGGTTAGGGTAGGCTTAGGGTAGGATTTACTCTAGGGTTAGTGTTTACTCATTCCTATTTCTATTTATCCAGTCCTATTTCTAAGGGATGACCCTTTCTGGAGAGTCAGTTAAGCAAACTGATGTTCAATGAGGTCTCTTCACTCTGGTCAGCATTTGAATTTCTCCCAGGTCTGTATAAGCTCCAGGAACTGCTCAGTTGACAATTAATTTATAGTTCTCCGCTCAGCCTTACGAATGTGCACCCTCCATGCGTACACTTAGCATTTAGCAGCAGACTTAATCTACGCAGGTTTCTGGAGCTCTTTCTCTACAGAGCAACCTCGGTTCTGGTAGTCTGCCACACAAATTCCAGCTGCCTCAGACTTTCTGAATTTGATCTCTGTCTCCTCAGCTCCGTGGGACTGCCGTACTCTAACGGGGCTTCCCCGTCTCTGTACCTTGTTCCAGAAAATACCTCCAGGAAGAAAGATGGAACTTTCTAGTAAGATTCACTTGATCACTAGTAAGATCCCCTTGCTTTGGGGATCCCAGCCCTGCACTGCTTGTTGTCTGATGTCTGAAGACACAAATTTCATGTATTTTGTCCGATTTTTCTAGTTGCTTATAATTGCCAGGCAAGTCAGCAATTGCAGAGTATTCTGTTGTGAGGTCATGAATGTTTTCAATTGCTAAAAAATACATGTTTTTTGACTGTGTTTTTACATATAAGCCTCCTATTCTATGGATACATAAATATCCTGGGAATGTTAATAAGAATACTATTCATGTCCTTCTTGTTTCTTGAATTAGTGGTATTTCACTGAGGGAAATTTCCCCTGCTATCTCAATTTGGACCCTATTTTTGTCCAAATAGCCAGTGAGTTTTAACTGACTGATAATATTTATAATAAAAGTCAAGATTAATTAGAATTGGCACGCTGTGGGGTTCCCCAGCAACTGTGTAGATGGAAAGTGGGGAGAAACATACCATAACCATTCATTCATTGGGTGATGCTGGTTCCTCTTATGAAAGGATCACAAGGATGTTTCCCACATAGGAACTTTTAAAATCTTTGCATAATTCTCATAACTATTATAATTATTATTCCAATTTTACAGTTGAAGAAACTGAAGTTCAGAGAAGTTCAGTAACTTGCCAAGGTCACAAAACTAGTAAGTGAAGCAACCATAACTGGAAAACAGGCCGTCTGTCCAACCTGTACACTGTGCTTCACAGCTGTCAGAAATGTCATGTATCTGGCCTATTGATGGAATTATTTCATATTTTTCATTACAGGTACATAATTTTCTAGTTTAAAATTTTTCTTTGTCATTTCCTATGGCTTTTTTGAGTAATCTGAGCATAGTCAGGCCATTAATTTTTTTAATCTTGAAACTATACCCCAGAATATTTTTCCATATTATAAACTGCTTAAGTTACATTTTTCTTTAAGCAAAAGTCCATGGTGGAACTATTGAGACAAAGGAATAGATATTTTTTGAAGGACTCCATAGTTCAATAAATAGTTCCTGAATTTTATCAAGACAGTTCCATCAAGCAGTGCATAAGCATGCCAGCTACTCCATGGAGTGTAGCTTTAATTGGAATCTTTGAAGACCCAAAGTTTCTACAATGTCTAATGGTGGAATCTGAGGCACAGTGACATATGGGCAGAGGAGATATTTTTGGGAGCAGTCCCTTCCCTGTACCTCCCAAATCCCTTGCAGACCCCCTTTCTCCTCAGGCAGCCCCTCCTGCACATGTTGGGGGCAGGGCCTGGGCTAGGGGCACCTCTGCCAGGATCCCGCTGATCTATGTTCTTGTCTGACACTCAGCAGCTGTCGCAGAGGCGTGGGCTGCAGGCGCTGTTCCCCATGGGCCGTGTGCAGGCTGCAGGCCGGGGATCCTTTCCCGCCTAATCCGAGGGGCACTGGCGGTGGGGAGGGAGACAGCTGGGTGTAACTGATCTGCAAAGGAATGGAATGGTGCAGGCCTCCCAGTGCTGGGCTGGGCGTCTGCAGGCTGCCCTCCCCAGCTGCCAAGCCTTTAACCCTTCCCTCTCTTGCTCCTCGCTCCCCTCCATCCTGGGAGTGGATGTTGCCCAGTTCGACCAAATCCCAGGAACATCCCCGGGTTGGGTCTGAACACCTTGCAGAGGAGCCAGCCTTGTGATAATTACTGTTGGGGAGGCTAGAGCAGGAGCAAGAGGCTCAGGCCCTGTCTCAGAAGAAGACAAAGCCCCAGCAGGTGTCTCACACAGCAGCGGAGACCGTGAGGTAGAAGCGGGGAGGTGGCTTGGGTTGGAGCTCAGGGAGGAAGAGAAAGGAGCTCTGGGTTTGGACTCATTTGATTCTTCTTCCACCTTTGTTCACTTTGCAGTGAGAGCTTGTATAAGTCACTGTCTCTCTAGGATCTATTTGCTGCTCCTGAAAATGTGGTATTTGAAGCTGATCTTTACGGTTCTGTCCACAGTGGTAATAGTAGCTCTATTCAACATCTCCCATAGGCCAGGGGCTTTATGCAGAAACATTCTCACCATCACTTTGCCAGATTCTCCCATTTTAGTGACAAGGAAACTGAGAATTTGGAGAGAAGGAATCACACATCTGCTCAGAGACAGAGCCTGGCCCCATAGTCCAGGCTCTTCCAAGGCCTCCTGTTCTGTCTTCATCTCCAATAGTCTGTAAATGGTGACCAAGTTCAGGTAGAGTGGAGGCCAGGTGCACTGCAGGCTGGGGCCCAGAAGAGGCAAAGGCCAGAGATGAACCCTAGAGCTCCTGGATGAAGGGTGGGCCGTGGCTGGTTGGGACTCCTGGCCCCTTTTATTCTCCTGTCCTGGGTGCAGCTGGGCTGAGATCTCCTGGCTCAGCCAGGCAGCCTCACACAGAGTCACGGCCTTTGCAGTTGTCCAGCCCGTTCCCATCCATGAGCTCACTTGACCCTCATGCCAAGCTTAGGATGCAGAACCTGTCAGCCCTCTTCACAATGAGGGACGGAGGCTTGAAATTTTCCAGCATTCCTATAACTGGTAACTAACCAAAGAGAGACTAGAGCCCTCTTTCCATTGTCCCCTCTGGCCTCCTAGAGGAGAAGGGGCTGGAATACTAGCTACCAGGCACCCCATGATCCTCTTCATGCTCCTGTTCCTCTAGAGTTAAGAAGGAAAGCATGAGTAGGGGCTCTGGAGTTAAGCAAGCATGGGCTCAAGTCCTGCCTTCCTCACTCTTGAGCTGTGCAGTTGCTTAACCTTTCTGAGCCTTAGCTTCCTCCTGTGTTGTAAATGAGATATGGGTGAATAATAAATAAACACTGGAGGCTGGCCTGCCTCCCTCTTCCCTGACCAGAGCACTGGGACACCCCAGAAGCTGGCATGGGACACCCCAGAGAATCAGAATGTAGGGCTGGGGGTAGGGGGTGGTGCTAATGGCCACAGAGAAGGATCCTGTGGGCTGGAGTTTTGCAGTGAGGTAGGAGTCTAGGCTGGTCTGAAGGGTGGGAGGAGCTGCCTAGAGGGAAGGAGAACAAGGACATTCCGGGTAACGCACAGGCCACAGGCAGAGGCGGGAACAGACATGGTGTGGGAGGAACAGAGACGGAGTTTGGCTTTAGCTGCCTGGGGAGGACACTTGGCCCAGAGGGAGGCGGGTCTTCATGGAGAATGGGGGCTGAGCAACAAGCCCAGAGGATGCTCAGCTCTGGAGAACAAGTTCTCCAAGGGTGCAGGGGCTGTACCAGCACCACCGTGTTGCCCACCTATCGCCCCCGCCCTCGTCCCCATCCATGGGTTGCCCAGACCTCTGGGCAAACGGCCGGGTAGGGTATGGTTCCAGCTTGGGAAAGACAGCTGTGCAGGCCTCCTGCCTGCTGCAGGGGATTAACTGGCACTGCCACGGTATGTGGGGGGCACCTGGCTCCCAGCTCAGCCCACCCCATACCCTTTAACTTCTTGCTGCCCGGGTCATCTGCTTTCATGTTTAAAGGCATGTTATTTCTCTTTTTTCAGTGCCCTATGTTAGACACTGGGGGCACAGAGATAAATAGAAATCCAGGGCAGGGTCTATCCAGCCAGAGGCAGCTTTGTCCATCACTGTCTCTCCTTGTGCCACCCACGGGACCTCTAAGAGCCTAGATCTCTTTCCCAGCAAAACAGTTCTCTCTCCACTGGCTCCTTCCAGGATATATGGTCAAATCACTGCCCTCCTCAAACCAGCAAACAAGCAAACTTTCCTTTGATCTTATGCCCTTTCTCTTTTCTGTTTCCTCAGCCAAACTCCCTAGCATCATCCGCACTATCTCTACCTCGTCCCTGAGAAGATACCATCCACCAGACCCACCTCTACTTCTTCCTGAGCATACAGCTGGACTACGTCTCCCAGCCTCCCTTGCAGTTAGGTGTGGCCATGTACTTGAGTTCTGGCCAGTGGGATGCGAGTGGAAGAGAGCCAGACACTTTCAGTCCTGCTCCCTCAAACCTGCAGTGCATGCTCCCTGCACTCCTCTTGGGGTGCAGACAAGCACAGCACTTTTTGAAGGCTCGTGCTGAAGACGGTAGACCCTCAAGACAGAGGAGCCAGGGTCTCTGAATCATTTTGGATGCGAGGTTCCAGCTACACAGGAACATCTAGTTTTCCTTTTCAATAGTAAGAGGGAGATAAACTTCTATCATGTTTCAGCCCAAGAAAAGATCTGAGTTGCTATTCATTAAAAAAAAAAAAAAAGGAGTTGGGTCCTCCTGCTTCTCCATCTTCCCATGTTGGAGAACCCAAGAAAGCAAGGAAGAGGGGACCTGAATTCTAAAAAGAAGGTTGGAAGAAGGAAACACTCTGCTCTGAGATTTCCTGAGGCAAGACATGGCCAGTGAACTTACTCAGGCAGCATTTAACCTTCACCTTGAAGTTGTTCCTTTTTGGTTTGGGGCTATGTTTGCAATCTGCCTCCCCCAAACCACCACCACAAGTGTGTGAGGCTTCAAGGCTTGGGTGGTCAGAGGCTTAGGGAGATGTAAAAGTCAGGGCCACAGGTGGGCGAACAGACCTAGGCCTGGGGGAGAAGCCTGAAGCTGGGGCAGGTGCTGACACAGCAGATGGGAGAGGCAAGGAAAGGGTTAAGGAATCTGAGAGCAGGATTGGCTCCCCTCTAAGTGAGGGCAGTAAAATCAGCATGTCGCCTCCAATTTGCTCCGGCCTGACCTTGAACGTGAATCATTCCATCACAATGTCCTTATTGATTTCCACAGGAAGAGGATTAAGCCCAGAAAATCAGGGCGGGAACTTGAGCCTGAAGCACGGAAAATGGGATCGTTCTGGAGCTCAAAGCCCCTCGTGTTGGCAAATACGTCACAGGGGGCTGCAGGCTGGACGGCCGCCCAGCTCGGCTACCAACTTTCTGATGGCCGGGTCCTGGGCTTCCGTTTCCTTACCTGTCTGGTGTGTGGCCTCCAGGGTTCCCTCAAGCTTTAAGTCACGTGCAGAGAGTGGGGAGGAAACCGAGGATGGGGAAGATGCTATAGACATGCCTTGAGGCTCTTCGGGGGTGGTCACTTCAACCTTCTGTATGCAGTGGCAGCCTTTGGGACCCTCAGAACCCAACAGGCTATTCCAGGACCAATGCTGACGTGGAACCAGCCGGCCCAAACAGCCAGGAAGGGCCTCCTTAGTCCTAAAAACCCTTCAAGGGAATGAGAGGGATATGGTGGGTAGGTGGGGTGTGTGTGTGTGTGTGTGTCTCTGCATAGGTGCATGAAGGAAGCAGGTCATTCTCTGGGAACTGACCCACAGTTTCCTTCTTTCATTTAACATATTCTGAAGAGCCCACCATATCAGTTTATTAAAAGGCTATATAGTATTCTTTGGTGTGACTGTACTAGGTTATTTTAATCCTTCCCTAATGATAGGCATTTAAAGTTATCTATTTTTTTTAACTTAAGATAAAGTGCCATAAACATCCTGGCACACGCCTCTTTTTAGGAATTACTTCTTTAGATGCTGTGTTCGTTTCCTGATGCTGTAACAAATTACCATAACCTCCAGCCTCAGCTTCTATCATCGCATCTCTTCTGACACTTATCCTGCTGTGATTCCCTTGGGCCCACCTGAATAATCTAGGATCATCTCCCCACCACAAGATCCTGAACTTAATCACATCTGCAAAGCCCCTTTACCATGTAAGGGACACATTCAGAGGCTCCTGGTACTGAATGTGGATGTTTTTGGAGGACCGCTGCTCAGCCCACCACAGCTTCCTAGAAATAAGATGGCTGAGTCAAAGGGTATGTGCATTTTTAATGTAAATCAACATCTCATAATTGTATCAATGAACACTCATGTCAGCACTATGGGTACTGGCTTCTTGAATGCCACTGAGCAGTGTTGATTTAGGTTTGACGTCCTCACCTTTCGCTATCTTCCCCCATTGCAGAGCAGGAAGCATGCTGGTTGGTGATTTGCTTCTTGTTAACCTTTCATTCGTGTCTTAGCCTAAAAGACTTGGTTCCCCAGGAGGAAGCTAGGGGAACAGGACTGGGAGTTTTAGCCATAGGGTTGGGGTGTGAGGTGGGTTTCCAGGAGAAGCAGGCAGGAGAGGGTACCTGGGTGGGGATGGATACCCAGAAACACTGTGATTCCAGAGATGAGTGTGATCATCAGAACGTGTGGCCACCTGTAAGTGTATAGTGAGGGTGGAGCAGGAGAAGTCAGGGTGACCTCCAGGGTCCTAAAATAGGGTCTTGTCTTCAGAGTTGAAATTCCTTCAGATTCAAAGCAAACCTGACACCTTCAGAGATGCTCAGAGGCCTGATGGGTTCCTGTGGTTTATTGGATATACAAACAGAATACAGATACAGGAACGAAGAGGCTGCAGAACAGCTGGGGACCATCCTGGCACAGGGCCCCCATCCCAAGGGTGCCAGGGCAGCCACACGTCTCCAGACATACAGGGCAGTGCTGGGGTCAGAACACCCTCACGTTCATATCCTTTGGACCCAGAAGCACAAAGTGGCACGTAGTGGGGTGTGGAGGGAGCCCCAGGCTGGCTTTAGGAAGGACGCTGTGGCTCAGAGACCAGGCTCTGATAGACACGCAGAGACGGCTACACACGCATCAGGCCTCACTTCCCACTGACCATTGCTCTCCTATTGGACTGTCTCATGAAGCAGAGAGCTGGGCATTGGCAGAGCTAGGAACCCCGAACTTGGGCTGTTCCAGAGACCATGTACTTGGAAAAAAGTACTTGGAAAAAAGACATGGCAGAGCCAGGGTGGCCCTTGCAGCCTGAAGGTATCATTAAACACCCTAAGGCCCTTGGAGGGGTGGACTGTGCAGCCACATGGGGGTGAGTGGAGCTGGACCCACATGGAGGGTCCTCCATCACACCTCACCAGAGCCAGCCCACTGGCCAGGGAGGCTGGTTCTGAGGGGTGAGAGTGGAGGTGAGTATGGCCCTGTTCTTCTAAAGCCTTTCCTGAATTACAAGATCAATGACAGACTACCAGGGCTCCCCTCTCTGGGTTATGGCAAACTTGAAGGTCACTGAACACACACTGAACAGTCTCCGGACCTGACCTCATAGATACTGGTGAGAGCACATGGGCTTGGGAACCCACCCTCTTTGCTTCTGGGAAGCCCTCCTGGACAGCACTGAGCACATCCGGGTGTTGCAATTAAAGCCCTCTTTCCTTTTACTGAGTTTGTGGTTCTTCTGTGGTCCAGAGGGCCAAGGAGGAGGATGGGTCATCAGATCCAGGCTCTCTGCTGGGTCTTGGGTACAGCCTTGGTCCCAGCTTCTCAGGAAAGCTGTCTCCTCCTCCACCAACACTGCAGCCAGAGTCTCCAGTGACAGAGGGCCCTTCCCAGACCTCCAGCCAGGGATAGAGTTGAGCTCCCTGAGCCCCAAGCTGTGGCACTCTCCCACATGTGGAGGAGGGAGAGGCAGGATGGGCCAGTGCGGCCGGTTCTGGTCACTCTCTGTGCTCTGCCCATTCCACCCTCAGCACATACCAGCTCTCCATACTTTTAGTGCCCCCGCCCCCGCCCACCCTACACTAGGCCAGCCAGAGCAGACAGTGGTCCGGCCAGCCCCCGCCCCCAGGCCTCAGGACCACTGGCAGGCACAGTCGGTGGGCTCCTGCAACGTGTAGGGCACCCAGGTGGCATTGGTGGCACAGAAGAGCTGCACGGAGCGCCGCTGCAGGCCCACCTCGCGGCAGCACTTGCAGAAGCGGGCGTAGGTGTTGATGTTATAGTTGTAGATGCTGGCAGACGGGCACCTCCCATCACAGGACACTAGGTTCACCTGGAGATAGGCAGGCCAGTGAGGCGGCCTGTGAGGCTTCCTTCCCCCCAAAGCTCCCTCCATTCCCATATTCGGTTCACCCCCACCCCACCCCACCCCCACCGTCTTGCCAGGGCCACGCACAGGGGTGTTGCTCCTGCATTCATTCTTGCGGATGGTCATGCGGATTGTCACCTTCTTGCAGGAGCGCCCATCCTCTTTACCTGCGGGGACAGGGTGAGTGAGGCAGCTACGGCTAAGGAGTGCTCCCGGGGCTGCAGGCTGGGCCAGACTGGGGGGGTTAGTGTCATGCTGGAGGGCCCCTCCACCAGCGTTAGTGCCCCACATTAGAGTCCCTCCCAATCAGAGGAAAAGCTCGTGACCCAGTGCCCCGGAAGGAGTTGGAGGCGGCAAGGCAGGGGAGATGGTGAGACAGAGAAGGATGCCTGAGATGGCCTGGGGGCTCTGGGCTAGGGGAGAGGAGGATCTGGGGACAAAGCAAGCTGCCCCTCTACCCAAGCCCCAATACCTGTCTCTAAGCCATTGGTGACCCTGGGTGTGTATTGTCCCCTCTCTGAGCTTTTGTTCAAGCATTCAGATTTTGCAGTTTCTGGAGTGAATGGAAGCCCCAGTCCCTAGCATAGTCAATGCTTGCACACAGCAGGATCACTCGGTTTCCATAGCTATCAAACACGACAGGCCCACCTCACGTGGCCATCGCAGAGATAGAAACTGATAAGCATGGACCATGCTTATCACGGTCCATGATAAACCCTCTTACTGGACCATGCTTCCCACAACCAGTCACATGGCTCATGCACACCCTCACCTGCTCAAATATTCCCTCACCAAGGCCTTTCCTGATCCTCTTCTTAAACAACAGCATCCTGCTCCACCCAACCTCCTTCCCTGATCCCTCCCTTCCCTATTTCTACCCAGGGCACTGTCACCATCCTGAGAGACAGATGTGAAATGATGCTCTTGACACATAAGCATTAGGGTCTTCTTTTGCACAGGCTCCTTCCACAATTTGTTATGAGTTCTCATTCTAAGTAAATCTTCACTCTTGTAAGTTTGGGATCCTTTTCTTAATGAAGCCCACCCCCAAGTGCATAAATTTCAACCCCCATAACCCAGTTACATCCATCTTACTGTAATTTACTTGCCATTCTGTCTCTCCCACTAAGCAATATAGCTTTACCCTTGGGGCTCAGCAGGTAAAAAGAATCTGCCTAACCAGGAGACCTGGGTTCAATCCCTGGGTTGGGAAGATCCCCTGGAGAAGGGAGAGGTTACCCACTCCAGTATTCTGGCCTAGAGAATTCCATGGACTGTATAGTCGGACACGACTAAGCGACTTTCACACTTTCACTCCCCCACTAAAACAGCAACTCCACGAGACTGTGTCATTTTTGCTTTATCTACAGGGCCTAGAACAAGGCCTGGCATATTGGTGCTAAACAAATATTTGCCAGATGCATAGACTCCCTCTGTGACCCCAGTGTGCCCACAGGAAATGGGGTGGAATCCTCTCTTCTGGCCTCTGGGCTTCACCACAGTGGGTTTCTGACCACACCTGCTGGAGGTCTCCTTGCCAGAGCTAAGTGCACTTTTTCCTCCTTCTCTAGTCCCAGGAAGCAGAAGAACCAAGGACTGTCCTGGCCATGGCATCAGGGTCCTGGGCTGAGACCAGCTGAGTGACCAGTGGGAGCAAACCACTGGGCATTGGTGGGCATGCGGTGCCAGGAGAGTGGGCACTGCTGAAGCATCCCCATGCAAGCCCAGGGTGCAGCCTGCTACCCAGCATGCACTGCGGGCCTTATGGCCTTTGCCGGCGGCAGGGAGCTGGGGCACCATGCCCCCCTCCCCCACCCGCAGGGCTTGGGGCCACCTAGCATTAGGGACATTGCTGGAAATAGCAATGCAGCTACACGCCTCTGTCCCATGGGCTTCCGAGAGGAGTACCTGGGTGGCAGTGGACAATAACGCGTGGAGGAGAGGCGGGGCTAATGGGGACCACGGGAAGCAGGGTCCCCGGGAAACCTGGGGAGAGGGACACGGGTCACAGGTCACATGGAGCACCTGGGACATTCAGAGAGCATGAGTTGTGCCAGGAAACAGAGGCACAACTCTGTTGTGATCCTCAGGGGACAGAGATCAGCCAATGAGGCACTGAGCTCAGTGTCCTTGGAATATGTGAGCTGGACATAAAAGGGTCCCAAATCCTACATCCCTCCATGGGAGGGTCAAGGGCCCTGGGGAATGAGAGGCATGGGGTCAAAGGTCCTCAGGCTGATGGGAGCACACACACACATGCAGCTGGGGCTGTGGGTTCCTGGGGTAGGGGTGAGGACAGATGCTCAGAGCTCTCACTCAGACCTGGTCAGGGAGCCCGTGCGCCTGAGGCCCACCCAGGAGGCACCTCCAAGACAGGGCTCCTGAACACAGGAGAATTCACGTAGGGGCATCTGGGCTGGAAGTCATGGCATGCCCGGAGGAGGCAGAGTAGCTGGGGAGTTACTGACCTCCTGGATCCAACATCCCAATGTCCCCCATGTCCAACAAGGAGCAGAGGCCTTTTATTGGGAAAGGGATGTGAGCATGGCCCCTGCCCACCTGCAGCCCTATATCAGCTCTGTGAACACCACGGTGGAAGTGTTATCTCTTCATCTACTCCCTCAGAAAGAGCCACCACCAGAGGTGCCAGGCCAGGAACCTGGCCCTCTGAGCCCCAACATGATACCCTGTACCCCCGACCAGAGCCCCCTCCCCACCCCCAATGGACTACATTTGCTCACTCACATGTCCTGCAGCATCCTTCCAAGGAAGGTACCACCGAGCCCCCAACCTAGAGGGAGAGGAGAAGAGGTGGGTGGCAGACTCTATCTAGGCCAGAAGCCAAGATGCCAGCAAGAGGCACAAAGATTGCAAGAGTCTTGACTTGTTTCCTCCCATGATGCTCCAGGGCAGAAGTTCCAGGCCCAGTGGTCCAGCAGGCCCAGGCCAGAGCAGGAAGGGCCCCTGGGCTGGCCATCATTGAGAGTCACAAAGCCTAACCTGACTGGTTGGGACACTGGATCTAAGACTACCTCAGCCCCCAGTGAGGGTGGAGGCTGGGTAGAGATGGGGCAGGGTGCCAGGGCCTCCTGTCTGCGTGGTGGTAGCTCTCCTTATGTACCCTGCCCCTGGCACTGTCAGTCCGCTTAGTGTTTCCTGCACAGAGGGTCCCCATATCTATCCATGGGATTTTCCAGGCAAGAGTACTGGAGTGGGTTGCCATTTTAGTTCCATGAATCAAGGCAAATTGGAAGTGGTCAAACAGGAGATGGCAAGAGTGAACATTGACATTTTAGGAATCAGCGAACTAAAATGGACTGGAATGGGTGAATTTAACTCAGATGACCTTTATATCTACTACTGTGGGCAAGAATCCCTTAGAAGAAATGGAGCAGCCATCATAGTCAACAAAAGAGTCTGAAATGCACTACTTGGATGCAGTCTCAAAATGACTGAATGACATTTGTTCATTTCCAAGGAAAACCATTCAATATCACAGTAATCCAAGTCTATGCCCTGACCAGTAATGGTGAAGAAACTGAAGTTGAATGGTTCTGTGAAGGCCTGGAAGACCTTCTGGAACTAACACCCAAAAAAGATGTCCTTTTCATTATAGGGGACAGAAATGCAAAAGTAGGAAGTCAAGAGATACGTGGAGTAACAGGCAAATTTGGCCTTGGAGTACCGAATGAAGCTGGGCAAAGGCTAATAGAGTTTTGCCAAGAGAACACACTGCTCATGGCAAACACCCTCTTCCAACAACACAAGAGAAGACTCTATACATGGACATCACCAGATGGTAAACACCGAAATCAGACTGATTTATTCTTTGCAGCCAAAGATGGAGAAGCTCTATACAGTCAACAAAAACAAGACTGGGAGCTGACTGTGGCTCAGACCATGAACTCCTTATTGCCAAATTCAGACTTAAATTGAAGAAAGTAGGGAAAACCACTAGACCATTCAAGTATGACCTAAATCAAATCCCTAACTATTATACAGTGAAAGTGAGAAATAGATTTAAGGGACTAGATGTGATAGACAGGGTGCCTGAAGAACTATGGACAGAGGTTTGTGACATTGTACAGGATCATAGGCAGTGATCAAGACCATCCCCAAGAAAAAGAAATGCAAAAAGGCAAAACGGCTGTCTGAGCAGTCCTTCCGAATAGCTGAGAAGAGTATCTAAAGGCAAAGGAGAAATGGAAAGATATATCCATCTGAATGCAGAGTTCCAAAAAATAGCAAGGAGAGATACAAAAGTCTTTCTTAGTGATTAGTGCAAAGAAATAGAGAGTCTTTCCCATTAGAATGGGAAAGACTAGAGATCTCTTCAAGAAAATTAGAGATACCAAGGGAACATTTCATGTAAAGATGGGCTCGATAAAGGACAGAAATGGTATGGACCTAACAGAAGCAGAAAATATTAAGAAGAGGTGGCAAGAATACACAGAAGAACTGTACAAAAAAGATCTGCACAACCAAGATAATCACGATGGTGTGATCACTCACCTAGAGCCAGACAACCTGGAATGCAAAGTCAACTGGGCCTTAGGAAGCATCACAACGAACAAAGCTAGTGGAGGTGATGGAATTCCAGTAGAGCTATTTCAAATCCTAAAAGATGCTGCTGCTAAAGTTCTTCACTCAATACATCAGCAAATTTGGAAAACTGAGCAGTGGCCACAGGACTGGAAAAGGTCAGTTTTTGTTCCAATCCCAAAGAAAGGCAATGACAGAGAATGCTCAAACTACCGCACAATTGCCCTTGTCTCACACACGAGCAAAGTAATGCTCAAAATTCTCCAAGCCAGGCTTCAACAGTACATGAACCAAGAACTTCCAAGTGTTCAAACTGGATTTAGAAAAGGCAGAGGAACCAGAGATCAAATTGCCAACATCTGCTGGATCACCAAAAAAGCAAGAGAGTTCCAGAAAAACATCTATTTCTGCTTTATTGACTATGCCAAAGCCTTTGACTGTGTGGATCACAATAAACTGTGGAAAATTATGAAAGAGATGGGAATACCAGACAACCTGACCTGCCTCCTGAGAAATCTGTATGCAGGTCAGGAAGCAACAGTTAGAACTGGACATGGAACAACAGACTGGTTCCAAATTGAGAAAGGAGTATGTCAAGGCTGTGTATTGTCACCCTGTTTATTTAACTTACATGCAGAGTACATCATGAGAAACACTGGGCTGGATGAATCACAAGGTGGAATCAAGATTGCTGGGAGAAATATCAATAACCTCAGAAATGCAGATGACACCACCCTTATGGCAGAAAGTGAAGAACTAAAGAGCCTCTTGATGAAAGTGAAAGAGGAGAGTGAAAAAGTTGGCTTAAAACTCAACATTCAGAAAACTAAGATCATGGCATCTGGTCCCATTACTTCATGGCAAATAAATGTGTAAACAGTGGAAACAGTGAGAGACTTTATATTTTGGGGCTCCAAAATCACTGCAGATGGTGATTGCAGTCACGAAGTTAAAAGATGCTTGGTCCTTGGAAGAAAAGCTATGACCAACCTAGACAGCATATTAAAAAGCAGAGACATTACTTTCCCAGCAAAGATCCGTCTAGTCAAAACTATGGTTTTTTCAGTAGTCGTGTATAGATGTGAGTTGGACCATAAAGAAAGCTGAGCACCGAAGACTTGATGCTTTTGAACTGTGGTTTTGGAGGAGACTCTTGAGAGTCCCTTGGACTGCAAGGAGATCCAACCAGTCCATCCTATAGGAAATCAGTCCTGAATATTCATTGGAAGGACTGATGTTGAAGCTGAAACTCCAATACTTTGGCCTCCTGATTCGAACAACTGATTCACTGGAAAAGACCCTGATGCTGGGAAAGATTGAAGGCAGGAGGAAAGGGGGATGACAGAGGATGAGATGGTTGGATGGCATCACTGACTCGATGGACATGAGTTTGAGTAGGCTCTGGGAGTTGGTGATGGACAGGGAAGCCAGGCATGCTGCAGTCCATGGGGTCACAGAGTCAGACACAACTGAGCGACTGAATTGAACTGAATGTCAGGAACTCTAATAATTCAACTATAGGCCTAAACCCTCCAGGAAATCCTTTTCCTTTAGGTGTGTGCAGAATGACAGCTCTCCATGCTAGTACTGGACACCCATTAGCTCACTGCAGGACTGAACAATACATCTGTGTGATGCATGTGTGCAAGTGTGCCTTGGTGTGTGGCATGTGCACTGGCCTGATGAGGTGTTAACGGCCCTGTGGAGTGTGTGGTGCCTGAGGGTGGCTGACTGCCCATGGTGGTGTGTATATGAGTGTGCTGAGAATGTGTGTATGTCTGTGTGCATCTGGACGCGCTCATGTGATGTGTGCGGATGCAGCATGATGGGGTCAGAGCAAAGATACACGGAGAGATGTGGAGTTAGGGTGGAGTCAAGGTGGCTGGACACGTCCAGGTTCCAGGGAAGCCCTCCTTCCACACATCTCCACACCAAAAGACACCCCTGCCCCTACCCGCCACCACCACTAAGACAGCCAGTACCCCTGGCCTCCAGCTGTAGGGAAAGGTGGCTGGCACTGACCTTGGCACACTCAGTCTCGTTGAGCGGTGGGCAGCTGATGGGCGAGCGGACGAGCACGGCACCCAAGGGAGTGCTGCTGCAGTGGTGGCGGGTGCAGTCTGCGATCCAGGAT